>NC_136057.1:1005428896-1006028896 GCF_964261635.1 Lissotriton helveticus | reverse complement strand
GCCCAAACACTAGTACTGGACTAAATTGTGCATGTGGGGGCCAAAGAAGAGGGGGTGTCGAAAGTGGAAAGGCCCGCATGGTAAGGCCCGGAGGCGAGCGGCTTCTCCTTATTAACTGAGTGCGGGGAACCCCATTCCCCTGTGGGACTGAGACAGAAGCGGCCTGCACTGCCCTTAGACAATCTGGACTGAGAGGCCTGCGCTGTGCGACAAGGCGGGTGGAGGAGACAGGCCTCGACAGAAAACACTGGAGCCAACACAATGGCGCCACCGATGTGGACTCCAGCGTAAGTGGCATGGGTAGTGAGCCCATGCCCGAACCCATGAATTTAGTGAACAAGGGATTACCTTGACCCAATGAGGTGCTGTACTGAACCGGGGCAGTGGTGGGATGTGATCGCCTGGCCTAGTTGCACAACCAGGGGGGTGGGAGACACGCTGCCTCTGGGACATCACTGAGGGCCCAGCAGTGGAATATGAAGACGAAGCTAAGCCCTGGAGGCTGTTTGGGGTGCCCCAACAGTGGATCCTACATGCTTGAGGACTGACAGAGGTGGAAATGGCTGCTTAGCACAGAAGACAGCAGTGTGACCGGGACTGCCGCAGAGGGGAGAGCAAACCCACGGCTTGGGGCTTAATGGAAAAAACTAACCAAAACCAGGACCCTGAACCTACAGGCACTGGGGAGGCCGTAATGGCAGAGTTTAGTCGCCCATCACAACAGGAGCCCTCCCGACGGACCAATGCTCAAAGATATTCTCCAGACAATAGTGGCATCCAGGACAGCCATAGAGACCAAAATAGACATGCTTAGAGAAGATATGGGGCTCCGGAGAGAGGATCACCACTGCTTGTGGTCACCACAACTGAGAACGATATAGCGGATCTGGGGCCGGCCTTGACTTCCGCAATGGACAGACTAGCCGTACTGCAGGTGCATGTTCGCACACTCCAACTAAGGGCCAACGATGCAGAAAACATGGTGCACCGCAACAACTTGAGAATAGTTGGACTCCTGGAGAAAGTGAAAGGCAATGACATGGTCAAATACCTGGAGAAATGGATCTGGGAGGAGGTGGAGGAGGAGGGCCTATCCTCGTACTACACACTAGAGTGAGCCCACAGAGTGCCCATGAGACCCCCTCCCCTGCCGGGACTGCAGCGTCCGGTGGTGGCAAGGCTGATGTTCTACAAACATTGCAACCATGTGCTCCGCTGAGCTCAACAGAAAGGCCAGCTAGTTGTCGTCAACAACAGGATCAAAATATTTCCAGACTTCTCAAGAGAGGTCCAACAGCAGTGTTCAACTTACCTGGTGGCAAAGAAGAAGCTACGCTAAATGGAGATCCAATAAGAGATGACATTCCCCGCACAACTTAGAGTGGTGTCTCCGGCAGCTGTACGATTCTTCAACACACCGCAGGAGGTGTGGGACTGGATTGATCAACAGACACCCCAGAATCCTGATCAGATCTCATGGGAGAGACACATGAGGAAGACTGGCTGGCAACGTGAAGGGGGGCAGGTCCTCGGCGGCCCCTTCTCAAGCTGAAACACAGCAGGAAAGAGACAGAGTGGTAGCAGGTTTCACTTCGTTAAGCACCTCTGGAACTGGTGAGACATCCTCATTGACTGAGGACAACACCAATGACTTAGACTATAGCTCTAGTACGCTGGGGGGGGCAGCCAGGATCTTCCAACAGTGACCCCCAGGACAGCCGATGAAAACATCTGACCACTACCTTGGAACACAAGTTTTTGGGGGAGGTGGGGAAATGGGTCTATACGTATATGTATGTGAGTTGCAGAGCTGTGACTGAATAACTAAGCAGGGTCCCAGAGGGCGGCACCTGCTATAGGAATAATGTGCACTGGTTGTGGGAAAAGCCCCGAGGGCCTAGGGCGATTAGCTTAGCCCCTGCACAAGAGGCTTGTAAGGACCTACAAAAGTATTTCTTTGTTGCACAGTTTGCATAAGTTTGGATGAGAGGGGACCTCTCACTTGTCCTGGGGTGAGGGGTTGGGATGTTACAGGTTTATCAGTTAGGGGATCTGCAGGAGATGCGTACCAGGGACCAATATGCTGTGGACTGATGGTGGCAGGGTACACGCAACTGGAGGGGGCATTCCGGGCCATACCCGGAGAACACCAATGGCTAACTTCATGACATATAAGATTCTCACATGGAACATTAAGGGGATGCAGACTATGTCCAACAACTATAAAAATATTCTCCTACTATAGGCGGGGGGGTCCACATTGCCCTCCTGCAAGAAACACACCTACAGGCTCTGGAGGGGGCTGCCCTAAACCGCAGGTGGCGGGGCCAGGCATATTACACCTCTTACTTCGCTTTTTCCAGAGGGGTGTTGATCTGGATCAGGGCTGGGGTTCCCTTCCAACACAAAGTGCATCTGGTAGACCCTGATGGTCAATAAGTGGTGCTTTTGTGTCCAGTCTATAGTACACTTTGGTACCTTACCTAATCCTTTCCACGATCTTGGGAGGAGATTTTAATTGAGTAGCTGACCCGCTAATGGACCGATCGCATCCCTCGCTTAGAGACACACCTGTGCACCGCATAGCGAGAGTCTTCACAAACTGGCCGAGCAGATGGGGGCCAATAAATACACGGCGATGACAGCACCCAATGATACGTGACTACTCCAATTTTTCGCATGTGTATGACCTACATGTCAGACTGGACACTTTTCTATGTTCCCTGGACGTCCATACCCTCACCTAAGGCATGGAATATGTGACACGTACGGTGTTGGACCACAACTAAGTCCTTCCAAAGCTGCAGTGCAGCGCCAGATAATATCTACTTGGCGTCTCAATACTGAAGCATTGGAAGACAAGGTATTCCTGGAAGACATTAAGGAACATATAATAGAATACTTCACAGAAAATGCCAACACAGCCTCGTCTAGACTGATCGAGTGGGACGCCTTTAGGACAGTAATAAAGGGTTGGTGCATGGCAACGTCTATAAGCGTCCGACGCACCCTGGTGGCGGAGGTGAAGGAAGCTGACCGGGAACTGAAGACCTTCGAAAGACAGAGACTGGGCACCCTGAGCTACGACATGTGTTATTAGATGCCAAGGAGAAGGTGGCTGCTCAGGTTGAGTGGCTGAGATGTTTTGATTACAAAAAGTTCATGGAATGGACCAATGTAGGAAGAGATTGGGCAGGCTCCCTCTGGCCTGGTTAGCCAACCCGCACTGTAGGGGCTCGCCAATAGCAGAAATTGAAGACAATGATGGACACTGACTATATAGGCAGGATGAGATCAACAGGAGGTTCCTAGAGTTTTATGCCACTCTGTACAAGTGTAACAGTGTAACAGGACAAAGAGGAGGAGTGTTTCAAATATTACTTGCTCTGCTCCCCCTCCCCACCCTGATGGCAGAAGACGAGGAGACACTGGGGGCTGCCATTAACATACACAAGGTTAGAATGGCATTAAGGGTCAGGCCAAGGGTAAAACAGCGGGAACAGACAGGCTCTCTGTCAATTTCTATGCCACGTACATAGAAGAGCTGGCCCCTAAGCTGGTGGACACGTTTAGGACGGCTGGAGTGGACGGCTGGAGTGGACGGCTCCCTCCCCCATACCACGCGGGAAGCATTTATCGTTCCCCTTCTCGAACCTGCTAAAATACCATCCAACTATAAAGCCTACAGGCCCTTATCCATGCTTAACCTGTACTTTAAAATACTGAGAAGAATATTAGCATAGATACTCCTAATATTTATGACTACCCTCATTCACCCAAATCAAGCAGGTTTCATCCCAGGCCGCAATACGGTGCTCAATATACGACACCTGTTGTCCATAATGGAGGCACATGAGCATGGGGGGAGAGGGGGCCATCTTCTTGATTGATATAAAATTGGCCTTCAATAGCCTCAAGTGGTACTGTTATGCGGTCATAGAGTGTATGTAGTTGGGACAGCGTTTCTTGAATGGGTCTAATTTCTATATACAGACCCAGAGTCCGGACAGGCCGAACAATCTCAAAGCAGTATAGTGTGGGGAGGGGTCATGACAGGGGTGCTCTCTCTCCCCATTTCTGGTTGCCCTGGACATGAAGCCGCTGGCCAGTCTCGCTCAGACAGGCAATAGATATCATGGTATACAAACAGGAAGACATAACCACTGTATAGCACTTTTAGCTGACCATTTATTAATGTTCCTGTGGATAGCACACTCGAGGGAGCCAAGGGGTTGGTGGCTAAATTCGGGGTGCTGTCAGGGATCAAGGTTAACTGGCAAAAGTCTAGGCTCTTTCCACTGACAGAGGGTAGAGGCCCACCTGAAGCGTTAAGCACTCTCCAATGGAAGCCTCACTGTTTGGGATACTTAAGAGTAAAGATCTATTGCTCCCAACCTGACTTACAGGAAGGGAATGTTCAGGCCGCTATAAGATCCCTGAAAGCTAGTGTGGTCTTCTGGAAATCCCTGCCTCTGTCAGTGGTGGGTAGGGTGGTGTTTCTAAAAATGGTGGCACTCCCGTGGCTGCTGTATTTCTTCACGTCGCTACCTATAGGGATACCGAGGACACGGTTTGCTGAGCTGGCCTTTCCCATGGTGTCCGTTATCTGGGGAAGTCCCTGCAAACAAGTGGCTCTGGCAATGCTGAAGCACCTGACATGTGAAGGGAGACTCGTGGATCCTGACTTTGAGCCGTATTATTTATCAGAACAGCTACCGTGGTTCACACAATGGCTAGCGGGCGACAAACACAGGATAGTGAGATTGAACCATTTGTGCCAGAAATGGACATACTTCTGCAGATACTACTGAAAGTGGATGGGATCACGGCTGAGTGCACCAGTGAGCTTCAAGTGGTGAAGCGCTGCTAGAGAAGATGTCTCCAAAAAAAGTGTAGCCGGTTCCCTTATTCACCGGACCTCCCTATGACAGTGATACATATCCTGGCACACAAGGGACAGTGGAGGGGCATTGGAGACTGGATCAAAACAGGGGCGACTAGATAGGCAACCTTTACAGAGAGGGGGAGCTTCTCCAGTTTGAGGATTTCAGGGCCGGATTGGACATTCCCCAAGGCCACTTTTTACTTCATAGGGCAGTGACTGCAGCCCTCCGACACCAATGGGGGACGGGAACCTCAGAACCCAAATCTCACAATGCTTGCAGGTAAATTGGCACAGCGGGAGGTAAAATCAAAGTTGTTACATGCCTCTACAGAGCGATAGGAGGCCATATTCTACAGCCGCTGACTACATTGAAGGACTGCTGGACAGCAGACCTAGGTACCCCCATTGATGACTGGGAGACCACCCTATCCAGGAACCCCAAGGTATCAAGAAACGCCCGCTTCAAGCTAATTAATTTCTACATCCTACACATGGCACATCTCACCCCTTGATGCATTAACAAATACTTCCACAGGGAGGATGCTGCATACCCATGATGTGGGAACTCGGAGTGCAAATGACACATATGACTTACACTGCACTGTTATTGTGACGAAGTTGCTTTTTTTTTTTAATCTTTATTAAAGCATTTTCATCATTTTATCCGCTCCATAGTTTTACAAAACCATCCATATAACAAAATCCGAACTATTATTAATAACTGCAACCCCCCTCCCCCCCAAGCTTGAGTATATACATAAGCAAGATAACAATAAGAACACGGTACATAAGACCTGACTGTTTTTATGTCCAAATTATAGTAAACATTATATGCATTTTCTAGATGTATGATTGCAAACAAACTAAATTATATAATTATCCGCCCGGATTCTGTATCCAACATGTCAGTGGGTCCCAAATTTTCAGCCCCCTATTTTGTTTCTTTCTGCCTTTCTTTCGATATATAGCCTTTGCTAGATTATATGTGGCCGAGAGTCTGGCCCGCCATTGTTCAAAAGCCGGAGGGTTATGGTCTAGCCATGCCGAAGCCAAACATAGGGGCTCATTAGGATCGCGGATTTCCCGCATCCTCCGGGCCGGCGGAAGCAACCGCCGGCCCGGAGGATGCGGGAAAACCGCCGCGGATGCTTTAAAGACCCACCGCCAAATTAGGATGGCTGGTGGGTCTTAGAATCTGTCCGCCGCTTTTCCGCCGTGGTCGCATTCCGACTGCGGCGGAACAACATTAACATGGCTGGCGGTGTCTATCAGACACCGCCAGCCATATTATGATGGAGTAAAAAGTATGCTTTTCCACAGCGGCTTTTCCGCCGTGGAAAAGCATACGGACCTTCACTTCGGGGGCCCGTTGCGGGCCCCCTGGGTGAAGGGGGGTGGGGGGTGCACATGGGGGGTACCTATGGTACCCCCCTGCATTTGCGTGCACAAAGCGGCAGGCACCGCGCGGTGCCTGCCGCTTTGTGCACGCAAATGCCGTGCATGCATTTTTAACATTGCGGCGGGTGCAGCTTGAAGCTGCACCCGCCGCAATGTTAAAAATAGAGGATGTGACCGCCACCCTGGCGGTCACATCCTAATCTGTATGGAGGGACCGCCGATGCCCCTGCGGACGGTCCCTCCTACTCTATGGTGGCGGACGGACTCAGGTCCGTCCGCCATCATAATCGGCCCCATAATCTGAATACGGCCGCAGAAATAAAGATAAGCCCTTGAGTTTCCTTTGGCCGGGTATCTCCATCTATACCAAGTATTAACTCTGTGGTCGTCATTTTAATTTGTAAGTTAAAGATTTTGGAGAGAAAAATTGAGATTTCCCTGCGTATTGTGCCCAGTGCGACACATGTTGCGAATATGTGTACAATATCTGCCTTGTGCTGCTTACATCGAGGGCATTCTGTACCTCTGCCCGAACCCCATTTGGCGATCTTGTTCAGGGTATAATATAACTGGAAAAAAGTTTTATAATATTGGGCTTGTAGGTTGGCCGACATTAGCCATAATTGAGATGCATTAATTGATTTCTCACAGGTGTCTTGTGTCACGTCTAATTTTTCGCGCCAATTCGATATATATTTTGCTATATCATCTGGTAGAGCAGTTATAAGGTTATTATATATACCACCTATTCTTATTGTGTGGGTACCAATTATTGTGTCTATTAAGTAAATTTTTCTAAATTGGGCCGGGCCTCCCCCTTTCTTCATTAAGAAATCTCTAATTTGTAGAAATTTAAAAAAATCTGATTGGCTTAGTCCAAAATCAGATATCAGTTCATCAAATGATTTGAATCCAGTATTGGAGTAGTAATTACCACACTGGGTGATGCCCACCCTTTGCCATCTTTTCATGCACGCGTCATTAAATGTATCTGGTAGATTGGTATTTCCCTCTAGCTCTGTGTAGTATGAAAATCTACCAATCCCAAATAGCTTTCGAACATTGTTCCAGGCTGAGTATACACCCCTTATGGTTTTAAATCGTACTTTTTTGTAGTAGTTAATCGCCAGAGATGTGCTTTTGTTTCATTCCCTAATATCAAACCCTGTGGTGTCGGAATCGTTCCTTCGCATTCTACGTGGTTGTTCGAGGTCAGCAGTATTTTGCTATACTGTATGATTGTCGCCCACCAATATATTTTAAAATTCGGTAGTGAGAGCCCACCCCTGTCTTTCGGGAGTGTAATATATTTGAGTGCCCTACGTGGTTTTTTATAATTCCATATAAACTGTGAGAATAAGTTATCTATATCCTGGAATATTTGTGTGGCGAAATCTAAACAAATGGTCCGGAAAAAATATAGAAATTTTGGGGAATATATCATTTTGATGGCATTGCATCTTCCCACTAAGGTCAGATGAAGATTATGAATTCTCTGGAGGTTTTTGCTTGTTTGATTTATGAGGGGTTCCAGGTTAATTTTGACCAGATTGTCTAGGTCTGATGTTATATTTACTCCTAGATATATGGCGTTGGTGACTACCCGGTCATCCAGAAATGTAATCTTATTATTGGCGACTATCTGGGTTTTCCCTGATTGAGTTTGTATCCTGAGACCTCCCCGAATTGTTTGCAATCCTCTTCCATTGCTTTCAATACTGTCTTGGGGTATCCGGTAACTATTGCTATGTCGTCCGCATAGGCTAGCGTCTTAGTATTGCCGTTAATTGTTTTGATTGCTGGTATTGCCAAATTGGATTCTAGTTTCAGAATGAAAGGATTAATGAAGATAGCAAACAATAAGGGAGAGCACGGACAACCCTGTCTTGTCCCTCTGGTGACTTTAATGCTCTCGGTCATCTCTCCGTTAAGGATTTCAGGGCGGGATTGGACATTCCCCAAGGCCACTTTTTACTTCATAGGGCAGTGACTGCAGCCCTCCGACACCAATGAAGGATGGGAACCTCAGAACCCAAATCTCACAATGCTTGCAGGTAAATTGGCACAGCAGAAGGTAAAATCAAAGTTGTTACATGCCTCTACAGAGCGATAGGAGGCCATATTCTACAGCCGCTGACTGCATTGAGGACTGCTGGACAGCGGACCTAGGTACCCCCATTGACGACTGGGAGACCACCCTATCCAGGAACCCCAAGGTATCAAGAAACGCCCACTTCAAGGTAATTAATTTCTACATCCTACACTTGGCACATCTCACCCCTTGATGCATTAACAAATACTTCCACAGGGAGGATGCTGCATACCCATGATGTGGGAACTCGGAGTGCAAATGACGCATATGACTTGGGCATGTCCTACACTGCACTGTTATTGGGACGAAGTTGCAAAAACAGTGGTGGGTATCACTGAGAGGACTGTTCCCTGCTCACCGGCCCTCTGCCTCCTAAATTTGTTACCCCATATCTCCAAAACTAGGGTCACAAGCAGGTTCAAGGACCTGGCCTTTATTCTAGCTAAATGGGAAATAACGAGACACTGGAAATCACCAGGTAGGCCCGGATAGAAATAAGGCAAAAAGAACCAGAGAGATGGACGGGGCGTGAGAGGAGAGTCATGCTTAGGAATGCCAGTAGGGGGATTAACTCGATTTGAGAGAGTAAGAGCCTGGGAGGCACTGGTTGATAGCATGAAAGACCCTGGGCCAGAATCGGGAGAGTCTACACCGCGGATACAGTTTCCACCTGGGAGTCCAAAACTTCATGATCCTTGAGAGGGGAGTAAAAGATCTGGAAGCATATGTACTATTGATATCTTCTTTCTTCAGACAACGCCTCAGCAATCAGAAAGCACGCCGAGTGACAAGCATATAATTAATCCAACTTTCCAATGCAAAGAATTAAATACAAAGAACTATGGAATTGTACTGATTCTTAATTCTACTGAATCATGCAATTCCAAAACCTGACACAATACTACACATCCTCTTTCTTTCAATAAAAACAAAACAAACAAACAAAAGATTAAGGTTCACAAACATAATTATCAAAACGTTTTGGTCTAACAATGTTTCTACCAAAGGTAGTAACCTTTAATTCATGGGAATGTTGTGCAACATTGTCCAGACAAAGTTCAGAGGAGGTTTCAGTTAGAGGAAAGCTTTCAGTGGAAACCACAGGTGGAAGATCTACAGCAGAGGGACCATCCTCACTCTGAACACAAAAATCAGACATAACATTCGAAGAAGAACATTCAGGGAAAATATTGATCCACCAATAGTTGCGAGAAGACACAAATTCTTTTGGATCACTAGGAGTAAAATCATTTTTGACTAAAGATATATGACGTATACTCCCATCAGATAGCTTGACAGTATTTTTCATAAGTTTCACAATTTGAACTGTAGGACCAAACCTGCTTTGACCCTTAGACACCATATTGTTAGATTTGACTTGAACCCATTGTCCAATGGACAAATAGACATCCCTGGTACCATGTTTTTGTCAAAATACTCCTTATTGTTGCGTTGAGACGCTAAAATACAATTTTTAATTTTCTCAGCATCCCACATAATTTGTTTGCTTCTGTCCATCCATCCTGGATTGACTTTAGAATGTGGAATGCGGCCGCTCATGACACTAAAAGGGGTCTCTCCAATAGAATCATGACTAGTGACTCTGTAAGTCCAAAGCATTTTCATAAGTTCTTGCTCCAAATTTTTCTTACCATGAATGGCCAACTGCAGAACTTCCTTGACAACTTGGTTGACCCTCTCAACGGCACCATTGCCCCAGGGGTGATAATGCGTAGAAAATTTAGGTGAAATGCCAGCAATATCCAAAAATTGTTTCACCTCAACCGACTTAAATTGCACACCATTGTCAGTGAGAATGTTTTTTGGGAAACTTTCATGTATAAAAACACTGCCTAAAGAAATCAATAACAGCAGTGGTATTTGCTTTATCAACGACTTGGATTTCAAACCATTTAGAAAAAAGATCAACAATTACAAGAATATATTTGGTTGAACCATCAGTCCACACAATGGGACCCATAATATCTAATGCTAAATCATCCCATGGAAGAGAGGGGCAACCTAAAGAGCTTAAAGGAGGGTTAAGGTTTTTTTGTGATTTATCCGCACACTCGCAATCACTACAAGCTCTTAGAAATCTTTCAGGGCCTCATTCATGAAAAGTTATGAAAAGTGACGCATCGCTGCGTGAAAACAGCGAAGCGCCCTCCTTGCGACATGCTGGATGCATCATATTTACAGTATGACACATCATGTCGCAAGGAGTTACTTGTATTTCTGACCTATCTGTAGGCGCAAAAATGACTCATTGCTGGAGTGTGTCACGAAAGTGACACAACTTCATCAATGGGTCATTTCACATGGGCAAGTCCAATTTCAAATGTACCTGCATTAGTCTTACGCCTACTGTGAGGTAGGGGTAAGATATTGACGTATTTGCGTCCTAGAAGTGACGCAGTGCAATCTAATATATTTGACTGCGTCACTTCTACAAGGCTTACTTGCGTCAAAACACCCACCCTGCATACATTATACTTGGCGCAGGTATAATGTTGCGCAGGGGTTTGCAAAGTGACACATCTACCTAGATGCATCACTTTGTAAATATGACGCAATATGGCGCACATTTTACCCTGCTGGTGCGTCACAAAAAGTGATGCACCGGCGGTGCAAAACTGACGCAAGGGCTCATAAATAAGCCCTTCAGTTTCTAAGTCAACTATAGGCCACCAATATAGAGACTTGACATTTTTTTTGGTGCGATTAATGCCACTATGTCCTTCAAGGGAAAGGGAAATTATCTTATTTCTTAAGGAGATAGGTGGAACAATTTTGTCTCCTCTAACAATGAACATTCCTTCAACACCCAATTCATTTCTAACCTCCCAAAAAGCTTTCATTTCAGGTTTGACAAGACCTCAACCCTGTTGTACTTTAATTCTTTCTTAAAGATTTGAGGATATCATCAAGTTACTCAGCTTGTTCCCCCTCTGATTCTTGTAACCCTTTAGTTTTATTAGTAGAGAAAATGCTAGCAACACAAAAGTCATTCCATGGATTAGAATCAATTTCTCTGAGAGGTAAAGAAAATCTGCTAAGAAAATCAGGAGTTACATTTTTCTTTCCTGGGACATATTGCACATCATAGATAAAATCTTGTAGACGCATGGATAGCCTGGTGATTCTAGCTGATGCTCTGGACTATCCATCTGAGGTAAGTAATGTTGTCAATGGTTTATGGTCAGTACGTACTGTAAATTTCCTTCCCCACAAACATTTGCGAAAGTGCTCCAAAGCCCAAACACAGGCTAGTGTTTCCCTTTCTATAACAGAGTATTTCTGTTTAGTGGGAGACAGTGTCCTGGATGCAAAAGCAATAACGATGTCTGAACCTGGCTTATCAATTTTGGGAAAGAACGCTGCCTAAACCTTTGCCACTAGCATCTGTGGTGACAAAAGTGGAAGCAGTAGAATTAAAGGATTGTAGTTTAGGAGCTGTGCTGATGGCATTCTTAATATAATCAAAGGCACATTGACAATCTAAAGACCAGTCAAATTTGTTTTTGTTTTTTAACAAAGAACGCATTTCATGAGTGCGTTCTGAAAAATTCTCAACAAACTTAGAATAAAAATGAGCGTAATTCCTCTCTATTAGAAAGTGGGGGAGCTTGACTGATAGCTTCAGAAAATTTTGTTTGGGTTTAATGCCCTTGTCAGTGATTTTGTGTCCAATATAGGTAACCTTATTTTCAGCAAACTTGCATTTGCTCATTTCAGCAGTAAGACCTTTCAGAGATAGAATGGGTAAAACTTTTCTTAAAACTTCATCATGATGTTGTTGTGATTTTCCTATAATTAGAATGTTATCTTGAAAGAAGGTGACTTCTTTTATGTTGCCAAAAATCTCAAACATTAACCTTTGGAAAACGGCTTCTGCAGACGCAAGTCCAAAAAGCATAGGTCTAAACTGGTAACAACCAAAAGGTGTACAAAAAGCTGTTCAGTGTTTGGATTTTTTGTTGAGGACAACCTGGTGTATGAGCTAGAAAGGTCCAAAGTAGAAAACCATTTAGCATCTCTGGTTAGCATTAACATTTCATCTATGCGGGGCAAAGGAAATTAGTCCACCACAATATTGTTGTTTAAACCTTTAAGATCTACACATAAACGAACCTTGCCATTGGCACGTCTGGCTACAACTAAGGGCGAACCCCATTCAGATGCTTCTATTGGTTCAATAATACCCACATGCAGTAATTTTTGTAGTTCCGCCTTGACTTCATCCCTAACAATAAAGGGAATATTGTATGTCTTGTGAATTTTGTGTGACACATTGTGTTTTAATCTTTTCAAATGGGAAAAACCTTTCAATTTGCTTATAGTGCCATTAAACACTTCTGGAATTTCATGGAGAACCCATTTTTTTGTATCTTAAGCATCACATGCAACAAGAACTTGTTCAGAGCTATTTGGATCAAGAATAATTGTAAGTTTCTTTTGGTCCTTCCACCCTAAAACAGAAGATCCATCTTTAGCTACATATAATTTGCACCAAGCGTGTCTACCTTTAAATCTAAAAATGAGTTCTCTGAAACCAATGACATAAATCTTTTCACCAGTATAACTTTCGGGAGATATGTCAGGAGGTGATAAATAATCACCAATTACATTAACAAAATGCTTAGTCCAAATATTTTCAGCAACAATTTTGTACGGAGAACCTGAATCTGCAGCAACCTGCAGAGAAACCCCACCAAAAGAGACACAGCAAATAGGTTTACTGTTAGATTGACTAGAAATGTTAAGTACTTTTTTTTTGTTTTGACAACAGTGTTATGATCATCATCACTGTCAGTAGAGGAAGATTGTTCCTCATCACTCTCTTTTATGCATGAGACCTTACCTTTACTCATAATTTTGCCTTTGTGCATGCATGCTTTGGCAAAGTGTCCAACCAGACCACATTCAGAACATTTAACAAATCTAGCTGGGCACTTATCAAAGTTGCAGAATGAGATGGGCTTCTGCACCTGTAGCACGCAAAACTAGGATTTTTATAATTTGTGGTACGTTCAGGTTTTTAAAAGATTTCTTACTAACGTGGGAAGAATTGGAAACACATTTCTTTCTCCTATCAGAAATCTTATTCACTAAATCACTACCTTCAACCTTCGTACTACTTAGCGACACTTTTGCACAACGTTCTGAAAGTTCTGCTTTTTTAACAATCGTTAAAATATCTTTAAGGCTGGAATCTCCATCAACCCAAAGTCTTTCTTGAATTGATTTGTTCTTAGTGTGATTAATAACTTGGTCTCGAATGAGATTATCATGTAAAGTGCCAAATTTGCTAACTTCTTGAGGGCAGAAACATAATCATCGATGGATTCGTGTTTCTCTTGCTTGCGCTGAAAGAACACATGTCTCATAACCACCTCACACACTGTGGGAGAAAAATGTTCATCCAGGTCTAATAAAACAATTTTAAAAAAATCAAGTTTGCCAGGTCTGTCGCATTTTTGGAGTTGATTGTAAACTCTCAAACCCTCTGGACCAAGTCAGTACATTAAAATTCTCTTCTTTCTTTCAGGAGAAAAGACGCTGCTGCAATCCTCTAAATTAGCAATATAATTTAAGAAATAATCTTTCCATTCCAGCCATTGTACTTTTTGGTTCACCAGGATCCAATAAGAATTCTTTGGGGGAATTGAGATTGAAGGCAGAAGAGGATCTAGGTGGTTCTTCAACTGTAGGCATACTCACAACAAAATTATCCTATATAGATTTCTTTTAAATGCACAGGAAAGTACTTAAAGATGTGGTAAAACGAATGCTTGAATGTACTATCGAAATGATAGTAATAGTAGAACAGCTCATACCATGAACTGAAACAAAGAAAGTACTTACGGCTGCTGAAAAACGTAGGTTATATTGACGAATATTATTTCTTAAAGTCGTGAGACAGTTCTACTTTAAATGCTGGTAAGAATTGATAACCAGCAGAGAAACGGCTGAATGAATAAGCATAAACGTGTGATTGCCACTCACAGACAAGGTGGATGGGTACTGCCGATAATGCAAAAGAATTTAGCAAAATCTAAAATGGCGGCACGTATACTACGTTGTGCGGGATGGCTTTCGGCACGAACGTGCATTCAATCCTGCTGCGCTGTGACACTAACACGGAAGCAGTGTCATAGAAGGATTTTCCAGAAAATCCGTTGTGTGTGCGTCTGAGTGCTCAACGTGCGTAGAATGATTGCACAAGAATGCGCCTGAGGAAACACAGCAAGGAAGACTCGTGGAAAACAAATACGTTTAAATGGAAGGTACGTTGGGAAACAAAAAATGCGTTACCTGACCGTTTGTGTTTTCTTTGCCGGAAACTGTAAAGTCGATTAAATGAAAATCGTTTTTCTGTAGACGAAGGAAAGTAATCCTCTGGAAACATAGGAACACGTTGGAACAAAGGGAAGATTCTTCTTTTTTTTAAACGTACCCAACGCTCATATCTTAGATACTGAAAAATCCCTCCAATAACTTTGTAAATGTTGAAAGAGAAAGATTTTAGGGTCCTCAAACGGTTGCAGGCAATACCATTGAGAAATAAAAATATTCCAGAAGGTAGTTAGAAGTCCACTGTGAGGAATGTCTCCAAATGTAACTTGGCAAAAAAAAAATATCACGTAGAAGTGGGCTCGTGGGGTTGTCAGCAGATCCTGTCCCGTTGCCTAATTCTTGTAGTAATAAAAGTTCTGGAAGCATATGAGCTGTTGGTATCTTCTTTATTCAGACAACCCCATAGCAATCAAAAAGCACGCCGATGACAAGCATATAATAAATCCAACATTCCAATGCAAAGAATTAAATACAAAGAACTATGGAATTGTACTGATGCTTAATTCTTCTGAATCATGCAATTCCAAAACATGACATATTAACTAACCACAATACTACAAGGGGTCCACCTGAACAAAGGGCAGACGACCTGTAAAACCCGGGGAGAGGAGGGACTAAGACTGAGGCTGAACCTAATGTAGTGGTGGGATTAACTCAGCTGTATCGGAACAGATGTTATTGATACATGTTGATCGTCACTATGTACATGTTCTTTGCTCAGTGACTAAGCAGGAAGCGACTCCTGACCAATGTAAACATTGTGGGATTATTAAATACAATGAAATCTGTTTTAATAAAATCACTAAATTGGTGACGCTCCAAGATGTTTAACTTGAAGGAACGGCTGGTATACTTTACTAGGTGTATTGACCTCAAAGAGAAAGTTTTGTTGAAAATTTGGCACGCCAGCTACTAGACCACAAAACATATGGATCCCTCAGACATCATACTCAAAGTTAGCTGGTGACTTGGAGCATCTGCAAAAGTGATGCACATAACGATGAAGTGATTAAAATATATGGCCCAGATTTACTAACGATTTGCACAAGGTTTGCATTACTTTTGTAACACAAACTTGACGCAAAGTGTCATGGTGAAATTTACCATCCAACGCAGGAAGGGTGAGTGGTGCATGGCAGCCAAAAGGGCTCCAACTAAGGGAGAGAGGTGTAGAGGACCATATCTTACTAGATATTGTGCTCTTCACCTCTTTCCCTTTTATGCAATGCTGAGATAATTTTCTCTAAATCTGGTCCCTGGTTTAGTGCTCTGTGCTTAACTATTGTGGGAACCAATCGTGGGAAGTTTTGTTTTGGTATGGTGATATTACAGGTGTTGGGAAGTTGGGGATAAGCGTTAAAATTCGAAGAAGTATGTTTCCTTAAATTACTCAAAATACATAAAGGAATAGTAGCTTCTTCAATGCTACTTTTATCAGTGTTATTACCAAGATTCTGGTATGGATAGGGCTAAACCCAAGAGGAGAAGAAAGACCAATCTTATTGGAAAAGGAAGCCTCACTCACATAATGCGACATGCTTCATCATAGGCAATCTCCCCCCACCCTGGTAGGGCAATACCACCAGGGCAGATTCGACATCCTAGTAAACCCGATGGATGGAGTTCTTAACTAAGATAATTTTATTGACAAAACAGGGGGCTCCAGATAAAGTTAAAAGTACATAGTAGTAACCAGGTTTTCACATTTATTATTGGTGACCTCTGGTGAATCTAAAACCTGCCTCGCAATAAAATGAGAGCACTCTGGCTCAGACCATCATCTTATTCCGAACATGTTTCTGTCCTAGTCTAAGTCGCCTATATTGGTCGGGGGCATTCGTAAGACCTAAAGACCTAGATTAAGAAATAGTCAATAGCAAAAAGTTAAAAACATGCACTAGAATGACCAGAGTGAATCCTACCTGGTATTTGTGCTAGTAAACCTAGAACAATACACAAACAAAAATCGGGATTTTTTATCAGCCAAGTATCGTCAAATAGAGACACATGTTACATGCAGAAGTCAAGGATGTGAAAAGACACTGCAAAACACAGAACACACATGAGCACACGTGTAAAAGTGACAAAGTAACATGCACAATAGCTTGATTGGTCCCAAATCTTACCCTCACTAAGGGGATACCAGCGATCTAGTCTGGGGAAGGACAATGTCCTCTGTAGTCAGGCATTAATTTCATATGAGACAATCATCAGGGCTTATTGTCTTGCCTGTACATCAAAGCCTGCAATTTCATAGGTCACATATAAATCTACTCTGGTGCTCTGGGTTTCAAAAAGAGGAAAAGAGGTTAAGTCACAATCTGCCAAACTATAGTGCGGTACTGACCCCTTATAGAATACACCTCATAATGCCTAAAGTAGATGTCCGCTATGGGGAGGTAACAAAAGGTTAAAGTAACCAAATATGGTAAAAGAAGGGTAGTATGCCCAGTACGGATAACCCCTGGTTCTTGAGTAATTTCCCAAGTACTCACGTCATCAAGAGGTACATCGTGCAGAAGCACCTATCATCCGTCCTCACCCATCCGCAGGTGCAACTGCAATGATGGCTATGGCCCAGTCTATATTATGTATATTATCCCCATTGGCCTGACTTCCAAACCTCCATCTTACAAACTATAAATTGCCCCCTTGGTCTTAATCAAATGACAGGCTGGCACAGAGTCTGCCTTCTAAGAAAGCCCAGAAAGAGCTGGCATAAATCCAAAAATATTATGTTTTATGGGGTTTTAGAAAGATAAGTCATACACTTTTAGTCATGAAATATGATGTAATACAGTTAAACTAGTAATGTAAGTCAATAAAGATTCAAATACATTAGATGTTTTCAATAAGATACATCTAGAAACACCTACGTCTACTGCATGTTAATGAATAAGCTGTTCATAGGAAATGAAGGAAATGGCATGATTTGATGGAATACAGGAATACAATAGACAGTTTAGCTAATGAGTAATCTACAGAAAGACTTGAGCAAAGGACCTTGAAAGTTACAAAGACTGAAACATCCTGAGCATGTCTTCTTTGAGAGGAACACAATGTATTAATACAGAGACTATGACTAGGCTTCTATTTTGCTTGCAGATTTTCTGAAATGGAAAAGCTGACAGAGACATGCACGTGGAAAGGCTTGATCACATAAAATAAAAGTGCACATTTCTTTCTATAAATATGAATAGATGTCACTGCAAACTGTATGGGGCCTAATCATGCTAACTCAAACATATTTCAATTAGTCAATATTTTCTAATTAGTAAACACGCTCTTACACATGAATAGTGACACAGAAGCACATTGCAGGTTTCTCCAATGAGTAGCTCATGAGATACTGGTTGCTCTCCAGCTAACTGCAAGTAGCTGTCTTCTGATCACCACAAATAATTAAATAAGAAGCTTTTGCTTGGCTGAATGAATATGTTTGCCAAACTGAAAAAGCATGCAATTGAAACACAAATGCATGCATTTTCAGAATCATTAAACTGATGTTTGGAGAAAAACGGCTGATTTTTCAAAATATATTTAAAGCTGATAAATATCAAATTATGTTGGGGAGACTATTGCTAATATTATTAACTTGGTGGTAAGAGCACTTCAACTAAGACTGTTCTGTTTTACCAATGTAGATGCATTCCACATTGACAAAGCATTTTTTACATTACGGCTGGCAAGCATCTCTATAGCTCTTTACTACAGAAAATGTTGGAGAAGCTTGCCATACATCATTATATTTTTTTGAAATCAAAGAGAGAGCAAGGGATATTGTTCACTGAGAGTGAAACCGAGACTACTCCTATTCCCCTGGAAGGAACTAAATCAAACAAAAAGAGGAGTACCCCCAACGGAGAATTTGAAGAATTCTCTGGAGGGTGAACTTGCTGGCAAAAAGGAAAGAATTCGTCCTTTTATATAAAACCCCTCACTCACCAACCTAGTGGTGACATGCTTCATCATCGGGGTCCACCCTGGTGACCTAGCGTCACCAGGATGTGCTTCAACACCTGTAATACAGTGGAGCGGGTTGTGACTGTAAGTGCAAAAAATAGTGTTAAAAATTGTCCTGGTTTAACTCAGAAAACAAATTTTATTTTAGAGTAACTGAACAATATTAAAAAACAAATGATGGCGAGATACTGGTAGGGGAGTTACGACCAGAGTATCTCTATATGTGTCTTTGTGAGTTGGTCAACATGTTTCTACCAATTGGGCGATTGCCCGGTATTCCTCAGGACCAAAAACAGGGGGACGGAAGGTGTGGGCCCCCTAAAAGGCGCACCCTGTCCTGAACCCCTGTGTACCTAATGGCAAATGGCCAGTGGTATATGCGCTCAGTCAAATGGATGAGCAAGCAAAAAAATGACAAAAATGAAGAGACCTGTGGGAAAAAAAGAAGGTAAACAAACATCAGCTATGATCATGCTTACTATCCTGTTACGTCGTGAAGTGTCTCTGTGTTGTGATATTTCATGCCATTGAAGTATTGCAGCCCTCCGTGTGATAAAATAACGTGATGTTTGGGTGTCCGTGGGGAATTTTATTGGACACATACACTTATCAATAGGTGCGTGCATTGCTACATGCATTATTGTTTATCGCACTCGTAAATATTCTTGAGGGCGCATATTGTCGCGCTGAAATTATCTTCGTGATACTCAGTCATTGCATGGTGATTGCGAAAAAACGGCGCTGCAAATTGTGCACTTATTATTAAGTAGCGTAAGTAACGTACAAGAGTAACACACATGTAACACATAGAAGTACACACAAGCTGCATGGCGTAAGGGAAGGCTTACTTAGTTATAGGCTCTTAAGTGCTTCAGCGGGCAGGGGGTAGGCTCTTCACATAAGCGAACATATTCTGTAATATCGGAATATGAATAGGTAAGAGGCGCGTCTTCTGGTCGAGCAAACGTGCCCGGCTAAATAAAGTGAACACGCCGTGATCCCCGACTGTGTGTCAGGTTCTCTGGGGGGAGGGTGTCTACTTACAGTTGGTTGGTGAAGTAATCGGCCATTAACCTACTGCTACCGTCCTCTGCTCGGCTAGTGTTGCCGTGCAGTGTGGCCTCGGTAATGAAATGTCGTCCGCTTCCGGGGTGGGCGTGGTTACGTTGCGGCAGTGGGAGGGGCTACCCACGCCAACTCGCGTCATGACGTGTAGGTAGTGACTCCGGTGTTAGCCGAAAGGGGCAAAAGGCAATACTGGGATATTGGATGAAGGTAAAAGGTGCTGCAAGTGGCATGTAGTGCCTAGCTTACAAGTATATGAAAGAGCAGTTTTGAACGCTATGCCCAGGGATAGTAATCCTAATGAAGCACTGGTGTCTGAAACACTAATAGTGTTAGTAGTGACAAAATGTAAGGAGTGTAAAATTTCCGTAGGGACAATGCCAATTTGGTTGGGGGGAACTCAGGGGGTCAAAAAGGAGGGGGGGGGATCACATAGGTATAATATTAGTGTCTATTTTTCAGAGGTTTAGGTATTATTTTAGTACAGAAGCCCATGGGATATTGTCATTCAGACCTATTTTATGGGTGGAAAGTCTATAAATCCACCGTTGTTACTTCTCAAAGAGACGTGTCTGTACATTAGGACCAGGTTGGATTTGTTCGATCACAGTCCACCTCATGTCATTTGGGGTGTGATGCACTGTAAGGAAATGATCTGCGAGTCTTGTGTTGTTTTTTTTGCATCTGATTGTGCTGCGATCTCTGATATACGTTGCTTCACTTTTCGTGTGGTCACTCCTATGTACTGTTTGCCGCAGGAGCATTTGATCAAGTATACCACGTTATGGCTGTTACAGTTGGTATGTGACCTCTGCTCCCAAACTTTTCCATCTTCAAGGTTCAGAGTCTTGGTGTTGTCAGTGAGATGACAGACACTGCAGTCCCCACATCTTGAGTGTCCCGTTACTGGTGGAAGTCCCCATATTTCTGTAATGGTGGGATTGGCGGTGGTCATTATTGTCTTAGGTCTGGTGTTGACCAGAGTGTCTTTTAAACTGCGTGCTTTCTTGTAAGAGAAAAGCGGTTTGTCCCATTTGTAGTTGCCAGTGTGAAGTATAGACCAATGTTTTTTAATGCTTTTGCTCACTTGGTTCGACACTGCATTATACGTCGTGACACATGTGAGTGGGATGATTTCATTGTTTTTAGATGTTTCTTCGAGTAAGGCTTGTCGAGGTTGATTCCTTGCTCTCTTCTGACATTTTTTGGTGATCTTTTGAGGATAGCCTCGATTAGTTAGTTTCTTTGTGAGGTCTTCCGCTTGTTTTTTGTAGTCAGACAATTTGCTACAGTTTCTTCTTAGTCGGAGATACTGACCGTAGGGTAAATTTTCCCTAAGAGGTCGGGGATGAAAGCTGTCATACCTCAGCAAGTTGTTTTTAGCTGTTGGCTTGAAGTGTGTCTTTGATATTAAGCTGTCATTTTCTCTCTGGATTTCAATGTCTAGGAAGACCATCTTGTCCTTGTCTATGGAGTGTGTGAATCGTAGGTTAGAGTCACAGTTGTTGAGCCAGGTTATGAATAACATCAATGTCTCTTGTGGCCCTTGCCAGATGGTAAAGACATCGTCTATGTATCGTCGCCAGAACTTGATATGGTTACCATAGGGGTTACAATATGCGCCCTCAAGAATATTTACGAGTGCGATAAACAATAATGCATGTAGCAATGCACGCACCTATTGATAAGTGTATGTGTCCAATAAAATCCCCCACGGACACCCAAACATCACGTTATTTTATCACACGGAGGGCTGCAATACTTCAATGGCATGAAATATCACAACACAGAGACACTTCACGACGTAACAGGATAGTAAGCATGATCATAGCTGATGTTTGTTTACCTTCTTTTTTTCCCACAGGTCTCTTCATTTTTGTCATTTTTTTGCTTGCTCATCCATTTGACTGAGCGCATATACCACTGGCCATTTACCATTAGGTACACAGGGGTTCAGGACAGGGTGCGCCTTTTAGGGGGCCCACACCTTCCGTCCCCCTGTTTTTGGTCCTGAGGAATACCGGGCAATCGCCCAATTGGTAGAAACATGTTGACCAACTCACAAAGACACATATAGAGATACTCTGGTCGTAACTCCCCTACCAGTATCTCGCCATCATTTGTTTTTTAATATTGTTCAGTTACTCTAAAATAAAATTTGTTTTCTGAGTTAAACCAGGACAATTTTTAACACTATTTTTTGCACTTACAGTCACAACCCGCTCCAGTAAAGCACAGGCGTTCTTGGTGACTTTTTATTTAGGAATGCAAATTCGTTTGGACCCAGGAAGCCACTTTCTAATGCCTCCTTGGTAATGCCCGCTATTTTGGCTTGGATTTCTGCCACCGGGTCATCTTTCACCGCTCTATACCATTCCAGATTGTCTACATGTTTCCTACCTTCAAGAAGGTACATAGGGCGGGGCCAGACAACCACCGCACCACCCTTGTCCGCCTGTTTAATGATGATTGATGGATCTGATTTCAAGTCTTTTATGGCTTTGAGTTGACCTTTACTGATATTGTGATGAATAAATGATTTACTTTTTTCCAATTTTGTGAGGGATGACAGGACTGCTTGTTCAAAAGCGTATACCTGTTTGGGAATGTTACTAGTGGGCAAAAATTTAGATTTTTCCTTTAGGCCCGTTGCTTCAAAACCCATGGTGACTTCAGCGCCAGCAAAGAAAGTTTTTAACCTAATTTTACGGCAAAAATCCAAAGCTTCAAGTTTGAGCTTTGTGAAATCCGTCCGTCGATTTGGTACAAATTTGAGACCTGTTAGCTAAATGGAACCTTAAACCAATCACAGGCCACCATAAATGTGGCACTTGTGTGGCCTGCAATAATGTTGTGGAAGGAGATGAATTTTGCCATAATGGTAGAAAATGGAGACATAGCTTACACACAAACTGCAAAAGCAAAAATGTCATCTATGGAATTCTGTGTGCATGTAATAAACTGTACATAGGCAAAACATGCCAGCAAGTAAATGTCAGGATAACGCAACATCGTTCGCGGTTAAAGAAAAAAGTCCAAAATGCCCCAATGGTCGAGCACTTTCTGTCCGCCAACCACAAAGAAACGGATTTTAAATGGACAGTCCTAGCTGGGATGGACCCTCAGCACAAATCACCTAATGTTGAGAAGGCACTGTTGCGCAAAGAGGCCTATCTCATACTTCGCTTTGACACCATTAACACTGGCCTCAATTCAATTAGTGAAATCACCAGACTTTGAATTAGTGAACTGATACCTTAACTACAAGTCCCACAATGCACTATTCTGGAAAACCAACACGGGTCACCCGTGATTGGTCAAGGAAACAGCAGACCTTTTAGATAGGCCGGTGCAAGTGAATTCCCCTTCACTCTGTGCAAAGGAATGAGGAAGTGAAACGCGCTGCCACACTGACAGGTACGTGCAGACAGCCCCACTCACTAAGGAGATGCGAGCAGGCGCCATGCCAAACAGCGTCGGTGCCTCAGCAACAGACAGGCAGCCTCCGCAATATTTTCCAACTATAGAGTGGTTCCGTTTTTTATAAATCCAACTCTAGAATTTGGATGCGGACATGCAGCCGCGCCGCTTGTAAACAACCCTGCGCGCGCCGTGCACTGCAACGATTTAAAGCCAAAACACGCGTTCGGTGTTGAACGTTTGACGAGCTTTTCAAAAGCATATTGTGTAACTGCATCACAAATAATTAGCGCCCGTGTTCCTTCATGTAGGATCACTGATGCTGGTGGCAGCCTAAAGGGATACCGGACTCATCCTGGTACCTTGGGAAACGAAGACGTCCTTGAAGGGCCCGCGAGCCGCCCACTCTCATAATTTTGGATGACTTTCAAAGAACAACGCAGTAAGTTACACCATGCTCCAACACCTGTGAGCAAGGTGATAGGTATTACTGGAAGTGGGTAATCCACATGTTTTTTAATAATGTCTTTCAGTGATTTATGGATAAAAAACGAGGAAAATAAATGAGTGGCAATATTCCTAAATAGGAAACGGCAGAAACACAACAGGCTCTCCCCAAACTTTAGATTCAGGTACGAGACAATTGCTTTTTTGTCTTTTCTTTTTTCTAATTTGCATTTCAACTTGCCAAAACTACACACAAATCAGTACCTGATGCAAAAATACGTTTTTTTAGAAAGGCGCACAGACTCTACGAATCCATTAAATTTGCTTTGGATCAACTGAACTTACCTCAAGTCCCCTGAGGTATGTTCCATTTTAAAATTGTACATATGAGAAGGATGGAGCAGGTTGAGGGGAGCAAGTTATAACGAGTGTCCACAATTTGTTTATGTTTTCACTATTAGGTTTAAGAAACGAGGGAAAGAATTCATTTGGCCCTGATGAGAGTTTGTGAAGAATCCTCCCAAACTCGAAACGCGTAGGCGAACAGGATCAAGTCCTAAGTCTTGAAATATAGATAAACTGCTTAGGAATTTGAAGCCTACTAACACTTCTACCGAGCGGTGGTTGTGTTTTCAGCAGACTCACTGGAAGTCCGCTTATCGGTCAAATATTGTGATTAAGTGTTCATTATGTTGTGATTGAATAATACTGATTGAAAAAATACTTTGACATTTTCTTCCCTTTTGTGTGATATGGTATCACCTTTTTTTCACATTATTTATTAGGTATATGTTTTCACATTGTATATGTAATTTGATTCATGTTTTTGTGTTGTGTTGTAAAAATTAGACATCGCGACATTCATGGTTAGTACATGAAGGACAATGACATTTCTCTTGACTTAAAAAATATTCAGCTAAGGTTGCTTTTTATTGAATAAAGCGGCATAATTAATTGCCAAGATAAACATATTAAGTTTTGTTTATCTTTTTTCATCCGAAATTGAATGGTGTGAAATGTAAAGTGTGGGTTTCTCTTTTTTACAAAGTATTTGGGCCCTCACCCCACTTTTGTCCACATGGGCCAAACTCTTTTTTTGAAAAACAGATAAAGATCTGGCGGCACGTTGCACCCACCTTCCTGCCACCTGTCGATTGCCACAGCTTGTGCTATTTGCGTGAAGGGTCGCATACTCCACAAATACAAACCTTGGGTATATGGAGCCCCCTGTATCACTTGTTGCACCATTTTCTACCAGAGTCGGCAAAGCAAATGGATGACATGTGAGTCCAGGACCCCCCTCCCCCTCATCAGCAGAGCCCCCAACTGGTAGCCGTCATGCATGCCTGCAAGGAGTGACGTTTCCAAATTTCCTTTCAGATCCAGCCAGTGTATTGCATGTTGCACATACACTGCCGGGCACTAAATAGAGTTCCAGGTCCAGAACCTCCATCCCACCTCTCTCCCATTCTCTCTTAAGAATATCTTGTCCAATCCTACAAAGTTTCCGAGCCCACAAGAGTTCCACCAGGAGATTATCTCTCGAAACACCTGTCGGTGGATCGCATACATGGCTCTCTGGAGGACGTAAAGACACTTGGGTAGGACCACCATTAATAAGTGCTGTTTTCCCTATGAGGGATAATTTCAAGTTATGCCAAAATGCGATTGGGAGAAGTAGATTACGAGATCAACCTTGCTGTGTTCACAGCCGGGTTGGAGAAAAGCTGGTGTCTAAGCGGCAGACAAGCCACTCAGACCAATCCTGTCAATGCTCTCATAGCATGAGAGAAGCGTCTGGATTGTATGGGGAGCCTGTACCTTCCCAGAGACTGCTGGGAGTGAAGCACAGAGGCGGCCGTTGACATAGGGGCAGCAAGAAGTCCGTTTTATAAAAATATTTTATTTTTGCCCTCGATCCCACCCCTCGTCCTCCCACCGTCACCCGACACTTTTATTGTGCGGTGGCCACAGCGTCACCATGATTATTCACACAGATCTGTACATTCCTGTAGGCAATGCCAGATAGTGTCTGAAGTCATGACTCTCAATTCTTCTGCGAGAACCTGGAACTATGCGGACGCAATTGTATACCAGGGCACACATAGACACCTGGAATACCTTTGAGAGTGCATTTCGACTGTTGGAGATGCCTAGACCGCTGTGTTGGTGCTTTAGGAGACAAGCCAGATAAGCTTTTCCACACCATGCTTCTTTGTAGAATGTTCCAAAATGTGGCTGTGAAACACCTTGTACACATATCTCAGGAGGTATACAGTGAGGAAGAGACAGTAGTCACACTAAAAAGGCACACATGGGACATCTGTGTCATCCATAAGACAACAATGCCATTGCCATCAAGGGCAACATCATAATTCATTACTTTTAGACTTTTACTTCAATAAGATGACAGATGTATGGTAACTACCACATGACACAAGATTATACATTGCGAACCGTTTACACTTAAATTAACCCCAGCACATAGTCAAACTATATGTGTAGAGTAACAAAATACTTTTTAGGGGGGAATCTCCCAACCATCACCTGACAATTCTGCTGCCCTTGCAGATCTCCACCGTAGCCTTGGGTATGACGCCTGGTGGGACAGGAAGAAGGTGGGTGGGGTGACGGAGCATGTGGTGTCATGTGTGACGGTGTCATCTCCTGGTGCTCTAGAGGTTTAGCCAGGCTGTCTATGGCCGACCCTACTGCCAAATGACTTGCTACCATCTTATAGCTGATGGTAAGGATTGAGGTGGTCTGTTTGTGGAGAGGGCAAGTGCTTCTTTTGTTCCAGTTCCAGGTGTGTTGCTGCAGCTCATTCGGGTGTGCTGTGGTTTGAGGGCCCCAAACGTCATTCAAATATACATGGTGAGCCACGGTCAAGTTTTGCCCACCTAATGTCTTGTAAAGATAATCCACAACAGGTAATACTCACATAGCAGCAGCACATATCATGTCCATCACCAATTTAACACATTTACAACTGGACCTAGCAATTAGGAGCAACGACATGATTGCTCTTAAGTGTGTGCATCTGTACTCCACTCCTCCACTGATGTCCCTGTGTCACTGAGGTCAAGGAAACCGAGCAACTTCTGCACCCTGGACTCACATCCACTTGATGTGGGGTCCACCACCAGTAGCCTGGGTCTCTCATCAGTTATGTGTTGCAGTGTCCAACAACTTCCACTGCAAATTGTTGAAGCATTTATTTTACTTCCTCACTGTTACATGGGTAGTATGACATGGCATGAATCACCTGAGTATTCTGCTACTACAGTCTACTATTCGCAGTGTCTTTATCAATGAGAAGCGTAACAAATGGGCTTTGTGGGTCACTTGCTGCTTCTTAAGGACATCCATCTGACTGAATGTGTATTTGCACTGTCTACTGGTGGCCATGTTAGTGCAGATTAGATGGTATTCTGCTGGGACAATTACAAGACAGCTGAGGATGGCAACGAATCCTGCATGGTTGTGTTAGCTCAGTGTGCTCCAAACAAAATGGCCTTCTCTTTGGCTGTTGGTGATGTATTGGACTTTATACAGCTGCCAGGCTTTGTAGGCTTGCCGTCCTTGGTGAAGTTCTATAAAATGGGGGTGCTCCAATTTGTAACACCTCCTATCGGTTGAAATCTTGTTTTCAGCACCTCTTAAGCATGCACAGTAAATTTTACATGCAGAAACTTTTGCATGCTTTATTTTTTAATGCAATATTTATCATACTTAATAAAGAGGGATTCAATGAGGTCCAGAAAAAACTCAGAATTGTGCAGTTTTCACACAGGGGAATGGCAGATTACTTATGAGTAATCTTTATTACTCCAACTTCTACTTTTACCCATCACAGTCATAACCTACTGAGCGTTAGCACCTCTCACCAGGGAAGCCAACAAGCTAAAATAATATTGTTTCCCGTCCTCCCAGTTTGGCACCCAGCCCATATCCTTTACCTGACATAAAAGGCTGGAGCTCCCATCCCACACCCTTTCATACCAAGCATGTGAAGTTGAAAAACTGGGATCGGGAAACTTGGACTGTGACTGGGAAAAGTAGAACTCGGACTAATGAAGATTACCAGTAAGTAACGGGCCATGACCTCTTCGTTCCACTTCTCTGTCACAGTCCTTTCTTATTGAGCAAATACCCAAGCAATAAAGTGACTTCACTCTGGTAATGCCCAATCATCAAGTTTATTGTTACCAAAGAAAAATTAAACAATGTGGTCATTCAATTGTGATACAAAACTGCATTCAAAATAAATTACACAAATGATGTTGACCCCGATCTTCCTAACACTAACCCAAAATGCCTAATGAATGTGTTAGGTAAGGCCCAAGTAGCTGTGTTTCCAAACTCACACAAAGTAGATCTTTTGAATGCAGCTCAATGTGTAGCAATCCCTCAAGTGGATCTACCCGGAACCAACCCCAGCAACTGCTTATCTTCTGACTCATAAGCCAACACAGAGGACATTTTTTATCATCTACCTAGGGTAGCAGTGGATGCCTTTAGTACCTTCCGTGCTAAATCAAATGTTACAATAATGCATCTGTTTTTCCTGAATCCCTTTTGTTCTTTCCAGATAAACCCTTAGAGCTCTCCCAATATCCCACAATTGGTGGACCTCCTCTTTTTCTGTTTGAGTGGAGGGACACAATACTGCTAGTACAAAATCCTCCAAACAATGGACAGGGACAAAGAGTGTGCTAGGTCTTAAGACCACTGTATCCTCAAAAAATCTCAAAAGGAGTTCAGAAGTTAATAGCGTACCAATTTCTCCAGCACTCCTAGTTGATGTAATTGACGCCAAAACATTCCTGTGGTTGTCAGAAATTTCAGCTCAACCTGCCCCGAGGGCTCAAAATGTGACTCAGTAACACTTGGAGAACCAAGATGGAAATCCCAGGATGGAAAAGGATGATGAAATAGTGTTTTCTTGGAGAACGAATGGTCTCGCTAACAAAGAAGCCACACCTTCACGCTAAGTATCTCTAATCGCCCACTGAGTCCTTAATGTAGATACTGACAAACCCAACTCTAAACCGTCCTTCAAGAAGTCCAACATGAGCGCTACAAGAATTGCTGATGTTTGACTGTTACTGGTTCACTTATCAAAGAATCTTCTTTGTGCCTTTCCTCCGATTTTTCTCATCCAAAGTGTTTTACAGAAAATGAAAGAGGACAGGACGAACATACTGCTAGTTACTCCAATGTAGGATCGGCATCTGTGGTTCCTTTTCCTTTGAGGGGGTCTGAGCTTTTCAGAGTCAGCTCTCCAAAGGCTCAGACTGGGAGCTTTCATCTTGAGAGGCTGAATCTGGAGACTAGAGGCTGTTTGCCGCAAATAGCATAATTAGTGCAGCAATCAATACGTCCTTTTCAAATCATATACTAAACATTGGCAATTCTCGGACCAAGAAAAGTCACTGCGTCTATTTACCAGATCTTCTGATGGCATCCAGGTGCAGAATATTGGGACAAGGCCATTTTCTTCCAAAAGGATCAAACTAGCCGGGAATGGAAAGCGAAGACCGAAGATCAGAAGTGCTGTCGGAGCTAATACCACGAACAGAGGATTTAATATTTGCTAACATTCGTGCCAAGAATTTTCAATTCTATTAAGGACAGGAGGCAAGGATTATGCTTTCTGATTTCTTTACTGAAAAATACAGCAGCCAATAAGAACACAGTAAAGAAATAACACACTACATTTCCCATGAGTACCTAGTGACCATAGAGTATAGACAGTATAAAAGGTACCATAGAGGACAACACTTCCTCTTTCTTTGTGTAGAACAGTTCAACCCTAAATTAAAGTTCCAATAATCCAAACGATAGATGAAAGGAAAAAACACGAAGCACAGGCCATCTGGATGCAGGACGATGAAACAGAAGAAGAAGATCGTCCACAGAGTAGCAACTCCTGGCACGTGGAACACGAGAGCAGCAGCTCATTTAGGATCTGAACCTGAAATGGAAAACAGAGCCGTAATAACCAAAACCCCCTAATCATAGTTAAACAAAAGGGTGGGAAAAAACAAGGTATAGAACAGCATCATGCATAGAAAAAAATGTACATTCAATCAGTGATAATAACACTACAATGCAGATATAAACAAGGGTGGGATAATCCTCGCCTCCTGTCCTTAATAGAATTGAAAATTCTTGGCACGAATGTTAGCAAATTTTAAATTCTATGGCAGGATGGAGGCTCTGATTATGCTTGTTCAAAGCTTAGCCACCACAACAGAAGCAACATCCACAATAGGTTTGAAATAAAACGTTTTAAACACTGACTCTGAAGACCAATCAGCAGCCTTCATGATATCTTGGAGGCTGACACCCAAGGAAAAAGCCTTAGAGGCCATGGCCCCCGAGCAGAGTGAGCTCCAAAGACGGAGACGTCAATGCCCGCCTCCATCATAAGCCTGCGCACCCAACGCGCCAATGTAGCAGGAGTGACAGGCCGGAAAGGCTTCTGTAAAGCTATAAGCAGTTGACCCTGTAAATCATGTCGAAAAGGTGCAGTACTCACCACATAATCCTTGATGCATTGAACCACACAAAGCTTTGGATTGTGTAGAAAAGAAGGATAAGACACAGAAGATGTATTACATTTAGTACGGCGAGAAATGGCAAATGAAACACCCTCCGGAGAGAACGTGCGACCAGCCAGATCCAAAGCACGAACATCCGAGACACGCTTGCAGGACAACAGGCACAGCAACATAGTCAGCTTGGCAGACAACTGCTTGCGAGAGAGCAAAGAATTGGAAGGCCAAGAATTCAAGAAACTTAAAACCACTGAGACATCCCATAAGGCGACATACTTAGGGCAAGGAGGTTTTACCATCCGAATGCCTCTGAGTAGATTGGAAACCAAAGGATGTTCCCCAACAGGTTTATTATCAACAGGGACATGGCCAGCTGAAATTGCAGAAGGAAAGTTATTTACCGTCCTGTATGCCAAACCAGAAGAAGCAAGAGATGCGAGAAAATTCAGAACTAAAGGGACATCTGCAGAAGAGGGATCCACTGACCGTTGTGCACACCAATCACACCATCGTTTCCAAGCTGACGCATAACGTTTGTGTGTGTTGGGGGCCCAAGCTTCACCGATAAATCGGGCAGCATCTGAAGAAAGGCCTGGGATTTGCCAGCGTCCCCCGAAATCCCCCACGCCACAAGACGGAGATGACCCGAAAGGATGAGGGGGTGTGGTTCCAGCAGAGGGTCCAGCAACATGTTCCACTTGCTGGAGAGAAGGAGCGGCGGAGAGCAGCTCATCTCCAGAAGAACTGGAAACCACGCCTGTGCTCTCCAAAGAGGAGTGATGAGAATGAGCTCCGAACGAAAGTGCCTCGTGCGGGCCAGAACCCTGGGAATCATCACGAAGGGAGGAAAAGCATAGCACAGATGAGGAGGCCACGACTGGAGAAACGCATCCGTGGTCAGAGCCTCCGGATCAGGGCGCCAACTGTAAAACAGGGGAAGGTGTTTGTTCAGGCGAGAGGCAAAAAGGTCCAGGTGACAACGTCCCCAAATCCGGGACAACATCCGAAACACCCGAGGGTGAAGCCTCCAATCGCTGTAATCCCGCAGATGGCGAGAGTTCCAATCCGCAATGCGATTGTCGCGACCAGGAAGGTATTCGGCAATAACTGTGATCTGACGTCGCAGACACAGATGCCAAAAGTCCTTTGCAATTTCCGCCAGGAGTTTGGACTTGGTACCCCCGATTGTGTTGACATAACGAACTGCTGAGATATTGTCCATGCATAGGAGAATGCAACAGTTCGACGCCTGAAGGGTGAGACAACGAATTGCGAAAGAGCCCGCAAGAAGCTCCAAGCAATTGATGTGAAGGGAGAACTCCTCCAGGGACCAGCGGCCCCCCGTCGCAAGGGAACCGCATCAGGCTCCCCAACCCTAAAGACTCGCATCCAACTCGATCACCACATCCGGAGTCTTTCCGAACAGCACACGACCGTTCCAGGACTCCATGTGATCCAGCCGCCACAACATCTCCCACCGAGCCTCCTCGGAAAGAGGAATGAGGTCGGAGTAACGCAGACCCTTCTGAAGGTGACGGATCTTGAGGCACTGAAGAGCCCGATAGTGCAAGGGCCCTGGGAAAATGGCTTGGATGGAAGAGGACAACAGACCGACAATCCGAGCCACCGACCGCAAGGAGACCATCTGTTTGGACAGAACCAAGCGCAATTCCCGTTTGATCGTTCTGATCTTCTGACCGGGTAACAGGAGTTTGTAGGCCACCGAATCGATTCGGAACCCAAGAAAGTCCATCGTCTGCGAGGGCTGAAAATCTGATTTCAGAGGATTCACAAGAAATCCCAGAGACTGCAAGAGTTCGATAGACCACTGTAAATGTTGTTGCAAAAGGAGAGGGCAATGAGCCATCAAAAGAATGTCGTCGAGGTAGACAATCAAGCGGACCCCCCGGGCTCTCAAAGATTCCACCACTGGATGCAGCAGCTTCGTGAAGCACCACGGAGCGGAGGAGAGACCGAATGGGAGGACAGTGTACTCGAACCACTTCCCCAGCCAATGAAACTGGAGGAAGCAACGATGAGGACCATAAATTGGAACAGACAGGTAAGTGTCCTTCAGGTCGAGATGGACCATCCAGTCCCCCTCTTGAAGTAGGTCTCGAAGAAGGTGGATACCCTCCATTTTGAAGTGACGGTACACCACCCCACCGTTGAAGTCCTTCAGATTGAGGACCAGACGAGAACCCCCTCCCTTTTTCTCCACCAGAAAAACGTTGCTGACGAAGCCGTCGGGATGACGGGAAGAGGGAATGATGGCCACTTTCGCTAGAAGCGACTCGATTCCCTCTGAGATGAATGCATGATCTTGTTGGGAAAAAACATGGGGTACGGGAAGACGGTGTTGGAGATGGCGGTCGTAAAACTCGAGTTTGTAACCTTGGACCGTCTCCAACACCCATGCATCGCTTGAGATGAGCCGCCAATTGTGGAGGAAAAATTTCAACCTGCCCCCCAAAACAACCTCTGAAGCCAGAATCAAGCTCACCTGAGTTTGAGGAATCAGGACGTCCACCGTGGGCTCCTCCGTAGCCGCCTTTGGAATACTGGCCTCGTCTTTTACGGGAAGTATATAACTTGGATTTGCCTGAATTGAAGGCGTCTTGGCCGCCGCCTCTTTGGGACAGACCACCACGTTGGTTTGGTTGAGAGTTACCCTGGCCGGACGAACGTCCCCTTCGTCCAGCCCGTCCAAAAACCGGGCGGAAAGCCCGACGAAGATTGGCCAAGGCCACTGAACGTTGCTACAAAATTAGTCAGTTCTTTAAGAAAAGGATGGCCAAAAAGCAAGCCCTGAGCCAGGGGTCCAGATTCCGAAGGGGCTAGATCAGTCAATTTTGGGTCCAATTTCATGAGAATTGAGCGACGGCGCTCATATGATAGAGCGCAATTGGCATTGCCCAGAATGCAGATTGCCCTCTGAGACCAACCCACTAGCTACTCAGGGTCGTTGAGAGCGTCCGAATCCTTTGCTCGGAAAGCAAGGTCTAAAATCTTAGTGAGGGGGCCAAGAAGGTCTAACATTTTGTCCTGACAGGACCTCCAGGATCTGTCCAGACCCTTTTTAGGATCCTTTGAATATTTTCTCATATAGGTCACCATAGTGGGATCTACATCCGGTGTATCCGCCAGTTTGTCTGAAAGATCAGGACGGGGGCACTCCGATCGCAAACGGGCGCGAACATCTTTGTCAAAAGGGCGCCGAATATGTGACTGCACATATTCAGCCACCTCAGGGGAGGGAAGCCAGGCAGTAGAATTGGGGTGTACAATGTCAGTAGGGTCAAAGTCAAGCACTTGGGGTTTAGATGGGGGCATCCACAAAGTGCTCCTTGCAAGCTTTCTTCTTTGATGGAGGGACCACTGGATCCGAAGAGGAGGAATCAGTAGAGGACTCATTGGTCGAAGGGGAATCCTGATGCGTCATCACAGGTCTTTTCAAATTTTTAGAAGGACGTGCAGTGGTTAAATTGTTTGCCAATTTTGCAAAATCCGCCATGTGTGGATTTTTCGGAGACCGTTTGAAGCGCCCAGAACGTGGCAACCATCCTTGCTGAGTGGCATACTCAGACAAATGCCTTTGTACAGGGGCAAGTGCTTGGAATAAAGCTTGACCCACATACCCGGCATCCACGGAGTCAGTAGGCTCCTCTTCATCATTGTAGTACTCTTCATCCTCATAATAATCTCCCATAATGCCTTTATGCAAAGGTAATTAGCCCACAGAGGTGAAGGAGAAATTTTTAAATACACCCTTAGGGCTATTCAGGGGGAGTGTAAACCCCAAAGCAAGCCAAACAAGCCAGGAAAAACCTGCAAATTAAGCGTGGAGGGAGGGCTTGCTGTAACACTCTAGGCAAAGCCTATGCCAAAATGTTACAACCCTTGCTCTATACTAAACAAGGGCGTGAAGGGGGCCTGACGACCTGGCAGGTGGGCGCAGGCAGAAGTAGCCAATATTAATATCTCCACTGGAGAAAAGTTTTGCACGCGCTGACAAAACCGGAGGCAAATTCCACCTCAGGAATGCTAGGAATGCGCTGTCACTGCCGGCCGCCGGATCAGGAAGCCAGTCGAAAATGAGAGACGCGCGAGCTGGACGCGCGTCTCTCAGCCCCGTCTCCCGCTCCACAAAAGTCTCAACAGGCGCAGGAAAAGCGAGCTTGCAAGCGGCGGGTGAGCACACGCCCCCGCAGCAACACCGGAATGAACGGTGAAATTACTGGCAACAATGTGAAAAAGCCAAATACAACAGCCCAAGATAAATTAGCAAAAGCGCAGCAAGAATTAACAGCAATAAAGCACAATAGTAACAGTAGAAGGAAAAAGGTGCACTTAACTGGCTGCGGAGCAGCAAAGAAAGAGGAAGTGTTGTCCTCTATGGTACCTTTTATACAGTCTATACTCTATGGTCACTAGGTACTCATGGGAAATGTAGTGTGTTATTTCTTTACTGTGTTCTTATTGGCTGCTGTATTTTTCAGTAAAGAAATGAGAAAGCATAATCGGAGCCTCCGTCCTGCCATAGAATTGTGGAGACAGGGATCCAGCAGTGTTGCCGCCAGAGCCAGCGCAGTTGAAATGAAATGAAAAATTCCACTTATATAGCGCATAACCACCCGGAGGCCTCGCAGCGCTTTAGACTGAATTGGTTTGTCGGGGCTCCTGGGTGGCAATTAGTCAGCTTTTGAGAACAAGTAAGTTTTTAAATCTCTCCTAAATGACATTCGATTGCTATTTTGTCTGAGAGTTAGGGGCAGGGAGTTCCATAATTTCGCCGCTGTGTGAGTGAAAGAGCGGCCACCCCAACTGGCTTTTCTGACTTTTGTCATGGTTGCAAGATGCAATGAGGCCGAACGGAGGGCTCTGGATGGTGAGTAAGGTAGAATTAGAGGGCGCAGAACCGCCGGACCAGTTTGATGGAAAGATTTGTGCAAGATGCACATGGCCTTGAACTGTGTCCTGGCAGCCACTGGAAGCCAGTGGAGTTCTTTTAAAGCATTCCTCGCTGATTGCCAGCGGGGGATGTTGAACAATAGTCGGGCGGCACAGTTTTGGGTGACTTGAAGTTTTTTAGTCACTGCTACCGGGGCTCCTAGATATAAAACATTTCCATAATCCAGGCGAGAGAGTATCAGGGCCTGGACCATGACCCTTCTCGCCTGGAAGGGAAGTAAGGGGAGCACTTTGCGGAGCATTTTCATTAACCCCATACAGGTGGAGGCAGTTTTGGTAGCTTGGACTGAGAAATCCAGCGCTCTATCCAGCCAGATTCCCAGGCTCTTTATCTGGTCTTTAGGAGGAGGGGGGACACCGAGGCATAAAGGCCAGCTGGAAGCTAAGGACGTAGGGGGGGGGGTTACCCAGCACCATGATCTCAATTTTCTCCCCATTGAGTTTGAGGTGGGAGAGTCGCATCCACCTAGCAACAGCCTCCAGACAAGGGCCCAAGGTGTTAGACGAACCCTCATCGTGGTCCAAAGAGACCACAAGTTGGGTATCGTCTGCGTAGGTGACAATCCGCACACCAAAAGGGAGGACTATCTTCTCTAGAGGCTGCATATAGACGTTAAAAAGTGTGGAGCTCAGGGAGGAGCCCTGCGGAACCCCACCGCTAAGTGGATGCTTTGATGATGCCACCTCGCCCTCAAACACCTGAAAAAATCGTTCCTCCATAAAGGAAGTCAGCCAAGTCAAGGCAAGGCCGCGCCCGACACCCCCAGTTGGAGAAAAACCCGGAAGCTGCTCAGAAGGCCACCGGAAGGACTTAGCGGCACGCTCCTGGGGGAGCGTGGCTCACACAGGTATGCGCTAGTTTCTTTGCACGTTACAGGAGGCAGAAGGGAGCTGATTCGGAGTCGGTTTGGGGGCTACATTAGCCCTGAATATTCACAGAGGCACTTGGTATCCACAGGTGGGCGGGAGAACTTGGGGGAAAGTCATGGCCTGTTTTTCGGCATATTAAAAGAAAACCCGCACTTAATAGTGAGGAGCAGGGCTAAGAAGAGCACGTATGCCCTTGGTGCGATAAACATCCACATTGTTGCTTGCCCTTTCTTTAACGCTAACTTACCCAGGGATTTTGTTACAATTCACAGCGGGTATCGAAGACGGTACTCCCTCGCAGGATTCCCGCTAGCATAATAATAGCAGCCAGAGATTAAATAAATCAGGGGATACTAGGGCTCAACCCCAGGTTAATTGTTTTTGATTATCCTTTTTTCCTCTTTTTATTTTTTTGCACTTTACCCTTGTGGTGGTCGCACTAGGATACCGAGGTTAAAGCACCTTTTCCTCACCTTCCATTCTAACAGACAAAAGGGTATGTTGATCCTCTCCTTTAGGGGATACAACCAGTCAATTATAACTCACCAGTGGCAATTTCTCTTATTCCGAGGGGCGTGGATTTCATTATCAGTGGGCCGGACCTCCAGGCACCTAGAGGGGAGAAGACACAGAAAAGAAGACTCGAGAAGAGTTCACTTTCAAGATCTAAACTGTAGTCAAATAAAAACTTTATAACTCAACTTTTGTAGTTAGCGGTATAAATCCTGCACCAACTAACACCTATCTGGGAGTGAATGCAGCTAGTTGGTCTATTCTGTTAATTGAGCAAGATGACCCCCTGCTGTATAATTTCTCTGCGTTCTGCAGAGAAATGAGGAAGTTGTTTGACCGGAAAATTCTCCTTCTCTCTCAAGATCGAGAATTGATTACCTTGACTCAATGGTCCCAGGATCTACTGATGTACATCACTAATTTTAATAGATTGATTGTAGAGACAGATTGGCCTGCAGAGAAGCAGACATCTCTGTTTTACCCGGGTTTACAGAGTGAGATAAAGGATGTGTTGGCCCAGGTTCTAAATTTGCCTGCCACCAGCGAAGAGCTGATAGAGCTCGCCATCAGCTAGACCCTGGGTTACATCAGCAAAGGGGAGACAAGATCTGAAGAGATCAAAAACTCCTAATAGTATGTCCTAAAGCATACATGAGGAAGGGTCTAAAAATACTAACAGTGCCAAACAAGTGAATGTTACGTCCTCCAAAGAAAGAGAGAAGAGAAGGAAATTAAGGCTTTGCATGTACTGTTGAAAAAACAGCAAATTTAATCAAAGATTGTCGAGTCAGAAATACATCTACAGTAAAAAAAGGTCCAGGTAAAAGTCAGGCAGTAATCCACAAAGTTTCAGAAGAAGAAACAGTTTTGGAAAACTAGTTCTTCCGAGGAAGACTGGGGCCCCTTGTTTGGGAAAGGAGATTTTGAGATCTCAGCTGTACTAGCAAATACTCCACAAAGTTCTGTAGCCCACAAAAATTTGCATGTGAAATAGTGGTTACCAAGTGGGCAGCGAGTGTGAATTCCACCGCTGTTGGACTTGGGGGCTAATGGTAATTTAATTGACCCAAGGTTTGCACAGGAAATTCACATCACTTGTATTACAAAAGAGTTTCCTGGAGCCTGTCAAGGCAGTGGATGGCACAGCCTTCACCTTTGGTCCTGTGCGACATCATACGTGTCCTCTGATGATGCAATTTAGGGCTGATGATTTCAAACTCTAGCAAATGGACTTAATTGATGCCCCACAGTTTCCATTAATATTTGGAAAGCCGTGGCTAACGCTGCATGACCCCACAGTTAATTAGGCAGCCCGCTCAGTAACCATGAACTGTCAGTTTTGCCAAAAACACTGTACAAAAGAACAGGTCTGCACAGGAGGTTTCAGACAATCCAGCCAGAGTAATTATCTATGGTGATGTGGAGTCTAGGGTTTGTTGTGTCATCACTCTACCGAATGCCTGTCAGGAGTATCAAGCAGTGTTCGACAAGCAAAAAGCTAGTCAACTTCCCCCACATCAATACTATGACTGCCATATAGACCTGGTTCCAGGGGCAACTATCCCTTGCAGTTGAATATATGCTTTGACGGAACCAAAAAATCAATACCAACGACAATATCTAGTTGAAAATCTAGCCTCAGGTTATTTCAACCTTCGACTAATAATTCTACATCTAGGGAAATGACTATGTGACAGATAGTCAACAGATGCCAGACAGGAACTTTAGTGATGGCTTCAACACATGGAAGCTTGGAATTAAAGGGTGCGGTTTACTATCCAAAGGAGGAACCTGGTCTGACAAAGAACTTCCATTCCGCATAAATTTCCTACAACTATTAGAGCCATCCTTTGTACTAAAATGCTGGAAATAAAAAAAGACCAATTGTTGCACACTGTTGGAATGGACAAAATTTCAGAAGTACATTACATAAACAAACTGGCTGATTTAGCCAGAGATTTTGGCATTACTGCCTAGATCGCAAAATGTCGGCGAGGGCAGAATATCTCATAGATCAGCTTACCACAAAAGCTGGAACCCCAGATTTCTACAAGACTGGTGAATGGAAAATTCACCCTCAAATGGTTTAGAAATGAATGATGGTGTGGAGGCCATGCAAAATAGACTTGTTGCATCTCATATGAACCATTAACATCCTCAGTTTTACAGTTAGCATCTAAATCCGGAAGCTTTAACAACATGCTTTTTTCCCTAAAACTGGCATGTGGACAAAATTATGCATTCCTGCCATTTGTTATGATCCCAAGTGTGACTGCCAAAGTCAAGCGACAACAATCAGAACTGATACTGAGGACTGGTGTCTGGAAATTAAGGTCCAAGTTGGGGTGCTCTCTAACAGAGTGAGGGGTGCATGTTGCAGAATTCCATGACTGTGCTCCAGAGACTAGCTAATACCCAGAGTGTACTTTCCAAGATGGTACCTAGCTATGGAGTCACTGTTGAAGTTATCCAATCCAACATGACTGCTTGCTGACCTTCCAGGTCACCAGTTAACTCCCTGTTTTTTAGACACTGTAAGGCTAGATTGACTAGCATGATACTGAGTTGCAATACAAATCAAGTCTTGGTCGGGTTCTTCACCTGTCAAGCCTTCTATTTCTCTTGGTTTTAGTTTGTGCTGACTCTTTAATCTAGCTCCCGATTTTTCTGAGTTATTTTGCCATGTTCCGAATTGGATTCTCGTTGGGGGGGATTTTCCACCTTAAGATTTCTCCTCCTGAGTTCTCATCAAACAATCCAGAATAACCGCCCAGAGTCTTCATTTCCTGTGTCACGGAATGTTATTAGTACCCATATTGTCTGAAGTACGTTTGTTAATAGAGTGTTACTAATTTTGTTAGAAAATCCAACTCCTGTAACAATGACAATAATTTATTATTCATAAAAGGAACCTTTTGTCATGGATGGCTCTCAAATAATAACTTGTATTTTTATGTGACCAACAATGAGATGACGGAGCAATGGCTATCATGGCAGAGGTGAAAACAATGACGGGGGGGGGGGGGCGAAATGGATGTGTAGATACTATTTATGATGTATATCACAGTGACAAGGTCTTTTATATCATATTTTATTAGTTTATTATAGAACTACGGGTGTAGTAGTTCATTACTGTTTCCTTAAAGCTGCTGTTAAAAATGAAAGGAAGAGAGTATAATACTCTCCTCTATCTATTTAATAGAAGTAAAGCTTTCAGACGCGACAGGTAGGAAATTGTGTATCATCTGCAGTATTTACGCTCTGGATCGACGGTAAAGGCAAAACGTTAAAAATACAATCAGCTATAAAAAATAAAAAGACTTTGAGAGGAAACGTTTTGAGTTCACACAATGCCCCATATGTTACCTCTACTTGCTTCGTCCTAGCCCATCCATTCTTTTGAGGTGGTCGCCACATTTTAGTCGGTCCAGGAGATTCTGAACATGAAAGCCCCCTCTCACCCTGATGGGTGCCAAAATGGGTCTGGCATTCTCAGAATCCTCTTGATTTGTTTCTAGTTTCTGGGACTAAGAAAGCGGAGGTGAAGAAAATGAGAAGTTTCTGCCTCTTTGGCCTTTTTAGGGGCCTATTTCCTCATCTGAAGGTCTCGTGGAGCATTTCCCTCACACAATCAATCAATCAATCAGAGAATTTGTAAAGCGCACTACATACCTGTGAGGGTGTCAAGGCGCTGGGAGGGGAGGGTGCTGCTACTGCTCGAAGAGCCAGGTCTTGAGTTGTCATCTGAAGGTGAGCTGGTCCTGGGTCTGCCATAGGAGGATGGGGAGGGTGTTCCAGGTCTTGGCAGCGAGGTGAGAGAACGATCTGCCGCCGGAGGTCGCTCTTCGGATACGGGGAGCGGAGGCTAGGGCGAGGTGAGCGGAGCTGGTGGTTCTGGTGTAGAAGGTAAGTTGTGTGTTGGGGTATGCCGGTCCGGTGTTGTGGAGTGCCTTGTGTGCGTGGGTGAGGAGCTTTAAGGTGATTCTCTTGTTGACGGGAAGCCAGTGTAGGTCTCTCAGGTGGAGTGTGGTGTGGCTGCAGTGAGAGATGTCCAGGATCAGGCGAGCGGAGGCGTTCTGAATGCGTTGTAGACGTTTCAGGAGTTTGGCCGGGGTCCTGCGTAGAGGGCGTTTCCGTAGTCCAACATGCTGCTGACGAGGGCCTGGGTGACCGTTGTTCTAGTTTCGGTGGGGATCCACCTGTAGATCTTGCGGAGCATGCGCAGGGTGTTGAAGCAGGAGGATGAGACGGCGTTGACCTGCTTTGACATGGAAAGGATGAATCCCAGGTTGAGTGCCTGGTCGGTGGGTGTTGGTGCAGTTCCCAGTGCGGTCGGCCACCAGTAGTCGTCCCAGGCCGAGGGGGTGGAGCCGAGGATGAGGACTTCTGTCTTGTCCGAGTTGAGTTTCAGGCGGCTGCTCTTCATCCACTCGGCAACGGCTTTCATTCCTTCATGGAGGTTGGTTTTGGCGGTGAGGGGGTCCTTGGTGAGGGAGAGGATCAGCTGGGTGTCGTCGGCGTAAGAGATGATGTTGAGGTTGTCGGGCGACGTGGGCAAGTGGTGCCATGTAGATGTTGAACAGAGTCGGTCTGAGGGATGAGCCTTGGGGTATTTCGCAGATGATCTTGGTGGCTTTGGAGCGGGAGGGGGGGAGGCGGGCACTCTGGGTTCTGCCGGAGAGGAAGGAGATGGTCCAGTCCAGAGCCTAGTCCTGGATTCCAGCGTCGTGGAGGCGTGTGCGGTGGCAGACGGTGTCGAAGGCGGCTAATAGGTCCAGGAGGATGAGGGCCGCGGTCTTTCTCCATTGTCCAGCAGGGCCCTGATGTCGTCGGTGGCGGTGATGAGAGCAGTTTCGGTGCTGTGGTTGCTGTGGAACCCGGACTGGGACGGGTCCAGGATGCTGTTCTCCTCGAAGTAGTGGGTCAGTTGTGTGTTGACGGTCTTCTCCATAACCTTCGCCGGGAACGGGAGCAGGGTCGGAAGTTTGTGAGGTCCTTAGGTTCAGCCTTGGGTTTCTTGAGTAAGGTGTTGATCTCGGCGTGCTTCCAGCTCTCCGGGAAGGTGGCTGTCTCGAAGGAGATGTTGATAGTTTTCCGGAGATGGGGTGCGATGGTGGTGCTGGCTTTGTTGAAGATGTGGTGTGGGCATGGGTCTGATGGAGAGCCGAAGTGAATGGTGTTCATGATTTTGATGATGTTGTCATCATTTGTGTTGGTCCAGGAGAGCAGGGGGTCGGTGCTGAGGGTGGTCGTGGGGACAGAGGTCTCAGTGGCTGTCGGGGTGGTCGAGACGATGAAGCTGTTGTGGATGTCTGCGATCTTGCGATGGAAGAAAGTGGCGCACAGGTCTTGCGAAGGTGGGATGTTGTTGGTGTTGGAGCTGGGGTTGGAGAGTTCCTTCACGATGTTGAAGAGCTGTTTGCTGTTGTGTGCGTTGTTGTCTAGGCGGTCTTTGAAGGAGGTCCTTTTGGCGGTTCTGATGAGCCGGTGGTGTCTGCGGGTGGTTTTCTTGTGGGCCGCGTGACTCTCCAGTGTCTGTTCGAGGTGCCATTTCTTCTCAAGTTTTCGACAGGCTTGCTTGGAGGCCTGGAGGTCCTCGTTGAACCAGCTGGCTTTCTTGCTGGTGTGTCTGTTGGAGGGTCTCTTGATTGGGGCGAGGGTGTTGGCACAGTCTTCGATCTACTGTCTGAGGTTGTGGGCGGCGGTGTCAGGGTCAGTGGGATCGGCGGGTGGGCTCTGGGCGAGGGTGGCGGTAAGCTGGTCTTCGGTGACTTTGCTCCAGCAGCTGCGAGGGATCTGTTGGGTGTGGTGGTGCGTGGTGGGTTTCCAGAAGGTGAAGTGGATGCAGCGATAGTCGGTCCAATGGAGTACGGTGGTTTGGCTGAAAACGACGTGGGAGCTTGCGGAGAAGATGGGTCAAGTGTGTTGCCGGCGGAGTGGGTGGGTGTTGTGACGAGCTGTCTAAGTCCGAGGTTGGCGAGGTTGTCGATCAGGGTGGTGGTGTTGGTGTTGTTGTTGTTCTCGAGGTGGAAGTTCAGGTTCCCGAGGAGGATGTAGTCTTTGGAGGTGAGGGTGTGTGTACTGACGAGGTCGGCGATGGAGTCGGTGAACTGTGGCCGGGGTCCGGGGGGTCTGTAGATGAGGGTTCCTCTGAGGGTGGTGTTGGGATCGGTGTGGATCTGGAAGTGCAAGTGTTCGGCGGTGCTGAGTGTGCCGTCGGTGCTGGTTGAGAATCTGAGGGTGTTCCTGTGGACAATGGTGATTCCTTCTCCTGTTCCGTTGGTGCGGTCCCTGCGGGTGATCTTGTAGCCATCAGGGATGGCGATAGCGATGTCGGGTGCTGAGGAGGGGTTTAGCCAGGTCACCGTCAGGAAGGCGACGTCTGGCGAGGTGGAGTCCAGTAAATCCCAGAATTCCATGGTGTGTTTGGGGGCAGAGCGGGTGTTGAGAAGAATGCAGTTGAGGTGGTTGAGTTCTTTCATCGTGGGTGGAGTTGTGGATTGGATGCTGGTGAAGCTGCAGTTTCAGCAGGTGAAGAGTCCTTGGGTGCGCTTCGGGGCGGCCTGGAAACAGGTGTTGGATCGTCCGGTGTTGAATGCGAGGAGGGTGCTGGCCTCGTAGCGGAGACGGATGGCGTGGCGTTTGCGGGGGCGTTTGCGGGGGCCAGGGGTCCTGGCGCTGGGCGCGGACTGGCACAGACGGGCTTGCTTTTGGCGCGCCCGCTGCGCACGGCCTCGCCATATAAGGGTAAGTGGGAGGGAGGAGCAGCTGGGAGGCAGGAGCGGGCGGCGAATGAGCGAGCGGGGGTGCGGGCCGCAGGGGAGCAGCGGCGGGAGAACGGGAACAGAAGGCAAAAAGGGAGCGAAAATAAGGTAAAATAACAGAAGTGGCAAAGTGCGAGTGAAAAATGGAGTTAAAAGAACCTAGAAAAAAATTACAGTAAACCGTGGCAACAGTTAGACAATTTAGACAGGCGCAGGCAAAGTAGGCAGGGCAGAAGAGAACAGCGAGCTGACAGAATGGCAGCAGCGGGCAACAGACACAGACACACAGGTGGTGCTGTGAGGCGTGGGAAGCGGTCTAACCTGCAAGCCGGATCAAGGGTCACTCCTTTCACCGCGCATCGGCCGCCATATAAGGGTAGATGGGAGGGAGGAGCAGCTGGGAGGCGGGAGCAGGGCGGAGAATGAGCGAGCGGAGGGCGGGGCCGCAGGGGAGCAGTGGCAAGATAACGGGAACAGAAGGCAAAAGGGGAGCGAAAATAAGGCAAAATAACAGAAGTGGCAAAGTGCGAGTAAAAAATACAGTTAACAGAACCTAGAAGAAAATTACAGTAAACAGCGGCAACAGTTAGACAATATAGACAGGCGCAGGCAAAGCAGGCAGGGGAGAGGAGAACAGCGAGCTCACAGAATGGCAGCAGCGGGCAACAGACACGGGCACACAGGTGGTGCTGTGCGGCGTGGGGAGCGACTTAACCTGCAAGCAGGGTCAATGGTCACACAGAGAGAGCGGCAGGCAACAGGGATTAGTTTTTATCATTTCCCTAGCTTTTGCGGGCATCATTGCTTACAGCACATTGTGGGGGTAATCCCCTTTTCTGTACTGGCTGGGCGACTTCTTCCTGCTTCCTTCAGGGACCAGCAGTGAGAGTTATCTATGATTCGTGCATGCATGGACTTCAATTTGGGACCACGAAGAGCACTCACTTTTGCGGCAGTACTTAAACATCTTGGGGAAAGGCAAGGAAGGTTCAATAAGTGTGGTTATTACTCTTCCTGGATTGTTGCTGATCCACCTTATATTTCAATTGGAGTAGCTGTCCTGACTGACTTGTTGCTGCTTAACTTTATTAAAAAAGGAAAACTGTTCTTAAAAGAGGAGACATGTCTCTACCTCCCGCTCACCATCTTTACACTCCTCTCACTCTTTTGGATTGTCTTCCACTCTCCAGATACAAAGAAGGGGAAGACGCTAGGATGAGGAGAGAATTAGTATAATTATGTAGAGACTTTGGGATTGTTTAGAAAAGAAAATCCAAAAGCTAATATGTGCTAGAACTTAATTGGAAAGTGTGTTCTGAGTATTCTGAAGTTAGTGAAGATTCGATGCCTGTCATAGAACAAACATGGAAATACATTTCTAAGTATATATTGCATGATGAATATCTCATGCCAGAGACAACATGGGATTTCCACAAGTAGAAAGCTAGGTACTTTGCAGTACACTGTTTTGAGACAGTTTCAGAGGCCATCGAATTTGAGTTTTCCCCTTCATCAGTTCATATTGAAAGTGATCAAACAAGAATAGAAAGATCCTGATAATATTTACTAACCCAGATTTATGTCAAAGTTTAATCCTTTAGAAGATATGGACACTGTGATACCTGGCGATATGCATGCAACTGTGGTTGCTAGTTTGGTGGGTAGATTTTCATGGCAGAAGAAAATATTTTCGAAAGACCTGGAGGTGTTCTTTGGATCTCATATTGCAATGTGAGCTAGAGTTCATGGGGCTGACACAGCCCCAAACATTTTTTTTAGACTTCAGATCCCTTTGAGACATCCCAAACATTGATTTTAGACTTCAGACCCCTTTTCAAAGTTATCCACAACAACAAGGAGCATAGAGGGAATTCAGGACATAGGTCGCCCTCCACTCATAAAGTCATTTCAACAATCATGACCTAGTCCAAATAGGCACTCTTTTCAATTTCTTTTATCGATGCACCACACGTTGCAAACAATTACAACCAACTCCCCTCTTTTAAGGATGATGGGGTAGATGGTACATCAACGTCGTGCCTAACTTAAAAAAGCCCCGTCCCTTTGTAAGACAGTTGTGATACCCAAACAACACACACCCAAGTGTCTATGTGGAAAAAATGTGTGTGAGCGAGATGGCACCTCACGGGCGCACCACCATTGGGGAACCTGGCAGGTACTCACCAGGATTGCCCTGTTTTCATCATTGGTACCATCAAGCTTTAAATGAAAATGTGTCCAAAACCAACAAAACAGGTGTTTGTGAGACAGTGCAGTGGAAAAACACACAACACACAATAGTGTAACACAACATACAAGATACAAACAGCACAGATACGGAAATTTTTATTCTAGTTTTCTCATGCTGGTTGTATGATAAAAAAGCGAGTGCAGCTACTACTATCCAGCCATACTCTACTTAACGACTTGTTTCATTGCTATATAGTTTTGTGGCAATTTCTTCAGGGCATTAACTTTATAGCCACTGCATTGGACACCCAGTCTTCACAACTGTCAAAATACAAAAACATAAAACATCAAATTCCTTTCAACCTGCCTTGTAAAATACCTCCAACCCCTACTGTACAGAAACACCATAATTTGTAATGTTTACCCTCAAGTGGCCACTGTATCTCCTACCAGCCACGAGGTCAAGGATAAAAACATGGCAACTAACTCCTTCTGTAAGTTGTCTCCGGTCCTCTTCGTTTATTTAACTGAAAAAGACAATGCAGGCATAAAACCTGGTCACATGTATCCCAGTGGAGTACCCACGATACCCATTCCAAATGTGCCCATCATTATTTCTAATACACACTATTCAGTAATGGTTATTCATTTCCCTTGTCTCTATTCAAATACAGAGCCTCTACAGAGCCTCTTCACCTTACTACCGTTCAGGCACAATTACAGCAAGTTTTTGTATAAGTATATCTTGTGCCCGTCTTTCTCCTTTGAGACGATCTATGCACTTCTTACGGCCCTCATTCTTGCACTCAGGAGCCCATTCAACACCCTTCCTCCAAATTACCGATATTAGGGCAACCGTCGGCGTTCACTCGACCCGTGTGTACTAGGCGGCTTCCAGCCGTTTATTTACACCTGGGATTGAGGGACGTCTCTCCCTGATTGGTTTCTCATCTCTCGCGAGATTCAAACACCGCCATTTTGGATCAGGACTTTGTTAGTCCAAGACGGAACTTCATGTCTATAAGCCCAAGTCTCGCGAGATCTCGCTACTTTCTAGCCTGGGGTCACAGAATTCAGACTTACAAAACTTTATCAAGGACACACTTCACTCGATCAAGGATCCTGTCCTAACGTTATATTAGCATCCCTCCTATTTGCGCTTATGGTGACTCCTCTCATAGTACTATTTCAGAGGATTCCCTCATAATGTGTAATATGTCCCGTATAAACCCAGACCTGGGGGAATCAATGCATTTCGTACTCCATGAACGAGGAATATATCAGTTCAATGCAGCCTTTTATACATTCCCCTGAAAACAGACGCTTCTAACAGTTTAGTATGTATTTTCTCATCTACTCCCATGAAACCACTTTTCATGGAACTTCTACCTGTGCTCAAAAACATTTTTAAATTTTTTTTTAGGTGCACTGGGTTACCCCGCCATAGTATTAACAGGTCAGAATTAGGCAGGTAAAACTGTACGCGCCTCTGCATCATCTTGTACACCTTCACCAACGCCAAATCGATCCATGTTTATATAAATATGTTGCGGTGGAGCTAAGTAATGTGAGAGGGTTTTATCAGCGTATCTTATTCCATTCCAACAGTTCATTGAGCCCCTTTTGCTCACTCTTCTCCTGATAAATCCACCTTGCCTCTTTTGTTGTAAGTAATCTTTCTACCGTCTGAGAGTCTCCTGTCATTTTTTCCAAGACTACCCAAGTAAATGTGTGTTTGTTGGTATAACAGTGTTGGACCAATTTTTTGGTTAGTTTACCAGATCTTATAGTACTGAGGTGTTCTTGAATTCTTGTTTTTATCTTTCGAGTTGTGAGGCCAATATACTGGAGGCCGCACTCACACTGCAATCTGTACACCACAGTTGCTGAATTGCCCCAAATACCACTCCTTTCCTGACTGTAACACTACGCTTGATGTTTTCCTAGAGAGTGGACACACTGAACAAGTTCCACACGGAAAATGGCCCCTGGGGATAGTGTTCCTTCCCAAATCTTTGGCTGTCTGTACCCGTGTATGTACTAACTTGTCCTTTAGATTACATGATCTTTTAAAGGCAAATCTCGGGGGCGGCATCTTAAAGTCCTTATTAGACAGCAACGACCAATGCTTCCGGATCGATTGCCGGATCTTCGTGGCTAGAGGATCAAATGTTATAATGACAGGAACACAGTTGTCTTTCTTTTTAGAATTTGTTTCTAGAAGGGCACTTCTGGGGGTGTTTAATGCCCTCTTTTTCGCCTGTTTGATGACCTTCACAGGATAATTCCTGTCTTGTAGTTTCTTACTCAGGACCTTCGCCTGCTCGTTGTACCCAGCTGTGGTTGAACAATTCCTACGATATCGAAGGAACTGGCCCACCGCCAGGTTGTCCCTGAGTGCCCTGGGATGGTATGATTCATAGGAGAGCAGGGCGTTCCTGTCGGTGGGTTTCTGGTGGACCTGGGTCTTAAGGCCTCCTTCACTTGCTTCAATGTCCAGTTCTAAATATACAGGCGACTCCCGGCTGTAGGACCATGTGAAGCGGAGGCTTTGGTCCTGCCCGTTCAGCCAATTCAGGAAATCCAACAACGCGGATTCTTCTCCGGACCAGACGCAGAGCACGTCGTCAATATATCTCCTCCAGAGGCGTACATGTCCTCTGAAGGGATTGGTGGAAGGATAGACGACGTGCTCTTCGAACTGACCCACATAAATACAAGCCAAACTCTGTGCCATCGTAACCCCCATCGATGTTCCTGTAGTCTGTAAAAATAGCTTGTCTTTATAACTGAAGAAATTTCTAGTTAAGGCTAGTTCAATGCATTGTAGAACAAAGGTTTGTGGGGCGTCATAAAACCATTCCTGTGCAGCTAGAGCACGCGCTGCTGCTACCAGCGCAGCATCTTGGGGGATACAGGAATACAGCGACTCAATGTCAATGGTGACTAGAATTTCTCTTAAAGGGTCAAATGTCATTTCACCCATTATATTCAGGATATCCATTGTATCCTTCACAAAGGATTTTTGAGTGCTAACCGATTCTCGCAAGAATAAATCATCGAACTGTGATAAGGGTTCTAGTACCGATTGGATCCCCGATACGATCGGCCTACCCGGGGAGGGACAGGTGGGCTTGTGTATTTTGGGTAAATTATAGAAGGCGGGGGTCCTGGGGTTGTTGTTCACCAGGAACTCCGCCTCCTTAGATGTTATTCACTTTTTTTCTTTGGCCTCACAGACCATGGCCTTTATAATTTTCAGTAATTCCGGTGTGGGATCTTTTTTGAGTGGTTGGTAATTTGCGCGTACATTAAGTAATCCATAGATTTCAGCTTCATAGTCGCAGGTATTTAGAATAACTACTGCCCCGCCCTTGTCAGCGCTTTTTATAGTCAATTCAGAATTATTCTGTAAGCTTTTTACTGCATCCCAGTCCAGTTTAGACATATTCTTGAAGCTCATGTTTCTCTTGTTGGTCTCAAAATGCTCGATGTCCTCTAGGACCTTTGATTCAAACACAGCAACTTCTGGACCTACAGCCCCACTGAGGGGACAAAAAGTCGAGTTTTTTTTTGCAATTGAGCTAGAGTTCATGGGGCTGAGACAGCCCAAACATTTTTTTAGACTTCAGATCCCTTTGAGACATCCCAAACATTGATTTTAGACTTCAGACCCCTTTTCAAAGTTAGCCAGGAAGGAATGGGTTGTTCCGATCTATTGGAAAGCATGGAACACGAGGTTGAACAATTGTTGGATATTTCTTTTGATGTTGTCATGTCAGCAACCATGGCTAATGGAGCCTCTATTATGGCCAGATGCACTCCTTATTTAAAGGATTTAAACACTGATTTAGCTCAAAGAACAATAGCATTGAGAATGCATTTTCAAGGTTCTAGGCGTTTGGGGCTAAAATTAGGGGATAAGCTACATCACATTTTTTAAAGAAAGAAAACATTCTTTCTCTTTTAGATAAGTATCATCCAAGTCATTAAAATCCTCAAAGTGGAAATTTTCCTTGAGAAAACCTTATAGGAGACAGCAAAGTCATGATCAATTCTCCAAGAACCAGGGATAATCTTCCTTGTTTCAATCCTTTAAGAAACAAAAACAGAAAGTGAGCTATAAGAATCAGTGCTCCTGACTATGCCGGGGTTAGTAGAAATGGTGGGTAAGCATTAAAGGTTGGAGGGCAAGTCCATGATTCTTCTCAGAATGGTAAACAATAGCCACAGAGAACTCGGTCCTACGGGCAGTCAAGACAGGCTATAGGATAGTGTTTTAGACCTTACTGACATCTTGAGGGATCAACTCGATTCCCAGAAATTCCTGCAAAAAGAAAACACATATGGAGAGGATCTCAGCCCTAGTGGAGAAAGAATCCATTTCTCTGGTTTTGAAGAAAAAAATAGGGTTAAGAGTATACTCCATTGTATTTTGTTCAGAAAGTGACAGGAGGGTTTTGCCGTGTGATTGATTTGAAGAAATGTAATGCATTTGTCAAAATGGAGACACTTCTAAGCGTAATTCCTTTGATGCCATTAAATCATTTCATTACTCTAGACCAGATTGAGGCCAGCTTACAGGTTCACGTAGTGAATGGCCATTTGAATAATCTGGTGTTTAGTGTGGGGAAACATCACTGTCAATTCATGGTTCTTTCTTTTGGTCTAAAGTCTGCACAATAGGCATAGTCCCAGTGATTGCCTACCTTTATCTACAGGGGAATCCCGTCTTTCCCTACCTGGTTGATTAGGTACTAAAAGCTTTTTTTCAACAAAGAGACCCTTTGCATCTTGGATCAACAATGATAATAATCTTTGCTGAGAACGTGGGGTCTGTGTCCTCTCCTGTCTCACTGTGGGAAGTATTTAAGACGGTCATTCGGGCACAGGCGCTGTCATTAATTGGGTACGCTAAGAAAAGCAGGAATGAGGCAGTAGTCCGCCTTGAAACTGAAATTGCTGAATTGGAAAGTGCATTGGAGTAGAATGTTACCCGAGATGCGCTCCATGTTCTCAGTCTCAAGCAGCTTGAGTATCGGACTTTAGTTACCGATGCAGCTAGGACGATGAGTAGAGAGCAACAGGGGCGACTGTATGATGTGGGCGATAAGGTTGGGAAACTGATTGCTTGGCTGGATAGAAAGGAGAGGACAAGTCGTGTGATTCCAGTGATTGAGAGACCTGATGGCACGCGAGCGACTGAACCTGTTGACATCGTTGAATGCTTTGCTGAATATTTCCGAGACGTATATTCCCCAATATCCAACAGGCCCGAGGAGGACTCTCATTTATTGCTATGGGACATTGCATTGCCTCGTTTGTCGGAGGCGGACAGGGACTTCTTGGATGCTGCGCCCACGGTTGACGAGGTGGCTCTCACTATACGCTCTATTCGCTCCGGGAAAGCTATGGGCCCTAATGGTCTTCCAATCGAACTTTATAAGTTGCGCCCTGACACGCTAGCGCCATATCTCCGTGATATGTTTTTAGCATCATGAGAAATTGGCTCCCTTCCTCGTGATCAGCGTCTTGCGACCATTGTGGTGATCCATAAGGAGGGGAAGCCACGGGACCTCTGTGCGTCTTACAGGCCTATCTCGCTCCTTAACGCTGAACCTAAGATCCTAGCTAAGCTGCTCGCAAACCGCTTGATAACAGTAGTCAGTGACCTGATCCATCCGGATCAGTCTGGTTTCATTCCAAATCGCAACACAGCATTGAATTTGCGACGCTTGCATGGTGTTCTCGCGAGGGCGACGACGCTGCGTGAACCGGCCATCTTGGCGTCCTTGGATGCCACGATGGCCTTTGATACAATCGAATGGCCATATCTCTGGGCTGCTCTCGCAAAATTTGGTTTTGGCTCTGGATTTATTAGTTGGGTAAAACTTCTGTATGAGGCACCATTGGCACAGGTTGTGGTAAACGTCCGGGTCTCTGGGCCTTTGTTCTTGGGAGAGGTACGCGGCAGGGTTGCCCTCTGTCCCCACTTCTCTTTGCCCTTGCCTTGGAACCTCTTGCTGCCTGGATACGGTGGGAGCCCTCAATGAGAGGCATATACTGTACCCCGGACTTTGAGGACCGCATATCGCTTTATGCGGACGATATTTTGCTGTACTTCACGTCGCCTCAAAAATCGTTGAACGTTGTATTTGATGTGCTTAACTCGTTCGGAAGAAACTCCGGCCTTGTCATCAACTGGACTAAATCTCACATATACGTACTCGCCGGTGGCATCCCCCACCTGCCGCGTGGATGTCCTATCCAGGTGACACAGACGGGTTTTAAATATCTGGGAGTCTTTATAACATTGGACCCTGTGGTCCGCTACGAACGCATCTACTTCCCCCGCTTCAACGTCTACGATCAGACGTGGTGGGTTGGCGTAAATTGCCGTTATCTCCCTTAGGGCGAGCAGCTCTTTTTAAAATGATGTCCTTGCCGCGGTTTTTATATGCACTCCAGAATACATTTGACGTAATCCTGGCGAGGTACTTTCGAGAGGTGGAGACCTTACAGAGGCAATTGATATGGGACGGGCGTTCACGTATCGCTCTTCCAGAGTTAACGCTTCCCTGGTATGACGGCGGTATTGCACTTCCGGATATCAGGTGATATTATTGGGCTTCCCAGCTTGCAGCAATTAATCATGGGATGTATGGCCCGGCATTGAATCCAGCGTTTGTTATGGATAGATGGCTACTACCGGGTGGCGATTATAATAGGGCGCTCTATTCTGGATCTCCTCGCTCAAAGCTTTCGGGACCCACTAAGATAGCAGTACGAGTGTGGCATTGTGCGACTGCAGCCATGGGCTGGAGAGGTCAACTAACCCGCGCGACTCCGCTTTATGCATCTGAGAGACTGGGTTGCCTGTGGAGAACGAAAGGATTTGAGAAATGGGATATGATTGGTATCAGTAAAGTGGGTGATCTCTAGGTTAAGGGGCGGGTAAAGACTTTTGCAGAACTGCAGATGGAATACAAACTAAGTGATAGGGAATACTTCCGCTATGCCCAGGTCCACCACGCGCTGAACTCGGTCTTTCCCGTGGGTAGCAACATTCCGGAATCTTCCCCCCTCGAAGATCGTATATTAGATGGTCATGTGCCGTATAGCACCATTTCTCTGATCTACAAGAAACTGATCAATGATCGCTCGAGCTTGCTCGAGCACCTCAGGGCGATCTGGATTGCAGATGGTATAGAATTAGACGACGAGGACTGGCAATCAGTGATATCCTCACCCAAGGAGGTCGCGATCCCGGCCCGTCTCCGCTTGGTCCAGCTTAAGATCTTACATCGGATCTATGTTACCGGCCCCCGCTTAATTTGTATGGGGTATTCAACGGATGGCTTATGTAAGCGCGGTTGTGGTCTACTTGGTACCTTTCTCCATATAATTTGGTAATGTCCTGAGATGGTGCTTTTCTGGAATCGCATACATGAAGTGATGAATGAGGTGACGGGTGTTGCGGTGTTACCAGAGGCTCGGCATTGTCTATTGAATGTATGGGAGCCGAATGACTATAATGTGTCACAGATGCGATGGGCAACCCTTGGTAATATGATTGCAAAGAGAGACATTGCACAGCTGTGGGGTTCCCAGAGGCCCCCCACGGTTACGGTCTGGAAGGAGAACATGGACTGGTGCATGTTTAGGGAGAAGACTGTGTATGTGGCACGAGGCAGACCCAGAAAATGGGGGAAAACCTGGAGCCAATGGAACTCGTACCGGGGAGACATCTACACGCCCCCCTCACGGAGATATCAGATCCTCCCCAGTCCCCCTGACCCGACATTCCTGGCATTTTGTAGCATTTTTGCTTTTGACTTTGTGTTCCCTGCTTCCGGCCCCCGCATCTGTGTAAAACAACTCCTGTATCGTATTGCTGTACACCTCCCGTCCTCCTTGAACACACGCCTGATTACTGTATTACTGTTTTATTGCCTTGTTTGTTTTTCTATACAATAAAAAGAGTTACAAAAAAAAAACCAATGATAATAATCAATTGATTAAGATTTCTGCTGAACATCCCCATACATCAATCCAAACCCTTGAGGGATCTAACATTCATTGAAATAAAGTTTCAAACTGAATTGGGGAAGGTTGTTCTTTCAGAAGTCAAATTGTTCATCTTCAGGATTTTATGCAGAAATTGATGAGCAAGCAGGAAGCTTCAGCCAGGCTGTAGATTCAAGGATAAAATGCAGGTTTGTGTATTGACAGTACAATGGGCCAGAATAAACCTCCTCCCGCTGTTGTGGCACATTTACAATTTCTGGTCCCCGGAATTAAAGTCTTTATAGTGTCCAGTAACTATGTCATTCAAGAGTTGAAATGGTAGTTAGCTGTGGGAACTCTCTCCCTAGTAGTCATCATGCATCCATAACCGTCATTAATTCTCACTACAAATGCCAGGCAACTATGTTCGGGAGCTAATCTGAACCAGAGATCACGTCACTTCAAGTGGTCCACAGAGGTAAGCATGAGATCATCAAACTGGAGAGAGCTGACCGCTGTAAGATACTGGATTATTGTTTTGGGTGTGTGATTGAGCACCTCAAAGAATAATAACACTACCTTGTCAGGGTGAACCCTGAAGTCACTAAATTAACCTGAGCTCAATCCCAGTGCCTATGGCACAGGGCAGAGAGGCTTAACTGAGGGCAATATGTTATGTATTTATCCATACTAATATTATAAAGAGACAGCCCAAACCTTTGAGGCAGGTAATCTCAGTAACCCCAGCACCAATCACAACACCCAATACAGCATTGGAAAGGGCAGTTGCAGCAGAAGGACATAGGCTATGCAGACGCCCACCATATACATTAAAGGTAAAAGAACCGTGCCAGCAAAGTAGTCCCTTGTGGGCGTGTCTGTGTTGTGCTGTGGGCGTGTGCTGGGGGCGTGACAAACGCTGGGGGGGGCGTGTGCTACGTTCCTCCCTTCATGCCATGTGGGTTGTACATACAAAATAATCATATCGTGTGCTGTGGGCGTGTGCTGGGGGCGTGACAAACGCTGGGGGCGTGACAAATGCTGGGGGCGTGTGCTACGTTCCGCCCTTCATGCCATGTGGGTCGTACATACAAAATAATCATATTGTGTGCTGTGGGCGTCTGCTGGGGGCGTGACAAACGCTGGGGGCGTGTGCTACGTTCCGCCCTTCATGCCATGTGGGTCGTACATACAAAATAATCATATCGGAAAAATAATACAAGGCTCACATTCGCAGCTTGCGCCGGGCCTCAACCGAAACCACACAAGAATGAGCGTGTCTGTGGGGAAAATTACTGCAGCGTCTCCGGCGCGCTGTCACTCAACTGTGTGCATAAATTAATTTACACACAGCGACCAAAAAATGCACGGGAGCAACAGTGTTCAATGGGCGTCTGCATTCAGCTGGAGGTGCGCCAATTACGCAATTGTGCTGCATCAATGGGCGTCACAAACGACAGTGGGCAAGGCAATTGTGGATTGCACGGGAGCAAGGGGCGTACACAATGTGCGCGGCAATCGGCAGCCACCAATCGCCACACATTCTAAAAATAGAATACCAATCGCGCACTTGGGCGTATGCCTTCAATGGGCGTCTGCGTTCACCTGGAGGCGTGGTAAGTAACCATTCGCTCGACTCCCTTGGGGGACTGCCCGTTGTCTCACACATACTGGGGACTAATGCAGTGTGTGCACACTGCCGCGGCATTGCTACGGTGCTCACGCGGGGGCTCAAGCCACTCAGCTTAACAGCGGGGATCACAAAGCTTTGCATACTGCTCCGGTGCTCAGGCGGGGGCTCAAGCCACTCACACTAACAGCGGGGAGCACAAGCTTCGCTTATTGCACGCGCAGGCATCGCAAGCACGCTGTCACGCACTGAAGTCTCAGCGTACACAGATTTACAACAGGCAGCCTTCGCATTTACCACTGCCAAAATTGCTATGGTCTGGCAATGTCGAAAACCAATTTATTATCCGTCCCGATTCAACTGAAACTACAAATGTGGTATACCGTGAGATCTTACAATAAATTTTGCTTGACTATTACAACCCTTTGCACACATTCTATTTCAGCCACGGACAACGTCGGGACGGGCTGCTAGTGCAGTAATAAAATTAAAACACCAAAACAGTGAAAATCAAATTAGAAAAATAGAGTACATTTTTTTTCATAACAAATTTTATTCATTTTTAAAGGCACAAAATCGGCAATGCTCGACACATATATTACAAATAACAAGCGATATAGAGATCATGTTTTTGAATTCCAGAACAATTTGGCCTGTGAAACATCAGGCCTATCAACTGACAGGTCGCACAAATAGAGTACATTTTAATGAACAAAATGAAAAAAATGACTAAAACCCAATAAGGAGAACCAGAGATATGATTTTTACATTTTTAAGTAAAGATAGCACCAAAACGCAATAAGTGCCAATGATAGTCTATGGAAACAGTAGACCAGGACCTAGATGCGTTTTCAGGCTGACCGTGATGGAGCGAGGTAGGATACACCAAGCAGGTTCCTCCCAGTCAAAGAATTTACCTTCCGAATTAGGAGATGAGCAGTTTGGGAGAGAGGGTACTCCATGGCATCAGCAATGGAACATTCTCCCGTGCCAAACTCTCGCTATACCCACCTGATTTAGGGGGCGGTGGACCTTAACTATGTTAGCGATGGAATCTGCTCCATCTCCATCACTGATATAATTCTCCGACAGCCTGATGGAGTATGGGGGGTTGGAGTTTTGGCAATTTGATCGCCTTCCCACTATAGAGTGGCCGGTTGAATGGCCAGTTTTCACTCTCCCTTACTACAGTGAAAAACTTGATGGTAAGAGACAGTTAAAACTTTCAAATAACCCCCAGACCATGGGAACCTACTTCCATGGTGTGGGGTTCATATCTTTTTTCCCCAAAAAACAAATCCCATCTTGTGATTTTGGTTTTGAAAAAACAAAAACAGCTAAACGTTTGAAGGGCGGCCATCATGTTTGATGAAGCTGGCAGTCATACGTTTAATACATTGACACAGTCGTTAATTTGTAAAATTCGTCAGGAGGCAGCAAACATCAGCCAATTTCTCCAGTTAGCGCCGCCTAAAACACAATAACTACTAACCATGAAAGTGGGGTTAGGATGTGGCATAATGGTCAGAGCTGCCAACCTCGGAGCTGGGGAACCAGCTACGAGTCTCGGCTTCGACTCACATCATGTGATTCTGGACAAATCACTTAGTCTCCCCGTAAAAGAATTGTCCTTAACTGGTATGCATTAAAAGTGCCAGTCTAGATGTTTAAGTGCCAGTGCTGAGCACCGGAAGCCACTGGCTCAAATTAAGCAATGCATTGACAGGAACTGCCATGCTGGTGGCCCCTGCTCATGTTATGAGATGTCCTCAGTGTAGTGGGCATGTCTAAATGTGGAAAATAGGGACACCATCAGGGCGATGGAGTCTTTTGCTCTGTTGCCCTGACACAAACACATGTTCTGAGATCTAAATCTGTCACGTAGTTTTTAGGTCTCGGCCTGCGAAAGACTGCGCACATGCGCAGTCCAGCTGGCGAGATTTAATGAGGTAGGGTATTATCTACTAGCGAGGTTAAGCCCCACCCCTCTTCTCCATTGGCTGGAGTCCTAAACGGTGGCCAGCCATTGGAGAAGAGGTCCTAGTGACGTTTTTCTCGCTAAGCCCTGTCCTTTTCAGACTGGGCTCCTTGACTTACTGCTGCGGTAAAAGGTTTCTTATCTTCTTTATGGGGCCATCTGTTTCGCCCCATAAATAAGATAAGGAACCTTTTACCGCAGCAGTAAGTTGGCAGACAAAGAGAAAATGACGACGTCACGGCCAACGCTTGTTACTGACAGCGTTACTCTCTAACTTTCAAGACCCACCCACCCTTTGCGCTGCAGCCCTTCCACCACCCAAAGCTTCCGATTTGGCTGGTCCTATTCACTTCCCTTAAACTTTTAGTGCCCCCATTTTCACTTGGAGTGCACCGCCCCCCTCACCTTCAGCACCCAGTCGCGCCCCACACTCCGGATGTGGAACAGGCCCTCCGCCTCCTCAGGGCTGAGGCAGAACCTTGCGTTGGAGATGTTGATGCCGCCAAGCGCTGGATCAGTGCAACGCCCCCCTCACCTTCAGCACGCAGTAGCGCCCCTCGCTCCGGATGTGGAACAGGCCCTCTTCCTCCTCTGGGCTGAGGCTGAAACTTGCATCGGAGATGTTGATGCTGCCAAACACTGGATCTTGCGGCCCTTGTGGTAGGTAAGGCGGCAGCGTCGCGGGTGGAAGACAAAGCAACGGCTCCGGAAGCCTCGGAGGGGCCCCTTCCCACACAGAAGACACAGGGGGCCGCACAGAGGTGCGGGCCCGGGCAGAGCTGGGGCTGCCTCCTCCGGGGCCACACCAGCGGCCGCCTCACCCTCTTCTGCTACGGGCATATCTGGCGGTCCACGGTCCTCTCTCGCCACATGACTCTGGCGCCCCTATCACTTCACACATAACTCTTCTCTCTTTCTCATGCACACGTACGTAGACACGCATTTTCTCTCTCTTACAACGTGCACACTTTCAAAACTCGCGCACACACACACACTCTTCCTCAAACGCAGTCACATACTCACTCTCTCCTGTACAGTCCATTTATCACTCAGTCACTCTCTTAAGAGTGCTTTACATGCATAAAGGCAAGCGGGCATCCCCTTAAACCACAAACATCCTAGCACACATGTACCAGACGGTCTGGCACAAACCGTATAGTTCTCCACCGCGTCACCTGTCCTGGGCAGGTGCTGTTAAGAAATAAATAGCCGCCAACAGCAGAGACGGTGATAATATCTATTAGTATGTCCGCAATACGCCAAATTGGCAGAGGCAGTTTCCTAGTAATGAGAGGCTGGAGGTCCTTCGATGCTGATAAAAACAATGAATTGGGACTACAAAACAGAGGCTTGTGGGTGGCCGTGATCGGAAGTGTCGTGTCCCAGCAAGGGATGCCGGGAATGGGAGCAGTATCTGTGTGCATGTGGAGGAACGAGAAATCAAAAGAAAAGCAGCATGACAGACAAAGGTGGCCCGCGGCAGTGACACCTCCCGGAGAGACCTTGCCTTGGTGAGAGTGAGCCTGTGGTCCTTCCCAGTAATACTTATGTGGAGGCCTTCCCATGTGGGGTGAAAAATGAGGAGGGGGGTTTGGAGAGTGACAGCCCTCTGAGGTGAGTGCTTTGGCTGCCTGAAGAGTGACAACCTGGGAAATAATTTACCCTCGGAGGTGAGAGCATCAGCGCCCGAGAGTTAGCCCGCCTCCACGTGGATTTAGAGCCTTGTACTGAGGAGGGGGCTGAGGCCCCCGTTGACATGAGAACCTTAGAGAGGGACCTGGGGAGGGACATTTCGCACCCCAGAGACACGTTCCCTTGAGCGGTGAACCCAAGGGGTTCTGCAGAGGGATCCCCACCTCCCCCAACAGCTGTGCCGTGGACATGGGGCTTGGAGGTCTTCAAACTTTTTTTCGGGTCCACACCCCCGCCCAACCCGATTTGTTTTAAGTCTGTGGCCCCTCAAACTTTATGATAGATAGTGGCTGTAGGCCAAGACTGTTTGGATTAGACTGAAATAGAAAGTCGCTGTGGGTCATGACTGGTTGGACTAGGCTAAGCGTATTAAATCATTGGGGGAGGGGGCACGTAAGCAAATGAGGTGTCAGCGCCTCCTTGGTGCCCCGGATGCTTCTTCACAAGTAATTTTTTAACTACATTGGCTCTTGGGATTATGCTCTGTGGCTGTCTGTGTGTGCGTGGCTCTGTGTGCGTGGCTCTGTGTGTGTGGCTCTGTGTGTGTGTGTGTGTGTGTGTGGCTCTGTGTGTGTGTGTGGCTCTGTGTGTGTGTGGGGGGGTGTGGCTGTGTGTGTGTGTGGCTCTTTGTGTGTGGCTCTGTGTGTGTGTGTGGCTCTGTGTGTGTGTGTGCGGCTCTGTGTGTGGCTCTGTGTGTGTGGCTCTGTGTGTGTGTGGCTCTGTGTGTGTGTGGCTCTGTGTGTGTGGGGGGTGGGTCTGTGTGTGTGTGGCTCTGTGTGGGTCTGTGTGTTTGAGTGCGGCATTTGCGAGAGATTAAGCTATCGGCATTGTAAATGACAATGCCATTTAGTTATCTGGTTTCAAAATTAACAAAAAATGAAAAAAAAAATGTCATTTACAATGCCAATAGCTCTAACTTTTGCAAAGGCGAGACTGTTGCATTGTAAATGCTTGTTATTATTGAGCTCAAAATCCTCCAGTGGGCAAGCCTGAAGCTGTACCCAAGGAAGTGCACCGAAAATGGAGACAGCTATGACTGCTCCTCACTCATCGCAGCCTACTAACCCTTCTCCCCTAGGCCTTTGACAGAGCTGAGAAATTACAACAGGATTCTGGGAATGTCAATCCCTTTATGGTATCTAGTATGGGAATGCCATCCACTTTATGGCCACAGCAGGGTGGGTAATACTTTCATTTTCAAAGTTGTTCCAGTCGTGAAGGCGCAAACCACCCCAAAAGTAATGAGTGTGACGAGAAGGCGAAAGGCTTAAGAATAATTAAAATTACAGGTAAATAATCGGGGAATCGGTGAAGGTGGAAATAGAAATCATCTGGTGAGGCATAATTATCAAACAAGTAACATTGAAATCTACAGTTTACATTTTCTGTACAGATTTTAGGTGAAAAAAATGCGTCACGTACGTGTGAAGCGTACAGGGACGTTTCATGCTCGCTGGCCTTTTGTTCGAAAGGAAAGGGTTCCTTCTGTAAGATGGCCTCCATGGCGACGCCTCCCGTTGACACTCAGCTGACCGCAGCCAGTCCTCTTTCTCTTTCCATGAGGGGCAGTTCTGCCGGCAGCCTGCAGCGTGCTAGTGTTTGTTGTGTGAGGGGCCGGCTTTCACGTCTGTGACTGTGAGAGAAGAGCGCAGTGCAGAGGCTGCCGCGAGACCGCACGCATCGCCCCCTGACACCGCACACCGACAGCCATCACCGCTGGAGCCCCCCGTCCATCTCCCACCCACCCCAGCCATGTCTGTGCAGGTAGCTGCCCCTGGCGCCCCGCTGCCACCGGAGACGGTGTCCGGAGCCTCTCCTGCCGCCGAGCCCCCGCTCAAGCCCATCCTGGCTGTGACCCCCGCGCTGTCTGAGCCGCCCCCGCGCACCAGCCCCGCACCCCCGATCTCCCCCGCCGAGCCGTCGCCTGCGATGCTGCTGCTGCCCCCGGGGGGCAAGGGCGCCCAGCCCCCGGCCTCTGCCCTGAAGAGGAGCGAGCACCCGCACCGGCACCACCGGCAGTCGGAGGATGCGAGGCTGAGCGCAGAGGGGGGCATCTCGGAGGCCCCGCGCACCGTCAAGAAGGTGAGAGTCTAAGGCCTAGAACTCAAGGAGAGTGAGATGTAAGGGGGCTGGGGGCTGGGGGGGGGGGGGGGGACGACGACTGGCCCCCGGTAAAAGATAACTTAATCTGAAGGTGGAAGGAAATGTGACTGTGGAAAGAGAAGGGGTGTTGGGGTGAAAGGACAGGGGGACCCTGCGAATGAAAGGGAATCGAAGGCTGAAAGGAGAGGTGAAGGCATTGGCGTGACAATAGCCCCCGCTGTGCGTGGAAGGGGGCCCCAAGTTCCAGGTGGCCCCCTCCGGCTCTGTGCACGGGCGACAGGCACCTGGCTGGCATGGGGGCTCCTGCCTGGGTCCGGTGCGTGGGCGCTGCACCATGTACTTTGCAGGGTCCCCTCAAGGTACGTTAAACCATAGGTTAGGGATGGTTCCTTCTCAGAGGATGGAGGCGGCTGGCGATGAGTGAAACGGTTTGTGAAAGAGAGGAAGGGGAAATGAATGAGCTTAATTTGATGTGACACTGTATTTCTTCTAACTACAGCCTACGGAGCATCTTTACAGACACTGATGAAGATAGTGGACACTAGGTTGATGTATGGGAACAGGAGATGTGGGACAGGGCAGAAGAAAAAGGTGATGTTCGTGGCCAGTGCGGTAGGGTAGGAATGAAAGGCAGGAGAGTAAGTGGAGTTTTGGAGAAAATGAAATTGAATAAACAAGAGTGTATTGGTATGTGTACATGAATGAATAATAGGCAGTACATAAAGGTTAGTGGGGGCTCGGTGTAGAAGGCAATCCACACTGTTGTGACTTCCAGAACCTTCAAACAAGGTACGGAGACATACATAGTCGTAGTTGTGAGGAGTGGGCAGAACTGAGTATGGGGCGCTGGGCAGAGACTTTGGGTGCAGTGGCGTTACTGAAAACACATAGGCGATCACAGTGAGCCCTGTGCTGAGAGGCATGCGCTCGAGTGATGTTTCACCACTGTAGAGCAGTGGTTCCCAAACCTTTGACTCCTGAGGACCCCCATTGAGTCACCACTGGAAGCCGGGGACCCCCAAGCAATCTGTATGTGTTAATTTCAATTTTTAAAACAGTAATTTAAAAAAAAAAAACACACGTGTGCACACAAATCAAATACTCAAAGTACTAAGGATTTTGGGGCCAGATGTACGACCATTTTATTTAGTGCCTCGCAATTGGTATTGAGAGTCGCTAAATGAAATGTAAAACAGTGTGTTTAACACTGTTTAGGATTCCTAATGGGTAGCAAATTGCGAGGCTCATTAATATTAATGAGCCTCTCGCAATTTGCGAGCCCATTGGGAATGCCAGACCTCCCAGGGATGGTGGCCTGCTGGGCTCAGCAGACCACCATGTCTGGGACTGCTTTTAAATAAAGCAGTTTAAAAAAAAATGTAGCCCGTTTTCCGTGCATTTAAAAAAAAAAAAAAGAAGATTAAACGTTTTTGTTTCATTTTTTAAGAGCAGGCAGTGGTCCCTGGGACCCCAGCCTGCCCTTAAAAAATAATTTTGCATGCGACCACTTTGCTGTTCCTTTTTCACTAGATACTACCAGGATAGTATCACAGACCAGAAAGGGTACAGATAAACGGACACGCAGTTGGGGGAAAATTAATATGCCAGAACTTAATAAACAATTATTGAGGACACTTCCTAACACTGACCTACCTCTCTCTGCACTAAACTGCGCAGTTGGTTAGTGGTTAAATAATGCTGTTGATCTCACCCTTCCCTTGACATCTAAGAAAACTATGCCTCATCACCCTCCTGCACCATGGTTTTCCGACAAGCTTAAGTGCCTTCGCACTCAATGTAAGACTCTAGAAAGAAAGTGGAGGTATAATTATTCCCCTACTCGCAAAGTAGCATATAGAGAAGCTCTGAAGGGCTATCATAAAAGCTGCAAAACAGCCAGAGCAGACTTTACTAAAAAAATAGTTGCAGATGCACAAAACTGCCCTAAGGTACTCTTCTCAGTTGTAAAAAAACTGACAGGAGCAGACTCTATTCCTGCGCTCCCCGCGCTTGATGCGGTTCAATGTCAATCCTTAGCTGACTTTTTCATCAAGAAAGTCGACATGATTTATGATCTTTTCACCCCGTCACCGGTGGTAACATCTTCTGCATCTGGCTCTGTTCAGTCATCTGCTAGTGTCGATGACGGCGCCAAACTCTCTGTATGGCAGCCACTAGACAATGTTTCTTTTTCTTCTTGTCTAAATAGTGTGCACTCTGGTTCTCCGTGCGATGCACTTCCAGTAAAAATACTGAAACAACTAGATTCCTCCATCCATCAGATCTTTGTTAAATTGTTAAATACCTCACTTACTGAGGCATATGTCCCCCAGCCATGGAAACACGCTATGGTAGTGCCCTTGTTAAAGAAGACTGGTGCTGATATTTTGAATCCTGCTAACTTTCGCCCCATATCCTTGTTACCCATCTTTTCTAAAGTGTTGGAGAGACACATTAATACCCAGCTTACTGAACTGGTGGAAAGTTCTGGCTTCTTACTCATCCCAGTCTGGTTTCCGGTCCCGCCACTCGACCGAGACTGCCCTTCTTGGGGTAACAGAGAGTCTCCGACACGGTGTCGATCAGGGTGAAACTATGGCGCTCATCCTGTTGGATTTGAGCGCAGCTTTCGACACTGTGTCACATTCCATCCTTCTCGACTCTCTGCGGTCTCTCGGTGTGACTGGTATGGCCTTAGCCTGGGTGGCCTCCTTCCTTGGTGAGCGAACCTTTCAAGTGTTCTCTCCTAAGGCTGCATCAGCGGTTTGTCCATCAGCGCGGGGTGTCCCCCAAGGGTCAATACTCAGCCCCCTATTGTTCAATCTTTATGTAAAACCCATGGCTAACATCGTAGAGCAGGCGGGGCTGACTCTGTTCTCTTACGCGGATGACACCCAGATCGTCTTTTCCCTATCAGGGCGAGACGAGAATAACCCCTCTGCACTAAAGTCGGGCCTCGCTCTTGTGGCTGACTGGATGCAGAGGAACTGTCTCAAACTGAATGGGGAGAAGACAGAGGTGGTCATTCTGGGTAAAAATAAGAACCTCTGGGGCCCTCAGCACTGGCCAAATGAGATGGGTTCACTCCCTGTACCGACACATGCTGTACGTAATTTGGGTGTCCAAATTGACGACAAGCTAACAATGAAGCAGCAAGCCACTAAGGTCGCAGCAACCTGTTTTTCTACTCTTAGGTGGCTACAAAAGATCTTATGGATGCTTCCCATTCCCTCCCGTAGGACGGTTGTCCAGGCATTGATAACATCTCGCCTGGACTATGGCAATATATTATATCTGGGCGCTGATGTAGCCACTGTTAAAGTATTGCAGGTTGTACAAAATGCAGCTGCGCGACTTCTGAAGAATGTTCCTAGAAGAACTTCGGCATTATCTGCCTTGCATGATCTTCATTGGCTTAAGATCTCTAGCCGCATAAAGTTTAAGACACTGTGCTACATGTTTAGAATCAAGCAAGGCATTGCACCCACATATCTACAAAAGCTGGTGCAACCTTACAGGCCCAAACGTGCCTTAAGATCTTCGGAAATTGGGAACTTCATCATACCAAGATTTAAGCTGGTAAGGATGGGGGGACGTTCTTTTTCCTACCTTGGTCCCAAATATTGGAATGCCCTGCCCACAGCCATTAAATTGGAGACCAGTCTTCTTCGCTTTCGTAGAGCACTGAAAACGCTGTTGTTCACATAATTAGCTGGTTCCAGTATTGCTGGCTTATTTGACATCTTCTTCTCCAGTCTGTCCCTAGCGCCGGGAAACCCACTGTGGGTAGCTGTGCGTGGTAAAAGTTCAAATAAATAAATAAATAAATAAATTTGCAAAGGGGACCCCTTCCCATTTGCGAATGCATTACTATCTACTTGAAGTAGGTGATAATTGCGAGTGTTTTGCGACCGCAATTGCAGTCGCAAAACATTTGTACATGGTTTTGAGACTCGCTATTTGGAAGGTAATGCCCCTTCCAAATAGCAAGTTGCAAAACCTATTTAGCAAGTCGCAAAAAATGTGCGACTCGCGAAATAGGCTATGTACATTGCCCAATAGGTTTTTGCATGTGCAAACGGGTTCGCGAACCCGTTTGCGCATATAAAAACAGTTCGCACATCTTGCCCAAAGTATTTTATATTGAAGGAATACCCCTCTGTCACATGTATTTCCATCTCTCATACCATTGTAGCATGTCAGAGCACTTTACAACACAAACATAGAGACAATGAATCATACATGTAAACCAGTGTATATAAAATGTTACATAAGGTAAAGGGGACTACAAGGTGTAGTGTTCACATGTCATTCATATTGGTAGGCATTTTTAAAGAGTGCTTGGTCTGGAAAAGCACAAACTCAGGATTCAGAACACAACACAGTGGCTAGCATTGACTTTAACATGAAAAATGTATTTCTTCCCAAATAAATCTTTTTAACAGCATCAGGATAATGAATTACTGCTAAAAAACATAAGTTACTAACTGGTACCATGCAGTTTGCAAGAAGCTCTTTGATGACACCTTATAGGTCCCTCTGCTAGATTATGATTGTCACTTATAAGTGCACAGTAACAAAAGAATCTCTGTGAGAAAAGCAGTAACCAAGGACCTATACACATAAAATCTGCTTTTTAAAATGCATGTTACACGTTCTTTGCAGTAGGCACATTAACCCTCTGTGCTACATTAGTTAAGTCAAAGCTGCCACTGAACAAAACTCTCCTCTCTCTCCAGCAGGTACATTAATCACTGGCATTATCTTGACACTTTTATTGTTGCTCGAACTCTGTTAATTATACTAGAAAATTTGCTGTGCTTTTAAAACTGCTGCCTATGGCCCCCCTGGGAATGTGTCACGGTCCCCTGGGGGTCCGCGGACCCCAGTTTGGGAAACACTGTTGTAGAGGAATGACCGCTTTCACGGCGACTGCAGTGCCATTGATGTTGCAATGAGCATCGCGTCCTCCTCCTCTACCAGCACCACTACGAGACTGTAGCGTCGCGATGGGCACAGCCCGGGAGCTTTAATGTGCACTTAAAGCGCAGATGGCACACCTTGCCGCCCTGCAGCACCCTTGGCCCATAGTCATTTCAGAGACAGCAAGAGGTGCTCATGTTGCCTACAAGTTCCGACACTATGGGAACCGCAATGGTCTGAGTGTACGGTGTTGAGGTAAGGGAAGGGCACTGGAGGTATTACGTGGGGACTGTCTGGTTGTAGAAGGGGACATCAGCGGCAGTGTTTTAAGGCGGAGACAATGCCGGACAGTGGTGGGTTCCTGTATGCGGTAGAGTTTATTGAGCTAGATTTGGGCCGCCGAGTGAGATGTGCTAGCTAACTTTGTCCCTTGCCAACATCGGAATACGTTCAGCAGTGTCAGCGCTTTGAGTGCTTTCCATTTATTTCTTCAACCCAACCTTCATGGGGTGTGGGAGGTCTTTTTCTTTCAGTTTATCTAACTCCAAAACAAATGCCTTACTTAAAGTTTCATCAGCATACTTTTTTATTCTTCTTTTATCTTAGCAGCGAGCTGGACCTCACCATCTTCATGTCAGGGAACATACACGCAAGTCATAGTGTGGGGGAAGATTAATGGTGTTATTAGATGTTGGCAGTAAGAGTACACCTTGGAAGCAAGCATGAAAAAGTGGTACATGGTGGAAGTTCGATCGGTGCAATGGTATAGCATGAGGCAGGGCCTAAAATGGTATGAGACTGTAATAGAAAATCTTTTGTGCCCATCAATGGTAGTCGCAGGTGAGGACAATAACAGTACCATGGAGACTGGAGTGAAAGTGCTGCTGGACGGTGTAGGGGCATTAGTGTGACATGGGCCAACAAAGCCGTAGCGTGGGTGCAGAGCAATGGTGGTATATTGTGGGGCAAGTACAATTATGGTATGAGGTGAGGACAATAAGAGTATTTTATGGTGCAAAACTATAGTGGAATGAAGTTGCAGGTGAATAAGAAATAAAATGTGGCAGTAGGGCGTTACATTATGTAGGAGTGAAAAACAGTATTCGAGGTAGGCACCAGTTGCCTGTTTTGGGTAGAGCATCCAAGGATAGGCAGTGGAGTAAATGAGGAATGTGGTAATGTATAGTTTGGTTAAATGTGGTGGCATATTCCGACAAACAGTAAAAATGGTGATGGTGCATGGTTTGGGTTGTGGTAATGATAGAAATAGATGTAAGAACACACATTATGAATTATGTTGTCCTCTGCCCGCCTTTTATGATGAAGATAAGAACAATCACGATCTTCAGCAAGTAAGCCGGACTAGAAAAAACATTAAAGCTTAGAAGTCATCATTAATTTATTAAAGAACACAAACTTTGTAAATCTATTTACAAATGAGGTGGTGGAGGGAAATGTAACTAGTAAGCAACAGTAGTATTTACGAAGGTTCAGTTACCTCTCATGAACAGAGCATGGAATATTAACTGGCCTTATTTGTTGATAAATGTTTTGGACAATAGCACTATTGCTGGAGACTATAGTCCTGTAGTGGCGGCTGGTGACGTTTGAAAGTAGTGGGGCGTAAAAGTTTGAGGTGAGTGCTCGGTGGCGCGTGAGCGAGTCTGACTGCCATAAGGTGGGTTTGTGGGGTCTTTCTCGCCATTTTTGTAATCACACTGACTATCCCCAGAGCTAAACTAACCCAGCCTATCAGTATTCAGATGCTGATTAAGCCGCTGTGTAATATCTGAAAAAACTCCAGGTGACAATGGTGAACACTGCACAGAGATGGTACCCTGACCACTGAAGCGCACACGGTAATGGATAGACACACAATGCATGCACATGTGAGGTATTTGGCCTCTGTGGGTAACAACAAAAGGAATGGGGGCGATTGACAGCCTGAAAACAGGCAACATATGTAGGGAACAAGCCCCAAGGCATCCTATGTGACCCAAGAACACCACCCAGCATGGATGCAGCAATAATGGAGTACACATGTAAAATGAATAGCAGATGAAGAGAGCAGTGCCTGAATAAACAAAAAACAGTAATAAACACATTCTTGAACGAAATTAATGAATTTACCAACCAGGAAAGAAACACTAAAATGCTAATTTAAAGGGTACGACTCCAGTCCATAGCATCCGAGCACCTCGCAGAACATGTCACTACCAGTGACATCACACAGCTGGGTCCTTACCAAGGCTGCACACCCCACCTCTTAAAGTACAATAATCTGCATAAACTAGAATCATTGAGGGAAAACAAACCATGTGACAACACCATGTTAATTTTTAAATAATTCTCTCTGTGGTATTTTAGAACAAGTCCTTGCGTGCAGGTTTGTGTAACTGTGCAGTGCTGTTTACATTCCACTCGCACAAGAAACGGAACTAATAAGCTCTCTGATTTGTACAATTAACTTCCTCACATCTGTGGCACAGTATGACCCCAACTCCCAGTGCACCAAGCATATCAAGGTGTCCTGCAGCACCTTGATCTCCTGGGCCAGATTGGCGAAGAGCAACTGCAGCACGGGAACCATGTTTAGAGCAAATAAAAGACACGAGCGAGCAACGAGTTTACCGCTGCTGTAGTTCTAATTGACCGCGCTGTAAGACTGTGGGTGGGAAAGCAATATTAGAGGGGACGAGAGAGCAAACAAGGGTTGTATCCTGAACAATGCGAGCCTGTGCAAAAACTGTTTTCTGCAGGTGCATTTATGTGATTTATGCTCTAATCACAAACCCTTTTTTATGATCAGCGCTGATGTTTACCTTTTCATCAGTTAGTTAACATTTCAAACGGTTCCTAACTGAGAATATACTTAAAAAATAGCAAGACCTGTTTACTGACATATTCTCAGTAAGGAAAAACTATCATGAAAAGTGGACTAACGGACAAATTGCCGGGGCAAAAATCATAGGAACTCCGCTGCAAGTGTGGCACTAGAGGAATTCAAACCTATTGTTGCCCACGCGCACTCTAGTCTCTTCATGGTCTAGCCTCCCAGAGGTGTTTGGTAGTAAGAAGGGAGTGTGACCAGAGACAGCTGCACAGGTGAGGGGAACATCAGCTGTCATGAACGAAGGAATCGGCACAGACAGTTTGAACTTCAGGCCAGCTCCAAGGGCGGCAGAAGTTTAACCACGTACAGTACACATATTTATATACCCTTATTACAGCAATTTTTATACTGCAAAGTAAACAGCATTACAGCCCAATCCCACCCAACAGGGATTTGAAACGGTAAACAGCACACTTTTGATGTTGTTTTTTTACCTTCTTTTTTTACACACGGGCGGTGCCTGCTTCAGCGTCTCTGAGGCCATTAGGCCAACACTGACACTAGCGCTGCCTGCCTTGCTGCGGGCTTGCTGTGAGGCCAGGCCCGGGCCTGAGCGTGGCATGTAGTCAGAGAGATGACGAGTGACATGGTGGTGGTCAGATTGGGAATGAGGAATAAATAACACCACTCGTCTCAACTGCACCTGCACCGTCCACACTTCGATCTTCGTCGTCCTGGAGGCAAATACGCAGGAGCTGGAAGTAGATTTAGACTCCAGCGCGGCAACAGGAGTAGGGGTCCATCACTGCAAGGCATCATATTAAAGCCCTGCAGTGATTGGTCACGAACCTTGGAGCCTGAAAAGATCTCTCCTATCCTCGCGCTGCCTTCTGTTCACCAGAGATCTGGCAGTCAGCCGCCCACCCACGCACGGCAGCACCACCATCCTCGTTAACTCAGCCAATCCTGGCGCAGCATAACATCGCCACTGCGCCAGTATTGGCTAAAGAGCAGGGCAAATACTGCCCATAATGAGACCCGGCTCCCCCGGGTCTCTGTCTGACGGCTAAGGGAGGAGGAGGAGGAGGAGGAGGAGGGAAGGGGCTATTGCCTGTGTGCGCATGCGTGGGCAAGTCATAAAAATGACTTGTCCTAAATGCGCACACTGCTGCCTGCCACGGACGCTGATAATCACAGTGAGTCACACGCTGCACTGCCGCAGGCCCGCCCCCCACACCTTCCGCGATCGCGATGATGTCACGATTTGTGACTCCGGCCTCAATTATGACTGCTCTGTCGGCTATTCTTGTGCACGCTCATAATTTTACTTTATACTTATTACTTTTTGCACAGTGTGCAGTGTGTCAGACCAGTGACAGCAGTGACGGTCGTCCATGGCTAGTGGGGCAACGCCCCCAATGGACGAACCACCACTGTAGTCCTGTTCCCTTAGCTGTAGAAAATTGATGTACTTTTTACCTTTTTAGATAGGCATTTATCCAGGCTCTCCAACAAACTATTCTATAAAACTGGTGTTAATTTAGATCCTGTTGGACTGTATTCAGTGTGGTGAAACCTTAGAAGTGCATATTTTTGTGACATAGTCTTAAAAAAGGACATTGTTAATAGTTTTCTGTATTTCCTTTTTTTTTTTTTAAATCGTAAGTAATTCCGTCTTAGTCCAGAAATTACTTTGGCCCTAGGTGCATAACATTTCCAGACATATACGCCCTTTATAAGATTGCGATGACCTGTTAATTTCTGTGTCACTGCTAATCCCTGGCATTTCTTGTTCGAAAGTAGCCTGCACTCGTAAAATCACTAGACACTTAGGGGCCCATTAGGATGTAGGGCGGATCGCCACTGCCCGCATGGCGGTGGCGATCCGCCCTACATCCTTCACCGCCTGCCACCCATTTACCCCCCGCCATATTAGTGTGGTGGGGGGTACCGCAGCGGACGGGGAGTCCGTTCGACGCTTTCCACCCGGTCGACTTGGATTTAATATGGTGGCGGTGTCTGCTAGACACCGCCAGCCATATTAGCATGTGCGCGGAAACATGCCGCCACGGAAAGGCATGCGAAGTCCTCTTACGGGGGACCCTTTGCGAACCCCCAGGGTATTGGGGGGTGCACATGGGGGCTTACCTATGGTACCCCCCTGCATTGTCATGGTCATGGTGGCAGGCACCTCGCGTGCCTGTCACCTTGTGCATGACAATGCACGCAGTGCATTCCCAGCATTGTGGCGGGCGGCCACAATGCTGGGAATGGAGGATGCCCCTGCCACGGTGGCAGTGGCACCCTAATTGTCGGGGTGGGACCGCCGCACCACTGGCGGTCGGTCCCAGCACCGCTAGGGTCCGCCCGCCATCCTAATGGCCCTCTAAGTTATTTGAATAGCATTTTTTTGCCACCATTAGGTTGCCTTAAAATGCTTAAGCAGGCATGCGAGATGCAAAAGAGCACTAGAAGGAATAAATAGTGAGATAGATTAGTAGAGGGGATGAGGAAGGTGTTGTGTGGATGCCATATCCCAAAATTCGTATTTTGTCAGCAGAAAGAGCGACAGTGCATGGTGGGAAGGTGGCCTGAAGCTTTAGGTCGGTGGGTAGAGAGGGAAAGTGCTAGTCTGGTCTAGATGTGACTGGAAGATGAATCTAAGGCAGACAGATTTGGCGCCCAGTTCGTGGGAAGCGAGCGCTTGCTAACACCTGACATAAGGGTCTCTTGAATAATTTGGGGTGAAGTACGGCATAAATGGCAGATTCGTAAAAACACACACCTTGATATATTTCAATAGCAGATACGTCGTTTGCTATACGGTAGTGCTTTGCTAGTCGAATATGATTATGTATCGATCTAAACGTGGTGAATTTTATTTAGTACCTAACCTGTTCAAATTTGTTATTCTGATTTGAGGTGGTGGTGGAGGCTACGTGTTTTTAAACCGCAGTACATATGGGTATTTAAAGTAGTCTAAGGGAGCATTGTTCAGAGGGGGTAAGGTACTGAAAGGGCTGTTGTGTGGCGCCCACTGGTGAGATGTGAAATGTCGCGCCTTTCCATTGTCACTTTTGTGACAATGGATTTGCTTATCTCCCATAATCTAAGGTGCTGATCACAAAACTGGCGAGGAGGATTGTATTCCCGCAGACCCGTTCTCTAGCCGTTTGATGTTGCTTTGTGAGGTGTTTGGGCGGATTGAGGTGAAACATTAACGTGTGTCTTTGCGGAAAAGTCAACACCTCATATGTGCTTGTTCGTACCGCCCCCGGTTGACGGCGGTATTGGACCAATTGTGCATTGTTAAAGAACAGCTAGCCCCCTTACTATGCTTGTCGAGGTTCAGGTAGGGGGTGTAGGGAGAGAAGCTCACATTTAAATTATCGTTTGAGCGACAGTCTTCGCCCTTCGATTGTAGTTAAAGGAGTATTGCAGTCTTGGCCTCCTTGGTTATTGTTGATCTTGGCTCACCTTTGCTGTCTTCAGTATGTGCTTTGCTCCCCCCCCCCACCGTTTGTTACTGTAGCATAAAACAGCCTCTGTCCTAAGCAGGGCACTAGGATTGCACAGATCCCTCATTATAGCATACTGGAGAAGGCCCGTCTATTTGAGGGAACGCACGGCACTTGATTAGCGACCACATTGCAAGGATAGCTCTGTTCAGACACGGGCAATGTGTACAAGTAGCAGTCAGACGCCTCCCTACTCATCCTCCCCACCCGCCCTTTGTAATTAATGTCTGAAATTTAAAGCAGCAAACTCTTTTCACTGTGTTCTGACTGGAGACAATGGCACTCGCTCACAGCGTTAATGAAAGCCGTGGGTAAGGATAGCTCGTGATGTCTGTGTGTACTTTGGTGTGATGTTGGCGGCAATGATATCTCACAGATGGGGTGTTGCGATTCTATCGAAGGATTTACAAGTTACCAAGTGGGTTTTCTTTCACCGAACTGCAGGGAACACAACTGTCCCGAAAGACTGAAGTAGGCTGCAAAATATTTTTCAAACTACATTCTTTCAAGAGGTACTGTGTAATAATTTGGGTTATCCTCAGAGCCACTGGATTTATATGGCAGGGGGGAGCCAAATTATGCGGCAGGGTGAGTAAATTATACAGCTAGAAAAGGAAAATTATACAGTGTAATGCGGCATATTTTGTACCAGTATTACTTATTGTGTCATTTTGACACTTGTTAACACTGTCTGGGCATTGGGTGCACCACAATTTAACAACCACATATAGCAATAAACAACCAGTGTACCTTTTCAAACAGCCTTTGACTGCGTGGCAACACATGTTGTTGCGTTTTGAGTAACCTTCGAAGTGTTTGAGCTAGAAACAACTTTTTAAAATTCAAAATCTGGAGAGCATGCAGAAGATGACGGATTATGTGGCAAATGCGGCTAATCTATAATTATGTGAAAATGGTTGCGGCTGCATAATCACATAATTCTAGTGACTCTGTGGTGTGAGGCCTGCACAAGTAATATGTCCTCCGCTTTCCTTTACTGGGGATCAATCTACCCATTGTCGCATTTGACTCTTTCACTGTAGGGAAGCAGAGCAGTCCTACTCCTCAAGTGAAGTGATGTGGGCTAGCAATCACCGTTCGCTGGCATGCAGTAATAACACTCAATAAGTGATTATCCAGTCTTTATAAAAGGAGAAATACATTAATTACATACAAACTACTAAATACTGCTCATTCATTAAAAAAAAAATCAGTTTTATTTTTTTTATTTTACAGAGTTTTATATAGCACGAACTAGACCCGAATTGTGTATCAGAGCACTTTACATAGCACCAGTTGCATTACATCAGGAAGCATTCATTTTTTTTGTTCGGCACGGGGAGATTAAGCGTTTTGCCCAGAATCACAGGATGTTCAGCGTCATTGCCGAGACTCTAACCCAGATCCCCAGATTCGAGGTCGACCGCCCTAGCCGTTAGGCCAACTCCTCTCCTCTATTTATAAATATATACATACATAAGGCAGATAGAAATACCTCAGTGACACTATGAAATCACATTTAACCCCTAAAGGGTTCTGATCCCCAAAATTACAACCTCTCCACTTACATTGTGAGGTTCTAACTGATGTATCACCTTAAACAAAGCACTCCCATTGGATTTGCCAAAGGTCCATCATATTAAAAGATAATCTATATGTTAAAAACCACCATTGTCACCATAATCAGTAACTATGTGTAAATATCCTTAAGGATAATAAAGCATTTCAACGTTAATCAATTATTGTCGTCAGCATTATGCTATCAATAAAGCATTTGAAGTAAATATCAACATCTCTGTACCTGTGTTTTTATACACCTCATGCCACATAAAATGCAGGCATGAAAACAGTCTCTAGAAAGCGCCGGACTCCTATTTGTGGAGCAAAAGCTGTAGTCAAAGAAGTGCTTGAATTAATAGTGAATATCCTGGCTGGATCCAAGGTTCTTTGACCTCGCAAACATAGTGTCAGTTTATAAAAGTTGACGAAAGGGGGACAGCTGCGTTCATGCAGCTCCAATCACATTCTTAATACTGTCGATGGTGCTTGTCATTCTGGGGCAGGGCTTTATGGGGGGGCTCTCTCCGTGGAAGCAGTGAATATTTTTACTATAAGTCTCTTGCTGTGCTCGGGAGCCGACATGTTTAAAAAAAACAAAAAACAATTTTATTTTAACAGGCGCCCCTACCACCCAGGGCACCCCGATGTCCGCTTTTAATGTTGGGGGTGCAGCCACCCACATGGAGCTCCTGTGCTACGTAGGAGCCAGCAGTCTTTTCTGCTCTTTCGCCTGCTCTCCCTGCCCACGCTGTCCTCCAGTAGGCAGAGAGAAAGCGAAGATTTTCTCCCCACCCCTCAAACAGTGGACTGAATGAGGGCCCCCACATGTCTTGTTCTCGGTAGTGGGCGGCGGAGATCCCCCGGGACTGACTTCTAGGCTCGGGGGGGGAGCAAGTGGAGTTCTCAGGATTCAAAGACCCTGTCAGGAGGGGGGACACACACAAAAATACTCTCACACCCCAGCTATAAGCCATTGCAGTTGTTCCAGCCTACAGGCATTGAGCCACCACCCTGGTAGTAATTTCAAAATGCGCTGACGGAGCCCCCACACGCTCACTTTTAGTGTTTAAAAAAAAAAATTCGATCAGATTATTTAAAGGACCATAATTCGGGCAAAGTTGGGCCAATTGCCACGGTTCTGGGCTTATTTTTGCCTTGTGGCGAGCTCTTCCCACCAGGCCGCCTGGCCTAGAAAGTGCTCTCCTTGGTAGAGAGGTGGTCATCGAGCGACTCACTGATGATGGGGTCAGCTGTAGGCATAGTCCGTAGTCCATCAGGGGGCTTGTCCTTCCAGCTTTCCATGATGTTGCTGTTGTTGCAATCCACATCAAAATCCAACGGCAACAACTCTCCCTTGTACAAGACTTTTTAAATGGGCGTGGAAAGTTCTAGAAGCCAAGTACCCCTGGACAATCCAAGGGTGCCACATCACCCCTGTTCCCCTGGCCCAACCCTCCTGCACAGTTTGCTGTGAAAATGCAAGATGGCGCAGTCAAGAAGTCCCTGTTCACAATCCTCTGGGTGCCTCAGCTCTGCCCCTAGCTGACATCCCTGCCAGGGTCTTTCCCGCCAAAACTTCAATGGGGAGCCCCTTCCTGTGTTGGCTCCAGCTGTCTGGGCTTCCTCTTTGTTCATTGGGCTTGGGCTGTCCCAACCCTGATACAGTGTGACAGCTAATAAACAGATGCATATTTTCTTCCTTAGACGTTCCTCCACAGGAGCTGTTGGAAGCACTGTTAATTACTCCCTTTGTGGCTGGGGAGCAGAGTAATTAACGGGGCCCAGTATGGTGACTACAGACCTGGACTCTCATCCTGAGCTGAGCCAGAAAAATATGACAATTCTGCATGACCCATAAGGTATTCTGGATGACCCATGAGGTGTACCTATATCTGCTTGTAACTTGCACAATCTACCATGGCGCACACTTTCGTACCAAGTTTGATACCTTGCTGCAGGCCAAAACAAAACGAAGCTGCACTTTTAATCAGATGTCCTTTTCTGTATAAAATAATGTCATTGCAGCCAAACAGTAACCCATACTAACTTTATCTATGAGTGTCCGCTAATATTATAAGGCCTACCCCAGGTCAATATCTAACCGTGCAGAGTCCCCTCTGCGCCAAGCTACCAGTGCATAGTTACTGGGCTGAACATGAGTCTCATTCGCGCAGCCCGTACATTTATGTGCACATGTCTGTATGTGTTTAACCAGCCTAGTGATCCTTATCCTTGCTGCATTGCAGGCGGTCTTATCTTAAAAAGATACTGGTTGTAACCATGCACAGTCCATTTACCATATGATTACTGTGAGTGAGGCACAAGTAGTGAGACTCACCCACAGTAAAAAGTCCAAAACCGGGTAATCTAAAAATCTGGGCCGAACCCATTTTGCACCATTCTGCTTTGAACAGCCCTTATTGCTCCTTACAAATAAGCAACTACCTCAGTGAGCGCCTCTGGACTTTCCTGCCCCAAGCTTCTCTGCATATTTTACTATTATGGTAGCGTTCAAACACAGCAGCACAGAACTTTTCACAAGCTGGCGCTTTAGCTAGGGTACTTTTAGTGAGGCATCTTGGTATTGTGGTAAATGTAGCTCTTGCATTTATAATTGTGTTTTTCAATCTTGGCTCAACAATATACCTGCTTTCATTTAAACTGAATGATTTATTTGTCTACAGGTACTCTCCTGAAATAACATTTCCCTTGTATTAAAGCTTTGCCCAAGAGCTTTACCATGTTGGGTGGTGCTGACAATGAATGAGGCAGAATAATTCAAACGGTAAAATACATAGGTACATATTCTAGCAAAGTAGCTTGTCTGCAGCGGAGACAGCTGGCCGGGAAGGCCCCAAGTTTCAGCCCCCAGAGGCCTACAGTTTCAAAAACACAAATGCAGATTGTGGTGAGACTCAAACAAGGTCGTGCAAGTGTCAGTTCTGACACACGTGCCAAACGTTTTCAATAAGGTTTTGAATGTGCTTGCACCTGGCACCCTGCAATCCCAGCCTTGTTAGCTGATTTTATGCTTCTATTGAATATGACTTGTCTTTCCTCCCATAAAGAGCTCTTTCGATTGGCACTATGTCTATTTCAGTAAGGGCATCAACTTTTTGCTTTCTCAAGGAGTTTAAGCAGCATAGTAGTCTCAGGTCAGTAGAGGTCACGCTCGCCACCAGTAGGGAAGTGGAAGGGTGCCAGGCCATATTTGCACAAGGCAGCATCCATTGGTAGGAATACTCCAGACTGTTTCAATCTTTGTTTTCATAACCCTAGCCCAGCGAGTAGACATACTTTTTCATGAGAAACCATATTTTTTAGCTGCCTTCTACAAACCGCTTTTTACTTCGTTTAGATCAACCCACTTTTTACCATTATTGGAGTGTCTTGTTAATCACATTTGCTTGCTTCTTATTCAATGGCTTTCCTCCTCTTCTTGTGTTTCTTTCCCCTGGAGCATTCTTTTTTATTGTTTTGGTTTTATGACTTGTATCCGTCCACTGCTTACATTCAGCACTCATTTTTCCTTTCTTTTATTACTTCACGAGATTGCTTGCTTACTCGTGTACTACTTACCCACTGAAATACGCACACCATGCATTTCCTTTGTTTTCCTCCTCGCTCTCCTAGTTAGTCTGTTACTTCTTCTACAGCCCCATGTTCTGTATTGCTTACTTCCTCCCCTCCCCAGCTAGTCTGTTCCTTTTGTGGCACCAACCTGTCCTACTTCTTATTTAAAAAAAAAAAAAAAAAACCTCCCACCCAGCTTCCCCATTGCTCCTCCCTGCTCACTAGTAACGGGCCCTGTCTCACTGATCCATTTGTGGAAATAAAATCTTTGAGGGCCTAGCAGCTGCTATTTCTTGCTGGATCGCTCTTTTCTACAAAAAGGAAAAAAATGCTGTACTGAATGTTTTTGGTTTTCTTTTTACTTTTCTGAAATGGGCATCTGCCGTAATCTAATGGTAAATAAAAACAAAATGGTTGCAGTATCGTAACACAAGTGTGGTGCTACCGTAGTGACATGATTCGAATGTGCACATACTTGAGAACACATGTATTTTTTTTTGCTGAAGCTTCATCACATCAAAACATTTGTTTTCTATTCTTTCAGATTCAGAACAGCATTACTAAAAAGCATTGGTAAAGCCAACAGGTCTATATTGGCAGTCAAAAGATGTTACCTGGTAGCTTTGCAAGTACTTCCAGTTTTTGAAAATTGCAACACAAGGTATTACACTCAGCATGTCTGTAGAAGACAGTCATTTGTCTTTAAAGGCCCGTGGGATCAGATCTAACAGGGTTCTATTATCAACCTACATGTTCAGAGCAAGAATTCTTCCACGCAGAATGGGGATAAAGATCAGACCGTTACTAGATAATCAGTTCAGTATGTTACGCATCCAGAAACCAACAGTGTTGCCAGTATGCACCGCTGTTCCAGCCCGTTATTGACATGGGTTTTAGGCCTATATTTATTATATCACCGTCTCGAAATTTAAGTGAATCCGAACTTTAAAAAACTACTAATGGATAAATTCTCAACATCAGTGAACTCCGATTATCATTCTTAAACTATTCGTCTCGGAATAACCTCATCATGGACCTTGTACAGCAATATGACATGAAAGCTCCATTCCTTCTCCTGTATCAGAATTGTCTTTCCCCCTGAAAATAAATCCTTCCCTGTTGACCTAGCAAAACAGGTCCAGAAGTCTTTCAAGTTTCCTTTATAAAAAGATTTAGTATCTGACAGCAAAGAGCGCTCTCAATATCTTTTCAACTTCTAATTGTATGCCTATTAGTGGTTATGAAGGGCACAAGTCTAATAGTTTAACTTCCCTCACGGACACACATGAGATGGAAATGCTTTTAATACTTGAGATCCGTTACATAAACCGATTTGTCAGGAGTTGTGACCAGCTTTAAGTAGCCAAAAGTGGATTACCATTAATAAGAGATTTCAGCTGCACTTTTAAGCCTTGAAGACTGTTGAGTGCGTCACAAGTTACTAACATGCAATCAGTAGTAGACCAAAATAATCCCTTACTTCAGGGTGAAGCCTCAGGAATATCCCCCATAATTCTGCCATGAAGGTCATCCACATTTAATGTAGTGTCAAAGAAAGCAGGGAGCGGCCTTGCTGATCAGTCTTGTGACTGAAAATGTACCCATGATCTATACTTCATAATCATTCAGATGTACAAACTTAGTATACTCCTGTTTGTTTGGAGCTATACACATTTGGAAACCATTTGACCAGTAACTATCACCACACATGATAAAGAAGATTTATTTTCTTATTATTGGCTCCTTTCTATAAACCATTGGATTTGAATTAACTTAATATCAAGATTTGATTAGTTATTTACCATGAATACAGGTGCACTCTCCTTGATTGACTGGCATTATTTGCACAGTAAGGCAGCAGTCCTGATGAACACCCCAAACTGACCATGTGTTGAAAAAATCCTCAACTTGTTTTTAAACTGTGTTGTATCATAACTTCCATTTGTGTTGTACATGTTCTGTGTGTGTTTCGTGCTAGATAGTTGTACTGTGAAATACAAGGTGTCTGTGTTTTTTTTTTGGGGGCGGGGGTTGTCATCTTGGCTGCTCTTGTTTATCTCACATGCTTCTTTGCTAAATTGTTTATGATAAGGATACTTGACATGTCAAGTCACCGCTACTGTACATTAGCTTGCTCCTTTGACATTAGATTTCCTGACTAATTTATTACAGCTGCAGAATTAACGTGTATCTTGTGTTTACTTTGCCTGCCTTGATGTAAACCCCAAATATTTTTTAGATTCAGTGAACTGCTTTCATTTCAAAACCATTCACGCATCGCTTAAATTGTTCCCTTGTGAGGTGCGACCAATCATCCATTTATTTGATAATTTTGCTTAAGACACTTGACAAGATAGGAACTTATGCACTGCACCACAGCGATCCTAAGTATCCTCCCCAGGGAGAGGCTGCTCATATGGCTGAATGGCAAGGACACAGTCAAAGTATCTAGACTAAACTACATTGAAAGGGACTACATTTCAACTCTTAGCTGCGCAGTAAAATGCGCTACTCTCAACAGGCTGTTCATTAAGTTACTGTGGGGTACTCTGTCCGTGACTCCACTTCAACTGTTTTGTGTCTAAAAGGAACTGCACTTGACTAATGTTTTACAATACCTTTATTTGTCCACTTCCTCTAGTGTACCAATCAGTCAATCAGGGTTTGTAAAGCGCGGCTACTTGCCCGTGAGAGTCTTAAGGTGCTGGGAGGTGGGGATGCTGGTCTGTCTGTGCTTAGGTGTTCAGTCGAAGAGCCAGGTCTTGAGGTCCTTCATGAATTGAGTCAGCGACGGGGATTGTCTGAAGTGGGTAAGCAGGGTGTTCCAGGTCTTGGCAGTGAGGTAGGAGAAGGGTCTTCCTCCGGTGCTAGTTTTGTGGATACAAGGGACGATGGCCAGAGCCAGCTGGGTGGAGTAGAGGTATCTGGTAGGAATGTGGAATGAGAGGCGGTGGTTCAGGTATGTTGATACTGTGTCATGGAGTGCTTTGTAGTCTTGAATGAGGAGATTGAAGGTGAGTCTTTTGTTGACTGGGAGCCAGTGGAGTTCTCTGAGGTGTTCGGAGATGTGGCTGCGGCAAGGGATATTGAGGATCAGTCTGACTGCAGCGTTTTGAACGTTCTGAAGTTTACGCAAGGGGACGCCACCCTAGAGTGCATTGCCATAGTAGAATCTTCTGCTGATGAGTATGTGGATGACTGTGTTTCTGGATTCTGTGGAGATTCACTGAAATGTCTTTCTAAGCCGGCGGAGTGGGTGGAAACACGATGAGATGACAGCACTGATCTGATGGTTGATTATGAGCTAGGAGTCAAGTATGATGCTGAGGTTACGTGTGTGTTCTGTGGGTGTTGGCAGGGTTCCCCGTGTGGAGGGCCACCAGGAATCGTTCCATGCTGAGGGTCCTAGGATGAAGACTTCGGTCTTGTCTGAATTCAGTTTGAAGCGGTACAAAAGGGGGTGGTGATGAACGGAGCATCTGAACCAATCAAACACTCACACCCTGTCAACAGATCTGGGTTTAATCCATCACCGTTCTTTAGCCCACTCTGCCACACTTCAGTTTGAAGCAGCTGCTCTTCATCCAGTTGGCGATGGCCTTCATTCACCATTATAACACACATGCAAAATGGTAGTCTGATGTGGCTGTTGTGGATCTCTGGTAATCTAGTAAACCACATAATTGAGTAGTTTCTGAATGTCACCAGAACCCGGAGGATACCCTGATTATAATGTATCCGTTATCCGTTATGGGTTGTGGTTTATGTTTCATATGACGTATTTATTTTAATGGAGGAAAAGGAATTTTTTCCCTAAACAGGGAAATATTTTTTGAAAATAGTAAGGTAAACATAGCTTGTACAGTTTGGTTCTTTAAAGTAAAAAAAAATAAAGTAAAATGTTCAGTAATGTTTTTCAGAAAGTGGGGCTTTATTTGAATACTGCTTTAATCATGTTATAATAGGGAGAATTCTGAGCAAACGGCTGACGGTGAAGCGATCTTGTTGCTCAAATGCATTTTTGGGGTTAAAAACCTGCTTGTGCAAAGGAAATCGAATTTGAGACTAGTATTCCATTGCATGGAATTTATAATTCCACCTCCTCTTTCACTGCTCTGTTATTTTACAATCATTAACTGTATGCATGAGAAAACCAGTTTGTTCTGTTTGACTCTTTTCTGTCATGCTGCTAATGGTCAAAATACGACTGTCTCAGGATCATACTGTATCAGAATGCTTCATTTGGGGTTTTTATGCAGCTTTATCTTTTTTTCTGGTCTGATGGGTCACCAACCAAACACCTGTATTCTGGTCGGATCTCCAGTCATCATCTTTGATTGGAGGTCTCACTTCTCACTTTTCGTACACCCAAGTTGGGTATTTCCTTCTAAACTTACCCTCCAGTCTACGATATTTGCTATGTTCATGCTTCACTCTCAAGTAAACTAACTCCCTTCTCCCAATTGTCCTGGAGCAGTAGCATGTCTTGTTACCTCAGGATCACCATAACCATACAAAATGTTGATTATAAAACGTTAGGTCAGGGCCACTGTAGTTATAAAGTAGAGGAGCACCAAATTATGTGGCAGGTGAAATTATATAGCAAGAAAAGGCAAATTTTGCAACTTAGTGCAGCACGTTTTTTAATAGTATTACTTCATTATTTTGTAATTTTTTACACATGGTTATATCTGGGCAAACATTTCACTTCATTAGTACCAGTTTAACAGCCAACTACAGAAACAAGCAACTGCAAGTTGACCAGTTAACCCTTGCAAAGCCTTCCACTGTGCACAAACAGGTCGCCACATTTTAAGTAATTTTTGGTCTGTTTGAACTAGAAACAGTTTTTTGTTCAAATCTGCAGATTACGTAGCAGATGGTGAATTATGTGGCAAATGCAAAAAATCCATAATACGCGAAAAAGCCATAGATTCGCATAATTTTTGTGAACCTGGGTTTAGTATGACCTGCTGTCGAATATCTTTGAGAATGGATTAAGTGAAAAATTGTTTTCAAATAGAACAATTAAATCTGGTAATGGCTTTAGATTTGCTGCAATGAGCGTTCTACCTGCTTATGACTTTCTGACTGTTATCAGCATTTTTATTGACATTGCAATGATCTTACTTACAGTTGAGTGTGTGATCTGTTCTTTGAGGATTTAAAATTGCTTACCCCTAAGGTTTGCAATATTTGCACTTTGGTGGTTTTGAGATTTATAGAACTGCATCATAGTATGATCCCGGGGTTTGGCAGTTTGTGGGATTTCGTATTATACATGCGTCAACATCTGACAGATGCTTTAGAGGGTTGTTCTGGTCTGAACTTGCCATTAATACTGTGCTCGTTATCACAACACCTCATGTTAGCAGTATGATATGCTTTAAGAAACATGCAAGTGCTTTGTTTTTAGGGTTGCAGCTTCCCTTGGTCTTTTTCACTGTTATCTGAAACTGTGCAGTTTCAAATTGTATTGGTTTCCAGAGATTGAAACACTATCGCACATGACTTCTGACACTGTTACTATATATATTTATTCAGAGGTACATGTTTCCTGCTTGTTTTGTCACACATTTATATAGTACATGTTATCATTTGCTATTTGAAGGGACGGTGACTTTTTAGAAGTCTGTATCTTGTTACGTTCTCGTGCCCCAGGTAGCCTTCTTTTCAAGCCTGTTGACCTTTATCTCGACAATAATTTAATGTACCTACTCATCTCATTACCATGTCAGCAGAGCCATTTTATTCAAACCAAAGGACAAATTACTTTGCTGAAAGGACTGCAGAAAAACAATAGTGTGGTTTGTAAGCTGTTTTGAAGAATGTGTCTGAACCTCAGACGGATTAAAACCAGCAAGCTGAAATGTTTGCACTTGATACCCATACATGGGCGTTACTAAACCATTTTGAATATATGACGTTAGCCCGCATAAAAACATCCCGCATACCATCATCCCGCAAAAAAAATCCCGCAAGTACTATTAGTCCGCAAACTAAGAGATCGCAAACTTTTAAAACAAATATACCTTTACCATGCATGCCTTTAAAACGAAAAGGCATGCATGTTAAAGGTATACTTGTTGTAAAAGTAGTAAAGGTAAGTAACAGTACCCTACCCTACCTTACACTACACTCTAATGTAGTACCCCTGCACCACCCACCCTTGACACACAGTCCATTACCTACATTTACACTACCCAGCACGACCCCCCCAACACTACCATAAAGCACTTTACTTCCCTACACAAACACTACCTTAATACACTACAACCAGCATGACCCTACACAAACACTACAATACTACCCTAAACCACTACACCCCAGCATGACCCTACACTACACAAACACTACAACACTACCCTAAACACTACCCCCAGCATAACCCTACACTACACAAACACTACAACACTACCCTAAACCCTAAAACACTACACCCCAGCATGACCCTACACTACGCAAACACTACAACACTACCCTAAAACACTACACCCAGCATGACCCTACACTACGCAAACACTACAACACTACCCTAAACCCTAAAACACTACACTCCAGCATGACACTACACAAACACTACAACACTACCCTAAAACACTACACCCCAGCATGACCCTACACTACAACACTACCCTAAACCCTATAACACTTCCCCTAGCATGTCCCTACACTACCCCAAACCCTAAAACACTACCCCCAGCATGACCCTACACTACAACACTACCCTAAACCACTAAACCCAGCATGACCCTACACTATGCAAACACTACAACACTACCCTAAACCCTAAAACACTACACCCAGCATGTCCCTACACTACGCAAACACCACAACACTACCCTAAAACACTACCCCTGCATGACCCTACACTACAACACTACCCAAAACCCTAAAACATTACACCCAAGCATGACCCTACACTACAACACTACCCTAACCCCTATAACACTTCCCCCAGAACGACCCTACACTAAACAACCACCACTACACTACACTACACTAACACAACACTACACTACACAATCACTACCCCAGCACGACCCCCACCCCTAAAAAATTAACCCAAACCCACTTACCTCTCTCATCGTCGTGGTTTACAACGCAAATGCATTTACCATACATGCCTTTACAACGTATTTCGTTGTAAAGGCATGCGTGATAAAAGCACATGTGTTGTAAAAAAATGCGGGATGATGGTATGCGTTGTCAATGACCTTGCGGTATCATAGTATGCGGCCTAAAAGTCCGCGGGATAAAAAAATGCGGGATAATGGCTGCAAACCATTTTATTTCTGTGCTTTAACCGGACATCAGTGCATCTTCCAGAGAGTTGTTAATTAAGCATATTTGTTGCTTACAGTGCTTAGTTGCTGTGACAGAAAAAAATGCCAGTATTGTAACCCCCTAAAAGCTTGTGGCCTATCGTGCTCCCTCTCCATGACCTTCAAACACTCTCAATGCAACTCCTCGTTATCACCACCGAGTCCCCATCTCACTCAGTGTTACTCTTCTGAAGTCCCATTACTGGGAATAACATTGTAGAGGACATTGTAGATGACAGCATGTGGATCTGGACCTTGGCATCTCAACTTCAAGGGGGATAGATGGGGCAGATCATGGAAGAGAGACTTCATTGATTTGAGGGAGAAGGGCGCAACCGTATTCGTCCTCGCTGAAGCACACAAAACCGGAGAAGAATAGACGACCATCACCTGTGCCCTCCACAGTACAGTCCAGCTCTGCATTGGTGTCTCAAGGCTGTTGGATCTCTGGGCCTCAAGACCAACTCATGGTACTGCTGGATCTTTAAGCTGACCACCACACCGCTGTCTGTGTTGGAGGCAACACACATCAAACCACTTCCAGGCAGCAGCTTTCTTGCCATACCCTGCCAGGCCACTAAATAGCATCTCTGTAGTGGCTGCTTCAAATCCTGGGACTACGACTAGGCAGGACAAGTAGCCATGAACAGGCTCTTTAGACTCTGGATTGCCAACCGTAGGATGGGTAGAGAATTCTGGTGTCGAAAGTAAGTGCTAATGCCACCCAGAGGCAACCATTACCATAAAGTAAGCCTTGTAACAAGGTTGCAGCTCACAAGCCCATACAAGAAACTCCGAAACATGCATTGACAAAGCTAATGTTTTTTGTGTAGTTCTTACATTTGCAACATATGGACAGAACCAGTTAATAATTTGTGTATGTGGTGGGCACTGGCACTCGGTTTTAGGTCTCGCCTGCAACACTGCATGAGCTCTTGCTTCCGTGAGAGCATGGATCTAGTACTGATTGCTTCAGCTTGATTGCTATCCTTCTGCTGATCACACAGTGATTTAGGTACTATTTTTCTTTTTTCTTCTTCCTTGTCGTCCTTGTTAAACCTCTTGTCAATTGTAGCTGTGTTTTTACTATGTTACACACTTTAAAGAAGCCCTTTTCTCCTTTGAAATGGATGTTTGTGACAACCGATGTTTTGTGCTTTTATTGTAATAACTAATATTGCCTACTTCCAAATATATTTTCAGTATGACCATGGACATGGGCACAGTTGTGCTCTTTGTGACAGGATTTTTTGCCAAGTGACATGCTTTTTTTTCTTTTTCACTAATAGGGAGATTAACTGATTTTGCTCAGAATCACTGGGTGTTGTGCCGAGACATAACAAGCATTGCAAAACTGATAGGTTTCACCTTTGAGATTATTGGATCTGCCATAGCCTTTTTGTCCCTGTTGTACAGCATGGGCATTGCCAACATTGGCAATGATCTGTAGCCATGCTGTATAGTGTTGCCACTTCTGTGCATCATGTCTAAAAATAATAACAACAATCATTTGCAATGCAATATGTCTTGCATTATTAAAGTTTGAGCTATTGGCATTGCAACTGGTGCTCATGTCAAGCGCTCTGATACCTTATAAGTTTGCGCTATATAAAACTGCAAAACCAAAAAAAATGCATTTGCAATTCAATATGTCTCGCATTACTGAATGTTTGAGCTATTGGCCTTACATTGTTATTATCAACGCCAATAGCTCTAACTTTTAGTAATGCGAGACCTATTGCATTGCAAATGCTTGTTCTCTTGAGGAGGCTTGGGGGCAAAGCTGGCAGGTTTGATTGAGGTTTGGGCACTGAAAGAGTAAACAGTGTGGCATGTTGCACAAGAAGTGACAAAAGAGAGAGGAGAGAAAAAGGTGATGGTAAGCTAGAGAGTGCTGAGCCAACAGGTGCCAGGGACAAGGAAAATAGATGAATTGAAAGGGCCACTACGGGGGACAGGCGAAGCCAGAGACCAGAGAAGAAAGAAGCAACAGAAAAGGGAACTGGGCTTATAGGAAGAAGGATTGGCGAATGACAGACCAGAAGTTGATGGGATATTGAGTTGGATGGGCAATGATGGCAGTAGACACTTAATTTCAGAGAGTGGAATGAAAAAAGATGGAAGCAGCTGATGTCAGACATCCGAAGAAGGACATGAATACATTCGACGTTGCTATCCACTCAAATTAACAGAGTGAGCAGGATAGCAGTGTGTCCCTCCCTTGGGAGACAAGACCTAAGGAGAAGTAATGGAGGAGAGCAGGGAAAAGGAGCTGTGAATGAAGACAATAGAGAGGGTGTTATCAATGATTGTTGGGGGCGGGGTAAGGGTGACCGAGTGAGAAATGTGATAAGGAGAGAGACAAGTGCCAATTACAATGTGAGTGACCGGTGGCAAAGAGGCATTGCAGGGCATACTCCGCTGTACGTGTGGAAGATCATGGTGACTCACGGGGATGAAGCCATAGGGAAAGTCATGGGACTGGGAGGGGGAGAAGTTGTGCCAAAGATGGCCAAAGTGTTGCCCTAGACTGGTGGAGGAAACAGAGAGTGCTAGAGACAATGCAGGGAGAGAGGAACAAGATCGGAGAAAGGGCAGGGGTGAAAGCTCCAAGGGGGGTGTTTGGGGTGTTACACCCCCCCTAAAAAATTTATTCTGTGGTAATGTTAAGTGTCTGATTTCACCTGGGACTTTTTCATGCGCCCACTGACAAAACACACACACACATTATCCTTCTTTTACGCTTAGAGTACATTGTGCACCCCTAACAATGGGCACCCCTCTCTCTTTGTACTGCTCCTTAAAACCCCCTCCAGTCTCGCTTCTCATTTAATGTATTTTAACCAGATGTTTCAGCGTGAGTGTTAGGTAATCTGACCCCCTCTCCCCAAATCATAGTGACGCCCCTGGGTCTGGGGATAACCAAGAGGTAGCTTGAGAGGTTTCAGAAGGGAGGAGGAAGAGCTTGAGGGGGTAAAGACATATCAGAATGTAGCGAGAAACAAGAAACACACAGTAACATGTTTTAGAAGTAGAGGCAGGGAAAATGAAGGAAGACTGGTAGTGAGATTTGGTATGTGAAAGACTATAGAAGGATTTGACGTATCTGACAGATATAGCATGGTTATAAAGGATGTGCTCAAACTTGGAAAGTGTGTGGGCGTGGATGGTAAAACAAATGAAGACAGTACAAGGTTGAGACCCATGAAGACAAAGTTAGTGGGAGTGCCAGAAATGGCATCAGAAAAAACGATCCCACTGTATAATTTATAGCTCATATGACCCCCATACATCACTGCTCTAAGGAAACAGGCCTTTTCCTTCTACTGGTCATTCAGCAACTGCCAAACTGAACAGGCTGCACCGGTGGAAACCACGTTTTTCTTCAGAAGGGCATCCTGAAGTCTACTGTAGTGGTTTCTTTGAAGGCACAGCCCGAGATCACAAGGTCAGTACACAATTGGATTTAGTTGAACTCGAACAGCAGCATCACAACGAGTGCATTTGTGGGTGTGCCACAAACAGATCCTCACTGGAGGGTTTTAGCAGAGACTAAAAAATTCGGAAGCAGGAACCGACCTAGACTTCAGACTTTTCCGCAGCAGCGCAGAACGGCTCGCTCGCCCTCCGATACACAACCCGCGTGTAAACTCGTCCTCCTGCACACAAACCGTGTGTTCTCTCGTCAATCTGGCCTATTCTGGCTTTTCAGACAATGTACTCGCTCCGTCCTACCAAGCCACGCGCTGTCTTTTTGCAACCTGATACACGTTAAAGTAGGACCCACGTGAATCTCAGTTATGGCGCACACACCTTCTGTTGCTGCACACTGACCGGCAAGTTCCCCCTCATACTTCTTCTCGAGCCTAGGCTGGCACACCGCCCTTCTCCGCTCAACACTTCACCCCAGGCTGGGAAGACTCCTCACCGGCACTGAGGGGACAGAATTCTCGGACCTTCAAACAGTGTAGCAGCCCTGAAGAGTCACAAGCCTTTGCGTTGTGACGAAACACGTGTCAGCTGAATATTTGATTCCGCATGACTTTTTCTCATTAAATATCGCTCAAGAACACACTGGTGTCGACCTCAGAATACTTTACCAATAGTGACTACCTCTACTCCTTTGTATCCTCACCACGTGTGCCCAGGACTCGAACTGCAACATAACGCGTGCAATTGTGGGTGTGCCACAAATAGATCCTCACTGGAGGGTTTTAGCAGAGACTAGAAAAAAGGAAGAGACCAGTCATTCACACGGCTCATCGCCCAACCTTTCACTCCTCTTTCCTTCACAATGTGAAAAGAGTTGGCATACTGTTGTGATGTAGAGTTTATAGTGGAAGTCCAATCAGTAATTTAAAAAAAAGTTTTAGATTGTGCGTAAACTTGACCTAAAGGTATCAGAGCGCTTTACATGGGCACCAGTTGCGTTACAGACGGAAACATTCATTTTTTTTTAGGGGGGGTTAAGTGATTTGCTAAGAATCACAGGATGATGAGTGTCCCCGGCGAGACTCGAATCCAGATCGAGGTCGACCGACCTCGAAGCGTTACCTAGCAGCATTAACCATTATAAGGTATTTGGAGGCCGCTTCACTATAATTGAGTCTGTCTTTTATTTCCCAACGTAGGCTTAAAGGGCCATACATTTTCCTTGCATTACAGACCATGCGCACTTGCTAAATCGCAGTTCGAAGGATTTCAAACAAATGAAAACAAGGTGATTATCCACATTTAAAGAGCATCTCAGCAGCAAAAAATGGGGCAGCCTACAACCCTCAGGAGGCAGAGCGGCCACCACAGGAACTTCGCCTGGTGGCGCAGATTAAAAGGTGGCAGAACCCCCGCAGCGCGGGAGCATCTTAGCAGCAGAGTGGAAGCAGCCTACAACCCCCAGGAGGCAGAGTGACACCACCGTAACCACGTCCGGAGGTGCAGATTAAAATGTGACAGAGCCCCCACAGCTTGGAACACGCCTGTGCAAAGACCGGGCCCTTTTGCGCCAGTCAGAGCCTTGGCTTGGGGCCCTCCCCTCTTTGAGTCCCCGGTTCGACAGATAGACTCATCGTGTACAACCACGTGGACTTCACTCGCTGGACTCAAGGTACCTAAAAATATTTAATTAACAATTTTATCATTAAAAAAATGGGCAAACAAAAGGGGCCAGGGGCCGGCATTTCAACACACACATGTACTGCCATTGATGACATGCTAGCCAGAGCGGTGGGAGCATACTCTAATGAAATAGTACTCAGTGAACGCACACTTTCGTTAGATCTGGGCCATCTACATCAGCATCCTGTTAATATGGCCGATCCTACCTTCTTTGCTATAACTTGCCTGCATCACCCCCTTTACCAGTACATAATACACGATTGCTAAACACCGGTTCCTTCAATGCTTTATCTCCCACTTGCTGCGTTCACTGTGCCTCGCGGATCTCGTTGAGTTACAGTCTGGGCTTCTAGATTATACCCACCCTCCCCCTAACCTAACAAGCGGCAGTGAAAGCGGCAGTGAAAGCGATCGCTATTGTGTAAAAAAAAAAAAAACTCCCATCGCGAGTGGTGCGCGTGCACTAGCGAGACATGCTTTCAATTATCGCGCAAGTGTCTGGACACGATAATTGAAACCACATGGCCTTTGGTGCACGTAATAGATACCAATAGGCCATGGGCGGAGCAATGCGCCCGCCTTTGGCCTGTTGTGTGCTCTCTTGCTAAAAAAAACGCATGAAAAGGCCAATAGCGGGGCACAAAAGGAAAAGCACATGCATGAGCGTGTGCGACTCCTAGGTCACTCTCCTAAAGCCCATTTTTAGCTACCGTACTAAATATGCTGTGCAATGCATCGCTAGGCGCAAGACCTAACAAGCATTGAAAATGCAATAGGTCTCACCTTTGATTAAGTTGAAGCCATTTGCTTTGCTAATGGTATTGTATAGCAACGCAAATGGCTTTAACTTAATGAAAGGTCAGACCTATTGCATTTTTGTTATTTACGTTTTTAGCGTAGAGCTCACGCGACAGTCGAGTCGTCATTATTATTTACGCTTTCCACATAGAACTCCTGTCTCAAAAAGGCAGCATGCTGCTGGGGTGCTCTCAGCGTAGTGCTCACGCCCCAAGAAGCAGCAGGCAGCCAGGCTGTTATTATCATTTATGCTTTCAGCATAGATTGCAGGTCCCAGAAAGTAGAAGATGGCCGGTTTGTTATTAAAAGTTTGTGGTCGCTAATATTTTGCGCGTTGCTTTTAGTGAGACAGATTAGCAGAGCCGCACTGTTCAAGGTTTCCAGACTCTTTTCGAATCCAGGCGCTGTAGAACTGTTTTTGTTTTTCCCTCATCTCACCAAAGACGTTGGCAGATTTAACAAGCCAACTGATTTGTTGTCGGTGCCCTTCGGCTAACTGCGTTTGTCTAGGCCAGCATGTCCTTCCTCATGTGGTTGAGGTCTGGTGTAATCATAGGACCCAGGGGGAAGTCCAACATTTAACAAGTTATCAATCACAGGCACCGTCCCCAGCTTAATAATGTGTTGGTTTTCCTCTCGAACGTCTTGCTCTAAACGTGCCATGCTCAGCGCAGCTTTAAGCCAACCTTCTTTGCCTCTGCCTATAAACTGGTTCAGTTTATAGTTTTGCATTTAAAGGTCTAGGGCCCCGGCGCAGGTATCATTAGTGCAGCAGGTGCAGTGGTTCCAAAGTTTACGACTGTGAGAAGCTCTCTTCACCACGATGATGGCTGTTGTGTGCCACAGAGCAATGGGTAGATGAGCCATTATTCTTGCATGACTTGAGAGCCCACAGTAAACTTGTTAAGTCACTGTTCGGTTCCCCTTACTTACACACTTTAATGAACATGTTAAAAAAAAGTAGCTCTGAAACCTGAAGAGCCTGTAAACTTCACAGGGTAAAACTTTGGTTCTGCCCTTTGCTGTCAATCAGGCTCCAAGACATCAAATTAGTGTATACGCTAGCCACTGTGTTTGTTTGTACAATAAAAGGCATGCCTTGGGAGGAGGAGGCGGTTCGGGGGGGTACGAACATTTTCCAAAACAAATGATTCCGTTTACCTTTTTTCTTTTTTTTAAAGTATTTTATAGAAAGTTTCCATTGATTTAACCAAACAAACTCAAGCACATAAAAGGCAGAATGCACGCGACTACCTCTTCCCTTCTTCCTTGTCCCTGGCCCGAGAGCACCAGAGTCTCGCTGAGAAGCTCTGGGAAATGAAAACAGAGAGGGGTTGACATGCCAGAGGCACTTGATGTACAGCTGGGTCACCGAAGGTTGCCTCCAGAGTTCCGCTCGTTTTCTGACCTAAGGCGCGCTTCATTAACCAAGGCTTGAGACATAGCGTCTGTGTGTGTGCAGCAGAGAGGGAGCTCGTTAACCACGCAGGGAGCGAAAGATACGCATCTCTTAATAATGTTTGTGGCCAGTTCAGGTTAATAATAAAAAAAAAAAAAAAAATTATCTTACAGAAAAATAACATTTAACCTATTTTCTCCACCCCTTTGTGTCTGAACTTGCCATAGAAAGACCAAATAGGATGCAGCAGTCTGTCTCGCGCATCGTCTTTTCACCTATAGCTAATAGCACGGTTGCTACTTACAGGCCTCTGTAAGACAGCTTGACACAAAACAAGACAACCTGTTTTAATTTTGAACTCTTGGCGTTGATCCGCCAGAAAAATGCCGCCTGACTTGCTGAGTAACTGTAAATAAAATGAATGTCATTTGAGGCGAAAACTTGAACCACAGAAAAAGATCATTATCAGCAGTGAAGAACACGCTGGCGTTTTATTTCTTTTTTCCAGTCAATTGCGTTCTGAATTGGGTTAGCTTTTTGAGCATCAGTCAAGATGCAATTTAGCATAGTAAACGCTTATATTCATTCAGCTCGTCCAGCAGTGATGTAAAATAAAAGCGTTTCTGGTTGTCGGAGGCATTACATGCAAGGAAAAGCACTGCGTGCAAAGTTTATAATAGAACCATCTGAAAGAGACGGCTTTAAAAGCATTGCCTTTTGGCAGCTACCTGCCACCGCTTTGTTGCCGTAAACTGAAGTTGGCAAGTATGTTCGGCGCTTCGTGTTAATGAAATGTGGTAAATAAAAACAACTGAATGGCAACGTAAAAAGAAAACATTACTCAGTGCCATTTGTCTTGCTTGCCGTTGCCCACTGCTCTTCTTCATTCATCGCTGCTCCTGGGGTCTGCTGCTGAGCAGTGGGGGCGGAGAGGGCTGAGTCCGGGACGGAACAATGCTCAAAGGCATACAGGGCTGCTGTATGAAAGCGCAGAGTGGAGGTTTAAATATGCGTTCGGCGGCCGGGATGCACGCCTAGACGAGACCTAAAAAAAATGCAGGCTACAACATCTCTTGATACTAAAACAGAAACAAGGGAAGAGTGAGGCGAGTGATGGAATGGGGTTACAAGTAGAAAGACATTGGCGAGGAGAGGCAGGAGAGAAAGAAAACAAGACGGACGGACGGAAGAGAGGGGAGGGGGGAGGAGAAATGCGACACGGAGGAAAGGGGAGGGGGCGGAGCGGGTTAAATTATATGGAAATACCAGCATCAAAGAAAACAAGACGGAGGGAAGAGAGGGGAGAGGGGAGGGGGGAGGAGAAATGCGACACGGCGGGAAGGGGCAGGCAGGATGACTCAGGGGAGGGGGCGGAGCGGGGCAGAGCGGCATGTGGGTGTGAACAAGCCGGGCCTTTGAAGTGAAGCTAAGCTTCACTTCAAAGGTGTCGGAGGAATGCGGGCGGCTGTGCACGCGCTTTTAAGCTCAATGCACATGCGCATTGAGCTTAAAAGTCACGGGCACTGCAAGGAATCGCCACGATTCCTTGCAAGTTAGATAAAGTCTGGATGAGCCCCTATAGTCTCGCTTGCTCGATGCGCATGCGCATCGACAGGCGAGACCTAAAAAGGACTATGATGCATCCAGTGCTAATGCACTTTAAAAAAACAAAAAAGAGCATAGCCCTGGCTGCATGATAGCGCCTTGTAAAATTAGATTTGGCCACACTGCAACGTATCTGCGCTGCTGTACTGCGTGGCTACAAAACTTTTGCCTAAGCAAATAGCTCTCATAGGCAAGACCTATTGGCTTTGCCAATGCTTGCTGTGGTTCAGTACTTATTTTACATAATCAGATTTTTACCCTGAACAAGAGAGAGTTAGGCTGAAAAGAGAGAAAGAAGGAGAACAAAAGGTAGGAAAGCAGGTAAAAGAATGAGTGAGATAGTCAGGAAGGGTAGCCTAATGGAAGAAAGAGCAAGTGTGCATGACGCTTTGGCGGGCCGTGTTGCCCGGCCAAAGCGTCATTCACACTTTGCATGTTGTCCACCCAGGTTGCATTACAGCTTGGGTGGAGAACATGCCCAGGCTCCCACTGCCTGTTTGAGTGCCGAACCACGGTGCTCAGAATAATCACAACGCTGCATTGCAGCGTTGTGATTGGCTGTGGTGAGCCTGGGAGCCCAGGGCTTCTTGCTGCCGGACTTGAGATGAAGAGGGCGAGGAGAGGCAGCGCCTGCTGGAGATTAAGAGGATAGGGGAGAGGCAGCGGTCAAGTAAGCGTTTTTAAAAACCTTTTTCACCCACCCTACCTCCCCACCACTTCTGTCCCGTAGCAGGAGCTACTGCCCTAGCATTTGGAAGCTCGGGCAACAGATTTCAAAGGGAAACTTTGTGCCCGGACTTTTTAAAAAATTGTTTTGTTTTAGTAAGCACCGGACACAACTAAAGCACACCTATATGCACGAAGATCAGCACACCTACCAGAAACACACAGACCCCTGTGCACACAACCAAATTAATACATAGGCCCATTTGATCATATAAGCACCCAGGATCACCGAACAGCAGCCATACATAACTGTGTTGCAGCGGGTGCATAGGATGACCTGCATGAGGGAAGTACTGTACAGTACTGTCCTATGTTGTCTCATGTTTGGTACGGGCAGTTCACCCAGCCCTTAATTTTTTCCTCTTTGCTTTTGGACACTTGTTGGATCCTTTTACAAAATTGTTGAAGCTCTACAAGTACCAGAACGCAAATAAACGGAACAAACTGAATCATTCATGCTTTCCATGATAAAACATATGAACGATTTAGAAAACGAGAAGGCATTCGCATGTTTAATATAGTTTCTATTTAAAACCTATATACTTTAAGAGGACATTTTTTTGACTCCACCCTATTTCTTTCATTTCCGCAAATGATATTTTATTTCGGTATTGATCAATTGATAGCCGGGTCTGGCTGATCAGTTGACTAATGCATCCAATGCAGGGGCCTGTGTTTCAACTCATGGTCACAGGTTAAAATCTCAGCAGGTCCACTCAACCTACTCAGCCTTTCATCCATCTGAGGTTGATAAAATGAGTACCATTGAATTGGGTAACAATAAACATTTGTTATTCAGCGGCAAGATAACTACGAGTGAACACTTTACAAATGCACTTTGTTATTGCACACCTAAATATAAGTGCAACGTGACACTCTACCTAGCAATGGAATATGTACCCCTCATGCAGGGTTGCTAAATGATGTGGCAACCTCTGCATCTGCAAAATGGACCTGTCGATTCCTAGTCCATGAGGATAGAGGGGTGTGACAATAACATTGATATTAGTTCATGGGTGAGAGCAAGACGGCGAAGAGGGTAGTCTTCAGTCTTCCTCAAGCGCTACAAGGCATGGTGTGCACGGAATTCCCGTAGCTTCAGAGCAAATGCGTGTAAGGCTTTTTTACAGGCAGATCCTTTGTGAGATTTTTATATTTGAAGTCTGACCATGAGGGAGCTCGGGCTTACAAGGGCGTGTCAACATATTTTGAGGTTCTTTCCTAGCTTGTTCATTTTGAGTGTACAGCCTAGAAAATTAATCCGACTTCATAGCAGGTGCAAGTTGAAAGTGGGATGTAGCGTAGTTGCTCTAGAGTTGTGGTAATCTCATAACATTTCTTTTGGATAGTGATCATGTAGGCTGCATGTAGTACACTTTTTTTGTGGTAGCATTGTGGTATTAGGACGCCTGTTAGTATATTTCCGCATACATTCGAGATGGAAAAAGTGACTTGCCTGGGGGTAAAATTGGATCTGTGGACACAATGGCTTGATTTTGCACTTTACGCCGACTTGGAACTAGGTTGTATGTACTTTTTCCATCACATAATCCTGGTGGGAGAGCTTTGAACTGATGCAAAAGCACAGGCGCTTTGTGCAGCTTGAGGCAGGATGAGATTCCCTCCATATGTTCTGCTTTGTACGTGAACTGCGGGAAAACCTACAGAGAGTAGGGGTAACCTGAAGTACTCTTGAAGCACAAAAGTGCTGTTTCTTGTAAAACGTGGTTGATCCAGAAATAAATTTTCAATTTGTTTTCTATAGTTTTTATGTATTTCAATCGTTTATTTGTTAATCAACATATTCCATTCATATGATTGAATATTGTCATCATCTTCTATTCCATTGTTGAATTTTCAAACAACGTGATACAAATCCACATACTTATGAATTCCCCAATGCATTTCGCACAAACGTGCGCTTCCTCAGGGGGTCTGCAATTAAAGTAGAGATAACAACAGTCGGTATACTGATACATAACCAGGAGGCGGAAAAATAAAAGCGGTTGTACGTCAATTTACGTGAAAACGTAGAGTCTAGTGCAAAGTGAGTGGGAAATGTAGCAAAAATGAAAGAAACATGCAAGGTATACGCCAGAACCAGAATAAACTCATTACAAGCACCCAAAGTGCAAGTCCTAAGTGCGTAGTATAAATAAAGAAAACATTTTTTCCCCGGAAAAAAACGCGAGTCAAAAAGAAAAGCGGTGACTGTTTTTAACTTTAAGGTGAAACCGGGTTATGTGACTCAAGAGAGGAACGGTGTACGGCACCGTTCCTCTCTTGAGTCACATAACCGCTTTTATTTTTCCGCCTCCTGGTTATGTATCAGTATACCGACTGTTGTTATCTCTACTTTAATTGCAGACCCCCTGAGGAAGCGCACGTTTGTGCGAAATGCATTGGGGAATTCATAAGTATGTGGATTTGTATCACGTTGTTTGAAAATTCAACAATGGAATAGAAGATGATGACAATATTCAATCATATGAATGGAATATGTTGATTAACAAATAAACGATTGAAATACATAAAAACTATAGAAAACAAATTGAAAATTTATTTCTGGATCAACCACGTTTTACAAGAAACAGCACTTTTGTGCTTCAAGAGTACTTCAGGTTACCCCTACTCTCTGTAGGTTTTCCCGCAGTTCATGTATAGCACCTTTTGACCCAGGAGGTGAACACCTGGAGTACCTATAAGACTTGAACATTAAGGACAACTTACTTACTACATACACATTGGAGTGCAGCGGTTTATTCATTTCTATTCATTTCTGCTTTGTACGTGGCCATTGACTTGGTGATGGATTATGCCACCATTAATGTGCATAAACCCAGTTTTTGTTAGATTACATTTAAGGTCAACGACTGGCAACCATGTTTGCATGGCATCTCGGTATGGACTGACCTAATTGATGCCGCCAGCTGACAATACTTCTAGGCAAAGTCGAGTGCCGTCAGTCCATTGACGAGTAGCAATGTCCTGTTGCCTATTGTCATTTAGACAAATTGCATCGTGTCCGAGGGGGAACATCACTTACAACGCAACTTTTACCACGCAGTGCTTTTACATCGTAGCTTTTACAACGCAAACCATTACAACGCATTGCGCTGGGGGGCGCTCTAGGATAGGGAATATATTTAATTTACTATCCAACACCTTCCCTACTATTCACGGGTACTGGAGTTGGAATAGTAAATTAAATAAATCACTATCCAGCGCCCCAAAGCACTATGCGTTGTAATGGTATGCGTTGTAAAACTCGCGTTGTAAAAGCATGCGATGTAAAAGCATGCGTTGTAATGTCGTACATCCGTGTCCGAGATATAGCAAGGCAGCCATTTCAGAATGGGGTCTGATGTGCTATAGGTGAGGAAATGGTCCCCAATAAAGCCACATGGTCTAATGTTTCAAATGCCTTTGGCAGGTCGATTAGAACTACTAGGAGTTTCAGTACAATTTAATGGGCGGAACACAGATTAAAGTAAGTTATGCATGTTAAGTTGCTCTTGTTAACTCAAGAGCACTCTTTGAGGTCTTCATTTTCACTTTATTCACAGCAAAGGTGTTTTCTCCATATGGAGCACAGTTTATTCATCTTAATTAATATTGGAGATTGGGTGTTTTTTTCTACTACAGTCTAGAGTCATGTTTGTCCAGCATGTCTGTCATTTACTCCGGATAGTTTGTGTGAGCGGTTGTTCTAGCATCACTGGCTTTCAAACCTTTTTTCCTCTAGCAATATTTTCTTGTCACTTCCAGATTCTCCTTTCGTCAGTGTAGGAAAGGGGGTCAGGGGCAGGTGGAGCATTCTGGGGACACAGCAGCATGGGCAGCATACTTGGCACTCTAGCTTCAATCGTCGGCTTTACTTGTTTAAGGTCAGACTACCCATAAGTGATGTAGTGCCAGACGCACAGCGACAAAGGAGTTGCCAGCAGCAATGTATACATTGGGTTTCCAGAGATTCTCTTAGATACCATGTAAGTTGATGTTGGGTAGACTAATCCCCATCCTCCCAGGCAGTACAGAAGAATCAAGCCAAATATAATTTCTCAGTCCAGTATTTGAACAAAAGCCACCATTAAGGGCGCAGGTTGTTCCCAGACAAACATCAACGGCCAGCAGATCATGGAAGCAGCTCCCTGAGTAGGGCAACCACTGTAACAGACCATCCAGTGGGATAGGTGGGCTTAAGGGACTCCGAGCACAGAAATTGCGACTTACAGTGGCCCAACGCAGAAGGGGAGCCAAAAGCACGGCTCAAGAGCCTCTCTGCTTAGTGCAATGCATTTAGAATGACTGCATGAGTGTGTCAGCGACTCCGATACTCCGACTGTCCTTTACACAATGTCCAGTGATACACCAACCAGCCCCTGGCTCCTCGTCTACATGAGGCGCCTTTCAGTCCCAGGATCCAGGAAAGCTAATGCGTTCGCTGATCACAGCCACCATTTTAGAACCTTGCCTCCAAGTTGGTTAGGGCCTCCTAGCACAGCCTCCACTGTAACATCCAACGCAGCACCTGTCGGTAGAGTTGCACTGTCAAGAGGATCACAAACCAACATCGGTGGTTCTCCTTACAGTTGGTAACCCCTTAGATGGTGATTGGAAAGACAGAATTACCAACCAAGAGGGTAGAACTCTGTGGCTAGGCAGCCATCCTCGTCAAAAGCAGGCCATGCCCCATTACAAACCACTTTTGGAGGAACGATTAATCTCTAGGACCTCTTTGGAACGAGGTACATTTTAAAAGTATAAACAAATCAATAATAACGCCTTAATGTCAACCAATGTAGTTCATGTTACTATATTTTATGATGGGAATGACCACAGAAGTGTGTGTGTCTGGGGGAAGGGGTGGGCTGAGGTGGAACTATAGATTTTGACATGTGTGAGTCGTCAGCAGATTCCCCTCCTACGTTCACGCCCTTCCATCAAATTGTAAAGGTGCCATTCAAAACTGGCTATACTTGGTGTAATTTAGCTTAGTGGAAAAAACCACGATTCTTGGGGAAAATGTAAATGATAGCCAAGAAGTGGGGCAGTGTCATTGTTCTGCAGCACCAAATGTGCCTTTGAGCTGATACCTCCCGAAAAGTCCTCCTAGCTCCTTCTTGAAATCAAATACTTTCGCCGTTGTGTAACACAAAGCTTGGACGAGCAGCCCTACCTCCTCCTTTCATGCAAGACCAGACTGCTGGAAAGCAGCTAAGAAAGGCTTTGTGCTACCCTGCCTCCATTACACAAGGGCTGCATTGTGCTGTTTTATAACGGCGTTTCTTTTGAGCCTCGTTTCGTTGCACCCCTTCATCTCCACTGCCATGTACCACCCATCTCGCTCGTAAGTAATGTACCTACCTACTCCACTCTTATTTCTTTTGCAACTTGTTCCGAACTGGAGCCCTGCGACATGCATGTCTCCATTCACGTCCACAGAGGCTTCACTTTTCTTCCCCTGGAGCCCACACTTTGCTAACAGTGACATATTTATGACAACCTGCACTTGCAAAGTGCTCCATTGCCCATCCTTAACCCTTGGCTTCCTGTCCCTCTACACTACAGTCTTCATGGCTTTTCTGTATTCCTTCTATGAATTCTGACTAGCTGTAGGTGATGCGTTTTCACGATTGTACAAGAGAACGTGGCAAGCTATAACTACGGATTTTTTTTTTTACCGTGTCCGATGCTGCTTTTACCACATCATTTGTTTTTGGTTTTACAGTTCTTTAATTTTGTGATTTTAATATATTTATTTATTTTTATAATGTTTTAACTCACTATTGCCAACTCTCTGCCAGTATGGGCAGTCGTGGTGGCACTTTGGCAGAAAATGGAAGTGTATGCATTGCATGTTCAACGTTTACAAGGTGCACTGACAATTTGGTGTGACCCCCTAAAATCATTCCCCACTATCTTGTTTGGCCGATAGACCGGGCCATCTCAGCTAAGTTCTGTGGCCTCACATAAGAGATATGTGCTGCAATATTTGTTCTCGGCCTCCGAGTTTCATGCGCATCAATGTTGTAGGGCTTGTCCTGCATGCAAGGATTAGCTGGAAATGTCTTGCGAGTCACAGTAGCAGAGCCTGTGCTGCCCTTCACCATTTTAATTATTCAACTGTTAGCCCACCTTAAGTTATGTGCTGCTCTGTGGCATTTCCTGACCTCTGAGTTGAGGCCGTAAAGTGTTTGTATATTAAAAGTAGCTTACCCCTGCAGCAATTATTTTGTTTAAACTATCTGAGGTAGCTTAAGCCTAGTTCCTATGGGCAGCGCAACATTTTATTTTAAATAAGTAATTACAAAATATCTAAATCTATATAACATATAGATAGATAGTGGCGGTCTCCATTGTGTAGTTCTCATTTGGTCAGAGTTTCCATAGGGAGTGTGTGGTTTTTTCCCACTAATAACTTTGAGACATTTGACAAATCGTCATGAAACTTGTGAGAGAAAAAAAATCGTCCATCTCGGTTCCATTTATTTTATTTATTTATTTATTTAAGACGTTTTATATAGCTCTGGCCTGACCCGGGGGTATCGGAGCGCTTTACGTAAGATACAATGCAGGCAATCACAAGGAACAATAATAGGGAGGATGACCCTTCAAGCAGTGGCAGTGAAAAAAGGAGAGGGGGGGGGGGGTCTCCAAACCCTTTCTTTTCCCCACTATGTAAGTTCCATAGCCAATTTTAGAGTATGCCACAGCCAAAACGGCTGATCAGAATTGCAGCAGATTTGTCAGAAAGCTAGATCTTTACCCAGAAAAAGCATGCTTTATGTGATATGGTGTAAATCCATTCAGTAGTTTTGAAGAAATAAGGTTAAACATGTATAAAGATATTGATAGTTGGGCTGATACAAAAAAAAGAAAATTGAAACCTTCTTATTGGTTGAGGGAGCTTTGAGGTCTTTGGCTGGCTGCAACATGAACAGAAAAGTTACTGCTTCCAGTACAGGACTCTGGACTTGGTCCTAAGGTCCCTGTTGTAAAAATATTGTTTTAAAAGGACAGACGCAGGCAGGGTTGGAATACCCTGACCCCCTAGGCCTTTAAATCAGTGTTTTGCAGTAGTACCATGGGAGGCGGGGGGTTCAATGTAATTTTTAGGTCTCGCGACCTATCAATGCGCGCAAGCGCATTGAGCGGAGCGAGAATTCAAGTGCTCGAAATCCTCGTGAAACCAAGGGCTTCTTGCGCTGTGGTTTTCATTAAGTTCACGTGACCAAACAAGCACGCGCATTCACGGCCGCACAGCACATCAAAGGGCTTCGCCCAGCGTGCGCTCTGCGGCTTCTCCTCCCCTAACACGCTTCTCCTCCCCTAATTAATCATGGCTGGCCGGCCGGCTGTACTTTCAGTTTCCTATCTACTCTGTTCCTTTGTCCGCCATTCATGTTCACTACCTAACTACGCTACGAGATTTGTTTAAATGTTGACGCCCACATCGTCATTAAACCTTTGAAGACGGAGTTCATCAACACAGGACACGGATTCACCGTTTCATTCACGGTAAATGCAGGGTCATTGGTCCATCATTTAGACATTTTACGAGTGACACTCCAACCCTCTCACCACTTTCACTTAATTATCCCAGTCTCATCCGCTGTCCTTCCCCCGCACTTCATCTTGTACTCACCTCCCTCCACCCCTCCCCCCTTTTCCGTCACCACCATTTCTACCACTTCATTCATTTCCAGCTTTTTCCCCCGTATAATTTCGGTCACCTTCATCATTCATGCTGTTAAACAACAGCTACATCAAAATATAAAACGTCAAAAAGGTCGCTCTTTCTGTTGCTCACGAAATTTGCTATGCAAACAAGCACTGGCGTTGCCAATAGGTTTCGCATTTGGAAAGTTGGAGCTATTGGTTTTGTAAATGACATTTTATATTTATAGATTGTTATTGACAATGCCAATAACAATATATAAATATAAAATGTCATTTTACAAAACCAATAGCTCCAACTTTCCTACTGCGAGACCTATTGGCAACGCCAGTGCTTGTTTTTTTTAATACCCCGGGATGGGCTAGGGCCCTGGGAGACGGTGCTGTAAAATAAAAAGTGTGGAGAGGAGGGTGCGTGGGGACCCCTCCTCTAAGTCCTGCATGCCTCAGTGATCACCATACCCCGAGGATACTGGCATATAGTTTATTGCGTTCCGTTATTGGAGCCAAGAGAAGGGTAGGGGAGCCGCTGCACTCTGCCCTTCTGCATGGTGGTGTGCTGTGATGGGGAGGTGGAGCCTGGGCGCATACTTCTGCACGCACGGGCAGGGGGAAGGAAGTTTTGTGTGGGTGTGGTACTGTGTGGGAGTGGGTGTCCAGCGATCCAACTAAATTAAAGAAATAGAAAAGAACGCTGTGGTGCCCCATGTGGGACCGTGGAACCCAAAGAAAAAACATCCAATAAAGTGATACGAGGCGGCACTATGAAGTAAGCCGAGCAGGCATAACCGCTTGTAGAATATTCGCTGCTCCGACATTGATTGCCCCATAATGCCCTGATTGGCTTTTAAAGTGCATATTTCATGCCTTGAGGTGCCCCAAAGAGGAGGAGGGGCACTATCAAGTTTAAATACTTTATTCGACAACATTGTCATAAAAGCAGATCCCTAAGCTTATACAAATATAAATACTAGTCTAAAAATAAAAAAGTATTAAATTCTAAGCAGTTTATACTTGTTGGCGAATAAAACAAGAAATAATCCTTTTTTTTAAAAAAGAGACACAGCACAAAGTTTAAATCACAGGGTCTAGTAGTGCAGTTCATAGGAGTTTTAAAGTGCGCGTGCGTATTATCCATGCCCACCCCATATATTTAGCCACTGCAATTGCAAGATTAGGGGCACAGTTTGATCTTAAAATTCTTAAGGCATCCAAACATTTCCTAGTGCCCAAGTTTCTGCAAGCAGGCTTCAACCATCTATTCCTTGGGGCAGCATATAAGGGGCAAACAAATAAAAAATGTGGGATATCTTCAGCATGAATTTTACAATAAAAACAAGTATTTACATTGTCCGGACACCAATTGGCTGTGAAAGCATTTAAAGGTAAAGAGCCAATTCTAAACTGAAAATACAGTTTTCTATCTAGGGGTTTGGAGATCAGATCCCAAAACTGTTCAAATTTCGGGATTGGTTTAACTTCCAAAAACTGGGATGTCAAGGCAGAAGATTGATCAGAAGTCAATGCAGCATTGTTTATCATGTCCCAGTACAATTTTTTCAATATGCTCTTAGTCGGGAAATCGCCTGGGTCTGCTGCAGACCATAAGTGTTCAAGGTGCAACTTTTGAAGCAATAACCTCACTTCCTTAAGCCATGGTACTTTGTGGAAGGTATCAGAATTATCAACATCCAAGAGGGCAGCTGCGTAATGGCTCAGCTCAGGGGTGGTTTTTATGCGCCTCCAATACAAGAGAGGACGCAGTCTGGCCATGTCCTCGATCCTTTTCCTCCCAAGATCGTAATGGAGTGGGGTCGAGGGAGTGCTCTGAGGAGCACCAATAATGCACCGTAAGAATTTATTCTCTGCAACTGCTAGTTTGTTCAAATTGGAGAAACCCCATAATTCTGAACCATAAAGGCATGCACCCAACACTTTCATGCCATAGATCTCCAATATGGGCTGGATTGGTTTGGTGAAAGACAATTTATGTTTCTGGGCAATTGCCCCTGCCAGCTGGTTAAATTTAAGCACTACAGAGTCCATATGTGATCTCCAATTCATATTAGCATTTAAAGAGATACCCAGATAGATAAAAGCATCCACTTCTTCCAAGTGAGCCCCGTTGTAGATCATTTTCCCCTTAAATTTCATGGAGGGATTCAAGTTCATAAATTTGGTTTTAGATGTATTTATTTCCAAGCCCCGGATTCGACAGAACTCACCAAAGGCATCTAATGTCTTTTGTAGGCCGCTAGGGGTCCGCGAGACCAGCAGGGTGTCGTCTGCAAACATTAGTACTGGAACTCGTTTCCCGTCTAATATTGGAGCATCCGTTGGAGATTGCTTCAAGAAGTCAACTATGCCATTAATATATAGAGAGAATAGGGTGGGGGCCAGGACGCAGCCCTGTCTCACGCCTCTCTCCACAGGGAATGATTCTGTGACATCGCCCTGGGCACCCCACCTAATCCGGGCATAGTTGTGCTCATGCAGCCTTACAAGCAAAGTCAATAATTCGGGGCTTATTCCTAGTTCCCTTAGGACAGTCCAAAGTTTTTGTCGAGGGACCAGGTCAAAAGCTGACTTTAAGTCAACAAAAACAGCAAAAAGGGGACCTTTTAGCAGGGTTACATTTTTCCAGTAGATAGTTAAAAAGTGGAATACCTGGTCGACAGAGGAAGTTAAGGGGCGAAAACCAGCTTGGTATGGGGAAAGGATGTCCTTATCGGCTATCCAGGCTTGAATCTTATTTTGTACCATCCTGCCCATCAGTTTTTGGGCGCAGTCAATAAGACTGATGGGCCTGTAGTTGCTTGGTAAAGCCTTATCCCCCTTTTTGTAGACTGGAATTATTTCCGCGCCTTTCCATGTTGCTGGAATCTTTGCCCCCTGTGCTATGGCATTTCCAAGCCACACAAAGTATTTGCACCAGCTTTCTCTGTCCGCTAAAAATACATCCGCCGGTATTCCATCAATACCTGGTGCCCTGCCTCTGGTCACTCCATCCATTGCCTCCTGTACATCTTTCGCTGAGAATAATTCATTAGTAAAGAATACCATCTCTATGGGGAAATCAGTATGCGACCCTGAATTGTCTGCGTACTGAGGTTTAAAAAAATCTACCCAGGACTCCTTTGCTACATGATTTTTTGGACAATCTGGGATGCCCCCAGATCCCCACTTTAGTATGGCCCAGAACTCTTTCTGGTGTTTCTCAACACATGCTTTCTTTAGGTCCAGCCAAAGATTCTCATCCCACCGCTTTTTTGCCTGGATCTGAATTTTCCTATATTTGTCCCTGGCATTTAAAACTCCTACTTTGGATCTTAGTGCTATGCTAAGATTTTGTCTAGCGATTCTGCAAGATCGATCATACCATCCCCTTTTTATGGGTGGTCCAATACCCTTGCTCTTCTTGGATGTTTTCAAGAATAGCTTCTGTATATTGTCAAAAAACTTTGGCTGAGACTCTTCAATCTGTACGTTAAAATTTATATCATCTGTTAAAACCTGTAGTCTGGATACTTCATCAATGACTAGCCCCTTAAGTGCCTGCATAGCCTCTAAATTATCTGCTAGGGTTATCCATCTAATATGGCGGAGATTGTTGGTTGGAACAACTTCTACATTCGTCAGGTTTCTAGCTACATTTTCGCAGGATACTTTTTGTTCTACGTTGAGGAGCAATGACAAAGGATTGTGATCGCTCTCTAACCTTGCGATAACCTGCATATCAACAACTTTGTTCCATCCTCTAACATCTACCAGGATATAGTCTATTCTACTACTCGATCTTAGGTTATCAAAGGTATGCCTACCCTGTAGGTCCGAAAGGGTTCGGCCATTGGCAGCCCTCAGTCCTCTGGATAGGCATAGACTTTTAGTCTGGACAGCTACTTCCGTCCACTTTGTTACCATCGGAAGATCCAACTGGGGAATTCCCCACTTAGCATCTTCCTCTTGAGTCAGATCACTATCCTCACAACCTAGAGGTTCAAATGTTGTATTTAGGTCTCCTCCCACCAAGATAATGTACTGGGTAGCTAAGATCTCTAAATCATTATCTAAGGCACCTATTATATCAGAAGATGTGCCCCCTTTGGTTCCGCTTGCATAAATATTGTATATTGCCATCTTGTGGCCAACGCCCCAGTTGAGCACAATAGAGAATAGGTCACTATTGATAATATGAATGTGCCTAATAGTACATTGCAAAGATTGACGTATCCATATGAGTAAACCCCCTGAGGGGCGACCCTTAGTATTCTTTTTCGCGGGCACATAAAAGTTCAGAAAGCCCTGTCGAAAGACTGGTGTGACTGACCATGTTTCCTGTAACAACACAATATCGTACCTGTCAATAAACTCACACCAGTCTGGGGTCTCTATTTTATGTTGGACACCCGCAACATTCCAAGATAGAAACTTAATGCGATCTCCACTTTCCACACTGCTCTTCTTTGGGGGAGTAGTCAGGTTGTGAGAAGACGGACAGGGTAGAGAACTAGATACAACAATATTAGTACTACTAGAATCAGTTAGTGGTGTATTATTTACTATATCAGGGGCATAGTCCCTGAGATCAGGAGACAAGCCCTCGCAACAATCCAATCCTAATGTACTTGGAATACTAATATTTCTATGTTTATCCTTTATGATCTTTTTCGTCTTCCCTGTGGACATTGGTTCCAGTCAATCACATTGACTTAGACCTGAAAGGGCCAAGAACCTATTTTCTGTTGTAATTCCCCAGTTGTTTACATTTTCAGGTATTTTGGCTTTTCTTATTACAGGGTTCCATTTTGTTTTTAATAAGGTTGGATTTAGATGACTTCCCTTTTTTGTATAAAAGAAATCCAACGTTAAAGGCACTATTTCAGTAGATCTACGCTGAGGGGGATATATATTGGCTAGAATATTTGGTAGAACCTCAGGATCTGAGAAGTGCAGCACCACGCAATCTCCCCCAAACTTTTTATTGCCACCCCCGATCCATGCAACCCTTCTAGCTTTTACTACATCTTGTGCCAGCTGGTCCCTGCCTCCTGGTTTAAATGCCATGTTCTTTGATAACCAATGGAGTGATTTATTAATCAGAGATGAAGTGTTCTCTGTATGTCCTGATTCAAGTTGGGGAACATTTGCCAGAACCAAGATTAGTGGGGAAGCTTCCACTACTAGTTCAACCGGGCCATCCTCTACATTGTCTAGATCTTTTGTACTTCTAGAAGTAGGCCCTGTAAGGTCCTTATTAGTAATATCTTGGTTTGTTGCTCCTAGCCCTACTCCTCCTTGGGCTGACCTCCTCATAATGTTCTGGGAAGTACATGGTTGGGGATCTGACCCAGGTGCAATGTTAGTAATTTGTGGGTCAGCTATAACTGGGTTCAATAGGGCGATGTTTGGGCTTTCCTCAGTTATTTCTTGCAAGAGTACCCCCAATCTAGCGACCTCCTCCGTGAGCTGGTCAATTTTGCTTAATAGTGGTTTCGTTATAGATCTTATTTTATTATCTGTAGCATTCAGTAACTTCTTGAATTGGTCTTCGTCCAGATATGCCTTTGCTTCCCCCTTACCCCCCATTTTATCTTCAGTTCCTCAGGGGTGAAGGGTCAGTATACTTCTTACCCGATCGAAGCCCCCCCCTTTTTGGTACATTCTTTCCCCCTCCCTTTGTTACTCTAGGAGCTGGGACTGGTGCAGGGGGTTCTTCTTCTACCGTGATAATGTCTATGTCACTTGTAGGTTCTGGAGCAGGTTCGTTGATAGCAACTAATAGTTGCGTTAATTAATTAGATTCTGGAGCCTGGAAGACCTCATTACTAATATCGAGAGCAGAAGTAGATAATGGCGTATTATCAATAAGCATGTCTGGCGAATAACTGAGGCCCAAAGATGATCTTCTATGCTGATTGATTTTAGCAACCTTCTGTACCATATAATTATCAATTGTATTCAGTGGAGCAGATGATGCTTTAGCTTTGGACATGGTCCGATGTGGCAACAAGGCAAAACTAAGGGCTTATAGTCAGAGCAGTAATCCAGAATTTTTCAAAGTCTGTAGGGGATCTTTCACTTACTTGAATGCAACTGGGCAGCGTTTCTGGCCCAGCCCCTGCCTCCTCCTGCCGATGAGGGCCGTAGAGGGCCCGCCCTTTGCCCGGGCTTAGCCCCGGGCGTCCCGCTCGCGTCCCGCGACGCGGGTCTCTTCCTCCCTTTATTTGCCTCTGTGCGCGCTGCTGGCGCGTTTCCCGTCACTTCCGCGCGCCGCCGCAGTGCCTGCCGGGAGTTGTAGTCCCTCCCGGAGCGGCGGCGCGGTTTCTATGCCCAAAGTGTGACTCTCGGCGGTGGCGGCAATGGCGGCTTCAGCGTCAGCTCTGGCTTCTGTTGTGGAGCCTAATTGCAGCCTGGAATGACTCTCGGCGGTGGCGGCAAGCTGGAGGACCCAGGATATGACTCTCGGCGGTGGCGGCAGGTAAGTAGTCTCCCCCGCTCTGCCGGTCTCTTCCTCCCTTTATTTGCCTCTGTGCGCGCTGCTGGCGCGTTTCCCGTCACTTCCGCGCGCCGCCGCAGTGCCTGCCGGGAGTTGTAGTCCCTCCCGGAGCGGCGGCGCGGTTTCTATGCCCAAAGTGTGACTCTCGGCGGTGGCGGCAATGGCGGCTTCAGCGTCAGCTCTGGCTTCTGTTGTGGAGCCTAATTGCAGCCTGGAATGACTCTCGGCGGTGGCGGCAAGCTGGAGGACCCAGGATATGACTCTCGGCGGTGGCGGCAGGTAAGTAGTCTCCCCCGCTCTGCCGGTCTCTTCCTCCCTTTATTTGCCTCTGTGCGCGCTGCTGGCGCGTTTCCCGTCACTTCCGCGCGCCGCCGCAGTGCCTGCCGGGAGTTGTAGTCCCTCCCGGAGCGGCGGCGCGGTTTCTATGCCCAAAGTGTGACTCTCGGCGGTGGCGGCAATGGCGGCTTCAGCGTCAGCTCTGGCTTCTGTTGTGGAGCCTAATTGCAGCCTGGAATGACTCTCGGCGGTGGCGGCAAGCTGGAGGACCCAGGATATGACTCTCGGCGGTGGCGGCAGGTAAGTAGTCTCCCCCGCTCTGCCGGTCTCTTCCTCCCTTTATTTGCCTCTGTGCGCGCTGCTGGCGCGTTTCCCGTCACTTCCGCGCGCCGCCGCAGTGCCTGCCGGGAGTTGTAGTCCCTCCCGGAGCGGCGGCGCGGTTTCTATGCCCAAAGTGTGACTCTCGGCGGTGGCGGCAATGGCGGCTTCAGCGTCAGCTCTGGCTTCTGTTGTGGAGCCTAATTGCAGCCTGGAATGACTCTCGGCGGTGGCGGCAAGCTGGAGGACCCAGGATATGACTCTCGGCGGTGGCGGCAGGTAAGTAGTCTCCCACCATGGGGCACTATCAGTAAGCACCATAAGTTGGAAATGGGGGGGCTAGATGGTGTACAGCAGTCCCTCAGAAGCGTTTAATAAATGTGATCCCTAACTCTCCTGGGGCTTTCAATGCATGAACCCAGGAGAAGTTTCCATAATTTTTAAAGCACTACGAGCTGTATGCTTTTCAGGAGTAGTGCCGGTACCCCTTGTGCTTGATAGTAGGGCTGCATAATGTGGCCTAGCTGGTGTGAAAATGAGAACTCAAACACACACGTATGGCTGCTTTGCTTTGATTAGCAGTGCTTTATTTAAAATATTTTAGTGACCATGGTCTGTGATGATCAGTTCAATGTGTGTGTTAATAAGGAATATGGGATTGTGGTTATTGATTTAATTGGTTTGAATGGTAACTTCTCACGTGGTGGATTTATTATAGTTGTCATTCTCTGATGAAGCCATTAGGTCTGTCTTGTTGAGCCTTTAAGTCTGTCTTGTTGAGCCAGTGACAAAAGCGAATATACCTGCATTTTTATGTATTGATGTGGTGACCCCTTGACAAAACCGGTAGGCCTGCCTTATTTAAAACGACCCCCAGCCCCACCTTATGTTATATTGCATCTAGTATACCTTGCGGGTCTAGTTATTATGGGGATCAGGCCCCTATAAGGGTCAGATGTGATGTGAGGGTGTCACCAAAGGTATTTCCATCTACTAAGTGCTGTTGCATGACAGTGAATTGGGAGTGTTGGCCCTCACCACTAACCTGGAATAAGCCTTGAACTTAATTGGAATTCTAAGCCCATACCACCTACCCTGCATGGTGTTTGGACTGATGTGCTAATGCTACAATGGGGCGTTTGGTTCTCTTTAAGGAGGCAGTTGTTGACTTATTGTAATAAGACCTTACTTAGTTTGTTTTTTTTAACTAGAAATTCACAGTGAAAACAAAGCTTAAAGTGATAATATAGTTAGGTTTGGCAATCATATCTTACTTTACATTACGAAAAATAGAAATTCACAGAAAAAAACAAAGGTTGAAGCGACATTACAGTTAAGTGAAAATGTCAGTTAAAAAGCAATATGTTAAAATAAAAACCACTGAAATTCACCAGTTATAGTTTACTGAAATAACTAGAACGTGTGCCTTCACTATGTACTGCTTATTATCATACATTACATCACTCATGACCTGTTTTATGACATCATTTATGACTCTAAGTATGGGATATTCTTATTGCATGTTTCCTTGGGTTCGGTTCGCCTGCTAAATCCCGAGGTCAGAACCTTCCATTACACCTATAGTCCACATTAGGCATGAACAGCCCTGACTACCCCCATGTCCTATTACGAGCAAGGACTGGCAGACATGCGTCAATTGTGCCTGTCTAAACTGCTCATGTAGAGCCCTTTACCCCACATCTTCGGTCCATTATCTACATTGGGCTTTTCATTTGTGCTATTAACTTTAATCGTTTCCAACACTTGCCCTTCCTGAATGGCCCGCCACTCCATTAGGGCTCACTTTGATTGGGAATACCATATTTTCGCTTACCACAATTTATTAGTGGCCCATGTTCGATGGTCCCGTTCCCAATAGTCTCTCCAACTCATTGGGTTCACCGTGCTAAGATGGCCGCCACCTTTACCGCATCGGCTACACTTTACTACACAGTCTAGTCTCCACCCTAACTCTGCTGCCACGGCGCATGCGCGGCTGGAAACAGGGACGCGGCTTCCGCTGCAGCGCCTAATCTGCCGTACTGCAATGGCTTTAAATACCGGGGTTTTCCCCCGGTCCCGCCACCAGCTGCTCTGCGTCCCGTCTGGACGCTGCACGTGGGGGTAGGTTCCAACGGCCAGGACCGCGCGCCGCCGGAGGTAAGCACTTCACAAGCCCCCGCCAATGAGCATCGCCTACTAGCAGGTTCCCTGACACCGGGTAAGTTGCTGAGCTGTGTCTCGTTCTAAACCCTCAGTTCAGTTGTTTAGGAAGACACTTGCTTCCATGGCACAGTATTTTACTTGGGTTTAGTTGGCTGTCCCGGTGCTCACGGGGGGTCGGGAGGTGGCATGCTACCACCGCTTTCTCCCGCAGGTCCTTCAGCGGAGACGTGGTGCGAGCGGTATGCGGCACTTTGACCTTCCGCCAATATCGTTCCTCAGGGACTAATAGTTAACATCATGCCGAGACTGTTCCTTGAAGACGGGCAATTCAAGGTAGACTGGTGTCATGTCTCTTGGAAATGTACAAAAGACCTCCTCTTCTTGATCGTGAAAACGGCCAAGAGATTAGCTGACGTCCTACTTGTTAATATTGCAGCAATCGAGACAGCAATCCAAGGTACCATGAAAAAAACTCCCTTCACGGCCAAGCTGGCGGAGATCAATCAGGAGCTCACGGATAACCAAGAATTTATTTTGAAGCAGAAGATGGCGAAATTGCAGAAGGATGTAGGAAAATTCGACAAAGAGAAAGTATACCCTTACCTTAAAGAGGGATACACTAGTAACAGGAGTAGCTACTCCACTGATGAGAGCTCAGATAACTGGAGCCGGAGGGGATCCTCTGGGAGTGACTCGAGTGGCAGTTACCCTCCTAATAACAATCGCAATCAACGCCGACCCAACTGGAACCAAGGACATAACAACGGTCCTATGTTCCACGGGCCCCCACAGATGTTACCTCCTTGGCAGTACCCCTTCTACCCCCAGGGCCCACCACAATTCTATCCAATGAACCCACCTTTTTTAGACAGAGGTTGGGGCAGAGGAAGAGGGCGCAAGCGAGGAGGTCAAAAAGTTGTACAATGGCAAGATCAACCAACCGCACCGACAACGGTGGAAAACAGGAGCACGACCAGGGGAAGGAGAGTTTAATTGTGAATCTCTCTAAATGGACAATCAACCAAGTAGAGACAGAGATCCTTGAGAAGGGCCTAGGCTTTGTGCCAACCCCGGCACAGGATAGCTTCACCGAGATGTGCGAAGTCAAACAACTATTCAGGAAGGTACGCCTGCGGTCCTTCTTTGCTGACAGACCTGAGAATGAAAAAACTGACACGGAGTTGCAAAAACCTTCTACTTTTACCCCCACTGACTCTATGGTTCCACCTGAGATACTAGCCTTCGAAAAGGCGGTCCTTAGGAGCCTGGAAAATAAACCTACAACCACCACCTACAATAACCTGAGTACAGCTGAGAAACAAGCTGTCCTATCACTGGGTAATGACACCAGTATTGTCATTAAACAGGCGGATAAGGGGGGTGCCACCGTCATTCAAAATAGCAGTGACTATGACATCGAATGCAAACGCCAATTATCCAATGTCACTCATTACAGATCACTCACTGTAGATCCAACCAAGAGGCTCAGTACCACCATTACGAGCTTGGTTCTGGAGGGTGAAACGAATGAATGGATCTCTAAAAATGAAGCTGCTTTCCTGATAACTGCTGACCCAGTTATCCCATACTTTTACACCCTCCCTAAGATCCACAAGGGGGTGTCACCAGTCCCTGGGAGGCCCATTGTATCTGGCATTGGCTTATTATTAGAGCCATTATCCAAATTCTGTGATTCTTTCCTCCAACCTGTTGTCAGAAAGATTCCATCCTTTCTGCAAGATACTAGGGATGTCCTCCACCTCATAGAATCCATCGAGGGGAGGGAAGGTGTGGATTTACTCCTCACCTTGGATGTTGAAGCGCTTTACACAAACATCCCTCAACAGGCCACACTGGAAGCCGTGGAGTCTACTCTCCTACTTGAGGAATGGTCTTCTCCCACTCCTGTTTCATTCATAATGGCCTGCGCTTCCCTGGCACTGACGGAAAATTTCTTTCAATATGGAACACAACTCTATCATCAGATCCGTGGGACTTCCATGGGTTCAACTTTTGCCCCCAGCTTGGCATGTATTTACATGGCCACTTTCGAGAAAAGCACAATCAGATCTGTACTCAACCCCTACTGTGACAACATTACACTATGGCGCAGGTACATAGATGATATCCTCATTCTATGGAAGGGTGATCGTCCTACCTGTGAAGCCTTTTGTTCTTGGATCAACCTTCAGAACCCTTTTCTGAAATTCACTGGGACCATCTCAGAAACAACTATTCCTTTTTTAGATCTATGTATCAATCTAAACCCCACTGGGCTCAGTACCACTCTCTACCGCAAGAGTACTGACAGGAACAGCCTCCTACTGTATAAGAGCCACCATCCACGGGCCTTGAGGGACAACCTCCCCTTTGGACAATTCCTCAGGGTCCGGAGGAATTGTACAGCTAAGTCTGACTTCCAACAGGAAGCTATCGTTCTCCAACATAAGCTTCAAGATAGAGGATATCCCACCAGACTTATCCAAAATTTCCGCAAACGAGCCCTGAACAATCCTAGGGAGCTTCTCCTGGAAACCCATCCAAAGCACCAGACGAACACATAACCTGTGTGACCTGCTTCACTCGGAACTCAGCATTTTTAAAGAAAACTATAAACAAACAGTGGTCTATAGTCAATTCGGGTGGCCTAGACATCCACCGCCCTCGTTTTGCTTTTAAAAGAACTGCAAACTTGAAGGACGCGCTGATCCACACACGCCCCAAGAAACAGAACACCGACAACCAAAGCACTCTTTGGAGACTTCCCCCTGTGGTCGGTCATTTTTAGGTCGAGCATTCGGAGACCTATTGTTGGCCGTATTTGGGAATGTAGACACGAGAGGGGCACGAGCGCAGATTTGACCTCGTGGGCGCGCACGGCGCCGTGCCCCTCTCATGCCTCATATTCCCGTGCGCACACAGCCAGCCCCCACACCCCTGCACACACACACATACACACACACACACAGGCACACGCTGCCGCCCCCCCACCACACACACACACACACACACACACACATACAGACAGGCACGCATGCACACCCCGCCGCCCCCTAACCCCCCCTGCACGCACACACAGACACACACCCCCGCCCCATGCATTGGGAGATCTGCCATACAATCGGTACTTGCGCCAGCCTCCGCCAACATCGCAGGGAGTGGCGGTTGCAGGCCCCCAGCGTAGGAAACAGGCCACCGCGGTACACACACTGGGCGGGGGGCACTACCAGGAGCGGAGTCTTTCAAACGGAAGAGGAAAAGGGGACGAGACCCACGGCGCGCGACACGGCACAGGGAAGCGGTGCGGGCCAGGCCTCAGTCGCTGACTCGCTGCCTGGAACCTGTGCGCGCGCTCCCCAGCCTGTCGAGAGCACGCCTCCTTCTGGTTATATCCTTGTGGCCAAAACAATCACGCTATTGCGTTTTAAATAACCTTCGCACTATATCCGGCAGAAAGATGCGTCCTGCATCTGGAAGAAAAGAGGCTTGCACGCCTTTTGAAAATGAAACGAAAATAAACGCGTCCTCGTGTTTTGAAATGCAGTGGGCAGTGGCTTTGGGCACGGGAGCAGGTCTCCGGGAATAAACGCGTCCTCGCGTTTTGAAATGCAGCGGGCAGTGGCTTTGTGCACAGAAGCAGGTCTCGGGGAATAAACGCGTCCTCGCGTTTTGAAATGCAGTGGCTTTGTGCACAGGAGCAGGTCTCGGGGAATAAACGCGTCCTCGCGTTCTGAAATGCAGCGGCTTTGTTTGAACAATAAAGTTCACCAAAAAAAGAAGCAATGCCTCGTGGAGTAAGGTTGTTCTTTAAAAAGCAGGGGAGAAGGGAGTCTTTCGTAACAACACCAAAAGTTCCAATAGTTCGGAAAAGGAATCCCAGAGAGGAAGGTGTACCCAAAGGGAATACACTGTTCTTCTGGCACCAAACACGGATCACAGGACGAAATACAGGGAGAGGCTTCTGAAAGGTCTAAGGAGGGTTGAGCAAGGAAAACCAAGCACCGCCATATTGGTAGGAGAGGTTTATGAACCTCCCTTCAGTACACATGACGGTTCTCAATGGCCTTATGGGACAGCACATTACCTCCCTCTCTGGTAAGGCATTCTGGGATTTGTAGTGCGGGAAGCGCTTACATGTTTCTAGTCCTAACAACACTCTCTCTCTCTCACACACACACACACACACACACTCTCTCTCTCTCTCTCTCTCTCTCTCACACACACTCTCACACACACACTCTCCCTCTCACACTCTCTCTCTCTCTCACACACACACTCTCTCTCTCTCTCACACTCTCTCTCTCTCTCTCTCTCTCTCACACACTCTCTCTCACACACACACTCTCTCTCTCACACTCTCTCTCACACACAGTACAGCCTTCTACCGCCACCACTCTACCACTCTCTCCATCAACACTCTACCACTCTATGCGCCACCACTCTATGCGCCACCACTCTATGTGCCACCACCCTATCCACCACCACCCTATCTACCACTCTAGCGCCCACACTCTAGCGCCCACACTCTAGCACCACCACTCTACCCGCCCACCACTCTACCCTCAAAATCCACCATCCAAATCCACCATCCAAGCACTACTACACCCTCCGACTACACCCTCTAACTCCACCATCCAACTACACCTCCAACTCCACCATCCAACTACACCCTCCAACTCAACACTTCAAATCCACACTCCAACTCCTTCCTCCAACTACAAATCCACCCTCCAAAAACATTCAACTCCACCCTCCAACTCCAACATCCAAATACACCCTCCAAATCATCCCTCCAACACAACCCCTCAATGCCACAGCACCCCTCAATGCCACAGCACCCCTCAATGCCACAGCACCCCTCAATGCCACAGCACCCCTCAATGCCACAGCACCGCTCAATGCCACAGCACCGCTCAACGCCACAGCACCGCTCAACGCCACAGCACCGCTCAACGCCACAGCACCGCTCAACGCCACAGCACCGCTCAACGCCACAGCACCGCTCAACGCCACAGCACCGCTCAACGCCACAGCACCGCTCAACGCCACAGCACCGCTCAACGCCAGAGCACCGCTCAACGCCAGAGCACCGCTCAACGCCAGAGCACCGCTCAACGCCAGAGCACCGCTCAACGCCAGAGCACCGCTCAACGCCAGAGCACCGCTCAACGCCAGAGCACCGCTCAACGCCAGAGCACCGCTCAACGCCAGAGCACCGCTCAACGCCAGAGCACCGCTCAACGCCAGAGCACCGCTCAACGCCAGAGCACCGCTCAACGCCAGAGCACCGCTCAACGCCACAGCACCGCTCAACGCCACAGCACCGCTCAACGCCACAGCACCGCTCAACGCCACAGCACCGCTCAACGCCACAGCACCGCTCAACGCCACAGCACCGCTCAACGCCACAGCACCGCTCAACGCCACAGCACCGCTCAACGCCACAGCACCGCTCAACGCCACAGCACCGCTCAACGCCACAGCACCGCTCAACGCCACAGCACCGCTCAACGCCACAGCACCGCTCAGCACCGCTCAACGCGACAGCACCACTCAGCACCCCTCAACGCGACAGCACCACTCAGCACCCCTCAACGCGACAGCACCACTCAGCACCCCTCAATGCCACAGCACCACTGAATGCCACAGCACCGCTCAACGCCACAGCACCGCTCAACGCCACAGCACCGCTCAACGCCACAGCACCGCTCAGCACCGCTCAACGCGACAGCACCACTCAGCACCCCTCAACGCGACAGCACCACTCAGCACCCCTCAATGCCACAGCACCACTGAATGCCACAGCACCACTGAATGCCACAGCACCACTGAATGCCACAGCACCACTGAATGCCACAGCATCACTCGGCACCACTGAATGCCACAGCATCACTCGGCACCACTGAATGACACAGCATCACTCGGCACCACTGAATGCCACAGCATCCCTCGGCACCACTGAATGCCACAGCATCACTCGGCACCACTGAATGCCACAGCATCACTCGGCACCACTGAATGCCACAGCATCACTCGGCACCACTGAATGCCACAGCATCACTCGGCACCACTGAATGCCACAGCATCACTCGGCACCACTGAATGCCACAGCATCACTCGGCACCACTGAATGCCACAGCATCACTCGGCACCACTGAATGCCACAGCATCACTCGGCACCACTGAATGCCACAGCATCACTCGGCACCACTGAATGCCACAGCATCACTCGGCACCACTGAATGCCACAGCATCACTCGGCACCACTGAATGCCACAGCATCACTCGGCACCACTGAATGCCACAGCATCACTCGGCACCACTGAATGCCACAGCATCACTCGGCACCACTGAATGCCACAGCATCACTCGGCACCACTGAATGCCACAGCATCACTCGGCACCACTGAATGCCACAGCATCACTCGGCACCACTGAATGCCACAGCATCACTCGGCACCACTGAATGCCACAGCATCACTCGGCACCACTGAATGCCACAGCATCACTCGGCACCACTGAATGCCACAGCATCACTCGGCACCACTGAAGGCCACAGCATCACTCGGCACCACTGAAGGCCACAGCATCACTCGGCACCACTGAAGGCCACAGCATCACTCGGCACCACTGAAGGCCACAGCATCACTCTGTGCAACAATTCAACAACAACTGGTTCTATGTTCTCTCAATGTTTCAAGCTTTATTACAAATGTCACAAAAAGATGTTAATATTTCACTTCTGTTCTTGGATTTTCATCACAATAAAATATACTGAACATAATCTTCCCAAAAGTTATTTACAAAAGTTTAAGCTATTGCCATTATAAATTACAATAACTTTTATTTAAGTATTAAGTAATAATTATTAAAAAAAATAAAAGCCATTGTTATTTGTAATATTAATACATCTAAGTCATTACAAATGCTATAGGTGTCACGTTTGCGAAAGTTAAAACTATTGGCATTGTAAATGACAAAGTTATTAATTTCGCTATTTTCAAAACCAACACATAAATAAAAAAATTGTCATTTACAATACCAATACCTCAAACTTTCCTAATGCGAGACCTATTGCATTGCAAATGCTTGTTCATGTGGTGGCTGCGTGGTGTGTCCACAGACTCTGCAGTGTAAGGAAGTCAGACTTTCTGATACATTTGTGTGGCAGCTTCGCAGACATACAAACTGCAATAGTACCAGATGTATTTATATGATCACCTGTCCCTGTGGTAAAAACTACATAGGGATGACAATGAGGCAAATTAAACTGAGGATCATGGAGCATAAAAGTAACATCAGATGCTCAAAAACACATACAAGACTCTATGAACACTACTCCCAGCACAGCCACCCAGCTGATCGTCTTTCGTGGCTGGTTCTGGAGTCCCACCCGGCCATAACCAAACAGGCCCTGTTCAGGATTGAATAGAGATGGGTTCACCGCTTGAAACTGGACACTATGTCCCTTGGACATCCCTGGGACGGTAGGCATCCCTCATAACTGTTAAGAACACCCCATCTTAGGTATTACCCACCTTGTCTACCTGTAATGATTATACTGGGGCTAAACTGACTCGAAGTATGGGATATTCTTATTTCATGTTTCCTTGGGTTCGGTTCGCCTGCTAAATCCCGAGGTCAGAACCTTCCATTACACCTATAGTCCACATTAGGCATGAACAGCCCTGACTACCCCCAGGTCCTATTCGGAGCAAGGACTGGCAGACATGCGTCAATTGTGCCTGTCTAAACTGCTCATGTAGAGCCCTTTACCCCACATCTTCGGTCCATTATCTACATTGGGCTTTTCATTTGTGCTATTAACTTTAATCGTTTCCAACACTTGCCCCTCATGAACGGCCCGCCACTCCATTAGGGCTCACTTTGATTGGGAATACCATATTTTCGCTTACCACAATTTATTAGTGGCCCATGTTCGATGGTCCCGTTCCCAATAGTCTCTCCACCACATTGGGTTCACCATGCTAAGATGGCCGCCACATTTACCGCGTCGGCTACACTTTACTACACGGTCTAGTCTCCACCCTAACTCTGCTGCCACGGCGCATGCGCGGCTGGAAACAGGGACGCGGCTTCCGCTGCAGCGCCTAATCGGCCGTACTGCAATGGCTTTAAATACCGGGGTTTTCCCCCGGTCCCGCCACCAGCTGCTCTGCGTCCTGTCTGGACGCTGCACGTGGGGGTAGGTTCCAACGGCCAGGACCGCGCGCCGCCAGAGGTAAGCACTTCACAAGCCCCCGCCAATGAGCATCGCCTACTAGCAGGTTCGCTGACACCGGGTAAGTTGCTAAGCTGTGTCTCGTTCTAAACCCTCAGTTCAGTTGTTTAGGAAGACACTTGCTTCCATGGCACGGTATTTTACTTGCGTTTAGTTGGCTGTCCCGGTGCTCACGGGGGTCGGGAGGTGGCATGCTACCACCGCCTTCTCCTGAAGGTCCTTCAGCGGAGACGTGGCGCGAGCAGTATGAGGCACCTTGACCTTCCGTGTCCCTTGGGCGGCGGACCACCCCTGATGGTACTCTCTGTACAACAGGGCATTTGGTCTCTCGAGGCAACCCTCACTCCGGGCCCGAGTATGGCTGGCAGCTTTCACATGTTGTCCCTGCTGGGCACTTCGGGCTCTGCCAGTCCGTTTTTTCATGATTTACCACCCCTGCACCCCCTCTTTTGTAATATACTTTTCCCCTGGCCTTTCCTCCCTACCAGGAACCATACCTATACAGCCGGTCCCACGGGAGCAGTCTGCGGGGCACCTTAGGGAATTCTCTGGGGTAAGCAAAGTGCCCGGTTTCTTCATTTCGCAGTATTTTATTGCTTTCCTCTAACTCAAATGAGTATGACTCAGCATAAGTGAGGTAGTTGTTGTACACTATTACCTTATTTACTATGCCTGTGCCTTTATTTTCATTTTTATCCTTCACTCACGTGTGTGTACATAAAAGAGCTCCTGCATACCTTTTCACGACGGAATAATGCACTCACCATGTAGTTCTGTGATGTGTTTTTATTCCATTAGGTCGCAATACTTCAGCAGGACCAATCGGCCTGTCAAACCTACTAAAGAAGGTTGTATACCACACTGTTTAATTAATTCTATTTGTGTAGTACTGATCACTGAGGTCCTGAAGAATTCCCATTATGGCAAGAAACATGTCGACCTGGCTAGAGGGTAGTAGATAATTTGCTTTGATAGGTTCAGGGCATATATCTCCTCTCCCACCCTTTTAATCAAGGGAGTCAACCACGCGAATAAATCCCATTGTGGACTGACCCACCTTTTTTAATTCACTTCTCACACCACGACTACACTTCCCCCGCCCTCTCACACGCATGCACCATATGGCCGGAACAAAAGATCTCCGATAAAGAGCCCCGGTTTCGGGAGCCTGTCAGACATTGCAGCGCCAGTCTGACGAGGAGCAGAACCCATATGATGAAGCATGACGCCTAGTTTACTGGGTGTGTGAGGGTTTTAGTTCCAACAAGGGGATTCCCCCCTTCCTGCCTTTTTCTTGTACACGCACACCACCTTTTCCACTCTTCCCGGGGAACTTTGTACCCTTTTTGTGTTTCTAGTTGTCGGACTTGAACACTGGACCCCATTAAATATTGTCCCACTCTAGTCCCTCCTTTGTTTAAATCATTTATAACATCACTGACATCTGAAAGAACATTAAAGATGACCACATTGTGCATGACTAGAGCGCCAGTTAATGTACGTTATTGTGACTGGTTGAGGTTAAAGTATTTTTCATAGTGGGAGGGGCCGTGCCCAATAAATCGATACAGTGATATACCCAGGGCCGGATTGGGAACCAAAACCGGCCCTGGCAAAGTGCTCAGCCCCACCGCCAACCCCACCCCCCCCACCCCCCCCCCCCCCCCACACACTCGGGGGTTGGGGTGCGGCCGAGCTCTTTGCCGGGGCCGTTTTTCGGCCGTTTTTGTACAGGGCCGATTTTGCAGCTATGCTGCAAAAACGGCCCTGTAACAAAAACGGCCCCCAGGGGCCCAAAAACGGACCCCACCTGTGCGGTGCACCGGGGAATTGCCCGCTATGGCCAGTCCGGCCCTGGATATACCACGTCCCAGAGTGGTATATATTATACATGACACAGATGAAAATGTAGTACTCTGAAGTCTGGCATATTTTTGCTCTCTCGAGGCACCTGGTATCTTCACTGCTCTGAACCTACCTCACCATTTATTTGAATAATTTGACCTTTGTAGCTCAGCTCACACATTATTTGACTCTTAAACCCTCAAGACCATAGGAGTTCCCTTTCTTAGATATCACCTTCCAGTGCAGAAATGTTTACCTCATTGGTCCCAAATTGTTGGGTAAACATAGGGGATTTTGCAAGATATGCATGATTTGGGTCACACTACTAGTCTCTGGAGTCGTTTCCCCATATTATGAATTTACAACTTAGTGATGGTTACAGATTCCACAAAGTACAAATACGTAGATCCTGCGCCTGTAATGGCACTGGGAGGAAAAATAAATGGTTCTGGCCAGTGGCAGCGTTTTTTTTAGTCGAGAGCTTCATTGAATCCTCGGAGTATAAACAATACACTTATTATTATGCATTGGCTGCCGGTGTACCACCGATGATTTGAAGAATTAAGTCTGTTAGGTTTCACCCGGCTCTAATCTGTGTTTTATTTATTTGTTATAGTTTTGTGTATATCAATGGCAAAAATAAAACAAAATATAAAAGCCTCTTTTTTTTTTTTTAAAACTCTTTATTAAGATGTAGGTAAAATGATGCATGTATATTAATACAATCAAACTCTCAGTCCCGTATTCATATACTCTCATATCTGTAGAACCCAACAGTTAATACATATTCTTAATTCGTGACGTGTTCCACCCCAGTTGTAACTTACATATTTAATCTCGTCGGTACCTATAACAGTATTCGGAGTATCTTGAAGTTTCTTTCGCTGTGTGTTATCTATCTATCATCTTCCATCTATATATTCTAAACAACTAAACATGAGTCATCACTTTTAGGTACATCTCCATGCCCCTCTCCATCCACCAGTAATACATCTTGCCCCTGAGTCATATTTCAGCAGAGTTATCATAAAGTGCCACTCCACACGTTCCATTTCGGTAGCCCCCTCCATTCAGTCCTTTATTCATCCTCCCCCTCAGAGTCCATGTCGTCCCCCTCCGGCAAAGGTTCATATAATTCTCCCCTGTAGACATTCCATGCATTCCACACCTTGTTCCACTTACGGGGGCAAGCCCGAAGCACATATACCGTCCTTTCCGTAGTCATCAGTATGTCCATGTTTTTAGCCCATCTGTTCGCTGTAGGCAAGTCTGGAGCCCCCCACTTCTGCGCGATGTCTCGTTTTGCCACTGTCATGGCCAGTGTGGCCCAAATCAATCCATATCTATCTAGGTCGTTTGGGTCCCAGATATTCAGGAGGCATTTGCGAGGTTCTGGCAAAATGGATACCTTAAGCGTTTGTGAGACTGTACGCAGTATTTGCCTCCAGAATTCTTGTATCCGCGGGCAGTCCCATAGTGTATGAAACAGTGTACCCTCCTCCCCGCAACCCCGCAAGCAGAAGGGGTGAGGTGCCCTATGTATTCTGTGAAGTAGTGTTCTAGTGTAGTAGATGCGGTGTAGAATTTTGAGCTGCACCAGCCTGAATTTTGCCGAAATGCCCACCTCCCTCGGGGACTCTAGTGCCTCATTCCACTCCGAGTCATCCACTTCGCCAATCTCCCCCACCCATTTTTCTTTGAGTTTCAGCGTAGGGTCTTCCAGGTTGTTGACCAGTTTTTTGTACGTGAGGGAAGTCGCGCTTTGTTGCATGAAGTCTGTCAGTAATCTATCCTCTAGCGGCGAGGACTCTGGTATTTCAGTGCCTGCTGGGATTGCCCGGAGTAGTGCGTGTCGAATTTGCACGTATCTAAACGTTTCAGTGGGGTTGAGGTCATACTGTTGTTGGAGTTGCGGAAACGTCACTACCGTGTCCTTGTCCCATAGGTCCCCCACTGTGGAGATTCCTATGGAGTCCCATTGCGTAAATCCTTTATATAATCTAAGGTTTCCCAGTGACTTCGTGTCCCACAGTGGTGTCATTTTGGTGATCCGCCCCCTCCAGCCCAATCGCGCCAGCGCTATGTGCCATAAGGCCGCCGTGTGGTGCGTTGGACCTGTCAGTTTTTTAAGTTGTGATGTATTATATAGTACTGAGAGCATGCAGTCCGTTCCTAATTGTGACCAGTCCGCCCTATATGCTGGGTCGTCCCTCGGAGTATGGATCCAGTAGTTAATTATTTTAAGTTGGGCTGCCCAGTAGTACAGCTGAACGTTGGGCAGCGCAATCCCACCCTCATACCAACTTTTTACCAACTTGTCATAGGCTATACGCGCCGGACCATTGCTCCAGAGGAGGTTGGAAACTAATGCAGCGATCTGTTTAAAATACCGCGGCGGGACGAGATGCGGGGTGTTTTCCAGTACATACAGGAACCTGGGAAGTGCCATCATTTTATAGAGGGCAGCCCTTCCGAGGAGGGTCAGGGGCAGGGTCGCCCAGTGCTTAACGTCAGCACGCAGGCGCTCCATGGGAGGTTTTAAGTTGTTGGCAAAGAAGTCCGCTGCATTGTTTGTGATGATGATGCCCAGGTATTTAAAGGAGGTCGTCGGTGCTGCCAGAGGGCAATCCTCCTGTAACCTCGGTTCTGGGCCTTTCAGTATGTGTATTACCGACTTTGACCAGTTCAGGGTATAGCCTGATGATTTCCCGTGTGTGTTGCAGAGATTCAGTAAGGCTGGGATCCCGTGTTCAGGCTAAACCATATAAATGAGCATGTCGTCCGCGTACAGGGAGATTTTATCTTCCCACCCTTCCTCCCATTTGATCCCCTTGAATAGGGGCGTGGTTCTAATCAGGATTGCTAAGGGTTCTAGCACTAAGGCAAAAAGTAAGGGTGACAAGGGGCAGCCCTGCCTAGTCCCCCTGCCCAGCGGGAATGTCGGCGAGATGTGGCCGTTGGCTACCACCTGTGCAACTGGTTTCGTGTAGAGTAGTCGTACCCAAGTCGTAAATTTTGGACCAAAGCCCATACGTGCAAGTACCGCAAAAAGGTATTCCCATTCTACTAGATCGAAAGCCATTTTGGCGTCAAGGGAAAGAAGCACAGCCTGCTCCGAGAGAAGGTGTGAACGAGCCATTACCCCATGAACCCTCCTGAGGTTCAGGGCTGTACTTCTGTGGGGCATAAAGCCCGATTGGTCAGGGTGGATCAGGGTGTGAAGGTGTGGCATCAGACGGCTGGCCAGAAGTTTAGCCAGCACCTTGGCCTCTACATTAAGCAAGGAGATTGGGCGATACGAGGTACACTCAGTTGGGGGTTTTCCTGGTTTTGGTATAGCCACAATTGTGGCTGTACGCTGGTCAAGCGGTAGTTCCGCCCTTTCCATGCTTTCCATATACATGTCTAATAGAGGTCTACTAAGCTCTGAGGCCATCGATTTATACCATTCTACGGGTAGTCCATTGGGGCCTAGCGCCTTTCCCGACTGCAACGCCTGGATTGCTAATTGGATTTCCTCCCCCGTCGGGTCCACCTCGAGGTCTCGCATAGTTTCTTGTGTTATATTGGGGATGGCAATGCCATCGAGCGAGATCGATGCCGTCTGTGCAGTGACGACACGTTCCGGGGTGTAGACCTCCCAAAAATGGTCTGCCAGTGTGCGTACAATGTCTTCTGGATGTGTCAGCAGCTGGCCGTCATGGGAGCGGAGCCTTTGAATACCCCTCGCACCTCCCCCTCTTTTGTCCAACCACGCCAGCATTCGCCCTGCTTTGTCTCCTACATCATAGATTCTATGCGCCGTGTTTGCAATATATCCCTGGACTTTCGTTGTAAGGTGTGCCTGGTATTGTTGCTGTCTCAATTGCAGTGTGTGTGCTGTTTCCGGGGTGGGATCCGCCATATGGGCCGTGTTTGCGCCGTTAAGTGCCAGTTCTATCTCTGTGAGGTCTCGCTGGGAGTCCCGTTTGTGTCCTGTTATTGCTCCTATCGCTGCACCCCGGAGGACCGTTTTATATGCTTCCCACAGGACCGATGGTGAGGCCACCGTTCCAACGTTTTCGTCAAAGTAATGTGTCGTCGCCAATTTAAGTTTCTTCCTGATCTTAGGGACTTTCAGATAATTTGGGTATATTGGGTAGATTCTAGCGCATTTCTTGTCTCTGGTGGTAAGAGTTAGTGAAATTGGTGAATGATCAGATATGCCTCTAGGCAGGATGTCTATTTTGTCTACTGATCCCAGCCCAACCCCCAGGAATAAGAAGTAGTCTATTCGCGATAGGCTATTGTGTGCGGCGGAGTAAAAGGTGTATTGAGGTGTCGCGGGGTGGAGGTGTCGCCATATGTCTGTAATGCCCAGTGCGTCCAGGAAGTCAGGGAGTGACGCAGTTCCTCTTGGACGGTCTCTGATGGGAAAGGTGTCCAGCGTAGGATCTATTATTGCATTCAGGTCCCCCCCCTATGATCGTATCGCCTTCAGGGAGGTCTAAGAGGAATTTACCTAGGGCAGGCAGTGCTACGGAGTGAAGTGCCGGGGGGATGTATACGGAGACCACGTTAAGCGGCTTCCCCTCCCACTGGCCGTGTACTGCTGCGAAGCGACCCTGGTCGTCCGTCTTGTGACGTGTTACTATAAAGGGCGATGTCTTTTTCATCAGTATCCCTACCCCCCTGGAGCCTGTAGTGAACTCCGCATGTACCGCCATCGTATAGCCGCGCCTATCAAGCGCTTTACATGTTGTCCCTGCAAGGTGTGTCTCCTGGAGTAGCACTAGATCAGGGCCCTGTCGCTTAATGGCCTGTAGGACCAAGCCCCTTTTTATTTTATCCCCCAAGCCTCTGATGTTCCAGGTGAGCAGGCGCAGTGGAGGCACGTCCATAGTCATAGGGGTACCCTCAGTGGGTGTATCATGAAGTGGTCGGGCCATTGGGACGTTGGGATAGCATCGTGTGGAACGTGTTGCTAGACTCAGTGTAGACGCTGCGCTTCGTGTCGGTGGACAGGAGCATGCTGGTGTGTGGTGCGACTGTACATCGTGTGGTTTGAGTGATGACTACGAACAGAAACGTGAACAATAAAACTTTCCCCCATCCCCCCTCCCTGCTTCCCTGCGCCACGGACAAACCCCCGCCCGTTTCCCCAACTTTGCAGAGTGCTTTAACCCTTTCCCAACTATCTTACTTGCTCGTGGGGTTGGTGAGTCCCCTACAGGCACCGGCTTTGCCCACCCTACTCAGCTGTAGCAGGCCCAAGGTCCACTGCTTCGCACCCAATCCGGCTCATATGCAGTCTATTCTTCAACAGGGGCCGGTTGTCCAGAGTCAATTAGATCCTGTGCCTCAGCAGACTCTGTTCCTTCCTGTCTGTTTCGGGGTGTCGAAGGTCCTGTCTGTCTGTCTACCTGCTTGCCGTGACGATGATTTGGCCGCTCCCTATGTGTACGGTGAGGTTGCCCCGCTTGTCTCCAGCCATCAAGCCAATCCCGGGCCACCTCCGGCTTGTCGAAGAACCATGTCTTCCCTTCAGCTACAATCCGTAATTTGGCCGGAAACAGCATAGAGTAAGGCAATTCTCTTTCCCGTAGTGCCTTTTTCACCTCCGTAAATGACTTCCGGCGTCTGGCCACCTGCGCTGTGTAATCCGGGAAGAAAGCCAGGGTCGAGTTGTGAATTTTAACAGGTGGTGGGACTCTCGCTGCTTGTAGGATCGCATCCCTGTCTCTAAAATTGAAGAGCCTGGCCAACACAGGCCGCGGCGCGGCTCCTGGTTTGGGTGTGCCGCCAGGGACCCTGTGTGCCCTTTCAACTGAAAAGAAGTGAGACAGACCTTTGGGTTGCAGTTTGTTTTTTATGAGGTCTTCGACGTAGAGGTCCATAGCTCCCTTCCCCTCCGTCTCTGGAAGCCCAAGGATACGTACATTATTTCTTCGAGAATGCCCTTCCTGGTCGTCCAGCTTGTCCTGTAGAAGCCTGGTGACTTTTTCCATACGTTCCATGGCTATTTGCAGCTCCGATGTGTCTTCCACAAGAGATTTTGTGACTACCTCTACCTGGGATACCCGTTCAGCCATTTTCTGGAAGTCCGCCCGCAGCAGCGTAACCTCTGAGGAGATGGAGCCTACCGTAGTTTTGACTTCTGAGAGGGTTTTCATAATGTCTTCCAGTGTCACTGTTTTGGTTCCTTCCGTCACTGGAGCAGTGCCCGTGGAATTTCGCCCAGTATTTTGTGATTGACCATGCTGGCTGTAAGCGAATTTATCCAATTTGGCCTGGGTCGACCCACTCCTGGTACCTCTGCCCGCCATGGCCCGGGGTTTTGCGGATAACGGGTCGGTTCCAGTCCGTGTTGCGGTCAGTGCTTTGCGGCGACCTCCGTCTCGCCTGCGATGGTCAGGGGAGAGCGGACCAGCGTGAGCTCCGCGACCTCGTGGGTCTGGAAGAGTGTCCCTCTCTAAGTATTGTACCCTGTGGTGGCAGGGGCGTCCAAAGCGCCTCGGGCAATTCGGGTATTAAAGGGCTTTCCGCCTCGTACCTGTCAATGTGGCAGTCTCGCCAATCGCCTGTATTACGAATCTTCCGCGCAGCCTCCGTCGGGTAGGTCGCCGAACAGGCTGGGGCATCTGCGGTTTTGAACGCCACTAATCTGCGTGCCAGGTGCGCCGCGTCGCAGCCTGTCTCCAGCCGTGTCTCGAGCAGGGACGACCTCCTCAGTCTTCATGTTGGGCTCTGAGCTGGGTCAAGCCAGGATCTGTACAGCCAGGTGGAAAGCCGTGTGGGTAGCGGAAGCACCACTGGTGAGTCACATTCGGTTCTCATATGACAGCCTGGTTGGAGTTGTACCAGGGTTCTTCCCGTTGGACGTCCCGCCGCTGCCCTCCTCCCGGGTCAGGGATGCTGTCGCCACCGGGTCTGGATGGTCGTGCCTACTCCCTCCGGCGTTCAGCCTTGTGCGGGCCCTGTGTCTTGCGAGACCCCGGAGGTGTCTGTATTCAACGCCATAGGCCAGCGCCACTTGGGGTCGGCCGCGCCGTGGCAGAGGGTGTGCGGGGCTCTCCTCGTCGTATTCCTCCCAGCGCTGTTATGCTGACCAGGGCGCCCCCCCCGCCTGTTAGTCTTACAATCGCGCGGAGCGCCGCCAGTCACTCTGTCTCCCGCCTGGAACCGCAGCCGCTGTCTTCCCCCGGTAGCAGTTTGTAGGTGCTGGCAGGCGTTTCTGCTGGGTCGGCGGCGTCCCAGAGGGTTCCTCCGGTGTTCCGGCCTCTCGAGTGGTTACTTTTGTGTTCCGGTCTCGGTGCAGGGGGCGCCTCCAAAAGTAAGCCGGCCCGGTCTCACTTCCGCCGGGGTCAGACAGGCACGCGAGGTCGGTGTTCCCCTCCGGTCACAGGCCCAAGTGCGTCAGTGCGGGATTAAGCACTTCCCGGCCTCCGTTTTTCGCCAGGGTTGGGTCTGATGATGCCGCTGCGGATCCGGGCCCGACCACAGCCGCTTCGGGTGAGCAATTTGTCGGATCAATGTGTCGGATTGGTAATTAGGCCGCAGTGCCCTCGGGAGCTCTCACACTATGCCGCCGCCATACTTGGCTGCTAGCCACGCCCCCTATAAAAGCCTCTTTAATGTAAGTTCAGGACATCTAGAGAGCTCCCAACTGGTGGGCAGTGCTACCAAAAGATTTAAACGGAATAGGCATTGTGGGCTCTGTAACAGTAAACTTTGACACGTTACCTGTTAAGAATATCTCTGGGGGTCAGAGGAGGACGTTACTGTGACCTTGGTATACCTTCCACGTTTTGCCACGGATGTTTGCCCTGGTGCCTATTGTGGTCATTCTTTGGCTTAATCACCACTGTTACGTGTGTCGGATTGAGACCACCCACTCCAACTGCTTAACCAGTTGTGATTAGACTGGTGGATACTGCCCAGGGATTCCACCTCAGATAGTACAATTCAATAAGTGTTGGTTGTTTTAGGAGGAGCTGGGGAAATATACTATGATTTGTGTTAATATGTGGGCATTAGATGAATATTAACAACTTTATACACTTCATACCCGTGAATGCAGAACTTAAAAAAAAAAAACACTCTCCTACTAGTCTGCAAAATGCCAGTATGCCTTGCCCATACTCTTAGAAGTCGGGTGAGTATGAGTGTCGACTAGTGGATGTATGGTGAAGGCTACACGTGTGCCAAAATAGCAGCTGGGCACGCATGCATAATCAGCACGTCATCCATACACAAACAGGACATTAAAAGGCATAACACCACCACTCAGTATAACAAAACAGATTTCAAGGGGCATTTAAAGCAGTGACTTGGTCAGGGAAGGGGGTGATTTGTGGACAGGGCAAGCACCAGGAGGTACGAAAGAACAAGCAGTGATGGAAAGGAGGTGGTGGGGAAGTATAAAACCGCAACTAAGGGAAAAGCAGTGATGAGGAAGGGGGTGATCAGTGGATGGGCACGAGGGCTGGTGGGAGGAGACTTGGCTGGTGGAAGCACGAGCCCTGTGTAGAGTGCTGAAAAAGAAAAAAAGTAGATCGTAAAATGGTTGTAAAAACGAGAGCAGTGGATGTTTTCAAGTACTTGGTCCATGCTTTGTGGGAAGGGTTAAACACAAGAAGAGGCATAACCATGCATGCCAGGGACAAATGGTGACAAAGAATATGAGACTGACAATGGAGCGCGCAAATGGGAAATCTGTGGGCGGGCTGAAACCTACAGATTAAACCCAACATGTCTCTTCGAGACCACCTAAAAAGCTCAAGGAATGTCTCAAAAGAGTACGTTCTGAAAACGAATCATCCTTCCACCCAGAGGAAAATGAGGATGCTCCTGGGAATTGATGACCTGCAGTAAGGCCAACTCAGTGAAATAAAGGTCCCTGTACCATTTGAGAAAAATGTTCAGAGGCATTCCAGTTATTAAGAGAGTTTATGCAATGCACCTGCCCTTGGAATGCCTGGCTATAATTTGACTTCCTTTTTGTACTGTCATGAGAGGTGGGTGTGCATTGTAATTGATATTCAGAAGCATGCGGGGACTGAGACCAGTGGCTTACCTTTCAGTTGTGTAGGATCCAGTAGCTGTAAGACTTCCTGAATCTTTTAAATATGTATAGCTGTTTGCGTTGCTATTGAACAGAGTGAAAATATATTGATGGGCCATACTTTAATTGTATATGTCCCACACTTAGTTGAGATCCTTTTATCACATAGAAGAACTAAGCAAATGACAAAACTAATTGAGTAAATATGAGCAAGTGATACTGGCAGCAGAGAACATCGCGATTAAGAGGTCTTTTTCCTTTAATCCAGCAACGCTGCTTACTATTCCAGATAAAGTTTGTGAAGGGAAAGACACCCTAATGAAAATGCTGCTAAAGATGATGAACATGATTGCATAGCAGTTACTGAATTATGTACCGAACCAAGACCATATCTCTAAAAATCTCCTCTAGAGATTGCTGATGTGAGTTTGTTGATTGTTCTTGTTTGAGAAACCTGTATGGAGCATTGAAGACTATGTAAGCAGTATATTCCATTTCTGAAATTCCTGATGCATAGCTGCCAAATGTAACCTCCACACAAGTTGCAGAAGTGGTTGCATTGACAAGAGCTTATTACCTGTCAGAACATTTTAATGTGATAATCTATACAGACGGCCAATGTGGTTTTGGTGTGGTGCTTCTTTTCTGTCAGCTGTGGTCACAGAGAGGCTTTATAACATCTTCTAGAGTTCACATAAAGAACAGTCTCTATATACTTGATCTGTTCAAAGCAATACAACATTCAAAGAAGATATTTATGGTCAAGTCTGCTACCCAAAAGGCTGGAAAAGGTTTGGCCACTCTTGGGAACAACTGTGCTGATCAAGTGACCACATATTGTGCACTTGAAAATGAAAATGTGGTCCATGAAAGTGGCAATGATGAATCAAGAATTAGTATGATGAAAAATATGGAAAATGAGATTTTTATTGAATTCAGTTATTCTATAAGTAAATTGAGAGTCCTTCAAGAGGAAGATACAGAAGATGAGGAAAGAAGATGGGAGGAATTGGGTTACAAGGAAAATCGTCAGGATTTGTATGTCACTTCTGAAAACAAATACATTCTACCAGATGCTATGTTCTATCCTATTACTAGGTATTTTTATGGACAGTCTCATTAGTGGTGAGACGCTATGCTCAGATCATTCAGGAAACATTAGGAAAATGCGCATTTTAGGAACGTTGTTGAAACTTTGTGCCAGATGTGTTTTGTGCCCAAAAAATATTCAGGGAAATTGAACAGTAGCTGTGATGAACCACATTGGCAAATCATACGGCCCGTTTTCAAGACCCCAAGCAGCTTTTGTGGAGATTCCAGTTTGCAATGGATTGAAATATATCTTTGTAATGGTCAGCTTGTATTCTGGATGGGCTGAGGCCTATCCCAGCTGGAGATCAGATAGATTTAGTTTCCAAACTTTTATTAAGCTGCGTTTTGTAAGTAATTATACTGTTCCTCACATCACTAGGAGTTTGCAGTATTACGAATATTCTGTCCAAGAATTGTGTAGGAAAGCCTCCTGATTTGGGGTGAGCCAGTAGTAGACTTTCCTATTCTACTAGGGATGCTGTCCAGTTTTGCTGTTTGTTTCTGCTTTAGAATAATTTGTGATTTTGCATACTCTGTGTGACTCTGCAAATGAGAGCCTTCGTGGCATTTACTCCATGTCGCTTATTTTGAATTTTTTGTTCTAAAACCCTTTAACTCTTATTGATCTAGAACTCCATTATTGAGTGGGGCCCATGTACTTACTAAGCTGTATTCTTCTGATTTGGTTTTTGGGGAAGTACCTTAAAGCAGGGACATATTGCCTCATGATATTGAGGTTTAACACTGTCTCCTATCCAATAAACTCTGGGAGAAACAAATGAGGTAAATTTTGTGTGTCTACATTTTGGTGTACGGATTTGCCTCCAGACTGATTGGATGACCAAAAACCTAAAGTGAATTGTGAATCTTCTTTTCATGCATCATTTTATAGTCATTTGAATGGCATTTTTTGTTGTATCTCACAGAACATAGCCTGTAATGTGTGTGTGGGGTGGGCGTCATCTTCTGTGACCAGTGAATCCATGCCCACAAAAAGAAGAGTATCTGTTCCTGATGCATTATTCTTTCGTGGGAGGGAGTGTGTGTGTGTGTGTGGGGAGGGAGGGGGTGTCAAACATGCTAAAGCACAGGGACAGACCTGTATTCTTTTGTTTTTTCACCCTTCAAGGATTGTGTCCGTGTTTGGGATCAGGAGCTCTCGCCTGGCTTTGACTGTGCCCTAGGCAGCGATAACCACTGATATAACATTTTATTTCCCGCCTCCTGTGAGCTGCATCCCGTTCACTGTTCAGAGCACATTTTCTTTCTTTTAATTCGTACCACGTCCTCCCTTGCGTCATGTGCCAGTTCAGCTGCAGCAAAGTGAAAGACGCAAATTAAAATACAATACTTTAATCTTCGACCGTTTGCTGTGACATTTCATCTGTGTGCGGGGGAACGTGCATCACACATGCCTAAGAATAAGTACCCATTGCAGAGGCGTTGATGTGCCTTTCCCACTTCCGCCATAGGATGATTTTGTGCGCACTTCCCCGGTTTTCGAACACATCCTCCACTTGCTTCGTTGCTGCTTTTGTAAGCCCAAAGAGATGAGAAAAGCGTCCATAGCTCTCGTTTTCAGAGTAAAAATCTCTGATCAGTCGTGCATGAGCATTTGAACAGTCAGGGCTCAGATGTTGTGCTGAATTGGAGACTGCTAACCCAGCCAGCAAGGCAGCGCCCGCGTGCTATCTGAAACACTGTGTGCTGAGGGACTGGCGCGGGGCCCGGCTGGCTTGTTAAGCATTTCAAAGCAGCAGGACTCCTATGGGGGCACAAATGTGTTGTCGGGAATATTATGTGCAACCATTGGGGCCTGAAAGGGAGCATGTTCGAGTCTTTAAAGGGGAGATGGTTGACCTTTCCTGCAAGGCAAACTTTAGTATTAGCCTACTTAGCTTTGGAAAGGCCATTAATTGGACATCAGCATCTCATGTCTTGGCTTAATATGAGGAGCCTCAGGGTGAGAAGTTGGCTCACGAGAAAAGTTAATTTCACTGAACCGTGCATCCGTCTTCAGGTTCCTACCTCTCCCCGTATCACTTCATTACAGGCTGGTAGTACATCAGTCTGCTGGAGTGTGTCTAACAGATCCATCAGACTGGAAGAGCCTGCCCGGGGATGCCAACTTGCTGAGGAAGCATTGGTTTCTTGTGCTGATAATGACGCCTCATTCAGCACATAGGCAGATCAGTCTATTCCCCAGATCTGGCTTGGTGCCATGGTTCTGGGTATAGGGCGACTAAACCACCACCGATCCATTCCTTTTCACTGCGTCCTCCCACATGTAGCCTTCTGGGTGAATGTTTGGGTCTGGTGTGTTAGTGCAAGTCTGCTTTACCTCTTATTACTAATTATTTTAAAATGCCTACCTTATGCTACCAGTTCTTCAAAGAATACATAATGGACTGCTGCTCCACCTAGATAAGTATTTTTCTCATGCCTCATGTTGGGCTTTTGGTATACCAGTCTCCCTTCCAGGCAGTGATTTAGTTGGAAAGTTAATTGACCTACTTTTAGTGTGTTAAGCTACATTTGTGCATGCAACACATACGAACAGCATTGTGAATGCCTTTCTATGCTTTATATGCACATTAAAGCAAGGCCTGCTGGCTTTTCCAGTTCTTGTTTTGTTTTCCAGGCAACCAGACTGTGTCTCTGCAGCCATCCCTTTAACTGCAATCTGTTTAGCTAATTAGTCCGCCAATTGGGGCTTCTCCTTCCTTCTGCCAGCAAAGGTGATGTCTGTCAGTGAGTTTTTCATCTATTTTCGGGCCTATCTGTTTATCTCAGGATAGTGGCTGCAGAGAACTCATGGGCTTATTGCCCTTGCTTGACTCCACATGGCATGGTCGGACAGATGGATGCAGTTCTCTGCTGATTTTAGAGCTACAATTTCATCCGGGTCAAGCCATGTCTGGTGGCTTAATGAGCTAATGTGTCCACTGTAGGGGCCTGTGTTTGACCTCATGGTCACAGGTTCAAATCCCAGTGGGTCTACTCCGCTTTTCATCCTTCTAAGGTCTTAAAATGAATACCATGGAGTTGGGGAACAATAAACCTCTGTTGTACAGCGCCAAGATACCCTTCCAGGTGGCGCTATACAAATACACATTATTTTATCCACCTATTCAGACTGCTTCAGATCCCTTTAGGCACAATAGAGCCCCATTCGAGTATTCACCTTTCCATCTGCTTTCCATTAGTGACATGGAAACTGGGTTTCTAGAGAACTTATTTGTCATCGTTTATGGGACAATGATTGCCGTTTGGGGAAAAAGGAAAAAGTGAATCCAGGGTAAAGCAAATGGCAGGGAAAATGTCTAGTTGTCAGTAAGTATGGGCGAATTTTGCAAATCAGCGGTCCGCGAATTCGCTCGAAATCGCAAGAAAATCCACAAATTTGTGGATTTTCCCAGCGAAATCGCTGATTTTTTGGCGATTTGTACCATACTTAACTGGAGTACTTTCTACTGGCTAATCAGTAAGTGCTACCTCGTTGGGTAAATGTATCGTGCTTTTCCTACAATACAGCTGCGTAAATGCCCAGAAGAGTTGACCCCGTGTGTCTGTAACTTTGCCACCGCGCCCATAGGCGCCGAGGTCCCTCGAGTGAGCTGTCCATCACAGTGGGTGAAAGGGCGGGAAGAGGTTGCATAGCCTAGTATGTGTGGGGCCGGGCTTCTGTGCGAGTTCACATGCCTCTTGTTTATGAAGGGTCAGAGACCCATAAGAGCAGCAGATGAGGAGAAAGCAGTAAGTGCTACCTCGTTGGGTAAATGTATCGTGCTTTTCCTGCACTACAGCTGTGTAAATGCCCAAAAGAGTTGTGTTCTAGTGACCACATGTGTCTAACTTTGTCACCGCTCCCATAGGCGCCGAGGTCCCTCGAGTGAGCTGTCCATCACTGTGGGGGAAAGGGAGGGAAGAGGTTGCATAGCCTAGTGCGTGTGGGGCCGGGCTTCTATGCGAGTTCACATGCCTCTTGTTTATAAAGGTCAGAGACCAATCCGCGCAGCAGATGAGGAGAAAGCAGACTCCCTGTCACTGGAAGTACAGGGGGATTGCGCTCGAGACTCGTGGATGCCTAGACCCCCATCCTGAGATAAACAGATAGGCCCTGCTTTGAGGGTCAGAGAATAGTTGCAAGTAGGCAACGAGGCGCCTCAGGAAGCACTTACAGGGTTACAGCAGGTGGCCAAGTTGAAGTTAATTTCTTTGTAACCATTTTGTAAATGGTTACAAAGAAATTAGCTTCAACTTGGGCACCTGCTTGTAACCCTGTAAGTGCTTCCTGAGCAAAATTCGTGCCATTCGCGGATTTTGTCGTGATTTCGCGCGATTCTTGGATTGCGAAATCGTGGAAAATCTGCAAATTCCGCGAGCGGAACGAATTTTCCGCCCAGACTTAGTTGTCAGTTTATTTTGGACTTCTTGCGCCATATCCTGCCCACCAGCATTTCTGTTAAAACCTGGGTCATTTAGGGGCATATTCCTTTCACATCTGAATGGGGCTGGTCTGCCAAGGACAATGCTGTCTTCTCCTCCTGCTAGGAAGCTGCACCAGAGAGGACAGGACTGTATTTTGGCGCTGGGCAAAGACCTTCTCTGCCACAGAGAACAAAGGATTTTGTATTCTAAAAAGAGGGGACCAGACTTTTAGATCACTTCTGGGAATCAAGAGGAACCTTTGTCAAGGAGAAGAGCTGGAGAAACTGAGGAGGAGTACTGCATCTTTGCTGTTTGCCATCTGGGGTTGTCCTGCAGTGGCTGTTTCTGCATAGGAAAGGACAAGGACTTTTATGTGTGCTGTGTCCCTTGCTTGAGGAAGATCTCCATGGGCTTGAAATAGAACCTACCTCCTGTTCTGAAGTCTCAGGGACACAAAAGACTTCACCACAAGCTTCCCTGAACTTCTTTACTGGGAGTTCTGATTGCAAAGAGGTGCCTGCTGCTTTTGATCTCTTTAGGCTGTTTGCTGCTGGGAGCTGGAAAAGTAACACAACTTCGAGAAGCGCTCTGCATGTGTTTCCGATGCTTTGCTAAAGAAATCTACGCAGTGTCTGCCCGCGACTCTAAATCGCCGCACTGATCTGCTGTGCTGCTACAAGAACCAACGCATCATGGGACCGTGGCTGTAAAGAACAATGCAGTGTCACCGCTGTCGCCGCATCGAGAACCTCCGCATCACTGATCCTCACGCAGCGCATCTGGGCGCCAGGTCGGCAGGAACACCTGGGTCGCAGTAAGAAACCGATGCATCAACTCCCGGCACAGTAAGAAACCAATGCATCACCTCCCCCTCAGTAAGGAGCCAACACATCACCGCCCCTGCGTGGCAGTAATGCACCGACTCATCATGTCCCCTGAAGTAAGGAACCAACACATCACCTTCCCTGGGTGTAAGGAACCGACGCATCACCTTCCCTGCGACAGTTTTTGTTTGTGTGCGCGACACATCCAAGGTACTTTGAGTGAAAAGTGTTGCATCTGCAAGTTGCTGTGAATAGAACTATTTTTATATTTTGAAAGTCATATTTTGCTTACTGTACTGTGGATTTTTGTAGTTTTGGTCTTGTTTGGTTTAGATAAAGATTACTTACTGTTCTAAACTGGTGTGGTGTCCATTTGTAGTTTTTTCACTCTATCACAGATTGTGTTCACAAATGCTTTACACACTGCCACTAAGATAAGCCTGTCTGCTCGTGCTAAGCTACCAAGGGAGTGAACAGGGGTTATTTTAGAAGTGTGTCCCCCTTACCCTGACTAGGAAGAAGGGTCACTACTTGGACAGAGGTGCAAACCGTTGCCAACTAGAGAGCCCCATTTCTAACACACCTTTAACATTGCTTATTATTATTCACTGTTAAACACGATAGAGCCACCCAATTATCCCATGAGGACTGGGTATGATTAATAACAAAAATACAAAAGCGTCCCCCTAGGAATTATTTTATAATTATTTCTAATTTCCAATCAGTCACAAAAAGTGATCACACGTTAACCAATGCATGGAATTATCATTATGTACCATTATTTATTATGGTCATTTAAGAATGCAACATGGCAACAACAATACTACTAAAATCACAGACCTAATTCCAAGTAGTATATCACACCTTTTGCTTATTGTATTAAGAATCAAAGTACCATACACAAAAGAGCTTTCAAAACGTAATACATAGATTTCAAGTTCATACAAAGATATATGTTAGTTTGCTAGAATGTCTTTTCTCTAAATGCCATAGTTTGTCCCTATGATTAGCAAACTTAGTAATTTATAGGGGTCCCCTGTTTTACAAAAGACATAATAAATAATGGTACATAATGATAATTCCATGCATTGGTTAACGTGTGATCACTTTTTGTGACTGATTGGAAATTAGAAATAATTATAAAATAATTCCTAGGGGGACGCTTTTGTATTTTTGTTATTATTATTCACTAACATTTTAAAATTCCACTCTTTACTCCTTGGACTCGTTAGTGTTCCTGGTGGCAGGGTTTGTCCAGAGCCTAAAACAATGTCCCGTTCGATTAAGCAGATATCTATTAACGTCTCAAGCTGAATGAATCTATTTTGATTTTTGTGCAGTGTTTATATGTGTCCTCCGCTGTCTTAAAAAGAACGTTTCTGTTTGACCAATGTTGTATCGTCAAAGTTAATCCACACAGATTACTGCTTATGTTGAATTGCAATGTAAGCTTTGAGAGCCTCTTAGCACACTTTTGATATTAGTTTGCTAATGGAGCCGCCCACTTAATATAACTTTTATGGTGAAGCACCCTTACCTGAGCAGTGAATACCTACCCATTCGTTTTCCCCCCTGAACTTCAAGGTAGAGAACATTGATTCTGTCTGGTTTTCCAGTGCCCAGCCTCGAATCTGAATATATTTGGCTCTGAAATTAACTTGGCTTTGCTTATTGCTGTAGAAATGCATCAATCTGTCTTGTTGAACTAGCAGACCTCCAGTATAATCCCCCATTAGATGTTTCTGCTAAGAAGATTTGTGTGCATGTGGGAGATATGATGCTTTTGTTACAGATGCATTTTGTATGTTAAGGTAGGCCAGCACATTAAAGATGCGGAATGCTGGCACCCCTCTTGGTCCGTGCTGAGCATTTTATTTCCATGAAACCTAGTTGGCTTCGTAAACGTTGCCTCTGGGATTTAATATGGGCACGCAGCCGTAATCTTTTCTGACTGAGCAAATTATTCTGATTTCAAAAATGGATGTTGTAAGGGGAAGAAATGAACCGTGAAGGACAAGCATCTTGCTTTCAAAATAAATATCAGAATGCATAGACTGGTAGTTGGGGATTTTCACCGAAAATCAGATTTGGCATTTTACTGGGGCACCCAGTCGATGCAGTGAATAGAGGGACTCGCATTTATAATTATTCTGTTCTCCTTACCTTACTCTATATCTGTGCTTAAACAACGACTGGTGGAAAAAAAGGCTCTCCAGCTAAAGCAAGTACTCCTTTCATGGCCCTATCACCACCAATTCTTCTGCCAAGCCAACTCCCCTCCCACTGACTTGGACTATTTAAACTTCGCATTCCCTTCACATTTAAGTCACAGGGTTCTACTAATTCCACTATACAGGTCTGGCAAACTGGAGCTATGTTGGTATTGTCCGCTTCAAAGCTGAATAGTTATGCTCGAGTAAAATGCAAAAGAGCGTAGGAGACTGATTCCACCAGGACCTACAAGGGATGTGAGAGACTGCCAAGTCTTGGCTTGACCGACTTCGCCCAAGGACATTGAGTTCCCATCATTTCTGTAACTCCATGCACATGCCGAAGTCTTTGCTTGTCAAGTTCGTGCTGACAACCATCAGATTGAATGTTTTAACACTCTGTCCTAGGCTTGTGAGCAAAGATCCAAACCCTGAGGACAATACCAGTTTGCACCTATTCACAGTAGGAGAGCAGCGCAACTGTCCCCGAAAATTACCCATGATTATTTGTTTCTTGCTAGTAGAATCTATTCATTGCTGAAGGAACATTGTTAGTGATGAGCCGGGTAAAGCAACAGATGTTTCAAAACCGAGGCTGTTGTAAAAGATTGATCGAAAATGAGATTTATATAGAACACTATTGTAACATGTTTAGGCGCTGCATGAGCAATGCCCCCAGGTAGGAACACCCTGCACCATATTTTCTATTGTCTAGGTCGGGTAACCCTGTTGAGGCACTTGTCCGTATCATCCATGGAAAGTTGCAAAATCTCTATCCCACGGTCCCCCTTCACTTGACTTCTGGTAGATTTTTTGGGTCTTTGTCTGAAGTGTTTCTGTGATAATGGACGGCATTTATGTAACTTATGAACATACCCACGTCCTACCACCTCCTCCCCCATTTGTTACTTTTGTAACCCAATTTATTTGAGTCTACAGATATCTATGCCCAAATGCCCAATGTGCATGCAGGATATTGCAACTCGTTTAGATTCAAGCCCATTGTCCGTTGAGACCCTATTCTTTCATAGACTCTGCGATCCTGTGGACCCAACTTGCCGTATTTAATTCAAGAATATTTCAACCTATTTAATTTTTCATTCCTAAAACCATTAAATGCGGCCCTATGAAACTGCTGCTTTAAAAAAAGTTCAAATCGTACTTTTCAAATTCAGCCTAATCAGTATGGGCCTTTAATGCAAGATTTTGCCCCTGAGTTCTGAACGAGACTCCTTTGCTAGAGGCTATACATGATATGCCAACTTTTATTTTGGTTTGATTTCAGCACCTTGTGCCCATGTCGAGGTAAAAATAAAAAACATTACCTCAAGGAAATGCACTTGAAATGGACAGGTATAGTAAATGTAAAAGGTTCAGACGCTAACTTAACCGCATGCGCGCTAGCGGTTTACCCGCTGTGCGCGGCGGTTTTTAAAAAGCCGCGTTACATGACAAGCTCAGCACGTCATGATCATACGAGCCTCGTAACTCATGACGAGCTGAGCTAGTCATGAGCGCGGAAGGGGTTAAGTAGTGGTGTGATTTGTGTACATATGGTGGAATGTTTACTTTCTCAGGGAGCTTTAGAGATCTTTTGGTTCGCTGACCATTGCCTATTTCTCCATCCTCTCTGATGAAATTTGGGGTGAAAAATTTAGTTGTTTTGTATATTGAACAGTTCTAGAAATAATTTTTTGGTTTGATTAACATTGTGACTAATTTAAGGCCGTCTTAGTTGATGGCTCATATTAGCAGTATGTCCTCAATGCAAGGGAGGTAGATTGGCACTGATTTCCTGTCTATCGTCCTTATATCTGCACTATCTCACCTGAACACTTTGTTAACCTTCTTCCATGTCCCCCCACCAGGTCTTACTCCGTCATTTATATTCTTCATTATTTACTTGTACTCTCATCCCCAGAGGGTGATGGTGAGTTGTACAAAACATGAATAATAGACAACAATAAAATAGAAATGGAAAGTAACCTGTCTAAACGGCCCCCTACCTAAAAAGCAGGAGGAATAAACTAGCATTGGCAAAGCCAGTAGTTCTTGCCTTTGTGAATTATTGACTATACCAGCAGTGGTTTTTTTTTATAGCCACGCCTCTTCATATCAGTGAGGCTGCAAAATAGAAGAAAAAGCTACTGATGCGACTGCCCCCATCTATTTCTAGGCGCACGATGCAAGTTACACAGGTGCTTTTTTTCTTTTTAATTACCAATCCTAGTTGGATTGGTAGCTAAAAAGAAAAAAAAAATGTTATTCAAAAGTAGGGGGAGCACAAGGAAGGGTGGGGGAGCAAACTGCAAAGCAACATAGGGGAGCATGGGAACAAACGCTGAAGCAACACATCAGAGGATGAGGATGTGAAAGCAGCAGGGGAAGGGTCTGGAGCGAAAGCAACACATGACATGGGGAGAGCAACAGAGGGTGCAGGTGTGTGGGAAGCAGTGAAGAGAAGCACACACTAGCACTCCAGAGGCGAGGCAAGACGCCAAGGAAAAGCATGCAGGCAACAGAGTGCAACACAGAGTGCAGGGGGACAGATGTGTATGGGACAGCGCAAACACACACTCGGATGGGGTTCTTCATACAAAAAAGTAGTGCTTGAAAAGTAAGCAGCAGAAACCGCGATGTGGTAGGAGGCAATGCTTCATGGGAGGGACAAGCACAAGATTGAAAGGCTGTGACATGAATAAGAAGCAGTCAAATGAGTGACCAGGACAGCCAGCCAATGCTAAGCCCTCTATCTTCTTGGTAAGCCACAAATGCTTCGGAACAGCCAGTCCACTGCACTGTCTGGTAGGCTCGCCCTAACAATAGAGAGCGTATGAAAGAAAAAACATCAAAGCTGAATGTGCATAACTGACAAATTGCAAAATTGGTGACTAAGTATTGCCCTATTGTTAAATACTCACTATCTCCTCTTTCATCCAGTGTCATACCAATACTTTAGCTCCTTACCTTTTTCTCACGCCTTACTCCTCATCATACATTTTCTTCCTGTTTTGCCTCCTCATTTTTTATCCACTCTTCCTTGTTTCGCTCCTACTGGAGCTCTCAAACTTCCTCAAGTGTATGCATGACTAGCTCATCCATTCTATGTTTTTACTTTGCGTTCTGGGATCCGTAGACCTGTTTATCTCATTGTAAAATCAGGGCTACACGACTCCGAATGGAAATTTGTACTCTAATTTGATTGCTCCATCCTACCTTTCTGTTAGACCTCATTTTATGTCTACTTTCTCTTCTACCTTCCTTATTCAGGCTCCTACCTTTGGTCTCACATACACCCATTTAGTGTCCGGCTCCTATTGTTTTCTTTCCTGCCTTGCCATCTGGCTTCCTTGTCAGACCTATTGGCATAGGAAACTGAGAGCGGTGAAGTGGGTAATCATCCGGTCAGATTTTGGAGGGTTCAATATCCTCCCCACCTCCCCCCAGAGTCTGGAGTTGGGGTTCGCAGGGGACATTATATCCTTCCCAAATATTTTTAAGAATAAACCCTGGCAGGCAGGGCGTCTCTGTAGGCATACTGCACTTCACCTGTTTTCTTGAAGCATTGTAACACGAGGAGCAAACCCTGGGAGGGCTCCAAGACCTCGTTATTTAATTATTTGATTGTTGTCATCGGGATGTAGAACCTCTCCTAAAACATTGTTTTGCCATGGGAACCATGAGTCGGAGCAAGAGTATGGAAAGGCTGGAGATACATTAGTGTTATATCAATGTTACTTCTTTTTCGCCTGTTTTGAGAAAAAGAATGACCCTGATTTAATAATTGGTGAAAAGCAAGTGCTATCAGAACCCATACAGAGTTTACTCCTTAGGTTACAGCTTGCAGAGTTCAGCAGGCCTTTGGGTGGGCAGGTTCTGTCACTGTGGTTCGCCTTCAGCATCTGTGGAAACATTCAAAGCAGAAATCACACCTTTAAATCTTATCTTATGTGTGTTTAGTGTCAGTTCGATGTAAGGTTTGATAAGCGTATTTATTGAACCCTTAGTCGATAACTACTAGACCCAGTCGAATGTGGCTTGAATAACTGAACTCTAAAGCACTGGCCTGGTGTTAAGGAGGGATATCAATGTAGGGGTATAACTCTACAGTCTCAGATCTGCACTGCAATCCTGGATACAAATCTCAACTTCCCCACGTGACCAAATTGTGTGATCCACAGCTCATCGCTTTACTTCACTAAGTGGTTGGAGAGCGCATTGAGGTAATTCAGTACAGGATCTGGATTCAACCAAAACCTCACTTCCTTATCGTTAATGTAAAATAAACTTTTTTTACATTTCATAACTACGTAGTTCTATAAATAGAAAACATGACCATCTGACACGTTTGGCTAACACGTTGTCATATCATCAAAGCATTGGAGTATTTTTTAATGTTTCTAAATTACACTCAATTCAGTAATATACTACTGTATGTACTTAAATGAGACGCTCAAATGTCGAAAATGTTATGCTTAATTTTAAAGTCTTTATCATATTTTTTCATGACCTTTATTGCCTGATTTACATCTTTTGATTGCTCAGCTTGTGCTTTGGCTATTACGGCCAAATCCGACTGTGGCTTTTTCCTTAAGGCTGTCTGTGAACATACAGAAGTTAAGTATCTCCTACACCCTTGTCCAAACCTCCCCTGTACTGACATTTTCTACTCTGGCCCTTATCTGCCTTGCCTCTCTCCTGACACCTGCTTTCCTGTGCTTTACCAGTCGTCCTACTCATACTTATCGTTGTCCCTTCTTATACTCTTTTCAGTCTCCCTCCTTGTTTGTGCCTCTGCCTTTTTGTCCATACTCCCCTTGGCCCTGCCCTAGCTTCTGCACTGTCAGACTCATGCTTTCATACTCCTCCATTCCACCTGGATGTTGCTGTCTCTGGCCCTACCATATGGTCCCATCACTTAGCCCTGTCACACTTTATAGCGTCCTCCCCTTTATTTATTTTCCTCTTTATTGTACTGTGTCTCTATGTTCCTAACTACCATCTTTGCCACGACCCTGCCTTTCTTCCCCTCTATTCACACGTTTCCCTGTCTTTCTCTTGCCCTACCTGTTACAGGGGAGTCTGAACTAACACTGAAGACTAGTGGGACACTAGCAGGCACCAGCAGGCTAGCTCTTTCCAGCATCCTCCCCATTAAGGCCTTTATTCTTTTCCTCTTTATTGTGCCCCTGTGTTCCTAACTACCATTTTTGCCTCGACCCTGCTTTCTTCCCCTCTATTCATGCGTTTCCATTTCTTTCTCTTACCCTGGATTCGCGTAGCACAGTTCTTCATTTGACGCCTGCAGTGATCTTTTTTTTAATACAATCTTCCTTGTGTCCACCTTTTTGTTTCACTCTTTTGTTGACCCTCCTTATTGCAGTCATTCTGCACTTTTCCATTTCCTGCTTCGGCCTCACAAGTGTTCTATCCTCCCCACTTACTTCTCGCCCCCCCACACTCCACCAGTCTCTCTCCTCATATACTCCCACTGACAAAAGCAGGAGCGCTGTGTGATCCGGGCGCCAACTGTTCGCTAAATGTTAATCTGTTTTCGAAAGATTCTTAGGAGCAGAATGTTTTATTGTGTTGCCACAAAGGTTTGCATTTTTCATAACCGGCACAGCAGCGTTCTCTTCCTGTTAAGGGCCTCCAGATCAAATGTAACTGGAGACCATAAAATGCCTCTCTGAATCATCACATTGAGTGAGAGGCCCTGACAAATGTATACATGCAGCTGTAGAAGGGGACAAGACCGAGTGGCCATTATAATATAAAGCACAATTCATGTATTAGCATGTGCTTCTCACGGGTTGCAGATATCTGTGCCCGTCTATATCTCGCTATAGATCTCTTTTGGGTGGGTAGGACTGAGGAAAGGGGAGGTTAGGTTGTTTGGTAATGTGTGATCGTGTGATCGTGGACTGAGAATCTAAGCCTAGCCACCATTTCCACCAGTAAATTTCCCACATTCTAAGTAGCATAGGCAATGCTCTTCCACTGAGCTTCCCTATCACGCATGAATGAATCTTTAATATTGTTACCTGATGATCATGGCCTACTCGCTGGACCATTGACTTCGATTATAAGTGTTCACGTTCTACAGCATATTCACCATTCGAGGTATGAATCAAACAACTGTCTTTATTTCTGAAAGGCTTTTTAAACCAGCAGTGTTGGTGCACATGATGTAGGTGGGAATTTGAATTCAAACTGACTGCAGTTTGCTTCATGTGTTTATAGTATTGTAGAAACTGGGAGAGGCAGAGGAGGCCGCAACAAGCAAAGATTCCAAAATCTGAAAGGTCTCCTGAACACCCTGCAGTTCCCTTTATAATCCTATAAATTAAGCCAAAAGTGAGAAAAAAGATGGAGTTTACTGAAGATGATAGTCGTATGTTTCCGATAATCTTATTTGCCTCCCAAGACACAACTTTTTGGTACCAGTGAACTCCTGAGCTAAATTCCTCCCCAGAAGAGATAACAAGACGAAACCAGAACCTGATGTCATGGAGATTCTGCAGGCAGATAAATATTGGTGAGCTTGTGGTTGGTGCTGAATCATAATGGCTGCCGGTCAGAGAGCAGCCTAATTAGGCTGGGATGAAACCTCAACAGTGGCGGTTCATGTCACTGCTGTAGGTATGCATGCACCGGTCTGCCGTATATATGGGTTGTTGGTTACCAGTCCACATAGGGTAGCTTGGCTCGAAGTGGTACGGCCTATCTCTAAGGTACTTGTGTCAGACTTGCGTCACACTCATCACAGCAGTTCAGTGCCCATCCACTAAAAATGACACTACACCTTCTTAGTAAAAATATAAAATGCTTTATCTTCTCTGTTTATGCTTTAGTTCAGTTACATCAACCTTAACATGTCATCATTTCACAATTAATGTTCTTAACTCTACGAAGCTTTGATATGACACACACCAGGTAACTTTAGCGAACCTCACTTGGTCATAAAAGTAATCAGCAGAATAAATCCCCACCGAATCCTTTTTCAGGTATTAGCCCCTCAACCTTTGTAGAAACTAGTGCAAGATCCTGAGGCAGAAGGCTAGAAACAGCAGAAGGTAGTTTAAATGATCTAGCACAGTAATACCCAGGAAATGAAGACCGTGAATCTCCAGTATAACATTTCCGTAAAAATATCTTCCTAAATCGACATTGGTCTTGAAGTGTAAACATTGGTTTAAGGAAGGATACATAGTTCATATACTTAGGCAGGCAAGGAAACACTTCTGACTCGTGACTACCCCTGCCTCTGTCTCGTTATCCCACTAATACTGGTTCCGCTACCGCTGAATTAGTCGATGTTCCCTGGTTTATTACTCTCTAGGAAGGACGAGATCTCTCCCGATGAATCCGGTGAACTCGTGCGGTTCCCCAGTCCCTCTCATTCACTCGTCTTCAGGGCGTCAGGACATCTAATTGTTCCCCAGGCCCAGCAGAGGGATCCGTAGGTCTCACACCTCCCTTCCCACCTCGAAGCCCTGCTTACATCTTGCCTCAGATGTTCATTGATTGTTCCGAACAGTGCTGGCAGCCTGAGGAGACCAATCCTTCCCCTCCGGGAGTCTCAATCCCAAGCGATGGCCCAGTTGGGAATCCGAAGTCTTGCGGAGGCCGTACCTTCTCTCTGGGGGCAGGACTTGCTTCAGCCTTTTCCGCACTGCCGCCCACTAAGAGAGGGGGAACTTCACCCCTCCCGGCCTCCCGCAACTCCACCTACTCCATCCGGGTGTTTCCCTAGACAACCCCGGTGTGGGGCTCCGATCAGGAACTCAGTCGCTATCGGCAACTCCGCATGGGCAATCTCCTCAACCGACTCGGTCGCCCCTCCCGGCTCTCTTTTAGTCTGTATCTGGTCCGGGGACAGAGCCCGGCTTCAGTCTTTACCCCTCCCCTCACTTCACCTCCGAGAGTTCCGCCCTGAGGCAGCTGTCCGCTCCGCTGAATTGGTGCAGCGTCCCTCGCCTCAAGAGCTCCTGCCGGCCCGCCGCGGAGAACCACACAAGCGCGGGGAACCCAGGTCCACCCTCTCAAATCTAGTAAGTTCCTGGCCAAGGGGGCAGTCTCGTGCAGATCACAAGGATATAGGTAAACGGGTCGCGCCAGGGGGGTTGATTGTTGACAAGGGTCTATTCCGCAAGGATTTTAAGTTTCACAAGAAGGAGGCAGACTCAGCTGCCCTCACCTGTCCTTCCTTCTTAATCCATGCCCCGGTTTACTCCTGAGGGTAGATTCTCCTTTCCAAGAGTAAAGACGCAAGAAGTAGTTGCTCCTGCTGGGTCAGATCAGTAGGTGAGGGATCGCATCAGCAAGTAGAGAGAGCAGCCCCAAAAGGCAGTCAAGCCCTTCACACTGCGCCAACCTCCTCTCCTCACAACCTGTACTCCAACTGGCACACACCTCAGTAGTATTCACCTTCACAAAATGGTCGCTCAACATTCCACCTTTTATAGCCTGTCCAGAGAGGTCCAGAAGGTTCTGGAACCTCTCTTATTACCCTATGGCACTAAACTATGAGGCAGCTTGACAGTTGGCAGGCCACCATTTTGTAGGTGACCTTCTACTCTCTCTCCATTTTAGAGGAGCACCTGCACCTCAGTAATATGTAGTAATAATGAGGCGCCCAGAGGCCTAGGGTCACCACCCAAAAAAAATGTAGTGGACACAATAAAAAAAATAGAAGGCAAAGGGGGGGGGGAATTAGGAGGGACCACCCAAAGGGCTGACAGGTCTAACATGGGTTGTATGCATGGATAGTATCTCTGGAGGGAGTGGATGGAGACTGTCTCTCCCACATTGTCCGGGGACATGGTGGCTCCAACTGAGTACCTGAAGAGGCACTTTGCATACAAGCCTAGAAAATGCTTAGCTATCCAATGGCAAAATGCTCGAGTCTCACTCCTGTAGAATTGGGACCTAAAAAGCAGTTATGCGGTGGGAGATGTGGAAGCAGGAGAGCCCTGAAGGCACCTGAAAGCTCGAAGAGGCAAAACAAATGGTAAAAACCTCCAGAGCAGAAAATAAATTAATCTGAGCCCACTTTTAAGCACCGAGGAAGGAAGGCAAACCACATTATTCTCTCATATGTGCGATACCTTTTGGGACCTGAGTCTTGTTAGGGGGTCTAACTTCGGAACAGAAAGAAATCGCAACTAAATCATAACATTTATTTTGTGAACCTATTAATAATTTTGCAAAATAACGGAAGTGGTTGGATGAGAACAGAACTTCTTAATTAGGCTGGAAAGTGGGAAGAATACACGTGAACGGAGAGCAGATTGGCTCACTCATGCAAATATGAACCTGAAAGTGAGTTTCGACACTCTGATGCCTCACAGTAAAGCAATTCGATTGATTTGGACTGTAGCTGAAGGAAGGGTGTTGGGGGTTGTCGGGGTGAAAGAAGTAGACCCCAATATTTCGATTGTTAGTCAATGCAGTGAGAAGCAAAATGAGCCTGGTGTTTAGGGAGGGAGGGACCAGACACACCCAGAAACAAAAGGTGCATACTCTGCAGATCACCTTAAAGATATTAAAGCAGGCTTGGGTTAAGTGGTCAACTTCTCGCAAATATTCAGTGGTAGATGTCTGAAATGGGGAATAACCACAGAATGAAATCAGCATAAACGGAAATAAATTTCTGCAAAAGTATCCATCAGAAAAGATCCCCATGAGATACAATATACAGTAAAGTAGATTTCTGATCATGGCCAATTCAACCTCAAGTTATCAGCATAATACACAACACAACATACTAGATGAATACACAAGACACTTAATTCAGATTGGAGATTGTCCCAGGCCATTTTCCCAAAGTGTAACGAAGGAATGCAAAAATAATATAAATAATGCACTCTTTGGTTACTCTTGAGGTGGCAGATGAATGCTTCACAGAGGCCGCCATTCAAGACCCGCTGATCACACTAGCAAGGATTTACTGAAAGATCGTTATACATGACCCACTCCTTGATATGGATATTCTGGTATTAGAGAAAATCCAGGGCTGCATATGGAGGAACCTCTCTGAGCTTAAAAGAAAGAAAGCATGGAAGGCAGGCCACAAACAAAATGCTTACTGGGGCAACGAGAAAGCATTGTGAAAATACTACCTTTATATGGCAACTAGGTTTAATACACTGAGATAACTAACTACTAGAGTGAAGAACCCTAATGCTTCGTTCCCACTCATCGCTTCAGTTCCCACCGAGACAAACAGGCCCAGCTGGACACAGATATCTTTACTACCATTTCCTTGTCACTGTGTCCTAACCAACCTCCTTTAAGTGTGTGTTCAACAAGGAATACTAACTGTATGATGCAGGCTGTGCAACGTCCATGTTTCTGTAAGGGGCTTATGACAGTTAAGAGCGCTAATTTAGCCATTTATATCTGAGGTTATTTTGACTCCTTCGTGGGTGTGGAGCCAACAACCAAGATGTGGTAAGCAGTCAGGGGAAAATGTTTCTTGTCTCAATGAGCGTTCATTCAGCTGTTCCAACCACCTGCTGGGACTGTTACCTCTGGGATGACCCGGTCGCATTTCAACTCAATATGACCGTTAGCTGTTATCATTCCTATGGTGTGTAGGTGTGATTTGCCAATGATTGGTGTAGAAGGTAAAAACATATTTGTCTGTTCAAAGGAGCGAAGATCCTGCTTTTGACCTAGGTGAAGACATCACATCCAGCCAAGTGTATTCCTGATACCTTCCTTCATTTCCCGTCAGTGGTGATGTTTTCCGGTTACAGGGGAGTCTGAACTAACACTGAACACTTTTGGTAGTGGAACCCTAGCAGTCACCAGCATGCCATTGCAACCAATGCCCTGATTATAGCCAAAGTTCGCCTTCTGACGATATAGGTAGTAAATGGCGGAAACTGAATCTGGCATAATCCCTGGGCCCAGGGAATGCCTAAGAATTCCCAGTCACCTAGAGAACAGTCACAGGGATTCTTCATGGACAGTGGTCGGAAGGTACTTTGATATTCCTTAGGATTACCTCTCACAGTAAGCCATCAAACCCGCCCCTGACAAAAGGAAATACTTAAGTCGTTTGCTGATGCAGCATAATGCTAGATATTCCCAGAAATACTCTGGTGCATTAAAGTGTGAGGACTATTGTGGCAGTCTCCTACTCTCCCCGGTGCTCATGGAATTCCGGGAGATTTCATGAACCCTGGGTAGGTGGGCCCTTCCAGGGCTTATGACAGTCAGACGGCGAATAGCAGTACATGATTTTTACTTGGAGGAGCATGCAACATACTATTTTCCATGATCCTGCCTTCTGATTGGCAGTGTCCTTGCTGCCACCACTGTCTTCTAACTGGTGAGATGCAAGACAACAGTCCATCTGCTAAGGTCCACATTGGAACCTTTAGTTCAGTGTGGTTGTGAAACCAGCCGTGCTAATGCGTGATGTGACTGACACATTACAGTACATTATGTACTATAGCTGTGGTTTTCTGCTCAGAATTAGAAGAATTGTTTTCATCAATCCTTTCTTGTTTCAGTTCCTGCTTTTTTTTGGTATTTTGCATTTATGTGATAATGGAATACGTATATCGGCAATCAGTGGTGTGAAATGGAGTGATTCATGCATTTTTATTTTTTTTATTTTAAGGCCCATTTTATTGGTTTTAAAGAGGAAAAAAAGGGAAGGACAATAACAGAAACCAATTTTCCACGGCAAACTCAAGAACACAGCAAAGAGCACAATGCACAGTCATTAGGACAGTAATCCCAGGCAGTCCTATACACCCGGTACATTAATTTCTTGTACTGAATCAAAATGAAAAGTTACATCTCTGGACACATCCCCATCTAAGATGGTAGTCCTTGTTGGATCCTACATTGCACTCATGAATGCGATTACCATAACTGGTTACCCTTCGTGGCTCCCATAAAGGGAATGGCTAGTGAGTTGCTGCTCGGATTGCAGAACGCCATGGCACATGTGATCTGCTTGTGAAGCCAATTAAATCAGTACAAACCCTTTTAAAAGTGTTAATCTCTTCTGGATTACTGTGGAATGAGACCGGTTTAAGTGTCCCTAATGTGTTGATAAATCTGCTTGACGGCTTTCCAAGCTCTGCAGAAAGCTGGACTACACTATCCAATTACTGGGCAAGAATCCCGAGTGTGACATCTAGGGATGCGAGCCCGCTGAAGGGTGCCATTGGCAAGCGGCGCTGGTGCAGGCTTATCTTCTGGAAAGTGGTTTACAGCTCCAGCTTCGGTATGATCAGATGTGACCATGTGGCTTTTTATCAAAGTATGCTCCAGTTTAAGAATACCTGCTGTGCCTCGAGTCCTCTTGGCGGAGTATCAGATGCTCGTGTTGAGCTTGCTGTTTGAAGTGAGCAATGCTAGCTGCATCACCAGTCAGTCATTGGCAGTCCTTTGCAGTTTGTCTCGGTATGTGCCCGCTTCGGGTGTGTGCAATTGAATACATTTGTTTGCCGTTCTTGTCAGAGAGCCTGAGAATGCTTACAAATTACAGCAGGGTATCTGAGCTCATATAAGGCTAATGTGTCCACGCGGAACGTTGCGGCACTCGGGCAAGCATCTGCAGACTCAATTCAATGCCTTATTCACCCTGTAGCGAGTACCATCACTCACATGTAGCCCACTAGGTCCAGTAAGAGCACTTGAACCGTAGCCTGGCTTGTGTTCTCCAGTCTGATGTAAGGCAGTATTTCCTTCCAGGATAGTTGCGCGATGGGAGACATTACTGGGATTATGTTATAGAATTTAAAAGGCAACTCTCTAAAACCTTGTATCTTGAAACATACTGTGCTTTTCTATGCCTGTAACACTTGCATGGGTAGGAAACTGCAGTAGAGTAAAAAGTATTTCTCGGTGTAGCAGTAGTGACATTAGGAAAGGTGTGATTCTGAAAGACTGCTGTGAAAGATGTTTATGCAGTGTGAGAATGATCCTTCAGTGGCTTGTTCCTCATAGAGCACTGACTCCCAATACACTTTGAAGCAATTCTGTCTGAGGCTCAACTGTGCTCCAAACGACCCTTAAGCCAAAAACTAGCGGGCCAAGACTCAAACGTGTTGCTGATACTGTGCTGACTGGGTCCTTGGACACAGTCTGATTTCTAGACATTCCTCCATTTCGTCATCGCATGGTGATGTGCCTTTCAGGGCTGAACACAATACTCCAGTTAGGACCCCATTAGTGATGCGTACTGTGGTGAGTCATCCCTAGTCTTGTGGTTATTATACCTCTTACTCATGCCTACGATCCCATTCTGGCAGAATCTTTCTGCCCCTCTTTTTACTCCCAAACACAACACGCAGATGCCAATAATATTAGTAATGCAACAAGATACCCCGTTTCGAGCTAACCTACTGCACAATAACTATGTTTATGAAAAATCTGTCTCGATTGTAGCTCGGTGCCAAGATGCCCACTAAAGCAAAGCGGAACCTATGATTGTGTGCAGCGATTATTGCATTAGTCCCCTTTTCTATCTGGGCCTATTCTAATTAAACATTTTGAATAATGAATTCCAAGATTATTGACTCTGCCACTATATATTTGTAAACAAATGTTCAGAATTCTTTGTGCACCAAATTCTCAAGCAATTGGTATGACGACCAGAATTCAATTTGAAGTGAGCAAATGCACTAAGCATCTGATAAAACTCTGGATACAAAACGAATTGCATGATCTCACAAGGCTACTGTTTTTCGTCCTGCTGTGCACTTTTATCCCAACATTTTATAAGCTCCATACAGAAGAAAGACTATTCAGTCATTGGGCTGACAGTCTGCAATAAAATCCCAGTGAAACAATTGTTATATGCAAGGCCAAAATGTGTAGCGATGCAGAGGGACGCTCAATACCTCACTGCTTAGGAGAGGTCTTGTTCTCTTCTCTTAAAAATACATCTGAGCAAGCCCTTCTATACCTAAAATTTGTGATGCATAATGCAGTGCATAAAATGTGGAAATAATGTGGGCCATGCTATAGTTTGTTTCACACGGCCATTCCTCTTAGCAAGCAAGCTTATGGTGTTGTAAGTGTATTTAATCAATGCAAGCCTTTATTTTATTCTGCGCATAACCTTTTTAGGTCTTTCCTAAGACGGCGCATGCTTACTTACAGGGATCTTTGAGCTCACCCATTCCTGGCCATTTGTTGGCTTCATTGTCACTCTCCTTTCCTTGCTGCTTTGGTCAGCACTTTCTGGCTTCACTTCATCTTCTTTGTGTGCTTCTCCCCTGGAGTATGCCCCAAGAACTACTTTCTTGCCCTGTGTCCTCCCAGTGCTAGTGTTTTCTCACCTACTTCTTTTTTTGTAGCTACAGCACTCTTTTAGAGTGCAGGTGTTTACAGTCTGCTCTCTCACCCCCTGTTTACCCCCTCTCACCTCGTGTGACACATACATTTGCACTTGATTATGTTACACACGATCAGATTCATTTTTGTTGTTTTCTGCTCACCCCATTGTTGCTTCCCTTCTCCAGCCCTCATTGTATTGCTTGCCCCCTCCAAACCCACATAGTTGGTTGCCCCCATAGTGCCGCTTGCCGCCTCGTGCCCTCCTGTCATAGCATGCGTTCTCCCATCATCGACTGTTCCCTTCAGTCATTGCTTACACCTCTCCCACCCACCCCACCAGAAAAAAAGTAAATTGATCTAATCTGTGCGCCCTATTGGTTTTGTCAATGGTTCTAGCCAAGTTGACTGTAGTGCAGCAGCTGTGCAGCGTGGCTGAAAGTTTACAAAGGAAAAAGTGCAATGAAGTGGCCATGCTGGCGTTTTTCAATTTTTCTTTTTTATTGCTGTTGGGACTCATCTACACCTTCGGTTTTGCAAGCCTTCCCTCCAAAATATCTCCTGCCCATCTTCCCATAATGGAACTGATCTGGTTCGTTTGTAGATTCCACTCATCCACCAACTGCCCAGATCGCAGATCCGAAGTGTTATGTCTGTTTGGGCTTGAACGAGAGGTCTAATACTTTCTTTTTTACTTTGGCTTCCTTTGGGCAGGATATAGAATGCCGCACTGGAACAGTTTGCTACTAATGCTGTTTACCTGCTTTAAATGTCCTGTAAATTCTTTTGGGTCCACCCGTGACATCAGAGCTCTTATGGGGATCAGAAATTCCCACGTCATGAAATGGGGAGTTTTTTCCAGAATTAAATAAACGGAGATAGAACACAGATTCAGGAGGGCCAAATGCCGGCTAAATTTTCAGGATTAGCCACATGATTGTACAGACAATGAAATTGAATAGAACCTATTTAAATAATCTGTTATCTTGAAAGAATGGCATGTATCCAGCCCTCCCCACTACAGTAGACATCCCTGCTCCAGAAGGCTGTGAAAGGGAACTCTAGTCTCTATTCCTTGATGCCACATACTTGCCAGGCATAGAGGTAAAATCATGTGTTGTAGACTGTTGGAGAAGAGTGCATAAAGTTTTGCAAGACTGCTGCACATTTTCATCCTGCTTTTCGGCTAGGTTTATATTTTGCAAGTGCCACACACATACAGACACATACACCCTATAAAATACATCTTTCGATTTGATGCCAAAGTGTACAGGATTGTGTACTCGAGGGCAGACTGGCTTACCTTGACGTCGTCTTGAAAATTGAAAGGATACATTTCACTCCTCCACTGGCCACCGATTGTAACTATTGCAGAAGAACTGCTTTTTATTTAAGTGAATTGATGGCTGAATCACTGAGTTTTTTTTACAGTAGGAACAACATTGAGTGCCTCAACCTAAAGGCTATTCTGTTCCATCAATAGCTGTGTTTCTTGGAGGAGGCAACTTTTGACATATACTTTTTTTTAAATTGTATTTTGGGTCTTTGGGCTTTGTTATCCAGTATTCCTCCTCTATTCCAAAATTAGACAATTTCCCATCTCTGCACCTAATCTACCCTACTATACTGCCTTTTACAGTGTGCCACTTTTGAAAAGAGCCCTTCGGAAAAATCGGGCAGGTTATCCTTTTTATTGTTTTGCAGATAAACCCACTTGGTTGAAATGCCTCCATGTCTTTGGCTAACAGGAAAGTAAATGTATCCACTGTTGCTGGCCATGACACTGTTTGTCGTTCTGCCCCACCAAGATGTTAATATTAATAGATTTTAGGAGGCCAAAAAACGGTATAGCTCAACACATCTCATCATGAGTGGCAAACCATTAATCCCTGAACACCACTTACGTGTTGTGCTGTTTGTTCTGAATACAATTCAAAAACAGAAAGCGCCACACTACCACCATACTCCTTTGATGGATTTCTCAGGGTAACAATTTATCTTGACCACAGTGTGCTACATCTATAAAGTAATCTTCGAATCCCTTCACCAGCGCCCTAGCTCATTTTCCCTTGACCCTCTTAGATTGACTACCTCTGATTTGTAATTCAGAAAAAATGAAACTATCCTTTTCAATTAATCCTTTTTGTGTTTGACAGTATTTTCCTTTCTAAGTCTTAGCACCATGAGACTTTGGGTGAAAATTGCGTTTTTAAAGATTCATCTAAATTAACATTACATTGGTCTCTGGCTTGCTCTCCCCTCCCCTGGCTTCTTTTGCCTCTGGCTTGCCTTCCATGATTAATTTGCCTTTCTCTTTGCCCTCTTTGCCTGCCCTCCCTAGTCCCCTTTGCCTTTTGCCTGCCTTCCCTGGTCACCTTTGCCTTTTGCTTCCCCCTCACTGCTCCTCTTGCCTGTGGCCTATTCCCACCCGCCACCCCTGGCTCCTCTTGTCTTCGGCGGTTATCCCGTCAGCTCCCTTTGCCTCTTGCTTGGCCCCATCCCCCGGCTCCCTTTGCCTTTCACTTGATTCCCCCACAATTGGTTCCCTTTGCCTTGCGCTTGCCTCACTCCCAGCTCTCTTTGCCTTGCGCTTGGCCCCCACAACTGGTCCCCAACCCCCTTTGTCTTGCCCTCGCCAGGCTCTCTTCAACTAACACTTGCTTCTGGCTCTTCCACTCAATTTTCTAATTTGATCAGTCCGATTTTCCTGATCTTAATCTCCTTGGTCATTTTCTCCATTCTTTCTTTGAGTATGCGCTGTTGTTCATTTGCTTAGATTTGTAAAATGTTTCTTATGTGGTGCATTTTTGTCTGACTACTGTACACCTGACCGCTGCCTGTAATGATAGGACTTTCCTGCGACAAGGTGTTTGTGGTCCACATTGACTTTTTCCAGTTAGCCAGGTAGGAAAGAACACCGAGTGGAGGGCCTGGGGAGGGGAAGAGACTGAAGTGTTTTCTTTTTTATTAATGAGCATATGCGCAAGCCACTCCTGGATCTCCTCTCCCAGGGCTCTTCACTTCCCCTGGATGCTCTCTAGTGGGATCCGTGGTGACCTCAGGGCTGCGTCTACTGGGGATCGCATGCGAGGATTGTCTCTGCTCTTAGGCTCTTCTATAATCACTCTTTTATTACTGATGCTCATGGTACATTTGTTCTGTTTCCCTCCGCCTTGTTAATTGGGTTTCCATTCCCATAAATGCTAATGAAACTTGCCATCTAGTTGCCTTGTTTGAGATGGTGGAACAGATTCTGCATGTACCTTCAATCTGTACTTTGCCGTACATTTTTTAAGTGAAAATATCTTTGCGTTGTTTAAGGTGCAAGACTCTGCATTAAGTGCATCTCAAGTATGTATTAGCTAATGACAAGAGACAACTTGAAATTTCATACAACATTTTGAAAGCATCTGTACTTCAGTTTTCCACTATACATATTACTGTAAATTCTTTCCAGACTGGTCGCTAGTTATATCATAGATTCCCTTGTGCACCCAGGAGGATTTGTATTTCAGTGGTTGTCTAATGCAATGAATCACAAGGCTCCATGGGAATTTTCTCCAGGTCAGTATTCCACATTTGGGCTATGTATTTTGCTTGTATGCAGTGGCTGGAATCAACCTCATTGCCGCATCGGATCACCAATGGATGATCTGCGTACACTGTATGTAGAGCACACTAGATCTTTCATCATGGCAAGAGTGGTACACTCAATCAAAGATCCTTCTCCTGCAGCCAGTGGTGAGGTTTTAGACTAGTGCAGAGTTTACACTTTTACATCAGTGATTTTTACATTGATGTGTCCTGGAACAGGCTCCATTTGTTTCTTAACTGTAGAAGTAATTGAGAAAAACTGTTACATTAATATGAGTTAAACGTTGTCCATCTCTTTCCCTTGTGCTTTCATTTGCTCTCTGAACTTTGAGACCGCTCATGGACCCTAGGTGACATTTCTCAGACGCTCTTGATCATTTCTATGCAGCAAAATTGACATTTTGCCTTCATGACCAATTGGCATGCCAAGTACCTTTTGTATAAGAGGCCATGTCCTCCACCAGTGGTCTTATCAGTCCTTGCTGACGGAAGTTTCCAGAGAGTATATTTTTTTCCATGAAATATGCTAAAGGGCGTCAGCGCCTGTACATCTTCTAGCTTTGTTTAAGAATTATTGGGGAAACTATTATATTAAACCATTGCGTTAATCCATCTGGTAAACACATTGGGTATTCCAAAGTCCTATCTATTTGTGTTAAAGGGATTCTTTGGAGTCCTCTAACCACCCCATTCCTAGTTATCCAGAGTGCAACTTGTCCAAATGGAATATAACGTGTGGCACACATGGCCGGCAACCTGCACACTTACAGTGGTTGGCACAATTAAAATATCTAAAAAGCAAACTGATCTCTTTGTTGCTATCTTTATTTCCTCACGTTTTCTTCATTGGCACTTTTTTATGACACACAATGTGTATCATTATTGTGTCAGGCACCTGGATCTCCTTGGTGAAACTTCTAGTATTTGGTGTGTAAACATTCGTTTTCTAAAACTTTTGTTCGAGATTCCAAAGTTCTTAATTGTTTTCCTCTGACTTTTCATTATACCTCAATGGATTTGTGGTCTTTTATATTTTCTTCATTTAGGAATCCAAAATATTTGTAAATATTTGCAATAAGTCTTCTCTTCCCTTTAGACTAATAGGCCTGATTGATTATGAAAACAGTATATACTGCTGGATATGTATTGTTACGTTCCATATCTTTTGACAAAACCATCAGTCCAAAATTAGATGTGCCTTGCCTCTTCTCTGGATCTACTTAAGAGATCATTGCAGCAATAGGTGAATGAATCTAACAAACACTCAAGTATCAATGTACAGAAGTAGGGAGATTTGTTAATATCAATTAATACTACCCAAGATTGTGTGCAGTAATTTTTTTATTTGTTTTGGCAAGGAATACCGCACTGAGCACTATTTTAGCCCCCAGCGTAACTCATTTCTGGTATCTCCTTCATCTTCTAAAACCCAAGCACTCTGTTCTCCAAACACCACCTTCCCTCCACCCTCCCTATAGGAACTAAACTGTCAGAGAGCCGCCTACTAGGTTGACCATTTTATAAATCAAATTTCAGTAACTGCAGTTTACTGAGGTAAAGTAGCTGGTGTGAATTGAATATCTTATGCATCTAGATGGAAGAATTCAACTCGGTGGGTACCTTATTTCATTTGCCCTCTGGCAGCTCCCATGCTTTACCTTTGGAGTGAAACCATTGTAGCCTAAGTCTACCCCAATGTTTCACTGTACTAATTTGCCTTTATTAGGCCACCCTTCCTAACAGACGCACGCTTTGTACCTCTAACATGTTTGTTTTTGTAAAGCATTCTCTGCAAAACTTGTTTGCTTTTTGACCTTGGAGCATAGAAGCAAACTGTATATAGTGCATGGGCCTAATCGGGTTACTGTGCATATTGAGTCTTGAGTGGACTTTTCATCAGTATATTGCTTGTATCCAAGTATAGGAGGTAGCGACTGGTAAACAAAATGGGTAAGACGATCGCCAGTACAGTGGTGTGTTTCCTATATGATTTACCTGCGAATCACGGGTCAAACTATGATCTTTGTCTCCCACTGTACAGCTTTAACACTCGTAAGTTGCAACAATATCCACAGGTGTCTTCTGTTTGTAATCATACTCTTAAATCTCTGATGCTTTGGCCTGTACAGAGCTGAATGCAGGTTGTCCGCTTTTTACTAGTGTTGTGCGCCGACATGAAGTATTTTATAGGATTCTGGTAGAGTAGTCAGTAGCTGCCTCAAACCTGTAACTGTTCTGCTCATGAACCTGATTGAGGTGTTCTAATTCTTGACCTTTTTCCCTTCCTGTCGTCTGTGGAATGCTCATTGACACATACAAAGCCGAGGGTTGTAGCTAGGCATAATGTCCATGATTAGGATCTCCTTTAAGGTCTACTTCAGTCCTTTCTCACACAGCCGATGTCAATCAAAATCCAAAACAGCTGTGAATTCTACAACGGCCGTCCCCCATAGCTTGCATGATGGAATCCCACTCTTTGGAGCAGTAAGGAGTCTAAGATCAGAAGGGTTTGAATGGCATGGCGGTGATGTCCTTAACTTGATGATTTGAGAACAAAGGTAAAGAGCGGTCTTAATATAATGGTTATATTCATTTGGTGATTTCTTGGGAGTTGAGTGTGAAAGGAATTCTTGAGGAATTAATTGATGGGAGGTTTGCAGAACTGTTGCTATGACACATACAGACATGTTGTAATTTCTATGCTTACCCTCTTTGCAAAAAGAGGCATTGTAGTTTGTGATTACCCCGATCACAAAGGGTTTGCAGTCCTGTATGTGATCTTCTACCGGAACCAGCAGCTGCTTGTCACTATAGGCACCAAGTTTGGTTGTTGCCGACCTCTGAGCTTGTTTCCAGATCCTTCCTTCTCTAATGCTTTAGTTGAATATTGTTGCGGTCATGTGGTCCACTGTGATTATCTGGTTTCCAGCAGTTCATGTGGTCGCTTTTCTAGGCTGTTTGAGAACCTGAGGTCCAATAGGTCATGAGTCTATCAATGGTATCACACTTTGCCTTCTGACATTTGGCAACCAGTGGAATTCCTCCAGGGCATTTTTTGTGGCTCTGGTTTGGTAGTGTGCATATTCTGTAATAGCCAAATGGGTGGAAGGCCGGGAAGAACCCTCCACCTTGTGTTTTTGGCAACCAGAGCCCATTTCCTCAAGCATGTGAGAAATGTTTTCTCGTCTACAGTCCGTGCACTTATAAAAACTAAGGATAATAAGGTCTTGAAGTTGTCCTGTTTTTTGGGTGGTCTCTTTTGGCGTTAACTTTCAATTGATATTACAGCACTTATCGGAATTTGAATATTTACTATTTGCTCAGAATTAAGAATAAGTGAAAAACAGAAACAAGGTCGAACTCTTGCCTGCCTGATCTTTACACTGCATCTGAAGCTTCGGGAGAAGCCCTCCAAGTCTGGAGTTCTAGTGACTGCTGCAGCTGATAAAAGGCTGGTGCGGATGTTGGTGGTTGCCAACTATCGTCTGTTTTGCGTCATTGATTAGATACTGCACCAAGGAATGCACAGAGGGATTGATTGCCTGGGCTCCTCAGCAGCGTCAGTAGTAGTGCAGTGCGCTTGCGCTTATCGCGTCCCTGGTTAACGTGGATATTTCTCACTAAGGGCCTTGTACCTAATGATTAAATGGGGCTCTAATCTACTCATTTGCACTAGATGGACGATAAAGCCAGGGAAACCTTGAATCAATGCAGGCCACGGCGCGCACCAATTGGCCATTGCACTTACAATAGACCGTTTTTACAATTCTCCCACGGAGCAGGAATGACTCGTCCTGACTAATGTGCCAGTTTGCTCTTAATTTTTCATCAGCTACTAATCATTTACTTAAATTGCACGGCGAAGTAAAATGCTGAGGCAGATCAAAAACGATGACCGATAAAGCAAACTAGGACTGCGTTTATAGATCTGCGTAAGTAACTTGCTAGATAATCCTGTGTGGCGGTGCTGTTGCGCCCTCTAGTGGGCAGCGACTGACCTGTTTTCTTAACGTCAGCCGTTTGCTACACCGATGCTTTCTGCACTGCACTAGCTACCCCTAGCTAGACTTTCAGGGATATATTTACTATTATTTTACGCAACGCGGAGCAGCAAGTGAACTTCCTGCTCTACTTAGCGTGAAAGAGAGTGAGCAGATATGTTCCACGTTTGCAAAGATGTGTAACATTGTTGCTCTTTGTGCTGGAGCACTATGTTCTGCTTGGCGCCAATGCACGCACCCTCCGTTATGGACAGGATTGTTTTTGTGCAGAAAGGAGCACCTTCCTGCGCAAAAGAAATCCAAGAGGCATTTAAAAAACACTAGAATAAAAAAATATTTTTCTCCTTATCTCAGTCCCTGAGAGGCGTACCAATTTGATGCAATCCTAGACTTGCAAACCTTTGTAAATCTGTAAAGGCACCAAATCCATGACGGATGCACTGGAACGTCCATGATCCACCCATAGAGAGTCTCCTTGCACAAAATGTAGTGTTACACAGCGCTGGCCGCTGCGTTGCTTTATATTTCTTTTCAAAGCCACGCAAGGCTGTGCAAATCGCCTCTTTCATGGTTTTATGACTGTTAGTAAAGCCTTTGTGTTGTCAGGAGACACAAGGAAACGCTTAGTAAATCTGGGCCTCAGCCTTTAAAGCACTCTGCATCCTTCACAGATCCTTCCAAGTGAAAGGCGCACCATTTCAAGAAGCAATATTGAAACAATACTCCAAAGATTTAATACCTTGTCTAACCATTCCTCGCAAGAAAAAGACCAATGATAGGCAGCAAAACATTTGACTTTTCTGCCAACCAAGATATGAAGCCTATTAGTCTATCTGAAGTGTAGGAATAAAATACATTTTTGGCTTTTCCTGAATTAAGGAGGCAGAATCAAGCTGGAGACTTGACATTATAAAACTGGACAATGTACGAGGTCAGAACATTCAATTCAAGATTGTTCAAAGGCAGAAATAATAACAATAGAGCATTACCATAGCCAACAGTATTCATTTCAGCCTTGGATTAGGATTGTATGTTTCCAGAGTGTCCTGATAAAACATATGTCATAGCTGCATGTAATCAGTATGGGCTGAGGTTGCGTCTCCATCACAGATTAGATTCATACCACATCGTGGCAGCCTATATTTAAACAACCACAGGACGTGCCTATATATACTGATAGTCCCCACGAATCCTCCTAAGGCAATCTGCTCCGTACTAGGAATTCATGTAATTAATGCACAAAAAGGTCAGTTAATTTGACTAGATACTGTCCTAGCCGGCTCTTCTCTCTTTCCCCTCGTCTCTCTTTCCCCTCGTCTCTCTTTCCTCTCGTCTCTCTTTCCTCTCTTCTCTCTGCTGCTCAACAGTTCCACCAAAGGTTTTATGTAACTTCAATCTTCATGGCAAGTATACAGCACAGGAGATGGATTGATGGAGCAGCAGCCGCCAAACAAAGTCTATAAAGAACCTGCAGAGTAACTACCTCCAACCAACTAGTGCAAACTGTGTGCCCTTCATCTCTCGCTCTTCATTCCACCACTCTAGTAAGGACTGCCACCAAAGAGAGGCTAAGACAACACCTGTGGTCACTGAAACACGGCACCAAAGTACATCCCACACTGACCTTCCTGCAAATACAACTCACTGAGCACTCCCCAGTGGTGGTGTGTGTTCTCCATATGATACTGTTCTTTGACGCCTAATAAGAGTTACGAGTCGATATACAAATCAATTACATTATACAGTATAATCCGGCACCTCATTCTACCGGAAATGAACAGTGCCACTGAAAACCCCTGGTACTGATCATGGCGGATGGCATGGGTGCAAGTGGGTGTCAGGGGCACAAGTCAGAGGTTGGTGATTATAAAAGGTGAAGGACCTGACTGCGTTTGCCAGTTTCCTTAAACAAGTGGGTAAGTTCATTTGTTAAGATACATGCTCAAAAAACAGTTAATTTCTCAGCATTTCAGCAGAAACGCTTAGGCGCGTCATGAGTCGGATACATTTGTCCTTTGTGCCCCTGTTCCTATTGTTCTGATGAGGTGTTGCTTTCCCCCACAGTCGCCCTTTAACAGTGTTGCATGTTGGCACCACATATAGTGGCTGTCCATCTGTGAGGTCCTGACTGAGACATTGTCTCTTTTTCTTAGGCTGCTTGTCTGTAGTTCATTTTTCTTGCCACATACTTCTATCCCACAGTATGAACAAGGTAAAATTGGGGTCCAGTCGCAATGAGTTTCACCAATCAGCATGGACTGTCGTTAGTAGGGAGGTGCCCACTCTTCTTGTCCCCTGCTGTCTTCCTTTTTAGATCTCGCCTAGCGTTGCAGTGCATGCGCTGCTCCCTCTGCGAGATCTATTGTAATAGAGGCGATTTCGGAAGTGGAGTGGAAGCTCCGCCCATTCTTTCTATTGGCCGGCGTCATCCTTTATGGTAAACGCTGCCCTTCAATTGAGAGTGAGGCTTTTTGGTGACCGTCCTGTCTTCTTTAGGCCCACCCACCCGGACTGGATCGTTTGCTTGCGGCGTTCGACTGTGTCCGCAGTTACTTGGTAGGCACTTTCTTTTTGTCAGTCACTTTATTTATTTATATTTTTGCCCGTCTTTCGCAGCGTCACACCACGCTCAGTTTTTTTTTTTTACTTAAAAACGGAGCGCGGCGCCGTTTCAAGGACACTGCGCTCAGTATTAAAGTTAAAAAAACAAAAAAACAAGCGCAGTGCCCTTCAAGCGGCGCCGCGCTCAGTTTTAAACGTAAGCATTTGCAATGCAATCAGACCTACTGCATTGAAAATACTTGTCATTGCTTTATTTTATGAGTTGCATTAACACAGCTAAATCAGAAAGCCTTGGTTAAAGGCAATGCGGGCAGTACTGCCTAGTCAACAACATTTACTGCTGTGTGCTCGGGCTCGTCCTCCACTGCAGCAGATGTAGCAAACATTCAATCAATCAATCATGGCATTTGGATCGCGCGCTACTCACCCGGAAGGGTCTCAAGGCGCTGGGGGGAGGGGGTTGCTACTGCTCGAACAGCCAGGTCTTGAGTTGTTTCCTGAAGGCGAGGTGGTCCTGTGTCAGCCGGAGGTGGATGGGGAGGGAGTTCCATGTCTTGGCTGCCAGGTAGGAGAAGGATCTTCCTCCGGCGGTGGCTCTTCGGATGCGTGGTACGGCGGCGAGGGCGAGGCTTGTAGAGCGTAGCTGGCGGGTGGGTGTGTAGAAGGTCCTGCGGTCGGTGAGGTACTTGGGGCCCAGGTCGTGGAGAGACTTGTGTGCGTGGGTGAGAAGCCTGAACGTGATCCTTTTGCTGACGGGGAGCCAGTGCAGGTCCCTCAGGTGTCCGGAGATGTGGCTGCGTCGGGGGATGTCCAAGATAAGTCGGGCGGAGGCGTTCTGTATGCGCTGGAGTTTTTTCTGTAGTTTGGCTGTGGTTCCCGCGTAGAGAGTGTACCCGTAGTCCAGTCGGCTGGTGATGAGTGCCTGGGTGACGGTCTTCCTGGTCTCGGTGGGGATCCATCGGAAGATCTTACGGAGCATACGCAGGGTGTTGAAGCACGATGAGGAGACTGCGTTGACTTGTCTGGTCATCGAGAGGGAGGAGTCCAGGATGAAGCCCAGGTTGCGTGCGTGGTCTGTTGGCTTGGGAGCGGTGCCCAGGGCGGGAGGCCACCAGGAGTCGTCCCAGGCGGAGGGCGATGGTCCCAGGATGAGGACTTCCGTCTTGTCTGAGTTCAGTTTCAGGCGGCTGTTCTTCATCCATTCGGCGACGTCTTTGATCCCTTCGTGTAGGCTCGTTCTGGCGGTGTCGGGGTCTCGGGTGAGAGAGAGGATCAGCTGTGTGTCGTCGGCGTAGGAGATGATGTTGAGGTTGTGTTGGCGTGCGATCATGGGCGTCTGCAGGGGAGGGCAAGGGGGGGCACTTGCCCCCCCCTGGAACACCGGTCCGTCACTATTGATAGCCCCCTTAGTGGTGTTTGTCTGCAGGGCCGTCAATTTTAAAAGCGTGAGAAAGCGCTTGCAATGACGGTCCTGCTTGATGAGCAAGAGAGAAGGTCCGGGCCTGGCTGCCTGCTCCCACAGCTTGAAGCAGAGGCGCACCTAGAGTCGAATTTCGGGGGGTGGGGGTCACATTTTTCAAGCTAAGGAAGAGGAGCTGCAGCCAGGGGCCCTAGGAAGGGTGAAAAAAACCATCAAAGCCTCATTAACGCCAGCACCGAATTACACAATTCGCCCAAAGATGCAATGGGTGTGTCTGCCTGTTTTTTGCGAGATCAATTGGAAAGTCCTTCTGTGCACTCGTGATTTATTCGTACTCAAGCTATATTCCTTTCTTTTGTTGGTGCGTGCTGCTACATCCTGGTACCTACTCTTTAGTTGCCCTTTCGTATACCATATCGTGTGTGGTGCAGACACTTCTGTTCCGATGGATGTGTGCACTTTTCAGCGAACATTAAAGTTTCATCAATTTCTTTTCCATGGTAATAATCAGTTTGAACTCTTTTTCAGTTGTCAACAAAATATTTTAATTCATATTTTGGTTTCCATTGTTAACTGTTATACGTTTTTTAATATATCCATTATTTCTAAAATAAAATATTGGATATATTTAAAAACAGTTAACAATGGAAACCAAAATATGAATTAAAATATTTTGTTGACAACTGAAAAAGAGTTAAAACTGAACAGAAGTGTCTGCACCACACACAATATGCCTGTTTTTTGCACCATAAGCACTAGTATTACAGAAGGGTCTGCATATGAGATGGATTAAAGAGTTTACGCCTTGAGCTCCAAAGGGGCAGTCCCTCATGTTCATTGCAGCATCGAGTGTAGCCCCTGGACCACTGTCTGTACTCACTGTCGCCTTCCATGATTCACGAAGGGAAAGCTGTTCCAAAGGGACAACTTTTCTTTTCTGAATCATGTACCAACTGCAGCTCAGTGTTGGTATCAGATCAATGGTTTGCGATTGCCATTGCGTTTGAAAACCATTGATATGTCATTGTAAATTGCAATTTGAAGATAGCACCCTTTCCACTGCCCCTCCAAATTCCAATATGAAGTAAGATGCAGAACCCCTTTTGTCAATCATGAAGGTTATACACAACTCTAAAAGGGGGTTTTGCAGTAGCAACCACTGTGATGCTGCAAATTGTAAGCTTTATGACCACAACATCCTTTATGACCACAACATCCTTTTGTATTTGAGGGCCCTAGTTATTTAGATAAAGCAGGATGTGCAGTGAAAGGAATGACGTTACGAATGAGTAGTGCCTTTAATGCTCTGGAAATGCTAGGATCTCCAATCTACCTCTCTACCTCTACCTCTCTCTCTCTACCTTTCTCTCTACCTCTCTCTCTCTACCTCTCTCTCTCTACCTCTCTCTCTACCTCTCTACCTATCTCTCTCTACCTCTCTCTACACCTCTCTACCTCTCGCTATCTCTCTCTCTCTACCTCGGTCTCTCTCTACCTCTCTCTCTCTACCTCTCTACCTCTACCTCTCTACCTCTACCTCTACCTCTCTACCACTACCTCTCTCTCTCTCTACCTCTCTCTCTACCTCTCTCTCTCTCTGCCTCTCCCTCTCTCTCTCTCTCTACCTCTCTCTCTCTACCTCTCTCTCTACCTCTCTCTACCTCTCTCTACCTCTCTCTCTACCTCTCTCTCTCTACCTCTCTCTCTACCTCTCTCTCTCCACCTCTCTCTCTCTACCTCTCTCTCTACCTCTCTCTACCTCTCTCTCTACCTCTCTCTACCTCTCTCTGTACGTCTCTCTCTTTACCTCTCTCTCTACCTCTACCTCTACCTACCTCTCTACAACTCTCTCTACACCTCTCTACCTCTCGCTATCTCTCTCTCTCTCTCTACCTCTGTCTCCCTCTACCTCTCTCTCTACCTCTACCTCTCACTCTACCTCTCTCTCTCTACCTCTCTCTCTCTACCTCTCTCTACCTCTCCCTCTCTCTCTACCTCTCCCTCTCTCTCTACCTCTCTCTCTCCACCTCTCTCTCCACCTCTCTCTCTCTACCTCTCTACCACTACCTCTCTCCCTCTCTCTCTACCTCTCTCTCTCTACCTCTACCTCTCTCTCTCTACCTCTCTACCTCAACCTCTCTACCTCAACCTCTCTACCTCAACCTCTCTACCTCAACCTCTCTACCTCAACCTCTCTACCTCAACCTCTCTACCTCAACCTCTCTACCTCAACCTCTCTACCTCAACCTCTCTACCTCAACCTCTCTACCTCAACCTCTCTACCTCAACCTCTCTACCTCAACCTCTCTACCTCAACCTCTCTACCTCAACCTCTCTACCTCAACCTCTCTACCTCAACCTCTCTACCTCAACCTCTCTACCTCAACCTCTCTACCTCAACCTCTCTACCTCAACCTCTCTACCTCAACCTCTCTACCTCCACCTCTCTACCTCCACCTCTCTACCTCCACCTCTCTACCTCCACCTCTCTACCTCCACCTCTCTACCTCCACCTCTCTACCTCAACCTCTCTACCTCAACCTCTCTACCTCAACCTCTCTACCTCAACCTCTCTCTCCACCTCTACCACTACCTCTCTCTCTCCACCTCTCTCTCTACCTCTCCACCTCTCTCTCTACCTCTCTACCACTACCTCTCTACCTCTACCTCTACCTCTCTCTCTACCACTCTCTCTCTCTACCTCTCTCTTTCTACCTCTCTCTCTTTCTACCTCTCTCTCTACCTCTACCTCTCTCCCTACCTCTACCTCTCTCCCTACCTCTCCCCCCCTACCTCTACCTCTCTCTCGACCTCTACCTCTCTACCTCTCTCTCTCCGTCTACCTCTCTCTACCCCTCTCTCTCTCTACCCCTCTCTCTCTCTACCTCTCTACCTCTCTCTCTACCTCTCCCTACCTCTACTTCTCTCTCTACCTCTCTATCTCTACCTCTCTCTCTACCGCTCTCTCTACCGCTCTCTCTAACCCTCTCTATACCTCTCTCTCTCTCCCTCTCTACCTCTCTCTCTCTCCCTCTCTACCTCTCCCTCTACCACTCTCTCCCTACCTCTACCTCTACTTCTCCCTCTACCTCTCTCTCTACCTCTACCTCTACTTCTCCCTCTACCACTCTCTCTCTCGCTCTACCTGTAAGTCTCTCTCTACTGCTCTCTCTTTCTCTCTTTCTCTCTCTCTCTCTCTACCTCTCTCTACCTCTCTCTCTACCTCTCTACCTCTCTCTCGCTCTACCCTCTTTCTCTCTCTACCTCTACCTCTCTACCTCTACCTCTCTCTCTACCTCTCTCTCTACCTCTCTCTCTACCTCTCTCTCTACCTCTCTCTCTACCTCTCTCTCTACCTCTCTCTCTACCTCTCACTCTACCTCTCACTCTAACTCTCACTCTACCCCTCTCTACCCCTCTCTACCCCTCTCTACCCCTCTCTACCCCTCTCTACCCCTCTCTACCCCTCTCTACCCCTCTCTACCCCTCTCTACCCCTCTCTACCCCTCTCTACCCCTCTCTACCCCTCTCTACCCCTCTCTACCCCTCTCTACCCCTCTCTACCCCTCTCTACCCCTCTCTACCCCTCTCTACCCCTCTCTACCCCTCTCTACCCCTCTCTACCCCTCTCTACCCCTCTCTACCCCTCTCTACCCCTCTCTACCCCTCCCTACCTCTCTCTACCTCTCTCTCTTCCTCTCTGTCTCTACCTCTCTCTCTACCTCTTTATCTCTTTACCTCTCACCCTCTCTACCTCTCCCACTCTCTCTCTACCTCTACCTCTCTCTCTACCTCTACCTCTCTACCTCTACCTATCTCCCTCTACCTCACTCCCTCTACCTCTCTCTCTCTCTACCTCTCTCTCTCTACCTCTCCCTCTATCTCTATACCTCTCTCTACGTTTATACCTCTCTCTCTCTCTCCCTACCTCTCTCTCTCTCCCTACCTCTCTCTCTCTCTCCCTACCTCTACCTCTCTCTACCTCTCTCTCTCTACCTCTCTCTCTCTACCTCTCTCTCTACTTATCTCTACCTCTGTCTCTCTACCTCTCTACACCTCTCTCTCTCTACCTCTCTACACCTCTCTACACCTGTCTACCTCTCAAACAGTTGAATTCCGGGAAGCCCAAACCATCAGTATTTCAAATCTGCGCATGAAACGTGGGTAGGATGAGCCGTGCAGCTCAGAAAGGGATGTTCTTTTTACATAATTTGTATTTAATTGAATTGGGAAGCAGGAGAACAGTCTCTCAGTTGAGATAGGGATTAGCATATACTGGTGACAGCTTTTGAATTGGCTTTAAAACCATTCAAAGATGGCTGCAGCATCTACGTGGGATGTGGTGGACTAAGTGGCAGCCGGAGCCATATAGCACTGCTTGTCATTTAAAAAAAAAAACAGCATTGACATAGCCAATAGGTCTCCCCTTTGGGACCTTATAAGTGTTTAGTTGTCTAGTACAATATCCTTGGTGCAACAACTTCAAGTGTTGCATGGCTAAACACTTATAAGGTCCCAAAGGCGAGACCTATTGGCAATGCCAATGCTAGTTTGTTTTTTCCTCTGTTTCATTGTGGTTGCCAGGTAATCTGCTGTGAAGCCTCACATGATTTTTCTCCCACCCCATGGGTTTCTTTGTTTATTTAAGCTCTTTGTCTTATTAGATTTTTTTATTTGTTTATTTAATACTTGTGCTCAATCATGTCGGAGGATGGTGATGAAGTAAAAATGTTGCCCCCCCCTGGAAAAATTTCTGCGGACGCCCATGCGTGCGATGGTTGCAAGAGGTCTCATGTAGACGTTGAAGAGGGTTGGGCTGAGCGAAGATTCTTGGGGTACGCCACAGATGACTTCGGTGGCCTCGGATCTGAACGGGGGGAGGCGGACTCTTTGTGTTCTTCCGGCGAGGAATGAGATGATCCACTCCAGTGCCTTTTCTTGGATCCCGATGTTGCTGAGGCGTTGCACTAGGGTGCGGTGGCAGACGGTGTCGAACGCTGCAGAGAGGTCCAGGAGGATGAGGGCCGCTGTTTCCCCATTGTCGAGCAGGGCTCGGATGTCGTCGGTGGCTGCGATGAGGGCGGTCTCGGTGCTGTGGTTGGCTCGGAACCCGGACTGCCAGGGGTCGAGGGATCCGTTCGTCTCGAGGAAGGCTGCAAGCTGTCTGTTGACGGTCTTCTTGATGACTTTGGCAGGAAAAGGGAGGAGCGAGATGGGGCGGAAGTTCTTGAGGTCGGTGGGGTCCGCTGTTGGTTTCTTCAGTAGGGCGCTGAGCTCGGCATGCTTCCAGCTCTCCGGGAAGGTGGCGGTGTTGAAGGATGAGTTGATGACGTCCCGGAGTTGGGGTGCGATGGTGGAGTCGGCCTTGTTGAAGACGTGGTGGGGGCAGGGGTCGGTTGGGGATCCGGAGTGGATGGTGTGCATTGTGCGGGCTGTGTCTTCGGTGGTCACCGTTGTCCAGGTGCGGAGGGTGGCGGTGGGGGGCGTTGGTTCGACGATTGGGTGCGTGGAAGGTGCGCCGAAGCTGTTGTGGATGTCGGCGATCTTGCGGTGGAAGTACGAGGCGAGAGAGTCGCAGAGATCTTGTGAAGGAGTGATGTTGTTGTTGCTGGTGCTGGGATTGGAGAACTCCTTGACGATGTTGAAGAGTTCCTTGCTGTCGTGGGCATTGTTGTCCAGTCGTTCCTTCAGTGATTTCTTCTTGGTGGTGCGGATGAGTTGGTGGTGCTTGCGGGTGGCGTCTTTGAGGGCGGTCCTGTTGTCTGTGGTCTGGTTGCGGAGCCAGGCTTTCTCGAGGGTGCGGCAGTTCTTCTTGGAATTCTTGAGTTCGTCGTGAACCAGGAGGCTTTCTTGCTTCTGGGTCTGCTGGGCGGGTTCTTAAGTGGCGCGAGGTAGTCGGCGCAGGCGGTCAGCCATTGTGTGAAGTTGCGGGCTGCTTCGTTGGGGTCCGTTGTGCTGGGGGGTGGGTTCTGGCTGAGTGAGGTGGTGAGCTGCTCGGCGGTGATCTTGTTCCAGCTTCTGCGAGGAACCTGTTGCGGGTGGTGGTGGGTCATGGTTCTTCTGAAGCTGATGTGGACGCAGCTGTGGTTGGTCCAGTGATGTCCGGTGGAGTGGCTGAAGGTGATGTGCTTGCTGGCTGAGAACACGGGATCAAGCGTGTGGCCGGCTTAGTGGGTGGGGGTGTTGACCAGTTGCTTGAGTCCGAGGTTGGCGAGGTTGTCCAGCAGGGCGGTGGTGTTGCGGTCCTTGTTGTTCTCCAGGTGGAAGTTGAGGTCCCCTAGGAGGATGTAGTCAGCGGAGCGGAGGGCGTGCGGGCTGATGAAGTCCGTGATGTCTTTTTCTGAATTGTGTACGTGGTCCCGGGGGTCTGTAGACGAGGGTGCCTCTGAGGGTCGTCTTTGGGTCGGTGTGTATCTGGAAGTGGAGATACTCGGCGGTGGTGAAGGTGTCGTTGGAGTCGGTCGTGATGCGGATGGTGTTCTTGTGTACGATGGCGATGCCTCCTCCAGTCTGGTTGGCGCGGTCTCTCTGGATGATCTTGTATCCGTCTGGGATGGCGATGGCGATGTCGGGTGCTGAGGAGGCGTTCATCCAGGTTTCCGTGAGGTTGTCGAGCAGGTTCCAAAGTTCGATGGCGTGTCTGTGGATGGAGCGGGTGTTGAGCAGGATGCACTTGAGGTGGTTGCTGCTGGTGCTTTGCTTGGCGGGTGCGGTGCAGGTCCGGAGGCAGGTGTACTTGCAGGCCTGACAGGTGAAGGGTCCGTGGGTGCGTCTCGGGGTTGCTCGGTGGCAGCCTCTCGGTCGGTTGGGTTTGAGTGCGAAGAGGGTGGCGGCGTCGTAGGTCCGTCGGGGGCCAGGGGTCCTGGCACTGGGCGCGGTCCAGGCGCGGACGGGCACAGACGGGCTTGCCTTTGGCGCGCAATCGGCGCGCCCGCTGCGCGTCAACGCTGTGCGTGCGTGGAGGCGACATAAGAAGGGAGCCGGGAGGGAGGGTCCGCTGGGTGGCGGGAGCGGGGGGGCCAATCGGCTGGCGGGGGGCGGGCCGCAGGGAGGCAGCGGCGGGAAGTGGCGAGTGGCGGCAAAAACAGCAACAGGAAACCAGCAAAGCAGGAGGAGCGTGGGGGGCGACCCAGCCTGGCAAGGCACAGTGGTCGCTCCCGAGGTCAGGACGAAGTCCCCTTAAGAAGGGAGCCGGGAGGGAGGGTCCGCTAGGTGGCGGGAGCGGGGGGGCCAATCGGCTGGCGGGGGCGGGGCCGCAGGAAGCCAGCGGCGGGAAAAGGCGAGTGGCGGCAAAAACAGCAGCAGGAAACCAGGAAACCAGCAAAGCAGGAGGAGCGTGGGGGCGACCCGGCCTGGCAAGGCACAGTGGTCGCTCCCGAGGTCAGGACGAAGTCCCGCACTTCCTGCCTCTGGTGACTACCGCCTCAAGAACCCCTTCTGTCCCGACAGAGATCAGAGATGTACGTCACGTCACGCGAGGCTCATACATCCCGCACGACATTGGGGAAGAAGTGGTTAAAAAAAAAACACACTAAGTGCAACAGTTGCAAGCCTGTCTGTGGTAGCGGTTGGCCTCATTTTCCGACGGTGTGACTTGGCAAAATCGTTGATGAACATTTTGCAAGAAGTGAGCTAAAAGCTCTGCTAAATATAATTATAAGCAGCAATAACTTCTCTTTTTTTATTAATAACACGGTGACTAATTTGCTGGTTATATGTGACTATGAGATTATGCTCAAACACGTCAGTGTGGAAATTTGTGCGCTGGATATGCGTCTGGTGTCAGTCTGTGGAGTCAGGGAGGCCTTTTACCTTGAACTGAGGTAAACTGGCCCTCCCCGCCCTGAACTCTGCTCTTGAATTACCGTCCTTGAATGAACGCACTTGTCAGTCCTTTATTAATTTTGCTCTTATTCTAGTTGCCACCTGCTGCTCCATCTTTGCATGTCAGAATACTTAAAAAAACAAGCACTGGCAAAGCCAATAGGTCTCGCATGCTATTGGCTTTGTCAGTGTTTAGCTATGTGGTACAGCAGCGCAACTGTCCTGCAGCATGGTTTAAGGAAGCATTGGTACAGCCATTAGATTTTGCCTACGAGAACTATTGGCTTTGTCAATATTTTTAGACATGTTGTACAGCAGTGTAGCTGCTGTACAGCATAGCTGAAAGTTAAAAAAAAAAGTGCTATGATGCAGCTAGTGCTGGTTGCATCATACTACTTTTTAAAAAACATTTTCAGCCACTGCTGTACAACATGGCAAAAAATATTAGCAAAGTAAAAAAACAAACAAACGCTATGAGGCAGCCAGCGCTTGCTGGGTCATAGCACTTGCTTTTATCGGGGGTAGAGGGACATGGCACTATAGAGGGAGGGTTATGGGGGAAATAGAGACCGAGGGTGTGGGGGTAAAAATCACCTATGACAGCCAGCGCTGGCCAAATTAAATGTGTACACTCACAATATATTTGCGTGCGCCGGTTAGCACGTGTATGTTTCTTATGCTGCAGACAACTTCTGGGTGCACACTGTGAGATGAGTAGCTAAGGATCAGTCTCGTTGCTCACTGGATTAGTGCATCTTTTTTAGTTTTCTGTGCTAAACCGTATGGTCCCACATTAGGATTTTGGTGGTTCCACTCAGTATATTATCCTTCTGAAGTCGATAAATTGAATACCATGGAGTTGGGTATCTCTAAACAAGACACCCAGTGCCAACATATCAGTGGAGAACACTGCTTTACAAGTTCATGTAATGTGTGATGCTGCTTGTGTTTTAATATGCAAGCGGCGTGTGATTGCTTTACAACACTATCCGCACAATGGTTATGTATTCACCATTATCTCAGTGTGTAGGAGGCTAGCTCACTCTATAAAACCGCTAGGCTTGGCGCTGGGGAAGTAAGCCTTCAATACGCAGCGGGACTGTTCTAAATTGTGATTGCATGCGTATGTATGCCAGTTCTGTGGTGTTGAGTATATTTCGTTTTATTGTTCGCGTTAGTGTCTGGTTCTCTGTGAGTGTGCATGCGATGTTTGTGCACATAGAATGCAGTACAATATCCTTTTGAACAAAATTGTTTGCGTTGTTAACTCTACACAGGTTTTTATGCGTGTCGAAAAAAAACACACATTTTCCTAACCTCTGGGTCCCCTTCTCTCAGCAGCACAGACTTGTCACAGAAGCACTCTAAACAGAATCCCTGCATCTTGCCCACTCTCTCGGCTGCAATAATTAGTGTGTTCATTGTAATTATAAATGCAAGCTATATGCAAATTATTATGCAAGTACACAGATTTCCAAAGTTTTAGGAGAGGCAGCTTTCTCTGAGTGCGTTGTGTGTACAATTTCTGTGTGGCTAGTAATGCTTTGCCGCTGCCCCAAGTGTTTACATTAGCAGGAAACATCCTGGCAGTGTGGGTGTACCTGCCAGTGCACAGTGGGTGCTTTGATTTGCACACAGTCGCGATAACTGCATACACTGGGTGTGCGAACATGATGGTGCATAGAGTCATGACACTTGCACAAATAAGTTTGTACTTGTGAGTTAACACCTCCCCAGCCCTCTGTGAATAATGTGTGTATAACTGTGTATAACACAAGGTGTGTATACCTGCCATTGTGGGGAACACTGGGTGCTTGATTTGCACCATTCAGAATACCTACATACACTGGGTTTGAGAACGTGAGTGAATACAGTCCAGACACTGGCAAAAAACTAGATTTGTGTTGTTGAGTTAACAGTTAACACCTCTCTAGCTCTGTGTACACTGTGTGTCTGAGACATGCACACACTGGGTGTGTCTGTAAGCATGCGAACAGAGGCAGAAGATTTGCTCACAGTAGGGGTGAGTAGACAGTCAAATTACAAACAGCAGGCGTATGTCACTCAGTGTGTACTGCCTAAGTTCTGTTCATACTAACTAGGTGCTTGAGTGTACGCCATCCCAACACTGCACTGGTTGGGAGTACATACAGCCACAGCAGTTGCATAAATATAGGTGGGTGCACACTGCTGATATACCTAGGAGCACTGGGTGTGTCAGCAAGCGTCCCTAGGCCCTTTCTTGCATTACACCGGATGTGTGTTTAATTTTGCACTATCCTGCCTCTACACACGTTGCTTGCCAACGGGACAAAGGCTGAGCACTGCTTACACCTACATTTGTAGAGCGGATGATGTGAACATCTATGCCACTCTTTGGAAACACATTTCATGAGTCTAGTATACATTTTTTGGAAGTTGAGTAATCCAATTTGAAGGCTTCTTTGTCCTCTCAATAATTATTGATGTTCTACATGGTATTTAGCTGCGCACAATGGCAGAAAAGTAAGCCAGTAGAGCCTAGCGTAGCATTTGTACTCGCTATACATCCTCCAGCACAAATTCCTATGTACAGACAACAGCACAGACTTCACCGTATACCTCCAATCCACAACAGTTTTCCACATCTTGCCACAGAATTTCACAGCACACCACATAATTCAACTCCACATGTCAAAACTCAACACACAATACCATCCCATTAACTCCATAATTCACAATCTAACTATTCATCATTCCATTACACTTAATGCTATTTAATTACTATCCACATAATTTTACAGCACACCATGTCACATATTTCCACAACTCCACACCACACAATTCCATACCACACAAAATCCCCTACAAACCATTCCAATACAACCCATCTCTGCCTCGCACTTGCACCAAACCTATCATCTCTCCACAACACACCCACTGCCCTTCTCATGTCACCCTCACACTCCCAATACCCCCTCTCATCCCTCAATCCCACTGCCCCCTCTCATCCCTCCCTCATTCTCTGGCTCCTATGTATACAGCCTGCTGATGCATGCTGCCTTCCTGTACCTCCTCGAGCTGTGCACTAGCTCAACTTTAGCCTCCCCCGAGCCCCTTCAACATGTCCCTCTCTCACTCTTTCTCTCATCACTTGCTCACGCACTCTTTCTTCCCCTCTCATGTGCTTCACTTAAGGTCTTCCACCACAATATCTTTCCTGTGCCTTTTCAAGGTTTTCGTCCCCCCAATCACACGCTCTCCTCCTCCTCTCTTGGGGTGTCTTCTGCGTATATACGCGCTCCCTCTTTATATGTCTGTGGCCTGTTCTCCCATTCTTCTTCTCTTTCTCACACACTTTCTGCTCCTCTGTCTGGTGTCCATTCACTACTTTGTGCACAAACTTCCTATCCCTCTCTGTCTTCCTGTCTAGCTATTCTCTGCACCTCTCACCGCTGTCTATTCACCATGCCACATAATTCCACAACATAAATACACTACACACCACACAACCCACACAATTCCACAACTAACAATTCCAAGCCAACCCACATATTTCCACTCCACACCACAGACATTCACAACACTCCCAAAAAAATATAGGTGAAAGACATTACCATTTACAACACCAATAGCTCGAACTCTCGCAAATGCGAGACCTATTGCATTGCAAATGCTTGTTCATTTGTACTACGAGGGAAATCTCATATTTCCCTATCACGTGCTTGAGTGTGACCGTTCTGGTCTCGTGACCTTTCCACTGAAACCATGAAGTCAATCCCTCCATCAATGAAGGCTGCATGATTAGATATCACGGGGACACCTGTTGCAATAAAGATTAATGTTAAACGGAAACGCCGCCTTCACCTGGAACTATACTAGTACTCTGCAGGGGGGCATAACTAAGGGAGAATGAGAGTAGTGTTTGGCGCTAAAGTCCATACACACGGAGGGGAGAGGCAGCTTATCAGTGAATATGACACCACTTTCAAAGAAAGGTAGCTATGTCCAGCCTCTTGTTCATAACTGCTGACACCCTGATCCAATCAGTTTGCTTTGCTTATCACTAAACACTTCTAATGAGCGGCCATTGTGTGGCTGAGAGTGGAAGGGGCGCCAAAGCCTCTGTAACCCTGCTCTAAGCTCCTTGGACGACTTTCGTTTTGGCTTTGGACTGGAGAGGACTGCAGCCTTCTCGGTCTTCGCAGTCAAGTTGGTACCAGGCTAGAGGCTGCACTTTGCACCCGTTGCCCGACATAGCCATGGAGGAGGCAGGCCCGAGCGCTGGCACTTCTGCATTCCACATGCCCGACTGGTTGGTGAGTGCTTGGGAAACACTTTCACGCTGCTTCGACTGCCAAGGGGATGCCTTACCGTTGGCTTGTGTAAAGCTTGTGTAAAGCTCAGAAGTTAATCCCACAAACATTCCCTGGAGTTGATTTTACTGCATACCCTCTCCTAGTGCTCTTATCAACTCTGATGATCCCACCGTTTACTACTCTTTAATGTCCACAAGCGCCACTTTGGCAAATCGTCCCCTCTGCACTTTTGGTTAAGCTGCTATGAGCACTTCTGCATTTTTAGGCGTTATTTTTACTCCATGAAATAAAAGGCTTGCATTGTAGTCTGCTCTTGCTCGCTCGGGTATAGTATGCCAGGGTTAGTTCCCTTACAAGTGTACCTTTGTTGCATGAGGTGGTGCAAATGATCATGCATTGGACTGGCACTGTGGTGGACGGTGTGTTCTAGGCATGTGTTTATTGCTGTTGGGTTACTTCAGTATTTGCTTAAATTATTATTATCTTTGTTTTATGCTTGAGACTCCGGTGCTGAACCTCTCAGTTGAGGCAGACCATGTGTAAACAATTACCAGGGACCTCTGGTAAGTGTAAAATTAGGACCTGCCACCAAGGCTTCAGCCAGTATTGAATTCTTTTTAAATTGTTGAATATTTGTAGGTCGGCCATCTATTAATGTAAATCTTTGGCTTATCACGTGAAGCCGGCAGAGAAAACACGCTGATATGAATCTCTTGTGGGCATTGACTAAGTCTCAACACTTTCCTCTTTCACCTGTGGTAGGTGCGAGGCTCCTGGAAAGGCAGCTTGAGGTTCTCTCATGCTGCTGTAGAGGATGCGGGTCTTCAGTAACCTGCAAATACCCCTCCCAAGAGACTAGGAGCGTTTCAAAATGTACTTCATTCTATATGAAATGCGAATGTAATTTGCACATTGTCTTACTACCTTTATTATTGTAAAGTGCGCTGAATGAACTAGCTTGTGATAGCATAATGTAACAAGCATTGGAAATGCAATAGGTCTCCCCTTAATTTAAATTAAAGCTATTTGCTTTGCTAATGGTATTGTATTTCAGCTATGTCTTATTGAGTGTTTGTATGTAATATGTTGTGCCTTTATGTTGGTTGAATTGTAATTGTTGTGTGTGTTGTAGTTTAACGCATATCGTTAGAAGAAGAGCAGTGTTTAAGATTTGGGACGGAGAGTGAGTAGAAGAATAGCATGAGGGTGATGAAGTATAGTGAGGAGGAGAGTAGCATGAGGCAGAAGAAAGGGGAGTGGTGGGGCGAGTAATATGAGGAGAAGGAAGAAAGCGTGGAGGAGATTAGCGTGTTTTTGACGGAAGGAAATTGTGGAGAGCAGTATGAGGCATAATGAAAGAGGAGAAGAAGAGTAGTAGGAGGGATAAAAAGGAGTGTGAGAAGTAGAAGAGTAGTGTGAGGTAGAAGGAAGCTAAGATTATTAGTTTAGTATTCGGCATAAGGAAGTAGATAGGTGTAGAAGAGCAGTGTTAAGGAGATTGTAGGAGAAGGAGGAGGAGAAGAGCAGTGTGATGCATAAGGACAGAGTAATGAGGATAAGAGCATTGGTAGGCAGAAGGATGGAGAGTGTTGCGGAGAAGAGCAGTGTGTGCTAGAATGTTTGTGATTGTGGATGAGAGTAGTGCGAGGCATATGGATGTAGTGTTGTGTTGGTAGTGTTGTGTTGGTAGTGTTGTGTTGGCAGTGTTGTGTTGGCAGTGTTGTGTTGGCAGTGTTGTGTTGGCAGTGTTGTGTTGGCAGTGTTGTGTTGGCAGTGTTGTGTTGGCAGTGTTGTGTTGGTAGTGTTGTGTTGGTAGTGTTGTGTTGGTGGCGCTGCGTTGGTGTTTAGTTAATGGTGGTTGTTGATTTTGACATACATCACACCTAATTGAGGACACAGCTATTAATGCCCACACTAAGAATACCAAGATTAAGAAGCATGCGCTGACTGGTGCATGGGGGCACAGGTACCCAGAGATACACACATACTCATAGGAAATAAGGAAAGAGGTGTTTTAAATCACTCTTTCGTGTTCAATACCAATCAAACATGCAATACACATATTAATGACATGCTAGTTAAAATAAGTGTGACATTTCTACCGCACAGCAGTAGAACTGCTTGAGAAAACACATTTTATTGCCTCATAGCTATTCTACCAGTTGACAGATGAAAGGTACTACAGCCACCTTACAACCGAATTTGTAACTGGAATTGTACCTCACTGCAGGGATTTAACTCCCTGTGTCCAAGCACCGTTATGTACCTGTCTTTAGAACTACAGCACATAAAAACCGGGTGCCTTAAACCATACATGCAGATGTGCAAAGTGTAATATGCTGGTTATTATCGTTGTTGATACAGGGAAGGGTCAGCATGGCCCAAGACACACAGATGGAGTGAACGACAAGGAAAATTGTCTTTCGAAGCTTAAATCTATTTTATTTATGATCTGGATGTAGCACCAGTATGCTGCTTCGGAGTGCTAGAGGGCATCCAGGGGTTTGAGAGTAAACAGTGCAGAAATGGGCCGGTTAACGGTGCAGAAATGGGCAGGTCACCACTCTTTGCAGACCTAAGTGTTCACTTAAGAGTTCAGTGCATTCTGGGAGATGTGCCCTGCTGGCTTCAGGTTCATAATAAAGGTTTATAAAAGGTACTCAAGAGACTGGAAAAGAGGTGCACTGCCGAAATTTAGTTATCTGGCATCTATGGTTGTATATGGCTGAATCTGTCCCAGCCTCACTGGCCCGGGGGCATCCCCGTTACCAGTCCGCCTCAAAGCAAAGGCTTGAATTGCCTCTTAAGACAGCAGATGCTCCGCAGTCCAAGACCCCCTAACATGTACCTACAAAAACCACTTTTCAGAATGCATCGTGCACCCGCTTTTTCTAAGCACAGAGCCTTCAGGCGCTTCAGTTAGCTGCACAGTGCCTCATCAACACATTGATCCCTTCACTTTTGCACCCGCCACTAAGTGACTTGCAGCAGATTTCAGACTATCCTGTTCTAACACAAAGACGAGTGCTGCACACCGCTATACCACTTGTTAGAGAGGCCTGTTTACATAAACAAACCACCATGCAATTCAACGCAAGCACGCCATTGGAGGCGGAAGGATACACTCAAACAGCCAACAGCTTCAGATGAGTTTTGAGTTCTCCACTGGGATGAACCAAAACAAATGACTGACAATGTCTCTAGCCAATAACTGAAAGAGACTGGTTGAAGAAAGCCATATGTAGTAAGGGTGAACCCAAAACCCACTATAGATCGATATTTAACAATGGGTCTGTCTGACAACCTCACCATTGAAACCCAGAACACTCATCCGCACACAAGTCACTGAAAAGGGCATTATCTGGGTCAAACTTGCTTGACTTTTACATTAACCATCACAAGCCATTAGTCCACTAGGGATTCTAAAACACTATTATCTACTAGCCACACACACGCAAACAAAAATACACAATCATCTGATAGAAACACATACTAACTACACACAACCAACCAACAATACACGGCCTGATGGAAACTCATACTAACCACACACAACCAACAATACACTGCTTGATGGATACTCGTACTAACCACACACCACCAACCAAAAATACAGAACCCTCTGAAGGAAACCCAGAACCGTACGTCAAAGGCACTAAGACCAAGAAAGCAACATGGCGTCATACCAGTGGTAGATGGCGCTATACAAACCTGGCACCCATCCCGTGAGAATTCAGCACTGGCAGAGGTGGCAGACAGCTCCGAGAGGGCTCTGCTGCTGGGGAATTAGAGGAGCACCCCGCTCGGTGCCCCACCCCCACTGCAGCCGTACCAAATTCCCCTTCTTGCTAAATGCTCTGTAGGCAAAACATGTTGCACACCGAAAGTCTCCATGACTCCTCGAAAAGGAAGATTTTCTTCTGAAAAGACCTGCATGAGCAGAACCCTTGCTTTCTGTGGGTGCTACGGTGAGGCGAGGAGGCTGTGTGAGCGGTGTCTTGACCATGCTGGTGGGAATGGTGCATCTTGCACTACGTGTTTCAAAAAGGCACAGACACACGACATTCCCCAGCGCCATGGATGGAAAGATTCAGCAAAATAGAAAGACCTCTACCCTGAAATGTTCACCCCATAACCCTCAAATGAGGAGGTGGGTGCACTCACTAAACCCGCAGTGCAGAGCAAGGGGGTTTTCAGTGCTAGACCGAATGTCACAGATGCATTTGAGGTTTTATGAGATGCACCGTGAAACCAGCTGATGCGTTCTAATCCCAGCTCACCACAGATCAACTTGTGTGATCCTGAGTAACTTACTTTCGCTCTACATTTTAGTGCCCCTTAGCTGTGGAGATGGGGAACAGTATGGAAAATGCAGGATATTTGCATGAAGGGGAGCTGGATTTTACACGTGTGTGTGTGTGAAGTTTTGCTTCTGGTAGAGCGGTAAACGAATGAATTCTCTGGATAGTGAACTGTTTGCTTTAAGCCCGGCTGTAGCAGAGTCAACCATATACACTCAGAACCACTCAGGCCATGTAGAAGCATCATTAACCATGCCAGGGCACCCTCTTGCTCCCCATGTCTGTAGCGCACATGAAGCCCAGCTCTGGCCCTCACCTCACTTGGATCCCTCTGCAGGCTGGAAGAGCTCTCGGTGGCCGGACTTCTTTTTCTCGCTCCTTCAGCCACTTCTTGGCCCGGGAGAGCTGAGCCCTTCTGGGACTGGTCTGTTTATTCCCCCCCCACCCTCCTGCACCCCTCACGCTTTGTCTGAACAGACTGCGGGCGGCGGCGCTGAACCATATTCAAATATATAGTTACGAATGTACGGTTTTAGAAACCGCATACTTTGCTTTGATACAATCCCAGTCAGTGGCTAAGTCAGAGTTGTTGCGCACCCCCACACTTCCCAAAGCCGCCCCAGAGTGCTTCAGGCCAGGGCAGAGGCTTCAAAGACTCCTGATGCACTGTGGAGGGCCCGAATCCTCGCGTGAGCCCTCCCCTCGCTGTAATGCGCCCGCAGTATCACCCCCGCCCTCCCAAGCACTGGAAATGTAGAAGAATGGGGGGAGGATCGGCAGGCGACCCCTAGGACCTCCCGTTCTGTCTGGAGGCCCCGGCCGCAGGTATGTGACCAAGAGCCTGCTTGAGCCTAATACGCCTCCCGGTCGGGTAGAGGGGGTTGATGGAGGTGTAACGGGATGCCTAACACCGGAACGGTGGAGCTGTGCCTAACTACTTGTCCCCTGCGGACAACAGCCCCCAGGGGCACATTAAAACAAGCTCGGCCGAGGCGGCGGTGCCCGCTTCAGGGACACTGCGCTCTGAATCAAAGTAAAAATAAGTAAATAAACTGTGCGCGGTGTCCCTAAAGCAGAAACCGTGCACTAATCAAAGTAAAAATAAGTAAATAAACGGAGCGCGGTGTTCCTAAAGCAGGTGCTGCGATCCGAAATAAAGTAAACAAGCAAAAAATGTCAAGGCGGTCCGCACTCAAAATGACAAAGAAAAAGTGCTTCCAGGCTGATATAGGAGAGCGTGTAACTCCGCGAGTGAGAAATCCAATCCCGGTGGGCAGGGCCAAAAGTGGACAGGGCGGTAACAAGGAGGGACTAAGAAGCCTCCTTTTCAACCGTGAGCCAGCGTTTAACATGGAGGATGACGTCAGCGAATGAAAAAGATGGGAGGGGCTTCAAGTCCGCCTCTGAAAGCTTTGGAATATTATTGATTTCAAGAAGTGCTCGCATGGCGAGTGCAGCACATGCGCGCTGCCAACGCCAGGTGAGACCTAAAAAAGGTAAATTAATAAACTCTGCAGTGCTCCCCAGTAACATGCTGTTCATCTTTTTCCGCCTTATTAAGATTAGGTTATAAAAGTCTGATTGACTAGACCGCTCAAAGTGTACGTTTGTCCTGTATACATCATGGAACCCGTGCCTTCAAAAACTAGAAAAGTCCCTGCTGTTTTTCACTTGTGGGGTGATGACTCCTGAAAGTCTCTGAACCCTGATTGCACCTTTCTACTGTGTGTACATGCATGCTAAAATGCCAACACACTCCAGAACACTGGTAAAACTTTCCTTCGAGATTTGAGCCATTGTTTTGTGTCGCACAAGCACTTTACAATAATCTAGAACATTTTACACAATAACTACTTCGTTGAAATCAATGCAAGTAGTGGCCTCAAGGGCGGATGAAAATTCTATCACATGCTGACACTACAGAGATTCTCTTGTCTCGGATAGATCGTTATGTGCACTCTTGCTTGCGTTTGACACCCCGTTTTGTGTGTTTGGGATTTTGTAAAACGGCAGAGGAGGCATGTATGCATTTTCTTCCTACATCTTATCTGATGATTTATACCGTCTCTCTAATAAACATGTACGAAGCATTTACTTTCTGTAAAGAAAGTGGTCGAATTGGGAAAAAAGAACTCAACAAGCTTTGACAAAGTAAATAGGTCTGGATTGCAATTTGACTCTTCTACATAATGAAATGAAAATGAAATACCAGCATTTATAAAGTGCACAGCCACCTCCGGAGAGGTGTACTGGCGCTGGGCGCCGGCGGGAAGATTAAGCGAGCTATTGCCCAGCGTCACATGGTGCTGGGCTAACTTGCCGCCGGGGATCGGACCGTGAACCCTATAGCCCTGTAGTCAGGCACCCTGGCATCTGCGCCACACCTCTTCCATAATCTTCAGAAAAGCCTGCTGCAGTGAAAACAAAACAAACCTTGCCTAATGGTATGTGTGATGACTACATACTTTGGTGATGTAAAATAGCCGCTCAAGCATTTCGATGTAAACACTACATAGGAAGCGGACTGACCCATAACAACCATTATCAAGAGCTGGGATGGTGTAATTCCTCCAGATGGAGCCAAAACCCAGTATATGTATATTTGAAATGGTAACAATAAGTCTGGGAGTCAGCTGTGTTATCAAGTCTGACGTAAAAAACAAAAGCAGGGCTGGGTCTCTGCACTACCAAGTGCTTTGGTGAGAGGTGTTTATTTTTATTTTTTATTTGGTAGTCGGTTGGGAGAAATCATTGTATGGATTTATTCATGTAGTGACTTCTATAATAATTTTACATGTCACTTTTTGTTATCCAGTGGTATCCTTGTTTTAATGACTACATTGCTCTTATGTTCAGGATCTGTTCATGAGAAGTTGGCCAACAGCTGCTCGTGAAGTGTGTAACTGCTGCTTCGCTAAACTTATATAGTGCTGTGTACTGTCAACAAACCTCTTGTTGACTATTTGTAGCACAGGTGGCTGGTGGGTATTAATTGTTCCATGTTCAGCAAGTACTATTTTTTCCAGAGTAGTTGGCATTGAGGGAAGCAGTGCCCTTTCTAGAATAAGATCATGTCCAGTATTTTCTTCAGTTGCATGTTTGTGTTACATTTGTTGGTGAGTTGAAACTGTTGTTTCTGTTCGTTGAATTATTTCAGGTTTTCATTTAAAAGCTGTTGGGATGGGAATGTACCCTCCATGGGTTACATTTGTGTTCCGAATATCCGGTATCTTGTGTTTTTTTTTTTTTTTTAGCACCAGCCACATGCTTATCTAGCATATGCACGAAGGCCTAGGCCTGTCCTCGACAGGAGTGAGATCCTGGACGTGTCCAGGTGGGGTGCACGAACTGTGCCCTCATCTGTTTGAAAGTGGACTACCCTCCCTGTCGGAGGTTTAGCGTGTAGAGTATTTTGTGAGTCAGTAGTTGTGATCAGACCTTTTTATATAGGTCACAGACGTGGAGGCCCACTTATGAAAAGTTTGCTGCTACACGCTAACTTAGGTCCTAGCGTGAACATCCCAGTGTTTGTTTGCATGTATGTACTTGTGTCACCCTGTGGTGCATACGTTTTTCATATGAGTGAGACAGATTAATGAAGACCTGTAGGTTTCATTTTGGAACGTTTGGCTTGTTCATGTGCACAAAATGGGGGTGAGGTTTGACCAACAAAGATGGGCGTAGGGGCTCTGCAGAGGACTCCTGTTCAATTAGATCTTTTGCCTGTCTGTTGCCAGCTTCCCAGATATGAGAGGATATCTCCTGGAGTCTGATCTGGAAGGAAGAGCTGTCTTCCTGTCCTGAAGTGCATGAAGGCTGACCTGTCTGAGAAGAAGTGGGATGAAGAGTGACAACCCTGCAGGAGGTGCTGTCTACCAGGGCGAGTAGAAGCAGCTGACCCTGGAGCTGATGGTCCATCTACCCAGAGACCCTCTAGAGGGAACTAGTCTGGTGCTCCCAGATCGAAGTGATGACTCTCTTGCCTCAAGCACTGCCGAAGTGTATCCGAGCGGACTGTACAACCGTGACCCTACAAGGGGCATATGCCGTAGCATTGACATTGAGTGTACCTGAGCGGACTGTGCTCCTGGGACACTGAGCTTCTGTATCCAAAGCAGACCGTAATATTCAAATTCAGAAGAGAGGCTGAAGCGGACTGCATTGTTGTGACTGATTGGTACCTATGCAGGCCAAGTCACTGTCCCATCACCATGAATGATGTCAGATCTGCACGCCCACACTGAAGTGCCTTCAGTGGCCTTGTGACAGCTCACCCTGATTGGCTCGTCCTATGACCAGAAGAGGGCTTGTGAATGATCGTGTCAGTGATGCAGAAGCCTACCCACCAACCAGACTCCAAATATTGGCCTCTGCTGTGTCCATGGACAGGACAAGAATGTTGATGCACCCTAAACCCATGCGACTACCCTTCCAGAGGAGGAGCAAGAGACCAGACATATGTTGTAGGCTCTGACCACAACCAGCAGAACAATTGCATTGGTGAGATTTACAGAATGGGACTAAGACCCTGAAACTGAGCACACAAACTGTGAACGAGAGGGCTGTGTCCATGGACAAGACAAGAATGTTGATGCACTCTATACCCATGCGACTGCCCTTCCAGAGGAGGAGCAAGAGACCAGACATATGTTGTAGGCACTGACCACAACCAGCAGAACAATTGCATTGGTGAGATTTACAGAATGGAACTAAGACCCTGAAACTGAGCACACAAACTGTGAACGAGAGGGCTGTGTCCATGGACAAGACAAGAATGTTGATGCACTCTATACCCATGCGACTACCCTTCCAGAGGAGGAGCAAGAGACCAGACATATGTTGTAGGCACTGACCACAACCAGCAGAACAATTGCATTGGTGAGATTTACAGAATGGGACTAAGACCCTGAAACTGAGCACACAAACTGTGAACAAGAGGGCTGTGTCCATGGACAAGACAAGAATGTTGATGCACTCTATACCCATGCGACTACCCTTCCAGAGGAGGAGCAAGAGACCAGACATATGTTGTAGGCACTGACCACAACCAGCAGAACAATTGCATTGGTGAGATTTACAGAATGGAACTAAGACCCTGAAACTGAGCACACAAACTGTGAACGAGAGGGCTGTGTCCATGGACAAGACAAGAATGTTGATGCACTCTATACCCATGCGACTACCCTTCCAGAGGAGGAGCAAGAGACCAGACATATGTTGTAGGCACTGACCACAACCAGCAGAACAATTGCATTGGTGAGATTTACAGAATGGGACTAAGACCCTGAAACTGAGCACACAAACTGTGAACGAGAGGGCTGTGTCCATGGACAAGACAAGAATGTTGATGCACTCTATACCCATGCGACTACCCTTCCAGAGGAGGAGCAAGAGACCAGACATATGTTGTAGGCACTGACCACAACGGGCAGAAGAATTGCATTGGTGAGATTTACAGAATGGGACTAAGACCCTGAAACTGAGCACACAAACTGTGAACAAGAGGGCTGTGTCCATGGACAAGACAAGAATGTTGATGCACTCTATACCCATGCGACTACCCTTCCAGAGGAGGAGCAAGAGACCAGACATATGTTGTAGGCACTGACCACAACGGGCAGAAGAATTGCATTGGTGAGATTTACAGAATGGGACTAAGACCCTGAAACTGAGCACACAAACTGTGAACGAGAGGGGTAGCATTGCACCTGAGCCTGAAACCTGTTGTAACATATCTTATTCTTAGTTGGTGGAAGGTGGCATGGTGGGGAACTTAATCCCGGTGTGCACTGGTTCCACGCCATTGGGTATTCGTACCTGCATATTGTTGTATTTCGAAATCTAAGTTTATTAAACTACTTTTTTTTTTTCAAAAGATAAGTGCTGGGTTAGACAATTAATTGTGCTGCTGGGTGATCATTGAATTCGGAGCTTGAGGGCCCTCCCCCCACAAACACACACACACACCCTGCACCCCTCATACCCCTTCTTTCCCTTAGAAGGCTTGATTGCTCCCCATCGCTACCTCTGAAATCCAAGTGCTGAAGGGAATTGTACTGGGCCCACTTTGTAGTAGAGCATTGTAGGGGGGACCTGGGCACATCAGAGTCAGACAACCCCGTCCCCATGGCTGAGGACCAGTAGCCCCTGTTTGCCCAGTGGCTTCTAGAACGAGGTCTGATAAACTCCTTTATCTCGTTTTTTTTTGCCTTTTAATTGCCCTGGGAATTCCAAATAACAAAAATTAAAAACTGTGTAAACAAGGCACCTCTGCGAAAGGCTTTGTGGTAGTATTTTTTAGCATGCGAAAAGGGAAGGGAATAAGGAGAGCATGGTGGAAGAAGGACCTCTTCCATCTTGAGTCCATTTGGGTTGAAAGGCAAGCCCAGTACAACCTCTGAGGGGGAATAAAGGGTCCCATCCATTTTTTTCCCATCTTACAGGCTTCTAGGAGGAATTGCTTCAGACATACTAGGTCATCTCTGTTTCTTAGAATAATGAGGAGGCCCACACAGTGTTTCATAACGTTCATGGGTCAGGTGTCAGAGTACCATACTCAACCTCCTCCTTTGAGGCAGAAGGAAGATCTGATTCCAGTGTTTCTCCCACAGTTGAGAACACAATGGCAGGCGGAAGCTGTGACTTGTTCCTGTCAGTCATGTGTGTTCCTCGTGACTGGTACGGTATTTAATTTCACCTTCTATAAATAGACTCCTTTCTTCCATGCTCTGTGAGGTGGTCATGTAAGGTTGAGCTTTCTTGTACTCTCTTTCGCTGGAATGGGATTTCATCTCCGCTGCATGAATAGCTGCCTTTCTGCTGTGCTCCTTATGGTGGTCCAGTAAGATTGAGCTTCATGTGAGCCATTGTACGAGGTTTAATCTCACCTTCATGAATAGTCTTCGTTCTGACGTGCTCTTTAGGGTTGTTGGTATGGTTGAGATGTCATGCTTGCTTCAGAGTTAACAGGTCTTTGGACAGTTTCCATATTTTCCACATTGCTATTTTTCATGCCCTCATGTCTGTTTTCTTAACGTTCTCACCTCACACCACTCATTTTTGTCATATATAGTTTCATCAGAATCGCAATCTCGTTAGGTTTAGGGTTGCAAACACATTAAAATTCTGATCTCGGATAGGGGGCTCCTCTGTCTGTATTGTTTTTTCTAGACCCTCAAGTGTATTGGACAACCTGCTTCCATCCCTGTGCCAGTGCTTGTTTAGCGCACAACTTCTGACTGCGGCTTTCTGTGTGCCTTTTTGTTCATTCCTCTGGTCTACTACCATCTCGGGCTCAGTTTCTTCCTTCCTCTGGTTTTTATCCTTCATTTCAGCATTCCGAAGGTTTGGTTGTCTTTGGGTGGCACATCTTTACTTTATTTGTGGAAAAGAGCGATCTTTATTGATTTGGTGACTACTGTGCCCAGAGTCGATGAATTTTCTCACAGTGCATATACATTATTTTGAGAGAAAACATTGTTCATGAAGTTTTGGGAACCCAGCCCCGCTCAGAGCGTTATTTGTTGTCAGGTGTTCACAGCTGAGCGAATTTAGGAATTTAATTGGTCTCCAGTCCTGATAGGGGTAATAATACTGGGTGTGTGCTACCGCACCCTCCAACACCGTGCGTCCTTTGTTCTGCAGTGAGGAGCAGTGAAGAATTTCGGGGTCCAGAACGTAATATCCGGTGTTTGTACACTGAAATGGCAGGTTGAGTGATATTGCTCCAGAGTAAGCTAACTGTTGTAACCTAGCCATGCCTTACCCTTCTCCTGTTCCCCGTTTTTTCCCCCCCCCTCTTCAGAGTTCCATGTTGGTACATTCCTTATGTCAGCCGGGCGCTCACTGTGGAATGTTGACACAGTGACCCAGGCTTCGAGGTTGGCAAGTTGACGGCAGTCTGATGTTATCTACATGACAATAAACAACCCATGAACTTGTACTCAGCGTCACTCCTTACTACATTTACTGGCGACGAGGAGGAGGAAACTGGGCCAGGGACAGTGACTGCCGTTTCCCTGGTATTTATTCATGCTTGTCAACGAGGAAAATAAACACGGAGCCTGAGAGGAAAGTTCGAACAGGAGCTTCACAACTAAGCTGGCGGACATGAAAACAGTGAAGGTTAACAAGTAAGGTGGAACGGTGATGTCATTGCTTATTTAAAAATTAAACAGCGTGTGATGTTAACTTTCTGCTCGGGTGCCTGGTCGGGCATCACATTGAGTGCATTGACTGTGACATAAGGCAGGAGCGACGCGAAGCTTGAGGGGCCAGAGGGTCAATTAGCACACTCGGGTGCCGAGTCGGGCATCGTGCCTGCTGTTTAGACTGTCAGATTGAAATTTATGGGGAGGAAAGGAGCGTAGCTGCCAGGTCGGACATCCAACGACCCCAGGGAGGAAAGGCGCAGCGATACATCCCGTGTCAGCTAGCGCATGAAACTGCTCCGTTTCCAGTTGAAGGACGCTTCTAGCTAATCTGTATTCCCGTCACTTCATAAAGCCCCTGCACGCTCTGCCATCCGCGCTCGGACACACGCCGAGGCTGTAACCGGCCCAAGCTGCCTGCGCGCTCAACAGACGGCGCTCTGACAGAAATCACACATGAATGCAGCGCGCTCACCGTCAGTCGCCCTGAAGTGATTTTGAGAACTCCGTGTTCAGGGTCCGTTTCTTTCCTCTGTGGGAGCCCCCAGTGAGCAGTGCAGAAGCGTTTGATTCTTCGAAGGAACGTTAGTGTGGCATTTAGCTCAGCCTGCAGCCCACGCTCTTCTGACAGGAACTGGTCTGAGAGAAAGCCTCACCACAGGAAGTTCCCGCCATTCGGTGGAAATCAGAAGTCCCATTGGACCCAGCATATTTAACCAGTCGAAGTAGAAAGGGGACTGTGGGGACACTGTGTTATGTGATTCCCCTGCATTTTCATGGTTTATGTGACACAACAGGGAAAGTGACATTATTGATGCATTTAAATGTGTTATCCCTCAGCTGAGAGCCTCTGCAGTTAGGGGGAGAGAGTAGTTTGCTCCTGGAGACATAGTGATTCTCTATTAAGTTTTAATACATACCCATAGGTTTTGTAAAGTTTTATGGCAATGGCAGGAGCAGGAATGAGCCAACCACCACCTTTCCTCAATGAGTTAGGAGAACCAGTTATTCCCTGGAGAAGGTGGGAAGGAATCTTCAAATCTTACTTAATAGCGATAGGGGGTAGTAACTACACTAACATACGCAAACAACATATATTGCTACACAATTTAGGCACACATGGGAGGAAAATATACGAAGATATTACAGGGAGATTGATTGAGGATGAGGAGGAGGTGGTTGAGGAAGGAGTTAATGTTTATGAAAGCACGCTGAGGGAATTAGCGGCTCATTTTAAGGAGAAAATAAACGTGGTGATGGAAAGGCATAAGTTCTTCAAGAGAGTGCAGAAGAGGGAGGAGAAAGTGAGCAATTATATAGCAGTGTTAAGAGGGATGTCAGCCACATGCGAGTTTGGTCAGCTCACAGACTCTTTAATAAGAGACCAACTAGTGAGGTGCACCAATGACACAAAAATACAAGAGGAATTACTCACTAAGAACCCAAATCTGGAGGAGGCAATAAACATTGCTAAGGGACTAGAACACACTGCACGTTGCATGAGGGAAATGAAAGCACCAGAGGGGACTAACAGAGAGAGGGCTGAAGGTAAACTCAGTACAGAGAGTGAAACAGTGTGCAAAGTAGGTGACAAGAGTAAAGAAGTCAATCGCAGCAAGCCCAGTTCCTCAGTGTGTTATAAATGTGGTAGCCCCAATCACCTAGCAAATAATTGGAAATGTCCGGCAAGGAATGTACAGTGCAGAAAGTGTAACCGGTGGGGGCATTATTCTAAGGTGTGTAAGGCCCCGGGAAAGGCAGTACATGTCATTGAGGAGACACACCAGGAAGAGGAAAGGGAAAAGTCTTACATTTTTCAAGTGGGGGATGAGGAAGACAACAATGATGATATTTACCCTAAATGTGATGTTTTACTTGATGGGGTTAAGTTCAGTATGTTCGCAGATTCGTGCTCCCCATACACGTTAGTAGACAAGAAAGTGTTTGATGACAAATTTGCCAACCATCCTGTAAAGTTGTTGCCGCCAGACATCAGTCCAAAGGGTTACAATGAAGGGAGGATTCCCTTGGAGGGCATGGTGACCATGAGAATCTCATTTAAGGATAGGCACACTGTAGGGAAGGTGTATGTGTCCACGAGAGGATCGACTCTATTGAGCTGGAAGCATCAGAAGCAGCTGGGGATCACTCTGGATCCAAACAATAGAGAGCAGGTGTTGTTAATTGAACCTGAAGGAATATCAGAGGATCTCACCAAAGAGTTTGGAGAAGTGTTCAGCGATAGATTGGGTGTATTCAAGAATTACATGCACAAGATAGTGTTAAAGGAGGGAGCTGTGCCAGTAGTGCACAAGACCAGGTCCATACCATTGCGCATGAGGGAGCCCCTCCAGCAGGAACTCCAGAGACTAGTAAGTGAGGGCGTCATTACAGAAATTGAGAGTTCAGCATGGCTTGCCCCAATCGTCATCATGGCCAAGGATAAAGGGAACAGCATAAGACTCTGTGTGGACCTGAGGGACCTGAATGCGAACATCCTTGTGGACAGGTTTCCTCTTCCCAGGATAGGGGAGATGTTAAGCACCATAAGGGGGGCTAAGTATTTCAGTGTACTGGACCTGTCATCGGCATACTATCAAATCAAACTCCACCCAGATTCACAACTACTGACAGCATTTACGACCCCATTTGGAAATTTCAAGTTTCAGAGAATGCCGTTTGGTTTGGCGTCAGCCGCAGCTGCTTTCCAAAGAGTCATGCAACATGCGTTAAAAGACTGTAGGAACACCATCTGTTTTCAAGATGATATACTTATCTATGGAAGTTGTGAAGAAGAACACAATGAAATGGCTAGAAGGGTCCTGATGAAGTTGAAAGAGGTAGGCTTCACCACGAAACCCTCCAAATGCAAACTGGGAGTAAGCTCGGTGGACTACTTGGGACACACCCTGTCCGAAGACGGCATCAAGCCAAAACTAGACTTGGTAAAGGCAGTGGAGAATGCTCCCGCTCCCAAGAGTAAAGAGGACATACTGTCTTTCCTAGGTCTGGCAGAGTATATGGCCAAATTTATTAAGGATTTTGCGATGGTGTCACAGCCGCTAAGAGACATGATAAAGAAGGACAGTGTATTTGAGTGGGGAAAAGAACAAGAAACGTCCATGAAGTGCATAAAGAAAGCAATCATCGAAGCACCGTATATAGGGAAGTTTGATCCTAATGGTGTAACCATCATCTCCACGGATGCAAGCAACAGAGGAATAGGGGCAACCCTGGCGCAGAGAGAAGGCAGCAGGATAAACGTGATAGCTTTTGCATCAAGAACCCTCACAGTATCTGAAAAAAATTACTCGACTATAGAAAAGGAAGCACTAGCTGTGTATTGGGCCGTGTGTCACTACAAATTTTTCATTTGGGGAATTCCGTTTGAAATACAGACTGATCACAAACCATTGGTCTCACTTTTTACAAAAAAAAACATGGAAAGCATGACGCCAAGGATAGCAAAATGGGCAGTGGGCCTACAAGCCTATAACTTCACAGTGTCCTACATACCTGGGCAACAAAACAGAGTTGCAGACTTCTTGTCGAGAGCACCCACAGAAGGAGAAGAAGAAGAAGAAGAGGAGGGTAGCTCAATCCTGGAGGTGCGTTTAGCGGCTGTGGAGAAGGTGTCATGGGAAACACAGATGGAACAAGACGAAGTACTGAAGAAGGTGAGAAGAGATATTGTGTCCGGATGGCCCAAGAAATGCAAGGACACGGAGTCAGAGATCCAGCCATATTGGAACGTGAGAGAGGAGCTATCGGTGGAAGGGGATCTCATACTGAAGTCAGGAAAATTGGTCCCTCCAGATGCAATGAGAAACCAAGTAGTGGAACTGGCCCACGAAGGACATCTAGGAAGAAGCCTGTGCAAGGCCAGACTTCGGGCAGACTACTGGTTTCCTACTATGGACAGAGAAATGGAGGACAAGGTACGTGATTGTTACGCGTGTGCTCTAAGTGATAAAACTAAGATCACGAGCAAAGCACCGCTATCACCAGTTGAAGTTCCGGATATTCCGTGGAGCAAGTTAGGATTTGATATTGCAGGCCCCATCCGGGGTGGAGGTCCCCAAGACTGTTACTTATTGGTCTTAGTAGACTACTTCTCAAGCTGGATAACCTGCAAAACAGTCCACAGTGTTAGCACTAAGGTGATAGTAGATTTCCTGAAAGGGGTGTTCACCCTAGAAGGCATACCCTCCACCCTGGTGACCGACAATGGCGTCCAACTTGTATCGGAAGAGATGAAGGATTTCCTCAAAGACTGTTCGGTGACCCACATTCGCACACCACTGTATTGTCCTAAAGCAAATGGAAAGGTGGAGAGAGTCAACCGAATGCTGAAGGAGTGCATACAGTTGGCCAACCGGGCAGGGGAGAACATGGAGGAAGCCATAAGGGACATGTTGTGGGCATACCACACCACGCCTAAGTCTGCCACTGGATGCACGCCCTTTGAGTTACTGAGAGGAAGAAAAGCAGGCACCAAACTCACACCAGGTTGGATGGGGAGAAAACAGACAACGGCGATCGAACACGAAGAGGTCAAGAGGAGGATTGAAGACAGTCAACAGAAATACAAGGAATGGTATGACAAGAAGTGGGGAGTGAAGGAAAGAGAATTTCAGGAAGGACAAGGGGTGTATGTCAAGAAACCTGAGAGACTATGGAGAGGTGGCAACAAGTTCTATGCCTCCAAGACCATCCGGCGGCCAAATAGAAACTCTGCAGTCATGGAAGATGGGAGACTTTGGAGCCATGATCGTTTGGTTCCAGCTGAAGGGAGAGCATATAGGACAGTAGAGAGAAGAGCAGAAGGAAATGACGTCAGAGAAACCAACAGACAAGACAGAAGGAGTGACCGATTTAGAACCTCTCCTCAGTGGCACAAACAGTACATAATGAGATAGACACGCACACTGCACAGTCATAGTATTTCTTTCACCTTGAACACATTCCCAGATTCTCCCTGGTTCCTTTCCCTAAGGGGGATGATGTGTTGTAACCTAGCCATGCCTTACCCTTCTCCTGTTCCCCGTTTTTTCCCCCCCCCTCTTCAGAGTTCCATGTTGGTACATTCCTTATGTCAGCCGGGCGCTCACTGTGGAATGTTGACACAGTGACCCAGGCTTCGAGGTTGGCAAGTTGACGGCAGTCTGATGTTATCTACATGACAATAAACAACCCATGAACTTGTACTCAGCGTCACTCCTTACTACACTAACGTTCACCAGTTTCGACAGCTCCGGGTTTCCTCACGTATACTTTACCAGAACTCATCATGGCGCATTGTGCACAGTGCCAGAGGCGTGGGTGCAGGGTTCGTATGACTGCTGCCTCCGCTCGGAACTCCTTCACGATTTCTCGAGAGCCTGCGTGGAACTCTGCTGCAGGGTTAGATATGTATTTATTTGAAATGAAACAGAAGCAATGTGAAAGCCCTCCCTGTGCACGTGACCCGACGGGGACCTGGAATGCCGCATACTTGCAGAGGTTTAGCAAACACCACTGAACAGCAGGTGTTGGGGATTACATATTAATTCAGTGAGAGCTGGAGACGGCTCTGAAGAGACGCCTGTATGGTGTTGTTAACCTGTTCTCCCAATGGAAACAGTTGTTAAAGTGTTGTTTTAAGAAGATCACTAACAAAGAGCGAACATTCGGAACACTATTGTGCTCATTAGAAGCAGTAAGTTTTTTACTCCCGCAAATCTTCCAGTTTGTCGTATAGTTAGGTGATATTTGTCGGCATTCTCCAAAACTGAGTGGCACCTACCCGTATTTTACCCGCATTAACAGTATTATTCAAGTCCAGATAAGTAACAAATATTTTGAAAATCCATCAATTCGGTATTTTCCAATTTGAAACCTAAATTGGAATAACTTAATTAGGAAATCGCTTCAAATGTATTTTAAAACTATCCAAACTATATATATATTACACACCAATTGCGCCCTCCAGCACACTGCCCAGCATGCAACAGCAATGGAAATAATCGGCACACCGGAGGCCAATCAAAGATATTTTAATGAGCATGCAGGGGCGGAGGGTTATGCACGAAAATTCACCTGCTCACGTCGGCCTCTGAAGAAGATGGGAGAATCCATTGAAACACGTCAGGCCAAAGGACACCAACACGGGAGGGGAAGCTGTCTGTTTCAGTCAATAAAGATGTTTCTTACCTCCGATGGAGTGCGGCCTCAATTGCTGGAGCGATTTTTGGAATATATATATATATATATATATATATATATATGTGTATATGTATGTATATATATATATATATATATATATATATATATATATATATATATATATATATATATATATATTCTTTTTTTTTTTACAGCTAACTAGGTTATTGCCTTATTCGTAAAAAATACAGATACTTTTAGTCGAAATCGTGTTAAAGTATTGGCTGCTGACCCTTCCAGAATCTCTGAACACAACCAAATGGCGATGATTGTTCATGAGAACAGACCAGCATTCTGTCTCATACGCAAAGCCCACGCTTGCGGTAATAGGCTCACTGGGGGCACGTGCCCAACCAGTGTGTTGGCATTTCCACTTCTAAGAGCTTAAAGAGAGCTAGTAAACGTAGGTCTCGCTAAGGTGATGGGTCCTTGTATACGGGCCAGTATGAATGCTGGGCACAGTGTTGGACTGGAACTTCTGGCAGTCTGGCACTGCTTGAAGGGGCCTCTGTTTAGGCTGGGTTTCTTTAGTACTGTGGGCCGTGACAAGACCCAAAAGAAAAAAAAAAAAACACTTGCCAATTCAGCGCCAGACAGACCGATGTTCTAACACTGATGCTGGAGAATGCAGATATGTTAGTAACTGCAAAGTGGATCCATATCGCATCTTTACTATCGTATCCTCGTCAATGTTTTCGGAAACGTCTTCTCACGCTGTGCATTTGTAGCCCTTATAATCGGAGAAAACAAAACTACAAGGCTCAGAATGCAAAGCGCTGTAGCATTAACTCGATGGCGAGCTCACGGAGTCAGCAAAGGCATGGCGCCACTAAGAAGTTGGGGGGAGAAAGCAGCAAGATAAAATGTGGCTGTACATTCCCCTCCTCTAAACTAAGAAACAGGAGGTACATTTAAGTGATTTGCTGGAATGCGGGAGAGGGTGTTAACTGAAAGGGTTATCATGGAGGTGGGAAGTCAAGGCTGTAGTATTGTCCCTCAACTCTCAGACTGTAATAATCAATGGCAACAATATTAAGCTTTCATTGGGATTCCTGCTTCAAAGCAAAAAGTGAGTGACCCTATGTGTGTCGGCTAGGCATTCGATAGGACTAAGCATCTTGAGTATTCATACACTGCTTGAAGAATAGACCTGAAGCGCCGAAGGTGTTCTGTCTTAAGTTATAAAATGCCCAAGCGAGGGGCCAGAGTTGTACTGCTTGAAGTTGGATAACGAGTTGCGATATCTCCCCTCCACACTTTCCCTTTTCAGAAGCTTCTGTGTTTTGCAAGGTCTGCTTTACTTTCCATCAAACGAATTTCTACAAGAAGATAAAATGGATAGACTCATTTTTTCGAAACGTCATGTACGAATTATGCATTAAACTGTTTTTTATCAGCTGATAATTTGAACACTTGGAGTTTAATAGTTGAAGCATTATTCAGATAAAATAGTGAATTGCTTCTTCATGCTGTGCAGTGTTCTTACAGGGTGCTGTAGGCGCTGATGGCCACTGCATCGTTCTGCCTTCTAAGGTCAGTAGGTCACATTTCATGTCACGGTCCACTTCTTGAGAAACTTAACCTTTTAATCATCTTGCTCTCGGATGTTTACTACCCTTGTGCATCTGCTGAGACAAGGGCCCTCTGTCTAAATGCACATAATTGGTGGTTGCGGCAGGAAGACATTAAAAGGATTCCATATACTGCCAAGGTGCACTTAATAAAACAAAGTGCATTTGTCTTGCCACCCCTTTTCCATCACTGCAGCCCCCTCTAGCATGTCTCAGAGCCACAAGATTTGATAGAGTATATTTTCAGGTATATCCTGGATTAAGTTGACCATGCTAGACTCAACTGTGGGTCATTGACCTTCCTTGATGAACAGCACGGTCAGCAGAGACATCCCAACTATTGGAAATGGCACATCTGCACCGTATGTATACGTGCTGTTGCATATTCTGCACTGTATGTACTTATCTGAAAGAGACACTTTAGTGATAGATTTCTTACCTTAGAATATCCCCAGGCGTCAGACTGAATCAGGATTTTTTTTCGTCAGCAATACTCCTGCGCGTCGGTAGGTGGCATCGTATGGCTCCGCTGGCGTCGTAAGCGCTGAGATGATGTCACGAAGACTACTTACCTACCCTAGTCACTTTTTGATTAACTTTTTGGAGACTTTAATCTCTACTTCTTTTGAATTTTTGACTCATGGTGCCATGTGGGGATGCCTAAGTTTAAATCCTGCAGGGCCTGTCGCCATACGATGTAGGTGGCTGACCCCCATGGCAATTGTCTCTACTGTCTGGAGCGCTACCATGACCCCCCGGTCATGTTCCGATTGTCTGGCCAAGGCTCCAAAGGCTTTGTGGGAGCGGTCCCGAAAGCTGCTTAAGGCCCGGCAGTCGTCTCCGTGCCGTTTGATGTCCAGGAGTCGGTCGAGGGACCGACAGCGGAGCCATCCCCATCGCTCCTCGGGGTCGAAGCCTTCACACTCTGAATCGGGTAAGAGACGTCATAAGAAAAAGTTGAAGAAGCATTTGCGCTCTCCGACGTCCCCCTTTGGTCTCCCGACGTGGATGAGAGTGCCAGGGGTACTTCCCCCGCGGCTCTGTTCGAGCCTGTGGATCCCGCGGCCTACCCACCTTATCCGGGTCCGTCGGTGACTCCGGCCCAGGTGCAAGAATTTCTTACTGCCATGGACTACCTTTTCAGGCCTCGGGCTCCCGCCGGCACGCCTTCGGGCCCTGGGGTCCCAGATGAGGGTCCTTGCTTGCCTCCGGCTGTGGCGCCGCAATGTCCTAGGCCGGCGGCTCAGGCCCCGGCGGCTCCAGCCCGGCACCTCCCTCGGCTCCGTTCCCGGCGCTGCAGGTCCCATTTGTGCCACCTCCGCCCGGGTTTCCAGACAATATTGCTGGTGGTGGTGGTGGTGGTGGTGACCGGTCCCGGTCCCTCTTGCGCGGTGGTGGTGGTCCCGGTCCCGGTGGTGGTCCCTCTTGCGCGGTGGTGGTCCCGGTCCCTCTTGCGCGGTGGTGGTGGTCCCGGTCCCTGTGGTGGTCCCGGTCCCGGTCCCTCTTGCGCGGTGGTGGTGGTCCCGGTCCCTCTTGCGCGGTGGTGGTGGTGGCGGTCCCGGTCCCGGTCCCTCTTGCGCGGTGATCCCGGTCCCGGTGGTGGTCCCGGTCCCGGTGGTGGTCCCTCTTGCACGGTGGTGGTGGTCCCTCTTGCGCGGTGGTGGTCCCGGTCCCTCTTGCGCGGTGGTGGTGGTGGTGGCGGTCCCGGTCCCTCTTGCGCGGTGGTGGTGGTCCCGGTCCGGTGGTGGTCCCGGTCCCTCTTGCGCGGTGGTGGTGGTCCCGGTCCCTCTTGCGCGGTGGTGGTGGCGGTCCCGGTTCCGGTCCCTCTTGCGCGGTGGTGGTGGTCCCGGTCCCGGTGGTGGTCCCGGTCCCGGTGGTGGTCCCTCTTGCGCGGTGGTGGTCCCGGTCCCTCTTGCGCGGTGGTGGTCCCGGTCCCGGTCCCTCTTGCGCGGTGGTGGTGGTGGTGGTCCCGGTCCCGGTCCCTCTTGCGCGGTGGTGGTCCCGGTTCCTCTTGCGCGGTGGTGGTGGTCCCGGTCCCTCTTGCGCGGTGGTGGTGGTGGTGGTCCCGGTCCCTCTTGCGCGGTGGTGGTGGTGGTGGTCCCGGTCCCTCTTGCGCGGTGGTGGTGGTCCCGGTCCCTCTTGCGCGGTGGTGGTGGTGGTGGTGGTGGTCCCCGTCCCGGTCCCTCTTGCGCGGTGGTAGTGGTGGTCCCGGTCCCGGTCCCTCTTTCGCGGTGGTGGTCCAGGTCCCGGTTCCTCTTGCGCGGTGGTGGTGGTGGTGGTCCCGGTCCCTCTTGCGCGGTGGTGGGGTGGTCCCGGTCCCTCTTGCGCGGTGGTGGTGGTCCCGGTCCCGGTCCCTCTTGCGCGGTGGTGGTGGTCCCGGTCGTCCCGGTCCCTCTTGCGCGGTGGTGGTGGTCCCGGTCGTCCCGGTCCCTCTTGCGCGGTGGTCCCGGTCGTCCCGGTCCCTCTTGCGCGGTGGTGGTGGTGGTCCCGGTCGTCCCGGTCCCTCTTGCGCGGTGGTCCCGGTCGTCCCGGTCCCTCTTGCGCGGTGGTGGTGGTGGTCCCGGTCCCTCTTGCGCGGTGGTGGTGGTGGTCCCGGTCCCTCTTGCGTGGTGGTGGTCCCGGTCCCTCTTGCGCGGTGGTGGTGGTGGTCCCGGTCCCGGTCCCTCTTGCGCGGTGGTGGTGGTGGTCCCGGTCCCTCTTGCGCGGTGGTGGTGGTGGTCCCGGTCCCTCTTGCGCGGTGGTGGTGGTGGTCCCGGTCCCTCTTGCGCGGTGGTGGTGGTGGTCCCGGTCCCGGTCCCTCTTGCGCGGTGGTGGTGGTGGTCCCGGTCCCGGTCCCTCTTGCGTGGTGGTGGTCCCGGTCCCGGTCCCTCTTGCGCGGTGGTGGTGGTGGTGGTCCCGGTCCCTCTTGCGCGGTGGTGGTCCCGGTCCCTCTTGCGCGGTGGTGGTCCCGGTCCCGGTCCCTCTTGCGCGGTGGTGGTGGTCCCGGTCCCTCTTGCGCGGTGGTGGTGGTCCCGGTCCCTCTTGCGCGGTGGTGGTCCCTCTGAACAGGAGTGGGCGGAGGAAGGATGCAGGTGGCCTTGACCTCTCCTCTGAGCCTGGTTTCATTTCTCCTACTGCTGTGGCCATGGTGGAGTGCAAAAATAACTATTGATGGAAAGAATGCAGAACAATGTCATACATTCACCGCAGTACAGAGATCTGGGCCTAAATCCATCGTTTTTTGCTCACCATTCCAATTTGGACACAGCCATATGCAAATCAGTCTTGACCCTACGCCCAATGGGAACAGTCCAGCCCGAACTGCCAGGCCAGGTCCTCCCTGGCTGGAAACAAGCATCCTAGGACCGGTTTCGGGGTTTCACCCCTCTTCATCCAGGCTAGTTTGATTCCAGTGGCACGGAGAGCACGGAACTCATGTCTGAGCATACCCGTCCCACTCGGGGTGACAAATGCAAAAAAAACTATTGATGGGCAGAATGCAGAACAATGTCATACATTCACCCCAGTACAGAGATCTGGGCCTAAATCCATAGTTTTTTTTCTCACCATGTCATTCCAGTTTGGACCCAGCCATATGCAAATCAGTCTTGACCCTGCGCCCAGACTTAGGTCCCTTGCTCACTTTGCCACTGGATTCAGGATAGCCTGGCTGATGAGGGTTATGAACCCAAAACCGGTCCCAGGATGCATGTTTCCGGTCCAGGGAAGACATGGCTTGGCAGTTCGGGCTGGACTGTTCCCATGAGGCACAGGGTCAGACGATTTGCGTATGGCCATGTCTGAACTGGGGTGGTGGAGTGAGCTAAAGAATGATGATGGATTAAACCCAGAACAGTTGACTAGGGGTGAGTGTTTGATTTGCTCAAACTCTCCGTCCGTCATCCCCTTTGGTATCTCTTTGTTTGCCCTAAGTTGGCAGGGTATGCCCAGCCGTGGGTCCCTTGCTCACTTTGCCACTGGATTCAAGATAGCCTGGCTGATGAGGGTTATGAACCCGAAACTGGTCCCAGGATGCTTGTTTCCGGTCCAGGTAAGACATGATTTGGCAGTGCAGGCTAGACTTTTCCCATGAGGCACAGGGTCAGACTGATTTGCATCTGGCCATATCTGAACTGGGGTGGCTGAGTGAGCTAAAGAATGATAATGGATTAAACCCAGATCAGTTGACTGTGGGTGAGTGTTTGATTTGCTCAAACGCTCCGTCCATCATCCCCTTTGGTATCGCTGTGGCCATGGAGGAGGGCGCCACATATACTGTGGTGCTCCGTAGAGCAGCTGAGGCCCTTGACCTTGATCTGCCTACTGTCACTCTCAAAACCAACCTCCTCACTGAAGTTCTATAGCCGGCGGCAAGTTCTATGGAGCCTCTGCTTCTGTTCAATGAGGCGTTAATGGATGTTTTGATAGGCACCTGATCTAGACCAGCCACATAGGTTTCTGTGGATAAGAACGTGGTCAGGCGTCATCGCCCGGCACCGGGTGAACCTGCCTTTTTAAAAAACCATCCCACTCCGGATAGCCTGGTCATCCAGGCCTCCACTTCCCAAAGTGCATTCCCTACCGCCCCGCCGGATAAGGAATCAAAGAAGCTGGAGAAGTTTGGCAAGAAATTGTTTTCCTCTGCCAGCTTGGGGCTGGGGTCAGTCAACACCGCATACCTCTTGGGCCTCTACTCTCACACTGTGTGGGACATGGTGGCGCAGACGCTGCCCCAGTGTTCCGTGGAGGTTCAGGCTGTACTTTCCCAAGTTGTTGCGGAGGGGAAACACGCCACAAAGTTCGTCATCCGTGTGGGCTGGACACCGCAGACTCTCTGGGTAGGGCGAGCTCCACGACAGTTACTAATACAGAATCAGGGTCAGAGCTTTTAAAGATTCCAGCACCAAATGTCACTGCTCAGTACGCCTATTCAATTAATTTTCTAACCTCAGTGCAACTGGTTTGGGATGTGACCCATATACATCTCACTGTGGCGGAATAAAGTCCACTGTCTACAAAATACTACACTGACCCTGCACTCGAGAAATATGTATTATAATAGTATGGCTAGTGCGATACAGTTTATATAAGCCACTCAGAAACATATATATCAAACATAGAAAGTCTTTCCAAACCAAATAGTCATATATCTTGATAGTAGTTGTATCAAAAAATCCTTTATTAGTTGTAATTCAGTTTTCCTTCTTTTCCAATTAAAAACACCACATGATTGCTTTCCGCCAATGCGTTTCATCCCTCATGTTTGGGACTTCAGGGCTTATTATGGCACTGAATCTTATATTGTTGATGAGTATTGCTACAAGTCAACCTTAACAGCAACGTCGGTAAAGGTGTAATAATAATAATTCTTGTGCTTCATAGGAATTCCATAATCAAAGTTTCTTTGTCCTAGTATTAGATCCACCTAAAGTAATGGGTGCTCACTGCTTATATATAGTCTTCCTGGAGGGTGGGGTGTCCTCAATAGTCAGTCACATTGTCCCCACGAAGTGTTCCAATTTCTAAGTTGAGTTCTGATAAAAATGGCGTCTCCATGCCGGAACAGCCCACTCCAGTCCGCAGTGTGAGGAGACGCTGCCCCAGTGTCCGGTGGAGGTTCAGGCTGTACTTTCCCAAGCTGTTGTGGAGGGGAAAGACGCCACAAAGTTCGCCATCCGGTGTGGGCTGGACACCGCGGACTCTCTGGGTATGACGATGTCCACAACAGTGGCCCTACGTCGCCATGCCTGTCTGCGATCCACAGGGTTTTCAGGGGAAGGGGCACTCCATTACGTTAGTTCTGCCATGAGCCTGCGCAGAACCAACCTTAGCGCGGACGTGGTGGCCGCCGTGGCGCCACATGGGGCCAGCGCGCCGGTCAGTCCACCTGCGCTCCTGCAGCATCCACCTGAAAGCCTTCCTAGTCAGAGCTTTGGGGTGCACCCCACGCCAGTAGGCGGCAGGATTCAACATCCCCTCCCCCACTCGCGTTCTGTCACCTCAGACAGGTGGGTGCTGCAAATCGTCCAAAGAGGCTACTCCCTCCACTTCGAGTCTGCCCCTCCAGCCATGCCACCTCAGTTCCTCCGCATGTCGGGGGATCACTTTGCGGTTCTCCAACAGGAAGTCAAGGCCCTCTTGGCCAAGGGGGCCATTGAGCGTGTTCCTGGGCCAACAGTAGGATGTGGTTGTTATTCCCACTACTTTCTGGTCCCTAAGAAGTAGAAAGGGGGCCTGCACCCCATGTTGACTCTGGCTCAGGTCTTGGCTGCCCTCAACCCTGGAGACTGGATGGTAGCGTTGGACTTGCAGGATGCATATTTTCATATCCCTGCCCTGCAGGCGTTACCTGCGGTCCACGGTAGGCCAGGAGCATTTTCAGTTTGCCGTGCTCCCGTTCGGCCTTACCAGTGCCCCTCGGGTGTTCACGAAAGTGATGGCGGTGGTCGCAGCTCACCTGTGCAGATCAGTTGTTTCAGTCTTCACCTATCTCGACGATTGGCTGCTAAAGGCGGGTTCACCCCAGGCAGTCATTTCCCAACTTCAGACTACGGCCAACCTCCTGCATTTGCTGGGGTTCTCCATCAACGTGCCGCAGTCGCACTGGAGTCCCTCTCAGAAGTTCCCCTTCATCGGAGCGGTTCTGGATTCAACACAGTTTCGGGTTTATCCTCCCGAGCAGCGAGTCTGGGATATTCAGTCTTTGAAACCCGGGATAGAGGCTGAAAGATCGGAATCAGTCAGGATGACCCTCTGGCTCCTGGGCCTGATGTTCTCCTGCATCCTGCTAGTGCAACATGCCAGATGGCAAATGTGAGCTCTACAGTGGGACCTGAAGTTCCAGTGGGCACAGCATCAGGGCAACCTGTCCGAACATGTCCAGATCTCGGAGGGCACTGCACGAGAATTGCAGTGGTGGCTCACGAATCGCAAATGGGTCAATGGCAGATCCCTCTCCCTTTCCCAACCGGAGCACACAGTGGTGACAGATGCGTCCCTCCTGAGATGGGGCGGCCACTTGGGAGAGGCGGAGATCAGAGGCCTCTGGTCTCCAGCGGAGTCCCGGCTCCATATCAACCTTTTGGAGCTTAGGGCGATCGGACTTGCACTGAAAGCATTTCTTCCCTCTGTCCGGGGAAGTGTGGTGCAGGTGTTCACGGACAACACCACCGCCATGTGGTATTGCAACAAACAGGGTGGGGTGGGGTCGTGGACCCTATGTCAGGAGGCTCTGCACCTTTAGACATGGCTGGAACATCAAGGTATTACCTTGGTGGTTCAACACCTGGCAGGCTCTCTGAATGCCAGGGCGGAGGAACTCCGCTGCCGGTGCATGGTGGATCACAAATGGCGTCTGAACTCTGACGTGGCACAAGGTTTCTTTCTGCAGTGGGGCGAGCCTTGGTTAGATATATTCGCCACCGAAGAGAATGCGCAATGTCATCAGTTCTGCGCGTTGGAATTTCCAAGGCGGCACTCGCTCGGCGACGCTTTTCGTCGTGAGTGGAGCTACGGTCTGTTGTACGCCTTTCCGCCTATACCACTTCTGCCCAGAGTGCTGAAGAAGATTCGGCGCGACCGGGCCCAAGTCATCCTTGTGGCTCCGGATTGGGCCCGAAGATACTGTTATCCTGAGCTACTCAGCATGGCGATCGATCCCCCGATCCGACTGCCTCTTCAGGAGGATCTTCTGTCACAGCATCAGGGGACTGTCCTCCACCCGAACCTGTCCACCCCCCACCTCCATGCGTGGAGATTGAGCGGCGACAGTTGACAGCTTTCGTTCTTCCTCCTGGAGTCTGTGATGTCGTTCTGGCAGCCAGGCGTCCCTCCACTAAGACGGTATACGCCTGCAGGTGGAACAAGTTTGTGGCATGGTGCACAGCTAAGGCTGTGGATCCCCTTTCTGCCCCTCTTTCTGAGGTCCTTCTGTTCCTTCTTTCTTTGGCTTTGCAGGGCTCTGCCCTGGGCACTATCAAAGGTTATCTTTCGGCCATCTCTACCTTTCTACGGTTTCCAGATCAGCCTTCTCTTTTTAAGTCCCCGGTTGTTAACCGCTTCCTCAAGGGCATTACACACACGTTTCCTCTTGTGCCTTTCATAATGCCTCAATGGGACTTAAATCTTGTCTTGTCCTATCTGATGTGAGCTCCCTTTGAGCCTCTTCATAACTGTCCATTATGTCTACTCACTCTAAAGACGGCTTTCCTGGTAGCTATCTCCTCTGCCAGAAGAGGGAGTGAGCTCCAGGCTCTTTCTTCTAAACCTCCTTTCCTTTCTGTTCATCCAGACAAGGTGGTTTTACGGACCCGTCCTTCTTTCTTGCCAAACGTTGTCACACCCTTCCACATCGGGCAGACCATCACTTTGCCCACCTTCTTTCCGCCTCCGCATCCTTCAAAAGAGGAAGAGAGGCTCCACCTTCTGGACCCAAAACGTGCGATCTCGTTGTATCTGAAGCGCACACCACACTTCCGGGTGGCTGACCACCTCTTTGTTGGCTACGTTGGCGCCAAAAAGGGTTGGGCTGTGCACAAAGGAACCATCTCTCGGTGGGTCGTTCTGTGCATCAAAGCATGTTACTCGTTGGCCAACAAGGAGCCTCCGGTGGGGCTGCATAACCATTCTACCAGGGCAATGGCAGCCACTACTGCCTTGGGACACGGCGTTCCCTTGCAGGACATTTGTCAGGCAGCTACGTGGGCCTCGCTGCACACGTTTACCAAGCATTATTGCCTTGACAGTCAAGTCCAGAGAGACTGCTTCTTTGGCCGTTCTGTTCTCTGTGACTTTCTGGTGTAGTTATGTTTGCAGACCCACCTCCGGGGTTGGTATTGCTGGGGTATCTAATCTAAGGTAAGGAATCTATCACTAATGTATCTCTTACAGATGCACAAGTTACTACTTGTGTAACGATATATCTGTAAGAGACATTAGTTAGTGATAGATTCCTTACCGCCCCACCCATCCTCCCCATTCTGCAAACTGATTTCTAGGGTTAAGGTCTTCCCTTTCAGGGCTCTAGTTTCATGGCACCAGTGGTCAGTTTCTTGCATGGCTCTGCATTCCTGGTCCGGAAAGTCATGTACAGAACTGACGTCAGCGCGCATGGGTGGCACCTAAGAAGTCTGTGTGACTTCATCTCGGCGCTTACGGTGCCAGTGCTGAACGCAGAGCTGCACAACGCTACCTACAGACGCGCAGGGGTACTGCTGGCGAAAAACTTTACGGATCCAGTCTGACGCCTGGGGATATTCGAAGGTAAGGAATCTATCACTAACTAATGTCTCTTACAAATATATTGTTGCACAAGTAGTAACTTGTGCATATGGTATTTCTATTGTGCAACCTAGTCAAATTGCAGTGGCACGCTGTACAGGTCCAAAGACGAGCACAAAGTCAACAAGTGATGGGAGAAGTGACTGGTTTGCAATATTCTTTAAAGTGGTGCATTTTCACATCTTTCATAAATTGGAGCAGCATTGGGACAATCCTGATGGAGGGATGTTGTACCAGATCCTAGGTGCATAGGTGGAAAAGGCTTTCTGGCCTCTTGGCTGTGCTGAGAGCCACCAGAGGTGATGAGGTTGTCCGCAAGATAAGTGACTGTGCTGGCCCTGATGGCTGTGTAAAGGATCCTGCTGGTTTTGAAGATGGTGCGGCCAGTGAGGGGTCTTGGAGGCCAAACAGCATTGCCACTACTCAGGTGCCAGAGTACAAGACCTTGATCAGCAGTTCTGAAGTCGCTTTCTGGAAGAAACTGATTCACTTTCTTAACAGGTACCAGGCCGTATTTCGTTTTTCATGCACACTGTTTTTCCTGGCCATTATTTTATTTATTTTGCAAGACTTCAACACACAGTAAAATAATTGTATTGTAGAATTGGTATAATGCCTTGTACCTGGCTACTCCCAGAAGTGTTTCTAATTCATCAGATAGGAGACTATTATATTTTTGTACCTGGTTGGAAGAGTACGAGTTTACTGTGTGGTCTATATAAGGAGTATTGTGCATGTAGTTCTGACGGGTGAAATAGTCATGTCACAGTAAACTTATAGTTTTGCTTGAATGGAGGAGAGAAGCAAGTCTACAGATCTTGTGGCCAGTTATAGTAGCACCAAGTCCTAATGTTTAGCTGGCAGGCTTTGTGTGGCCGTGACTAGGTCTATTTTGAAAGCAGCAGGTATGAGGTTCAAAGAAGTGCTCAAATGGCTGATCTTGTAGCTGTCCATGAACAAGGACTGGGTCACAGTGAACATTTACATAGAGCGAGAGAAGCAATCAAATGTATTTCTGTTGTTTTAGGTTTAAAGCATTTTATTGCAGGAATATAAAACAAGACAAACAACAAAAACTCAGCGTCACAAAGATGCCATTCAAGGACCCCACAGCACGAGCGCTATCAGAAATGCAAACTGTACATACATAACAAGCGGCAGGGTCGCAAGCTAGGCGCCCAAGCGGTGACGATTAACCCCCAAAAACATCCCCCCCCTCAACAAAACAACCCCCCTGCCTCCCTAGGAGTCCCCTCCCCCCTCCCCCGGGTGGTGATGTGCCAGGTCAACGTCACATGCCCTCATTAACAGTGCAGTAGACCCGCCTCCCGTCGTACAGTTAACCACTAGGGTGATTAAGATTGCGGACCAGGCAGGGAAGTCAAACGCAGGAGCCTGAGGTACCTGGGACAAGTAATCTCCTTGAACTCCGACTGCAACAGAGTAAGAAAGGGGTGCCACAGCTCCTCAAATTTATCTACCTCCCCCGCCACCGTAAGGGACAGCTTCTCCATACCCAGAACATGCCATAGCCTATGTAGCCAACCTGAAATGTCGGGAATGGTGGTGGTGCGCCAGAATATGAGTATGTTCTGTATCGCCGAACCCAGAGCAATTGCGATCTGTCTACCCTTCCTGGATCTCAGGGGGTACATCAACCCGTTGGGCAGCCCCAATAGGACATAGGCCGGCAGGCGAGGCAGTTCGATGTCGAAACATTGGTCGATCTCACCTAGGATGTCTTTCCAGTAGGGGCCTAGTAACGGACAGTCCCATAAGATGTGCGTGAGGGTACCAGTCTGTCCGCATCCGCGCCAGCAGGTGTCGGGGAGACCATGATTCATGTCGTGTATTCTCTGAGGCGTGTAGTACCAATATGTAGTTATTTTAGTGAAAGTCTCAGTGAGCCCGGTGTGGTATGCTGAGTGACGTGCGCGATAAGATATGTCGTCCCATTCCCTGTGGCTCAGTGCTCTCCCCAGTTCGCGTTCCCAGCGTTCCCTCCCCGGGTTATGGATGTGGAAGGCGGGGGGTTGCAAAAGCTTATAAAGGTCGGAGACGAGCTTGACATCCGAGGAGCGAGTCGCCAGCCACATCTCATAAGGCGTAAGTTTCCGGTCCGCCAGTTCCCTCACCTGCGGCTGCAGTGCCCAGTGACGAACCTGGAAGTATCGCATACGTTCAGTCTCAGGTAGGCGGTAATCCCGCTTGAGGTCCTGGAACGACACGATCCCGTCTGGGCCATACATGTGAAACAAAGCGCAGCACCTGGCTGCCTGCCAGTGTGCGAACGCGCCAGGCTCCATCCCAGGTTGGAAGTCAGGATTCCGGATCAACGGCGTAAGCGGCGACGGGAAGGTAGTAAGTTCCCGTGTGATGTTCACCGCGTCCCACACTCTAAGCGGGACTCGAGTGACCAAGGACGCGTAGAGGTTAGGGGGCCTGTGCGCTCTGCGCATGAAGGGTATCTCCTGCAAAGTCCTGCCGGCCACAGCCTGGTCTTGAAAAAGCCAGTGCCTGTCAGATTCCCACTTGCTCCATTCTACCAAGTACCGCAATTGCGCCGCCTGAAAGTACTTCTGGAGATCGGGGATACCAAGGCCGCCAGATTCCGGAGCCAGAGTAGACAAGGTTCTCTTCAGCCTGGGCTTGCGACCCTGCCAGACGAAGCGGGCTATATCAGCCTGTGCCTGACGGAGCCACCCCTTTGGTGGTTGAAGCGGTAGCGCCCGAAACAAGTACAAGATCTGTGGCAGAAGAGTCATCTTGACGGCAGCCACCCGACCCAGCAGCGACAGCGTGCCCTTGCTCCAGCGGGACAACTCCTCTTTCATCTTACTGCTCAATGCCGCGTAGTTCGCCGTCACCATAGCGGGCAGGGAAGGCGCCAACAAGACACCTAAATAGGGGATCAGGTCTTTAGACCAGCTCATGGGGAAGCGCCCCTGTAAGTCGAGTCGCGTCGCGGTAGAAAGGGAGAGGTCTAGGGCCGACGACTTCCCCATGTTCATTTTAAAACCCGCTACCCTGGCGAAGGCATCCAACTCGGCGACACAGGCTGGGAGTGCCTCTCTTGGGTTTTCAAGCAGAAGGATCACGTCATCAGCGTACAGGCTGATGGTGTGAACATAGCCACCCATCCGGATGCCAGTCACTCTCGGGTTCTGTCTGACCCTCTGGGCGAACGGCTCCATATAAAGAGCAAAAAGAAGCGGGGACAGCGGGCACCCCTGCCTGGTCCCTCGTTCAATCTCAAAGCGGTCGGAGCTACACCCGTTGACCCGCACCACCGCGGTCGGGCGTTTATAACAGTTAAAGACAAGCGTGCGGAATTTCTCCCCAATCCCCACTTTGCGTAACACCCCTTCAAGGTAAGACCAGCGCACTCGGTCGAATGCCTTTTCCGCGTCCACAGACAAAAGCATACGCTCCCCCGGGACGCGGGAGGCCTTCTCTAGGACATGCACCACCCTCTTAGTGTTATCCACTGTCTGTCGACCGGGGATAAATCCCGCCTGGTCCGGGCCCACCAGCCCCGGTAGATATTGCGCCAGGCGGGTCGCCAAGATCCCCGTATAAAGCTTAAGATCCACGTTCAGCAACGAGATCGGCCTGTAAGAGCCGCATTCTGTTCGATCCTTCCCAGGTTTGGGAATAACCGACACCGTCGCACTGAGCAAGTCCGGAGGGATAGCTCCTGGTTCCGCGAAGGCGTTAAAGAGCTTCGTCAACAGAGGGACCAGTTCCGGACAGAACTTCTTGTAGAAAAGCGGGGAGTAACCGTCGGGGCCCGGGGCCTTCCCCTGCTTAAGCCGGGAAATAGCCGCAATCACCTCCTCCGGGCGAATATCTCGCTCCAGATACTCCGCTTGTTCTGAGGTGAGAGCGGGGAGGTCAATTGAATCCAGATAGTCAGTTTCCGCGAGCGCCGATGGGGGCTCACCTGCGTATAGGTCGGCGTAGAATCGGCGGAATCCCTCCGCAATCTGAGGGTCCTCTGTAGCACCCACTCCATTCGCAGTGGAGAGTTCCGCTACCCGCATGCGTTGATGTTTCACACGCAGCTTGTTTGCTAGGAGACGGCCACAGCGATCGCCCCCAGTGTAGTATGCATGCTTCAGGCGGAGCGCCGCATATTCCGCCCTATCCATATCGAGCGCGGAGAGCAATTTCCGCGTCGCTTTAAGTTGCTTCCAAACCCGGGGGGCCCCAGTACGCTGATGCATCTGTTCCAGCTCCCGCACCCGGGTCGTAAGCTCCTCCCGTTTCTGCCGTCGGTCCCTATTTTCTGCAGACGAGATGGAGATGAACTCCCCTCGGAGCACTGACTTTAAGGCTGCCCACTGCGTCGCGCAGGACGTATCCCCATTATCATTATGGGATCGGTAGTCCGATATCGCGGTGCGGATCCGCTGCACCACCGCCGACCTATGGAGCAGTGTGTCTCTAAGGCGCCAAACCCCTCGAGAGAGCGTTACCGGCGGCAGCTGGAAGGAACCCGAAACCGGGGCATGATCCGACAGAGAGAGCACTCCAATGTCGGAAGCCGTCGCCAGCGCAGCCATCGGCCCCGTAACCAGAATATGATCCAGCCTAGCATACGTCCTGTGTGCATGGGAGTAGTAAGAATAGGCCCGAGCAGTGGGGTGCAGACGTCTCCACAGGTCGTGCATGTCGAGATCCCCGAGGCGGGAACGACTCAGCTGCGAGAATTCCCCGGTGTGCGGGCGGCGTTGCGCAGATCTGTCCAGGAGCGAATCAAAAACCATGTTCAAGTCCCCCCCGATGAGTATGTGTCTGTCTGGTGTAGTCGCTATGTGTTCAAGGGCTGAGTGTAAGAATGTGTCCTGGCGGTCATTCGGGCTGTAAACTGAGCCCACTGTGAACAACAATCCCCCCAGCTTGATACTATAAGCCAGAAGCCTACCCCTCTGCTCCGCTACCTTGTGCAGGACCACCCCCTTAAATTTACTGGAGACCAGGATAGCAACTCCCGCCGTTTTAGTGGACCCCGAGGAGAAGAGCTGTACTGGGAACTTCGGTGACCTCATTCTAATGCAATCTCGCGCCAAGAGGTGAGTCTCCTGCAACAGGCAGATGTCTGCCTGGGCATTCTCAAGGAGGGACAAAATCGCTCTGCGCTTAACCGGGTTGTTAAGTCCCTTCACGTTTAACGTGACAACTTTAAGGGCCATGAACGGGTGACACAAGAGCAGCAATCAATGAGGCTATGTCAGTAACAGGTGTCGTAGGAAGCAGTGGCAGAAGGCCAAATAATGGCAGAAGCCAAGCAGCATCGGAACCACAACCCAGTGCACCCGGCGCAAGGCAACAGGAGGAACAGTAAGAAAATATGACACCCCGGCACATCCCCCAGAGCCCTCTCCAACCAACCCTTAACCAAACCCTCACCCGGCCACTCCACCCCAAACTTCTGGATCCGTGGCGGTCTCGAACCTCTCCCCCCAAACTCAACACACCCCCCTCTTCACCCCACCCTGTACCCCAACAACCCCAACATCCCAACCCACCCAGAACGAAGAACATTGTCCCAGTCCAGTCCCTATTGGACAAGTCTGTGGTAGTGTGTTCGTGTGGACGTCCAGCCACCTTCAGCACCCCCCCACCACCCCTTCCCTCCCGGAACCCCCGCACCTGCTATGAAGATGAGGCCATCTGGATCTCCCCCCGGAGTGTTCTCAGGCCGTCAGGGCCACATCGCCAGGCGCCGTAGCTCCGGAAACCGCCAGGACCGCGCTGTCTCTCTCCGCTCTTGCCGTCGGCGAGGCCGGCCGCGCAGGTAAAGCAGAGGACCGCCGTCGGCGGACAGTTTGCCACCCATCTCTGGTGACGCGTCGCTGGGGCGGCGCAGGAGTGTCGTTGTCGGCCGTCGTGATCCCCAATACATCGCAGGTGTCCTGAAGAGAACGGAGCTGATGCAGGGCGCCGTTCCAACGAAAGATGAGCCGAAAGGGGTGACCCCAGGAGTACTGCGTGCCATGTTCTCTCAGGAAGTCCGTGGCTATCTTGAAGGATTTGCGCTTTTGGAGGGTGATAGTCGACAGGTCCTGAAACAGCGCCACTGGACGATCTCGGAAAGTGAGCGGTTGCCGACGTCGAGCCTCGCGCAGGATTCGCTCCTTCAAGGGGAAGTCCGGCAGGAAGGCCAAGATATCAGGGGCCGGCGCAGAGGCCCGGCGACGCGGTCCCACCCTGTGCGCTCTGTCGATTCTCACTTGGAAGTCCCCCGGCTCTTCCAAAATCGCGCGGAACATGTCGCCCAGGTACGCAGCCACGTCTTCCCCTTCCTCTCCAGATGGAACGCCACGAACCCTGATGTTGTTGCGCCTGGACCTGTTCTCCAGGTCCTCTGCGTGGGCCTGGAGGTCAATCTGCTGGTCCCTGAGCCGCAGGACCTCCTGCTGCAGATGCGTTATTTCTTCATCTCGAGCCTGGCTGGATTCTTCCACAACGGTCACTCTTTCTCCCAGGGAATCGACCTCTCGCCGCACCTCACGGACCTCACCCGCCACCTCCTGTTTCAGCGCCTGGAAGTCCTCCCTGAGGGTGCTGAACAACGACTCCAGAAATGAACGGGTCACCGGAGGTTCCCCTCCCTCGGCCCCCCGGGAGCCAGACGGGGGACTCGGGGCAGGCTGGGTTCTATCTTGCCGGGGAGCGGCTCTGCTCAGCATGTCAGGAAGGGTGCGTTCACCCTTCTTTCCCCCACGGTTGCCCGACATCGTGGCGCCAGGCACAGATCGCGACACTGAAGGTACCGCGAAGGGCGGGCAACGAGGTGTCCGTCAGCTCCTCTCGTTGCTGTAAGCCGTGGGCCGGGAGCAGGCGCGGGTCCACCTCCACGTCTCTGCCTCTAGGAGGGCGGTAGCGCTCGCCCCGAGCGTGAAGTACCCCCGGAGCTAACACGAGGGGGAGTGTGGCAGGGGAGGATGGCAGGCAGGCCTCACCGTCACGTCAGTCCTGCAGTGCCCGAAGGGAGGAGGCCTGTTCGAAAGGGCTCGGGCGGCCCCTCGCCGCTTGCCAAGGCGACACCAGTCCGTGATACGCAGGTAGGCTCCTCACCGCAACTGCGACATTGACCCCCTAGGCCAACAACCCCGCACCACTTGCCTCTGTGCCTCCGGACCGGCGCGGGGCTCAGTGAAGGAGGGAGGTGCCCTCCGCCTGCAAGGCTCCGAGTCCGGGCGCCGCCGCGCCCCCGAAGGCCCACCGGCCGCCTCCCAGGAGGGGGGAGAGGTGCCCAGGCCTCCACAGGCCGTCCGAGCAGTCCAGGGCAGCGTAGAGACCCAGCAGGCCGTCGCGCCAGCCCTTCCCTCAGTGCGAGGCGCTGTGGCGGGTCTCGGAAGTCCGGATTTCGGGGTAGGCCCCACCACTCCTCAAAGCCCCGGGGTCGCGTAGCCCCGCACCCCGGGTCCGGCACTCCTCAGTTCGGCTGGCGGGCCGCGAGCCCGGCGCGGCGTATCCCTCCGCCGCTCTTCAGGGAGCACGAGGCGAGGAGCGCCGCCCCTCCGGGCGCCCCGGCGGTCCCGCCAGTGCCCCCGTATGTCCCGCTGGTCTGCTCCGTCGGGCGGACCGCCCGGGCTCACGCCGCAGCTACGGGCCTCTCCGTCGGGGAACGCCGGACACGCTCTCAATGGTCACCGGGGGGCTCCCGGACTCCACAGACGGCGTCGCTGCGACCTCAAGTGCTCCTCGCGCCTGATTCCGCCTGATCCGGGGGAGATCAGCGGCAACGGGCGGCGCGCGGGCTCCGGGGCTTCAGGAGCTCACGAGGGTTGCTTCCTCCTAGCTCGCCATCTTGGCCACGCCCCCATTTCTGTTGTTTTAATACTTTATTCGATAGATGTATCATAAAAGTGCAAACATACAAAATACATAAAAGGTTTGTCGAGTATTAGTTTCTTCTAAAAACATGTCATCATTACAAACAGTTTAAGAGATGAGAGGGGGGTCTCAACATAATTAAAATTCATTCTTGGGAAGGATCTGTACAGGCATTGGATAACAGCTTTGACTGAATAAGCCAGGCGCTCGCCAAGTACTTGGCGACCCCACAAACAATGTACATAGAGGTAGTGTTGGTTAAAATAATGCGAAGAGCTGATCTATGGTCCCTAACTCCTAACTCCCTACACACTGGTTTCAACCATTTTACTCTAGCCTACTTGTAAGCTTTACATGCAAACAGAAAGTGGCCAAGTGATTCTTCCAGACATGGGCAACCTGGGCATTTTAGATCATGTTCCCTCCTGACCTTCCACCCTTCCATGAATTTTTTAAGGGGAAGGATACCATATCTTAATTTCAGGAACAAAGTTCTATCTCGAGGAGTCTGGATGAAGTCCAGAAATGGCTCTAACTTTCCAAGGGGCTTGTGTTCAAGAAATTTGTTCGTTAATGGACCCCAATTTGATTTGTGCAGGGCCGTGGCCTCTACCCAATCCCAATATAGTTTTTTAACAGTTTGTTTGGGTGGGGGGGATTGTGAGGCCCAGGATCCGTCCAAACCTTTAGATACCACAAGCTTCTTTAAATTGTTGAGCCACTTTATTTTATTGGAAACATTCAAACTAATTAGCTCGTCCAACACTAAAACATATTTTGCTAATTCAGGGGTCCTTCTGAGGCGCACCCAGAATAACAAGGGACGGAGTTGAACTATTTCAGAGATCGATCTTTTGCCCATGTCGAGAAATAGTGGTTTTAGAGGGGTCGAGGGAGGAAGCGAGACTGTCTCTCATGAACTTATTCTCTGCAACTACCAATGCCATGCCTTAGTGTTCTCAGTGCCCCATAATTCAGAGCCGTAAACTGCCGAAGCTAAAGCTTTCCCCTCATACACTGCCAGGGCAGGGGCTATTGGTCTACTGATTGAAAGGCGCTGATTCTTTAGTATTGCTCCAGAGACCCTTTTGAGATTTAAAACCATTTTGGACAAATGGGAGTCCCAGCTCATGTTATTACAGAGCATAACCCCAAGGTAGTCGAATTCGTCCACTACCTCTAGAGGGGACCCATTCAAAGAAAGATAAGCCTTCCTACGATTTCTTTTGGCAGACAATACCATCAGCTTCGTTTTCGCAGTGTTGACCGTTGGCCCACGGTCTTTACAGAAAACACTGAAGCGATCAAGCAATTTTTGCAGGCCCTTAGGGGTTTTGGACATCAGGAGGGTATCATCCGCAAAGAGGAGTGTGGGGGTTTTCTCTCCTGCAAGGACAGGGGCATCCGCGGGGTCCTCCCTCAAATGGTCCACCACCTCATTTATAAAGAGGGAGAACAGAGTCGGAGCCATCACACATCCCTGCCGCACCCCTCTATTGACTGGTACCCTCCCTGTCAATTGACCCCGATTCCCCCACCGAATCCTTGCATAATTGTCTTCATGGAGTTTAATAATAAACTGCAACAGATAACTAGGGAAACCCATGTCCAGGAGGACCTCCCAAAGTTTAGCACGTGGGATGACATCGAAAGCTGTTTTCAAGTCTATGAAAGCCAGGTACAGACTACCCTTGGTAATAGACACTGACTTCCAGAAGACTGCACAGAACCGAAAAACCTGGCCCATAGCGCCTACATTGCGCCTAAACCCCGCCTGGAAACGGGTCAAGATGTCCTCTTCCATTAACCAAATCTCTGTCCGGTTTATGATGACCCTGCCAACTACTTTTTGAATGGTGTCAATTAGACTTATTGGTCTGTAGTTGGCAGGGTCCGCTCTGTCACCTTTCTTGTATATGGTGATAACCTCCGCACCCTTCCAGGATTCAGGTACAGGGTGGCCGGACTGGATTAGATTAATTAAACAGGCTATAAGATCTGCCCATAGTTTAGGGTCATGCAGTAGCAGGTCCCCCGGCAGGCCATCTGGGCCAGCCGCCTTCCCTGGAAGTATTTTTAAAATAGCGTCCTGGACTTCTCGAGGGGAGAAAGACTCTTCCTTGATGCCTAGCTCTATGCTAGGCTCACTCTCAATTGCCATAATTGGGGATTTTGGGTGACCTTCGGCACTGACCTCGCAATACAAACTTAAAAAATGGGACTACCATTGGTGTTCATTAATATGATTTAAGATCTGCTCTGCCCCCCTTCTGTCAAGAGCATCGATCAGTTTCCAAAAAATGATAGAATTTTTCCCACAGGCTGCTTCCTTAAGCTGCTGCCAGTGCTCCTCCTCCCAATCCTTCTTAGCTGATGTTATGCTTCTGTGGTACTCTTTTCTGGCTAGTCTCACTGCTGTGGGATCCTTGCTTTTTATGGCTAGCGTAATAGCTTTCCTCTTATTCCTGCAGTTTGCCGTGTACCAGGGGTTACCCTTAATAGGTTTTTGGTGTGCCGTAGACATCCCCTGTGACCTCCTGGAAAAGAACTCTCCTATTTTATCTGTTAAGTTCTTATACGTAACAGGCAATTTTGATCCAGGAGGATGGGGTGCTGCTAGAGCAACAGATGCTAAGCTGCGGGTTTCAGCCAAAACTAGCTCTCTAATACTATTCAGTTTCCCCTCTTCGCACCTAACCACATTCCACTTTAACTTCCGGTTACAATTGGAGGGGAAAACCTCTTTAGTGAGCAACTCTGGATTTCCACTTTTGCTGATCACATTTGCCCAGTGGATTTCCATACATAATGGGTTATGGTCACTATCTGTAAATGTATTTCTCATAAGTCATGTCATCACATTAAGATTCATAGGTCTTTCAACAGTTTTTGACTTTGTAGTATCCTATTCATACCTTTTTTTTTTTTTTTAGATGTGTAGGTGGTTAATAGCATGGGATCTTGGCTATAAAAAGACGTGCAATTGATTTACAATTAGATGGTGGATGCTGTATTGCGTCTCCAGGGACAGGGGTTCAAAGAGTGTATGTCGACAACAGTAAATATAGAATGGCGTCGGCTGGGCTGATATATTTTTGGGAATCAAACCAGTGCAGTGGGCTAAGACCATTACTGCCGATAGTATCCGATTGCCTATACTACACTCAGGCACACAATCTGTCTTACTGAGACATCCCTCAATCATCTAGTCTGAGGGTCTTATCATGAGTTTGCCGGTGCGGGCGGTCCCGCTCCTGCATCTCCAAACATATGTACAAACCTCTTGCCAGATTAGGAGCTTTTCTCCTGTCTGGCCGGCGGTTCATTTGTGTTCCAAGTGGGAACATAAAAGGCAGTACCTGCATGGCATGGGCTGCTGCTGTCCATGCCTTGCTGGTACTGATGAACTAGCACACAGGGGGGCACATGTGGTGCCCCCCTGTGTGCATCTACATGGCGTGAGGCAGCCATGTAGGGCCCCCTTTGTTTCCTCACCACTACACTTTTCATGGCGGTCGCACCGCCATGAAAAGTGTGACCGTGAGGAAACTCGTAATATGCTTTGCAGGGCCGCAGCTGCCCTATCAAGCACATTGCTGCCTCAATACTGCCGCACCACCACCAGGTATCTCTGATCCCTGGTAGTCGTGGTGGTCCCAGAGTGGCCCGACCGTCATGGCTGTCATGGGACGGTCGGAAGGCTGCCATCACTGCGCCCTGCGAATCTGGCGGTCCGTGGACCACTAGACTCGTAATAAAGCCCTGAGTCTGACCTGAGCAAGACCAGTCATTTGCTTGAGACAGCCAGTTCCTTTGCACCCTTCAGAATTTTAAGTATGTTTTCACGGATGCATCTCATTTTCACTGTGAGTTCCACAGCCTGGCCATCTGTGCAGAGAAAAGTGCCACCAACACGTTTTTCTGGAGACTGGAATGGTGCAGAGTATAATCTGCAAAATCAATAGTAGAATTAAGAGAATAGCTTGTTAGCAGTAGTGCCCTAAATGTTGGAAATAATAGTTTTAAAGATAACACTTCCCAAAATGTTTGCTCTCAAAATATGACAATGTCAAGGAGATAAAAGGTTAGGTGCATTTGGTACACCGTTTAGGTAATGAGGATATGGAGCTTGGGTTTGGGGCCAATGATATAGGATTGTAAGTATAGGGCTAAATGTATGGGGTTAAAGGTATATGGTTAGTGTATAGGGTTAGGGAGTAATGGTATAGAGTCTATACAAATGGAGTAGGCAGTTCAATCACGTTACTAAGAAAAGCAGGTAAAGCAGTAAGTCTGGAATGGTCTGAGCAAGCAGATGGGTGGAGGGGGGAGATCGGATTGCTCAGAGGCAAGTGTCCTCACACAGCCAGATGGGTGCATGTTTATCATTCCGGTAGCTCCTCAGTGGGCTGGAGCTGCAGTGCCTCCAGTGGGCTCTGAGCTCCTCATGCACTCAAATCTAGACTGGCTTCTCCAGCAAGTTCATTGTGTTAACATAGCATTGCCAGATGTAACCAGGGTGCAAATCTAATTATGTCCTCTGAGATTTTTTTATAGCTCATACTAGGCCCTGACGCATCTGAGCAGCTTTACAAATTAAAAACAACATACATATACAGTTCAATAAAACTAGTAAAAGTAGAAGAATATATGAAGAGTAGACAACCATATTTCACACTAAAACTAGCAATCATTGGCAAAGCCAATAGGTCGCACCTATGCAAGAGCTATAGGCTTTGCCAATATGTTTTAGTCATGTTACACACACTAGCGTGGCTGCTGTTCAGCATGGCTAAATGTTAATGGAGCAAAGAAAAAGTGGAGTGTCGTAAAGTAGAGTGGAGTGGCATGAGTGGAGTAGAATTGAGTGCCGTGTAGTATCATGGAGAGAGTTGAGTGTCATAGAGTGGCCGGCATAGAGTGAAGTACAGTTTAGTGGCATAGAGTTTGAGTGTGGTAGAGAACGGGCGTGGAGTAGACAGGAGTACTGTGTTTTACAATAGAGTGGTGTAAACTGGCATAGAGTTGCATAGAGTGGGGAAGAGTTTAATGGAGTAGAGCGTCAGAGTATGGAGTAGAGTATGGAGTAGAGTATGGAGTAGAGTATGGAGTAGAGTATGGAGTAGAGTATGGAGTAGAGTATGGAGTAGAGTATGGAGTAGAGTATGGAGTAGAGTATGGAGTAGAGTATGGAGTAGAGTATGGAGTAGAGTATGGAGTAGAGTATGGAGTAGAGTATGGAGTAGAGTATGGAGTAGAGTATGGAGTAGAGTATGGAGTAGAGTATGGAGTAGAGTATGGAGTAGAGTATGGAGTAGAGTATGGAGTAGAGTATGGAGTAGAGTATGGAGTAGAGTATGGAGTAGAGTATGGAGTAGAGTATGGAGTAGAGTATGGAGTAGAGTATGGAGTAGAGTATGGAGTAGAGTATGGAGTAGAGTATGGAGTAGAGTATGGAGTAGAGTATGGAGTAGAGTATGGAGTAGAGTATGGAGTAGAGTATGGAGTAGAGTATGGAGTAGAGTATGGAGTAGAGTATGGAGTAGAGTATGGAGTAGAGTATGGAGTAGAGTATGGAGTAGAGTATGGAGTAGAGTAGACTGCTGAGGAGTGAAATAGAAGGGTATAGAGTGCAGTGATGTGGACCACAATGGTGTACAGTGTCGTGGCATAGTGTGCAGTGGTGTTGAGTTCATTGGCAGAGAGTGCAGTCTTGCAGAGTAATGTGGCACAGAGTAGAACAAGTGGCATAGAACGCAGTGGTGCAGAGTGTTGTAGAGCATAGTGTAGTAGTGCAGAGTATTTGACGTAGAGTGCACTGGTTTTGGAAAAAGTGGTGCTGAGTGCATTAGCGTAGAGTGCAGTGGAGTAGTGTGGCATAAAATGCACTGGCATAGAGTGCAATAGCATTGAGTAGATTGCTTCAGAGTAGAGTGAAGTGGCGTAGAATGGAGTGGTGTAGGGTAGAGGGCAGTCGCATTGAGTAGTGGTGTAAAACGCATTGGCGTGGAGTAGAGCGGTGTAAAGTGGAGTGGTGCAGAGTGTAGTAGAGTGGCAGAGTAGATTGCTTCAGAGTAGAGTGAAGTGACCTGAAGTGGGGTGGTAAAAGAGAAAGTGAAGTGGCGCGCGATAGTGTGCAATCGCGTAGAGTAGTGGCTCAGAGTGCATTGGCTTAGAGTGCAGAGGCATAGAGTGGAGTCGCATAGACCGGTCTGCTGTATAGTACAGTAGCAAAGAGTGCAGTGGTGCATAGTAGTGTAGGCTAGAGTGCACTGGCATAGAGTAGAGTAGTATATAGTAGAGCGGCATTAAGTGAAGTGGCGTAGAGTGTATCACCAGAGTCCAGCAGTGCTAAAGCCGGCCCTGGTAGTAGGCCGTTGTTGTTTCAGTGGAATATGTTCCCCTATTTCATTGTTGACAACACACGCATCCACCAATAAGTTTAAAAACTATGTTTTGACATAGGCAGGATATGTTTAAGGCTGTAGTGTAAATTATGTAGTTGGTTTCCACGCTCCCATTTGTAGTTTTCTGGAAAACAGTAATCTATGTTGTGTAGGTTTTTATGGCCAGGTGCTACTGCACGTGTTGCACATACTGAGGCTATTGCTCATTAGATGTAGTTGTGTATGCTTCACCTTTTGGCTTGTCAATGTGTGTTGTTGTTAAGTGTTTTGTACTCTGACTCTTTGGCAGTAAACAGAAGGATCATTAGACATTCACTAGAGGGTCACATTAAGCAAAAAGCCAACAGTGCTTTGATAGAAGAACCTCAAAATGAATGTTTGTTGCCACAGATTGTGCATGCACCTTTTCCCTACAGGCTTGTGTTGATGGTTATGTTACAGCCTTGTAAACCTGAAGCATAGGAGGGGCACAAGCCGGCTCTGCGAGAGAGGAATCTGCATTTCTCTTGCTTTCCTAAAACTTTTCCTCTCACTTTGAAGTCCCAGAAAGAAAAGCAAACTCAAAGCTCCCTCTGAAGATGGAGCCTAACATTTGACCTTTGTGTAAATGCACAGCAAATGTGAGAAGACAACAATATTTAAAGACCTGTTTCCAGGAAGTGAGATCTCCGAAGGATACAGTAAACCAGGTATAGACAATGGAAGGGACGAACTCAAGCTGGACAGCCTAAAACAAATAGAGACAGAAAATAGAAAGCAGGGAAACGTGAGTTACAAAGCCAATAGTAGGCAATGGGCATAATGCATTCCCTCTGAAGCTTTCTAATTTTCGCCAAGATATCTTCAGCAAACCAGACAGCTGTGCTGTCTGATAGGCTTTGGCCTAAAAACAATGCTCCAATGTCTGTGTCTCTTTAAGTTATGGTGTCAGTGCATAGCTTGTATAGACATTGGAGCACGGAGTACCGTTCTACCGAATTAAGTAGTTAATTGGAAACAAATTCAAATAGTAATCAGTCATAGCCCAAAGATTAAGGTCCTTATTGAGTCAACTCTTTGATATACTAATTTGGGCCCGGAACGGGTCCAGTCATATAGGGCTTTCAATAACCCAGCTTCTGCTTCAAGGGGACTTGTATGAACAAGCTTAGTGATGGAAGCCATAACACATTTACTTTATTCCTAATGAATTCAGTTATGTTGATGTTAGGAGCGTGTAAAGTATTTGCTGAGTAGGAAATCTTTAACTTTGTTACTAGCTTTAAAAAATACTTTTTGGGGGAGTGTGGACGGGCTATGGGTGGTTAGAGTTCCATACTATGGGTGCGCAGTCTAAGGAGGATTGTTTTCGAGGTGCCTTGTTTCTGGAAAGCTGGAATTTCAAGTACTAGTCAGTCTATACTACAAAGTTGACTGGTATGATAGAGAACGTTAGTTTCTTAGCCAGGTAGTGTTGTTGATGATGCTGGACAAGTTTATGACCTATACAGGCACGTCTTAGATTGGATCTTTCCTGGGTACGCAGCCTGCTCAGGGAACTGAAGAGGGAAGTGATGTCGGCTAAGTGGTCAGCGCCTGAGGTCAGATGAGCTGTGTTATGTAAGAAGGCTTTAATATGGGCTAGATTCATTTTTGGAATACTTGATGGTACTACCTTTTCCGTAGCCTAGTATAGATAAAACCAACATTTGAATGAATACTTTTAGGTCTTGTTTTGATGCAAAAGGTTTGAATTTCCTATGGAATGTTAGCTAGTAATGAGCATTTTTTTGCCCCAGGGTATTTGTTTGAACTCTGCAAATGGAGTAAGAGGGTTGTAGATTGGTGTTCCTCCCACCCAGATTATCAATAACTCAAAAGAAGCCCCAGTCAAGTATTAGTTTCATAGACATATACACTTCAAAGTGAAGTGAATTTTGTTCTCAGCTGCATCAAAATCCATAACACTGAAGCATTATGAGGATATGACTTTTGGGTAAGAATCGCGCCCCAGTCTAGCCCGAAGCGCCGCCACCTTTTTAATCTGCATGGCTGTTGCTTGTGCTCCCTCACTGTAGCATTCAGTACACTATCACTTTGTAAGGTATGTCATGTTTTATGCATGCTGTTAGACATTTGAGCTGTATGCCCTTACTGCATGTACACATATGGTCCTATCAAACACCCTTTCTCACCATGGTAAGACTGTGTAATGATCCTTTTGAGGCTTTTCTTAAGAGGGATGTCATTACTTCTAAATTTCCACACACTTAAATGTAATATTAGTTCCACCTCATCAAGTGTCAATAGTTTATTTTTAGGTCTCGCCTAAGACTGCGCATGCGTTGTCTCTTCGAGACATTTAGTAAGTGGCTTTTAAAAGTGCAACTAGAGGCTTTTGCTGGCCTACAGCTTGCGTTCACGAGCTCGTGCACGTGCACAGCTGCCATCTGTGTTTTTATTCACAAAGAAAAAAATGCAGGTGGTAGTGTTCCCTACAGGGAAACGTCCGCACACACTCGACAAAACAATTGTAATATCTCCAAAATTAAGTACACAACCAACAATATATATGTTATCGAACAAGTAACCAAGAAAGGGTGCCAGAAAATCTCAAGGCACCTACCACCTTGAGGTGCCGTTAGTGTACACAAAAGTGATACACACGAAATTGAACAAAGTTTTGAGAAATAATTATCAGCACTCCTATAAACAAGTAATCATAACATTTAGGGCATAAGTTAAAGGCCCTGCCAATCTCAAAAATTATATCAGACTATATTAGTTCTAGAGTTGTTCTATGACACAAAATCCGTGACACAAAGATATCAACATAAATCTTTGTCAAAGCAGGGGGTTCAAAAATATATAGTCCACTTATTTTTTTCTTCAATCTTTATTCTTTCATTTTTCATAAAACAGGTATTTCCAGCAATAAGTAGAGATCACCAACACGTGTTTCGTCCTACACAAGGACTTTTTCAAGGCCAAGATCAAAAACTGTACAACAGGGCTGGAGATGCGGCACGTGATGTGGGGGGGAAAGGATCACCCGGTGTTGTGGCAAGCCTTTCGCAGGTAAATAAGCGTATCAGCAAAATAAGCTAATGACAAATCAAGTAGTTAGCAATTGAGAATATGTAATTGCTACCGGATTCCAAATACGAACACTCGGTGCAAAATAGTGGTTCAATAGACAACCATAGTAAGTTGTAGAGCGTATTAACTGCCGTCACATCTCTGTACCCAAAGCCGTCTCAGGTCGCGTAACTGAGACGGCTTTGGGTACAGAGATGTGACGGCAGTTAATACGCTCTACAACTTACTATGGTTGTCTATTGAACCACTATTTTGCACCGAGTGTTCGTATTTGGAATCCGGTAGCAATTACATATTCTCAATTGCTAACTACTTGATTTGTCATTAGCTTATTTTGCTGATACGCTTATTTACCTGCGAAAGGCTTGCCACAACACCGGGTGATCCTTTCCCCCCCACATCACGTGCCGCATCTCCAGCCCTGTTATACAGTTTTTGATCTTGGCCTTGAAAAAGTCCTTGTGTAGGACAAAACACGTGTTGGTGATCTCTACTTATTGCTGGAAATACCTGTTTTATGAAAAATGAAAGAATAAAGATTGAAGAAAAACAAATAAGTGGACTATATATTTTTGAACCCCCTGCTTTGACAAAGATTTATGTTGATATCTTTGTGTCACGGATTTTGTGTCATAGAACAACTCTAGAACTAATATAGTCTGATATAATTTTTGAGATTGGCAGGGCCTTTAACTTATGCCCTAAATGTTATGATTACTTGTTTATAGGAGTGCTGATAATTATTTCTCAAAACTTTGTTCAATCTGTGTTTTTATTGCTGTAATCGGGCTCCTCTGCTTGCACTACCCCCCTCCCTCTTCCCCCTCCCTCCTGGTCAGCTTCACTTGACCCCATTTTTGCCAACTGGGGTGCTTTGGAAGTGGAGACCCCGCTTCCAGTTTTGTGGTCCGATCACTTCCTGATTCCTTTTACGGAAAAGTTGCCCTTGCCGAAGGCACAGGAGAAAGTTAAGATTGGCATAAAATATAGGAAGTGGGCTGGATTCTCTCAGGGGAGCTTTAACCAGGCCCTCCTAATGGGAGGGCACCCTGTGGTTTGGAAGCAAACTCTGCTTGTGAAGCCCTAGAGAGACACATTACGGATGCACTAGATTGCACCGCACCTTGGTCACAAAAAATGTCAAGTAAAAGACACCAATCGGTTCCCTGGTTTGGTGAGGAGCTAAGAACTGCTAAGTCAGCATGCACATGCCTAGAAAGGCGCTGGAGAAAAGATTTTTCCGTCGAATTGAAAAATGCATATAAAAGTAGCCTTAAGAACTACCACACGCTCATTAGAAAGGTCAGGGAAGCCTATTACAAGGAAAGGATTGAAACAGCTGAGAACTCAACTAAAGAGCTGTTTAAGATTATAAAGAGATATCCTCCCTTGCGACCATTGCAGCACCCATTGTAGGCTCTAAAATCTTGCAATCGAGTCGCTGATTTTTTTGCAGAGAAGGTGGAGAAAATCTGCTCCTCCTTTCCTGACTCTGCTCGTGATGGCTACAGGGTTGAGGTGGAATCTGTCAATGTTTTGGAAATTCAGTGTCTTGACGAATTCTTCGTACCACCACCGAACACTCTTAAACAGATAGCCATCAGTATTAAATCAAGGGATCCTGCTACCCCTAAGGTGCTTAGAGGGAGCATTGAGATACTTGAGCCATTTATGAGACACCATATTTCTTATAGTTCAGGACTGGTCCCAAAATAATTGAAAGAGGCAGTTGTTCTCCCACTCCAAAAGAAACCTCACATTAGTATGGACCAATTTGACAATTTGCGCCCTATCTCCTTCCTCCCTTATTTTGCAAAGGTTGCGGAGAAGGTAGCTAATATCCAACTCACGGCACATATTTGCAAAAATCACCTTCTCCATTCTACTCAATCAGGCTTCCGGGCCCTCCATTCCACCGAATCCGCTCTACTGTTTTCGATTGAGACCATTCGGAAATATGTGGACGAAGGACAGGCGGCGGCCTTAATTCTACTAGATTTAAGTGCTGCCTTTGACACTGTTGCAAGGCCTCAGGAAAGGAGGTGTGGCAGGTAGTGCCTTGAAGTGGATGGAATCCTTTTTGTCTGAGCGCAGCTTTCAAGTGGTGCAGGGAGCTCACTACTCTAGAGACATCAAGCTGACGCAGGGGGTGCCTCAGGGCTCTACCCTGATCCCGACATTGTTTAATCTTTGTCACCCCTTTGGCTAAAATCATGGATACATTTGGGATCAATGCTCTGTCCTATGCTGACGACACCCAGCTGGTGGTCTCCCTTACCCAGGCACAGGATAAGGCTGTCTTCAATTTTGTGTCCTGCCTTCAAGAACTGGCTTTGTGGATGACAAACAAGTGCCTGACATTGAATGGCAACAAGACCGAGGTGCTTGTGATAGGGAAGGCTCCATCAGTGTGGTCGTCGGCATGGTGGCCCCAGACTTTGGGCCCTACCCCCACGCCTTGTGAACAAGCTAAGAACCCTGGGGTATGGGTGGACAACCAGCTTTCTTTTGATTGCCATACCAGGCGGGTGGCAGTCGCCTGTTTTGGAATTTTACGGGGTCTATGGAAAACTCTACATGCTCTGCCTACTGCATCTAGGAAGACTATGGTGCATGCTTTAGTGACCTCACGCCTGGATTATGGCAACATATTGTATTGAGGTGCAACTGCTAAATGTATGCAGAGACTGCAGTGTATCCAGAATGCAGCTGCAAGATTGGTTCTTATGCTTCCAAAGAGAGCCTCTACAAAAAGGGCTCTGGCCTCCCTACATTGGCTTCCAATTAGGTAGAGAGTTTGGTTTAAAGGCCTGTGCGTTAGCCACCGGATTATACAAAGGAAGGGACCCTCATACTTGCATGACTTATTAATTCCCTACGCACCGACCAGACATTTAAGATCTTGTGGGACGGGAAATGTGTGTGTCCCCATCATTAAGAGAGCAAGGATGGGTGGCAGCTCCTTTCGTTATCTGGCTGCACAGCTGTGGAACACACTTCCTCAGAGTCTCCGGTTGGAGGGCTCCGAGTCTATTTTTCAGAAAGGACTGAAGACCCATTTGTTCCCTGCCATATAATTTTAGTTGTAAGTCTCCTTTTGATGCTGAGTTGAGCTGGTACCATAGCCCGGGGACACACTGGCCCAGTGTAACCAGGCGCTTTACAAATGTGATTATTATTATTATTTGTGTCTTCTAGCTGTGAATCATGCTCCTCTGCTGGCACTCCCCCCTCCCTTCTCCCCCTCCTCTTCGTCAGTTTCATTTGTCTTCTATCACTGTGAATGCTCCTGCTTCCACAAGGCACACACACCACCAGCCGTCAGTGCTTGCTTCCACCAGGCACACACACCACCAGCCGTCAGTGCACGCTTCCAGCAGGCACACACAGTACCAGCCGTCAGTGCACGCTTCCACCAGGCACACACACCACCAGCCGTCAGTGCACACTGCCACCAGGCACACACACCACCAGCCGTCAGTGCACACTGCCACCAGGCACACACACCACCAGCCGTCAGTGCACGCTTCCACGTGGCACACAACCCACCAGCTGTCAGTGCACGCTTCCACCAGGCACACCCCACCAGCTGTCAGTGCACGCTTCCACCAGGCACACACCACCAGCTGTCAGTGCACGCTTCCACCAGGCACACACCACCAGCCGTCAGTGCACGTTTCCACCAGGCACACAAACCACGAGCCGGCAGTGCACGTTTCCTCCAGGCACACACACCACCAGCCGTCAGTGCACGCTTCCACCAGGCACACACACCACCAGCCGTCAGTGCACGCTTCCACCAGGCACACACACCACCAGCCGTCCGTGCACGCTTCCACCAGGCAAACACCACAAGCCGTCAGTGCACGCTTTCACCAGGCACACACACACCACCAGCCTTCGGTGCACGCTTCCACCAGGCACACGCACACCACCAGCTGTCAGTGCATGCTTCCACCAGGCACACACACCACCAGCCATTAGTGCACGCTTTCACCGGGCACACACACCACCAGCCGTCAATGCACGCTTCCACCAGGCACACAACCAGCCATCAGTGCACGCTTCCACCAGGCACACACATCACCAGCTATCAGTGCACGCTTCCACCGGGCACACACACCAACAGCCGTCCGTGCACGCTTTCACCGGGAATACACACCACCAGACATCGGTGCACTCTTTCACCAGGCACACACACCACCAGCCGTCCGTGCACGCTTTCACCGGGAATACACACCACCAGACATCGGTGCACGCTTTCACCAGGCACACACACCACCAGCCGTCAATGCACACTTCCACCAGGCACACATACCATCAGCCGTCAGTGCACGCTTCCACCAGGCACACACACCACCAGCCGTCAGTGCACGCTTCCACCAGGCACACACACCACCAGCCGTCAGTGCACGCTTCCACCAGGCACACACTCCACCAGCCGTCGGTGCACACTTTCACCAGCCACACACACCACCAGCCGTTAGTGCAGCAGGCAGACTCTTCTTAGAGTTTCTTGGTAAATATGTGTTCGATGCCTGGGAGGGAGTGGGTCGAGTTTCCTTAAACCATGCTGAGTATGCAGGTGCAGTGCATGAACTCCTGTGTGATGAGTCATGCTGCCTGGGGCTCTTCACTCCACACTTGTAAATTGCGCCTGCACCATGCTTTTTCTCATTTGCAAAGTTTGGCGCATGCGCAAAGCTAGGCAGCTCCCACACCCCCGGGAATGACTGCTTCCTACAACCAGAATGGAAACTACATTCAGAGCAATGAAAACAAGTTCATTTGATGCAAAGAACTGTTAACAAAAACCATGTCCAGCTATTGTAGATCTGGCAAGTTAAACAAAACAGCAACAAAAACAAACCTACATTGGCATAGCCAATAGGTCTCGCTTTTCGGACCCTATAAGTATTTAGTTATGCAGCAGAATATCCTTGGTGCAACAACACCAACTGTTGCATGGCTAAACACTTACAAGGTCCCAAATGTGAGACCTATTGGCTATGCCAATGCTTGTTGGTGATGTTGCCAGGTACTTCTGATTATATTTGACTTAAGATTCACTATTGGAATGCCATCTTACCTTATGGTCCCATGGGGACATGATGTTACAAAAAGAAAATGATACATTGACTTAATACAGATACTTACTACGGTATGTTCGGTGTGGCAGGCTACACCATTATCTAGGTGCACTCATGCATTTGTCGTTACTGTCTAAAAAAAAAAAAAAAGTTTGTTTTATGATTTAATTCAATTCACATTTTCACCAATCATTGTAATCATGCGCTAATTGCATCTAAATTCATCAATGGTAGATCTTGTATGAAGCGGAACGTTTGGGTAAAGGTAGTGACTTTGTCCTCTTAATTTTTCTGATTACCTGACATTTTATATTCTAAATTACCTGGCCTGCAAGGAGGACGTTCTATCTGATAGAGACATCTAGCTGCAGATTCCGTAGCTAAGAATATCCCAGGCATCAGGCTGGATCTGGAAAATTTTCTTCTAGCATTACCCTCGCATACCTGTAGGTGGCATCAGTCAGCTCCGCGTGACGTCTGTGTTGTTCGCGCTGGAAATGACGTCCATGTCACCTATATAGGTGCCACCTCAACGCGCCGACGTCTGTTCTTTTCTTTCCGCGCCAGCTAGCGCTTATCTTAGAGAGCTACCCGCTGTCACTTTGACTGCCTTTTTTGACATTTTGTGTACGATGTTTGGTGTGCATGATTTTCCTTTGTCATAGAAGACTACTGGATTCAAACAGTGTAGCACCTGCCACTGTGCCATGTCTGTGACGGATCCACACAATTTGTCTCTGGTGCCTGGAGCATGACCACGACTCAAGGTTATGCTACGACTGCTGGGCCATGGCTCCGAAGGCTTTGAGGGAGCGGTCCCTAAAGCTCCTTGCGGCCTGGCGTGTGACTTCACGTCGCTCACCTTGGAGGTCTCGTTCCTGGTCGATAGGAAGGTCTGAGCGCCGCTCTGGGAGTCCTAAGTCCTCATCCCACTGCTCGAAGTTGTTGAGTCGGTCAGGTAAGAGGCATAAGAAACACAAGAAGTCGAAACCCACTTCCTCTTCTTCCGGTCCATCAGCCAACATGACGGAGGAGCCATGACGTGCAAGGTTTCATTCTGTGGAACCTGTGCGAGGTTTGGCTCTGCCCATCCCTGCATTGACCGAGCCGGAGCCACCCTTGCCCAACTGAAAGATTTCTATGAAGCCATATGCCTGATGTTTGTGTGACCTGACCTTACTTGTGTGCCCTCAGGCACCAGAGACTAGAGTGGAGCTCTATTGGGTTCCGCACAGGCGTATCCGGCCCCCTGAGACCTTCCCTGGCACCGCGACCGCACCGAGAATCTGTACACCTGCGGCGCCAGCCCTGTCCTTATCCCCGATTGGCACCTTTTAACACCCATTTCGGCACTGACTACACCTTTGGGTCCTAGGTCGGTTCATCGCCTTATTTTGAGGCACTAGGAGTGGAGGTGGATTTGGAGGGGTTGCTGGACCCTTTACAAGACCAGCTGAGCATAGAATGGACTGGTATGAGTAACTGGGTGAGGCCAGTGGACTGGATATGTCCCTGGATTCTGGACTGCTTTCTTCCCCTGTTGTAGGTATGAAGGAGGAAGCTTCATATGCTATGGTGGTGAGAAGGGCAGCCAAGGACTGGACATTCGGTGGATGTCAAGACGAACGTCTTCTAGACCGAGGTCCTGCAGCCAGGTGTCTACTCCTCAGAACCCCTCCTGCCTTTCAACAAGGCCTTGATTGATGTCCTTTCGGGCACCTGGTCCAAGCCCAGTACAGGGGCTCCTGTGAATAACATTGTCCGCCTCCATCGCCCTGCACTGGGCAACCTGAAATTCCTCACCAGTCACACTATCCCCAAGAGCTGGTGGTCCAAGCCTCTATCTCACAAGGTACGTTCCCTTCCGCACCCCGGACAAGGAATCTAGGAGGCTGGATAGCTGGGGCAAGAAGAATTATTTTTCTTCCGCCAGCCTTGCATTGCGGTCAGTGAACACTGCATGCCTATTGAGCCGTTGCGCCCACTCTTTGTGGGGAAACCGTTGCGCAGGTGCTGCCACAGGTTCTGGGGGAGACCAGGGCCTTTCTCTCTCAAGCGGTATTGGACAGGTGAGATGTGGCGAAGTTCTCCATTTATTGTGGGCTTGACACCACTGATGCGCTAGGCGGAGCAATGTCATCCACTGTGACTATTCGACGCCATGCCTGGCTGAGGACTTATGGCTTTTCTGGGGATGGCAAGGCTTCTCTTATGAACATGCCCTTTGATGGTACCCGTCTCTTCTGAGACCAAGCAGATATGGCCCTGGAGCGCTTTAAGGACTCGCCGGCTTTGCTAAATCATTGGTCCTCTCTGTGCTTTTCATCCCTTTAATGGCCAGGGAAGAAACTTTCAGCTGCGCCAGCTATATCCCAACCACATCCCAACCACAAGACTGCACAAGTTCAGCAACCTCTACTCTGCAGTGGACACAGCTCCTTTTGACCCTTTAGATCAGACGGCCAGTTGTCCAATGAGTCCACTCATTCCCATGCAGCTTCTAAATCTTCTTAGCTTTGCCCTTCAGGATCACGGGCAGCCAGTTGGTGTCAGGATCAGCCATCACCGCCACACCTGGCAAAACATCACATTGGACAAGTAGGTTTTTCAGATGGTCCATGCGTGCTACTCCCTATCTTTCAAGAATACCCCCTCCCTCCATACCTCTGCCTTACCATCAGATGACAGAGGAACACCTGGCCTTGCTTCTCGAGGAAGTCTGGGTTCTCTTGGCCAGGGGAACCATAGAGAGGGTTTCGGTGCCAGAAGTAGGCTGTGTTTGCTACTCCTGCTGCTTTCTGGTCCCTGAAAAAAGGCAACTGGCCTTTGTCCTATCCTAGATCTGTGAACCCTCAATTACTTCCTCAAAAAGGAAAAGTTCAAGATGCTCACTCTGTGTCTGGTCTTCTCTGCTGTAGACCCCAGAGAAAGATTGGATGGTAGCGTTGGACTTGCCGGACACCTATTTTCACATTCCTGTCCTGCCTGCCTATCAGTGTTACCTGCAGATCACTCTAGGCTGTTAGCACTTTCAGCGCACGGTGCTCTCCTTTTGGCCTTACCAGTGCCCCTCAGTGTTCAGCAAGGTGATGGCTGTGGTAGCAGCGAATCTGTGCAGATCAGGAGTGCCAGTCTTCCCCTGTCTAGACGACTGGCTGTTGAAGGCGGGTTCGCCCCAGGCTGTCGTTTCCCACCTCCATACTATGGCGAACCTCCTGCTGTCCCTGGGGTTTACTATCAACGTGCCAAAGTCATATCTAATTCCATCTCATATGCTCCCTTTCAACTGAGCTGTCTGGACACAGTGCAGTTACGGGCCTATCCTCCCAAGCAGCGAGTCCAGGATATTTAGGCTATGCCACCAATGTTTTGCCCTCTATCTTAGATTTCGGTGAGAGTGACTCTGAGGCTGCTGTGTCTCATAGCCTCCTGCTTCCTGCTAGAGACACATGCCAGATGGCATATGAAGGCTCTATATTGGACCTGAAGTTCCAGTGGGCGCATCATTAAGGGAATCTATTCGACTTGGTCCAGATCTCGGAGAGAACTTCACAGGACCTGCAGTGGTGGCTGACCAACTGTGATTGGGTCACAGGCAGACCCCTCTCCCTTCCCTCCCGGATCACTCAGTAGTGAGAGATGCTTCAGTTCTGGGATGTGGTGGCCATCTGGGAGTGGTGCTGATCAGAGGACCCTGGTCTCCACATCCACTTGCTGGAGCTCTGAGCGATTTGCTTGGCATTGAAAGCTTTTCTTTCTTCCTTCCTTCGAGGGCAAGTTTGTTCAGGTGTTCACAGACAACACAACCGCCATGTGGTACTGCAACAAACCGGACGGGGTGGGTTCGTGAACCCTTTGTCAGGAGGACCTGCGTCTATGGACATGGCTGGAACAGCAGGGCATGTCCCTGGTGGTTCAGCGCCTGGCAGGTTCCCTAAAGGCCGGGGTGGAAAAACTCTGCCATTAATACCTAGCGGGTAACGAATGGCGTCTCCATCTGGAGGTGGCGCGCGGTCTCTTTCAGAAGTGAGGAGAGCCTTGGTTAGATCTGCTTGCCTTTGCCAAGAACACGCAATGTCAGCAGTTTTGTGTGCTGGAGTGTCCCCGGAAGCTTGTTTCCTTCCCAGTGTAAGAATTGGCTTTTGTAGTCTGGTCTGCCCTGTTCCCATGATGCACTGGGCCAGGGACAGACTAATTTGCATACAGCCGGGTTCTGAAACTGGGATGGTGCAATGAGCTAAAAAACGGTGTTGGATCTAGCCCTGATCTCTTGACTGGGTGAGAGTACTCTGCTTAATTCAGAGACTCTGTCCATCACCACCCCTTGTTGTAAATAATTTTGTCCACCCTAAGCGTGGAAGGGTATACTCAGATGTGAGTCCCTTGCTCATTGCACCATCAGGATTCAAGCAAGCCGGGCCGAAGACGCCTGAAATGGCAGAAACCGGTCCCCGGAAGCTTGTTTCCTTCCCAGTGTAAGAATTGGCTTTTGTAGTCTGGTCTGCCCTGTTCCCATGATGCACTGGGCCAGGGACAGACTAATTTGCATACAGCCGGGTTCTGAAACTGGGATGGTGCAATGAGCTAAAAAACGGTGTTGGATCTAGCCCTGATCTCTTGACTGGGTGAGAGTACTCTGCTTAATTCAGAGACTCTGTCCATCACCACCCCTTGTTGTAAATAATGGAGTTTCCAAGGCGGCACTAGTTCGGTGATGCTTTTAGTCTTGAGTGAAGGTCCGACCTTTCCACTAATATCACTCCTGTCCAGAGTGCTCAAGAAAATCAGGAGCGATCAGGCACAGGTTATTCTTGTGACTCCAGACTGGGCATGGAGAGTCTGGTATCCCGAACTTCTCCAAATGAGCATCGTCCCTCCTCTCAGGTTGCTCCTTCTGGATGATTTTCTGTCACAGCAGCAGGGGAGGATCCTTCACCGAACCTGTCAACTCTACGCCTTCTTGCATGGAGATTGAGTGGCAGCAGTTGATAGCATTCAACCTTCCTCCCATAGTCTGCAGTGTAATTTTGGCAGTCAGACGTCACTCTACCAAGACCGTGTACGCCTGCTGGTGGCAAAAATTTGCAAAATATTGTACAGAAAGATCTATTGATCTTCTTTCTGCTTCCCATTCCCAAGTCCTCTTTATTTTGACCCTTGCCGAGCAGGGGTCTGCTCTAGGCACTCTCAAAGGGTACCTTTCGGACTTCTTGAGGCTGCCAGACCAACTCTCCTTATTCAAATCCCCTATTGTAAATTGATTTCTTAAGGGGCTGATATAAAGGTTTTCTTCTGCTGCCTTTCGTCATTCCTCAACGAGACCTTCATTTGGTTCCCACTTTTCTAATGTGTGCTCCATTTGAACCTCTGCACACCTGCCCCCTCCGGCTGCTTATTATCAAAACAGTCTTTTTAGGGGCCATAACGTCTGCAAGGACGGTGAGTGAATTGTAGGCTCTGTCACCCAAGCCTCCATACCTGACCATCTGCCCTGAAAAGTTGGTGCATCGCACTAGGGTCTCTTTCTTACCAAAAGTAGTAAGACCAGCCCACGTGGGGCAATCTGTCACCTTGCCCACTTGCTATGCTCCCCTGCACCCTCTAAAGAGGAGGAGAGACTCCACCATCTGGACCTAAAAGTAGCGTTGTCGTTCTACCTTGACAGTACTAAAGAGTTCTGGGTGGACGACCACCTCTTCGTGGGATATGTTGGATCAAAGAAAGGTCATGCAGTGCAAAAGAGGACGGTCTCTCTGATTCGTCCTCTGCCTCCAAATTTTCAATGGTCTGGCTAAGAAACCGCCTCCTGAAGGCTTAACAGCTCAGTCAACCTCAACTAAGGCAGATACCAGGGCATTGCAACATGGTGTTCCAGTCCTTACCATTTGTTAGGCAGTAATGTGTGCCTCACTTCACCCGTTCACTAAGCGCTATTGCCTGGACAGTCAAGTCTGCACGGACGACCTTTTTGTCTGCTGTGTCCTGCAAGACTTCCTGGTCTAAACGTGTGCATAAGTCCGTCCTCTGTGGATTGTATTACTTAGGCATCGTTCTAAGGTAAGGAATCTGCGGCTAGATGTCTTTATTAGATGGACAAGTTACTTAACTTCGATAACGCCTTATCTGGTATAGACATAATCTAGCCACAGATTACTTACTGAACCATCCATCCTCCCGCACTGTGGACAGGTTTTTAGCGTCATGGCTGGTCCCTTTCTGGGCCCTAGTTGTCCATGCACACCACTGTCAGTGCACTTCATGGCTCCACACTCCTGGCGTGGAAAGTCATGAAAAGTAACTGTTGTCAGGACGCCAAGGGGGTGCCTATATAGGTGACGCATGACGTCACTTCCGGGGGAGACTACATCACGCGTAGCCGATTGACGCCACCTACCAGCACGCAAGGGTATTGCTCGAGCAAGTTTTGGGATCCAGCCTGACGCCTGGGATCTTCAAATGTAAGGAATCTGCCCCTAGATTAGGTCTACGAGATAAGGCTTCACCGGAGGTAACTTGTCCTTCTGTACTGCTTTTATTTTAGTTGAATGTATGGATTTGGAGACCACCTACTCCATACAACTGTCTTCAGTCCTGAAGAAAGTGCCATAAATAGACATATTAACCTCCTCCTGAGATGGGTCATAACATGTCCAGAAGTTTAGTACTTGCAGGCAACTACAACTAAATAAACTTAAACTTATTTCCTGGTTACGTTTTTGTTATCCTCAGTTACGGTGTTTATCACAACACAGAGCGCATACAGCATAGCACTTTTTTGTCTACTACACTGAAAGATAGAGGTAGGGTCGGTACTGGTAGGCCTAGCCACTTCTCCATCATTCATTCAGGAACGTGAACGGGCTAATGACTGAGTAGCATACACACCTGAAGTGAAGAACTCACCATGCTATCTAAGGGCATACCATAAGCCCGGTGAATAGAAATTATTCGCATCTATGTTCGCTTGTGTTGCTCTCCTGTTTGCTCATGTTCCAGTGTGGACACTGTACTATCCACAGTGACACCGCAGTAGTGAACTAATCAATATCTGTAGTTGCAAGAGACAGGGTAGCTCTTGATGTAGCTATTTATATGTTTGAGCCGATCCATCCTGTTGTCCAAAGCGTAGCCTAGAGATTTTGTCCGAGAGTGGGAGAACACCATTATTGAGCCGGCATTGATGGTGCCTGCGGTGAAATGAGAATAACTTTTGGGTACAGCGGAGTGTCATTAGCATATTGGTGATAGGATATGCTGGAATCTTTTAAGCTATGACTCACAAGCTCAATATAAATATTAAGGCATGGGCTAATACTGAGCTTTGAGGTACCCTTTACAGCCAGTTACTGGGTTAGTAATTGTGTGATTTATTTGTATTCACTTAACGTGATTGGCAAGGTATGATTTGAATCGATCCAAAACTTTGCTTTCAATACCCATGATGTCTTTCAGGTTGTGGTTCACGGTATCAACAGCCGTCAAAAGGTTGAATAGAGTTAGCCGACATGAGCCCCCGTTGTCCAGGATGAGAAGAGCATCATCAGTGGTTTGCAGGATAGCTGACTCCTTAGTTTGAACAGGTCTAAACCAGAACACAACTCAGTAAATTGGTTTTGTCCTTTATAAATTGTTTTACTTGAGTGTTGCCACTGGTTTCAAGGAGTTTGACAAGACATGGAAGTCCCCAGACTTTTTAATAGAGGCAACATCCGGCTAATTAGGCATTCCAGGAGATTCTATTTTTGCAGGGATTCTAGACCAATGAAAAAATAGGGCATTATGCATCTCTTTTTGCCACATTAGCAGGTGAAGGATCCGAGAAGTGACATGAAAGGTTGTATTTGGAGAGAGAACTTTGAAATTCAGTTTGTGACATAACTCAGAAATTGGACTAGTTGTTTGTTGACTTTCTATTGCATACAGTATGCTTATTTTGAAAAAACACTTCAATCTTGTTGATCTTGGTATCGAAGAAGCAAGCAAAATCCTCACATTTCTTTTCCAGTTCAGTTGTGTCTAGCAGAGTTGTGGCTTTGTGGCATGGCTGACTATTTCAAAAAGTTTTTCGGTCTCTTTTCGGTTGACTCGATTAGATATTTAATAGACATTGAATTAGCTTCAAAGACATGTTTTTTGTAAATCCTTCTGGCGCTATAGGTATGTTTAACATTCAGTGAGTCTGAGGACTTTTTTAATGAACTTTTTTTGTATAACCAGAGTAGTGTCTTTTGCTATTGTTTTTTTCACTTTGAGGGAAAATACCTCATCCATAATCTCCACTAAGACGTTGGTAAAGAAGCTGGTTGCTAATTTGTGTCATGGTATTCCGTAGGAATGAGCAGACTTTATGCCAGGCATACCTTAGGATAGATATAGCTAATGTTTTTGGTGTCCCTAATTAGTGCTTTTGATCTTTTTGCTTAACTCCAAGATCTTCGACCATTTGCCGTTTTTAGATGTGTGCTGTTGATTCGATTCAACTGTAGCACATCGGTCACCTCCAGACTGCAGTAACTTGTTCACTGAAAGTCCGGTACCCGAATCAGTGTATCACGTGACAAGGTCATTCCATAACCTCTGCTTCAAACCCTGTGTCGCTGCAGCTAACCATTGCAAGTGTACCAGTGATAACGTAGGTAGCTGTGTAGAAAAGGCTGTTCAGTCGCCTGCCTCTGGTTCCGCATCTATCCCACTCTTTAAAGGTTCGACAGGCCCAACGGTGTTTTGCTCCCAGCAAACTGTCTACTTGGAAGCCTGGGTGAGGGGAGTGTAATGCATAGCAGCCCAAACCTCCCAACCTCACACTCCACTCAAACCTGTATTGTACGTTTCGGGCCTAGAAGAGTATATATACTTGTGAGGTAACTGCCAATTAAATGTAATTAACCTCCAGTAAGTGAAATTACTGAAGAGCCTTATGGCAACGCAAAAAACGATTGTCAGTAGAACTATTTATAGCACAAAAAAAGCGTAGAAGCAGCTTCATTGGTAGGAAATGTGTTTGAATATTTAAACTTTAAACCACAATATGTCCTAAAAGAAATTGCATGCAATTAGGAAATTTTAAAATGTACATGTTGATAGCCGTGTGAGGGAAGGCTACGTTTTAACATCTTTCTAACTGTGAACCTAGTTGTTGTGGACTCAAACGTGCTTAATTGATTAATACCAAGTTTACCTTATGCACTTTTTAAGTGAAATAGCCTAGAAGTGCTGATAGTGTTCCTACTCCTCTCTAGTCCTTTTGCAAAGCGCCCACGTTATGAACTTTTATCTGCTAAGTACAGACATATATTTAATTGTTTTTTATATAGTGTTAAATAGCAGTATTTTAGAGTTTTAAGTGTTGTAAACAACAAGTGTTACAATTGCTCAGCTCACTGATGCTAAACCTGTTGACCTTGGAAAGATAAAGCGTGAAAAGGCCCTGCCGGGATTGAAACTAGTCCAGGGCAGATCACACGTCAGCAGCATGCTTTTAGCTTTGTGAGCATCATCGCTGGCTCACTTAAGTTCCTGGCTGCAAAGAGCATACATTTCCCTGTTGCCACATCTCGGACTTATGCATGGACTGCACAAGAGAGACTATGCAGTGGAGTTGTCTTTATATTGTTGTGACATGTGCTTGCTATAAAAAATAGTCACCACAACAGCTTGCCATGCCAGATCTATTGGCTTCATCAATGCTTGTTTTGTAATGTCTGTTGCGTGAAGCGTGTCCCCTTTCAGTTTATTCAGAGTGCCAGAACTCTGGGCAGATCGTCAGCTCTGAGCAGGTACTAAGGTCATTAATTTAATCAGCGAAGTGGGAGTTTTATCAAGTTATCTTTGTTACGACCCTTTATATTTGTAATTATTATTTTTCTTTATATGCTTGAAAGCAAGCACTGTTACTTTATTTAGTGGTTATGATGAGCAGCCATGATTGTTGCAGGTAATGGTGGGAGTCATTGGAAGAGTCCCATCGACAGGTGATTATTTTCATACATGACTTGAGCGCTAGGGTTGACATCCAAGACGATGATGTGCCTTATTTCATTTTGTAAACTGTTGGCAGTTTATGGGTCCTGCTGTGATGCAGGGACAATAACTTTATATTAGGGTTGATGTGGTGCAGGTATGCTTCTTACTTTTGCTTTTATTGGAGCATCCTTTTCTTTTACTTTGATTAAAGGCAAAAGAGCTTGGGTGTGCCTTCACAAAGGATTATCGTACTTGCCCTTGCAAAGGTAACCGGATAGTTTGCTCTGCAGCAGCTGTGCTCTTAACCATTACTTCACAGTGATGTGGCTACTTCTCAACTCTCTAACTTGCTTAGGCTGATGTAAGTGCCACATAGTAAAGAGCGCAGTATGACCTGTTGAGTCGGTGTGTGTGTGTGAGCGTGTTTGAACAGTCCAAAAGTGGTTGTATACATTGAACGGGGGAAATGTAAGTCTTCTATCACCCACAGCCCTTTTATGTTCAACTTTATATTTCCTGAGCCCCGTACTAGGTTAAATGCATACCATCCTCCTTCCTTCTCGTCCCCCTGCTTGCTTCAGAACGGTTTTGCAAGATATTTACTTGTGGTACTTTCACTGACCGAAATGTGTTTTTTTTTTTTCCCCCTGCTTTTGTCAACTTCTGCCAACCTTTCGTTATGTGACACGGACACCATTTCCCACTTCTGCCCTGTTTTTCATCCCTACCCTGCGACCTATGCTCATGTACTGCCCTCGGAATGCAAAAGTTTAAATATATTGATTTTTTTTTTTTTTATTTGGTTGTGCGACTGCTTACTAGTGATGCCATGTACCTGGTGGATGGAGGAGGATAGGATTCGACAAGCATTCATGCTCCCTCAGCCCTTTGCATGGCATCACCAAGGGCATTATCCTGCTGGGGTGACAACTCGGGCTGAATGGAGCTCCCCAGAGGCAGTGTTAGAGAAGCTATTCACCTGTCTTTTACTTCCACAGGACTTCATGCAGCGTATAATTAGCTCCTTGTGTGATTTAGGTGGCTGCTGGAGAAACGAATACTATATTTATATTTTTTTTAAACACGGAAGTCCGGCTCTCAACCACATTCACTGACTGAAAATTTCTGGATTCCATTAACATGAACTGTGTTTTTTCAGACGATTTGCGCAGATCACGAAAGACAGTGCTCGCCATTGGTACCAATACTTACCAGGACTAGCAGTGACGGGTCCTGCAAACAAATGATGGATCGCAGCTCCCTGGGTCTACTCCACAGCTGCAGAATGACCGGGCACCATCTTGCACCTTTGTGAAGTGTGGTAATGTGTTGTGCCACCATACACTGCCGAGAAGGGCCTAGAACAAAGCAGACCTAATTACCAAGTCGATTACAGCTGGGTTAGGAAGCGTGCTCGGGACACGAGTGAGCCTTTTTAACGTGCGCACACGTTGGCCCTTGTTGGACTGCTACTAACAGTTTAGAGGTCAGCAGGATGACATTAATTACTTGGGCTGTACCTATAACGACGCGCGCAGGAATGCCTCATTAAAGACGGGGGTTCATGTCTGCCAAGCGGTCCGCTGGAGGCCAGGCCAGGCCAGAGAGCCATTCGGGCAGGTTGGAACCAGACCCAGCGAGATCGTAGTTGCTCCAAGGTATAAATGGATGGCCTTACGGCGCGCAGTGCTGCCGGAGGGATTACGGGCTGTTCTTCAGGACCGTCGCCATGCTCAACAACAAGAAGAAATACAATGTGAACGGAGGCTCTGGGTTAAAATCCCAGGTGAGGACAAATCTATGACCGAACTGATTTTTTCCCCCTCCATATTAATGCAATTTTATTGGTGGGATTTTGTCCGATGTTTATGGAAGAGTTGAAGCATTTGGAGGCCTACAAATGTGATTCCAAGAAGTCGTGGTGTTGTAATACTGCGAAAGACCGACTGCTCTCAAAAACGCCATAGTTTCCTGTGCGAATAAGAATGGACAGTGTTGATATGGTAAGATCTTTACGAGAAGTTTTGGATTTTAACAGAAATTACCAGAAGTGTTCAGGTTTCAGGTTTCTGCAGATCGATGGTTCGAGGGCTTCTGTATGAGAGACGAGTCAATCATGGGTTTTGGAGAGCAGCAAAGACAACTCTGTCCTTCTTATACTCATTGGGATTTCTCAAAGTGCCATTTGGCTTGGTAACGGTGGTGCTGTGCAGTTGATGCACAAGGAAGGGGAGATACCGTTTGCTGCACTCACTGTGAGGTGTACTGGAGCACATCTGACCACAACAAATCCATGCTGTCATAGCACATTGATACCAGATTTGTTTTAGTTTTATATCGGGATTATGCACTGAAGTGATGCAGAATTGCAGAACGTGTTGCTGAACCAAAGCAATCAAGAAAAATAATTGCAAACATTAAGTAACTATTTCATTGTTCTTGCTTGTGCAACTTGCATGCACGGTCTGAGCGAGCCCGCTGACAGTGAGGAACATCTTCCCTACACACAGTTGCTGCTTCTTTGCGTTTTCTTATGATTTCTGTTGCTTCACCAAGGATGGGTTTTGTGTTTGCTTTCGTTGTGAAGTTTCATGTGCAGTTCAGGGTATGGCAGTGGTTGGGTAATCCTTTTCTTCAGTGGCACTCTGCGAAACACATATGCAGGTTACATGGTCCAAAGTGTCATCAACACTCCTCTTGTTCTTACTTGGGATTGGTTTATGGGCATTGTATTTCAATTCACTGACTGCTTTACCCTAAAAGAGGCCTTTGTTGCTGTTTAGATACCACCTACTAGGAAGTAATTCCTATCTCAGACACACTAGATCTTACACATACTATTTGTTACCCATACCACTTTGATACTAATCACGGTTATTTTAACAGGCTGCTACTGAGCACATAGTTTAAAAGCACAAAGGAAGGTACGACCATGAACATGATAGGGTCGTAAAATAAATTAAGTAAAATTCTCTGCTAATTTTGGTGTACCACACCCAGGCTGCTATTAAATGCAGTTTTACGAAAGTAGAGGTAAGGGAGAAATGGATATTACAGTAGTAGAACGATTCTGATTTAATGAGGATGCAGGGGAGGGGTGAAGGGAACATGGTCTTTCATACTGGTTACTTTTAGTGTTTGCATTGCCCTAAAGCAGTTTCAAGCTGCTCTGGGGCATTATCAATGGAAACAAAAGTTTATGGTGCTCATTGATGTACAGCAGAGTACCCTAGTCCTACTCTCCCAGTGTTAAAAGATGGAGCTGGGTTCTTGTGCTGGTTCTGTACGCTGTGATTTCCCCTCAAGGTCTGAGTTTTAGCAGATGATGTTTGACCATGCCGGGAGACGGAAGGGTCTGCACATCTGGGACGCACCTCCAGTGTGCAGTCATTAAATAATTGCTCCGTGTTATCCTGGCTCCATGTCATGAGAACAACTTTCCAGTCCTCGACTTTACTTTTACAAATCATTATGTGTTATGTACATAGCGTCGGCAATCTTGCAGCTGCTTCCAGGCGCTAGTTTGGATCAGGTGTGCTAGTCTTAATGTGTTCAGTTGTCCAATGAATGAAGTCGAAGTAACCCAAGGCCATAACACTCAAAATACACTACTGTGCTAAATGAAACCTTACATCGGGAAACTAGATGTCTTTGACATGGAGTCAAAAGGTAATCCATACTTTTGTTAAAGCCTCTGCAGATGACGTGGTTCTCAAAGGGTTATATTGTAAAAAAATGAATGACTCAATACAATTTTGATTATGTAAAATTAAATAAGGGTGTTAAGAAAGCATCACCTGCTTGTGAATTTATATCTTTATGAATACGTTTGGGATACAAACTCCTCACGTTCATTACCACATAACATTAGCGATTTAAGTCCTGTCTAGCTCTCTGCAAAATGTTTTCAGCTACATTGGCTGAAGAGGAAAATACACTCAAAGTGCCTTCTTGACAGATACTTTCACAATAAATATGTAATGTGTACCACTGTTCCCAGATCTGGTTCTTGAGGGGATAGGTCCTTAAGAATGTAGTGTGAACAGAGAACGCACCAAGTATGAATCTACAGGAAGCCAGTTAAAAAATATAGTTGGAGTACACAGGCCTAGAAGAGGCACCTTAATTACTATAAATCTATACTGCTCAGTGCACCGTTGTACAGTGTTTATACAAACGATTTCACTTTAGGGAAGAAGGTGCTTTGCTTCGTAAAAACAACAATAGTTTTTTAATTATATTTTTAACGGTATCTGCTGTAGATGTATGTTTTCTTAGGAAACGTGTTGAGAGACTTTTTAAAACACGGGGATTCATTTTGTTCCACTTTGAGTGTTCTGCATAATTCACCTACAGTCACACTATTTTATATACATAAATACTTGATAAGCAGTCTGAGGCTGCATAGTTTCGTCCATTGATTGATTGATTGATAAATACATTGACTCTGACTACCCTAACTAAGCCTGTAGCACTCACCTGTTTAGCAGCACTCACCTGTTTAGCATGGAAAGATGACGACTACTAGAGTTGGTTAAGAAATGTAATTTGGCATCAGTGCAACTAGCATGTCTGGCGTGTGGGTGTGTTGGAAATGCTGGAGAGGTGGGCAGGGAAATAGTGAACATTGAACTGTCCGAGTTGGATGGCATTTCTAAACTAGGATCTTCGTCAGTTATGGTGCACTTGTGGGATTAGAATAGAGGAGTGCAAAGGTTTTACTTAAGAACAAAACTAAATTATATGAAAGCTTTATAACTTTTGTGAACTTTGCAAAGTTTTAGAAATCATGGCAAGAAGTCCTGCATTAAAAGGACCGTTTCTCTGTTTTTTGAAGGCCAGCTCTGCCTGTGCCAAGTTGCAGTTTCTTCTAGTTACGTTTTACATGGATACCCATAACTTCAGAAGTGAGTGCAATTGTATAATTATGTCCTTTAGGGGAGGTTATTAATATAGTAGTTCTGACCTTCAGAGAGAAGCTTTCGTAGATGGTGGTTGTTTCTTGGACATTCTGCTTCCTTCAGCAACGAGAAGAGACTATTCCTTGATAGGCTAGTTCAAAGTGTCATCTTGTTTTCTTTTAGTCTGAGTGCAGGTTGACTGTCTTTATGGTCCCGGCACTCCGCAGTGGAATGACCCCCCCCCCCCCCATGCTCTTGGCTTAATCAGGGCTAAAGGAACTATGGTCCATTCCACTTCAGTTAGACAAAGACTAAAGGAGGTCAGTTGCACAGCGTTAATGGTTTACTGTGGTGGTCATTAATGCCTCATTAAGAACCAAAGCACATCTCCCTGGAATCCAGCGAGGATTGGTCTGATTTGTCCTCCAGGACCTTCCTGGAATACTTCCAGTAACTGGAATAAAACCCGGCCACCGTAGCCGCACTCCAAATCGCATTTGCCCTCAACACAAACACACATACAGTGAATTAAATGTGATCATTCATAAATCTTCGGTTTTATGTCCTTTAGTTCTCTAGCTGTTGAAAATGTATGAATACTGCATGGTATAAATGAGAAGTTTCTATATCTATTTTTCTCTGTTTACAGATCCAGTTTGCAGACCAGAAGCAAGAGTTTAATAAACGCCCCACAAAGATCGGACGACGCTCCCTCTCGCGCTCCATCTCACAGTCCTCTACAGATAGCTACAGTTCCGGTAAGTGCTCATCTTTACCTCTTATCGTGCCCAGAATCGGGAGATAGATGAGAAGGAGAAAAAAACACTAGACTCTTTGTATCTCAGTATAAAACAAAGGGGGTGGTCTGTCTTTAGCTTAGAAAATGAATTGTTTGTGTGAAAGTTTAGTACATTCTCTCACAAGAAGCCTTCTTGATGTATTCTCTTTAATCTGCTGCTTTTAGTTGGAGAATGGACTATTTCTGTTATACAATAGCAATATGCATGCCCATGCCCGCCATAGCATATGAAGGATGCCACTACATAGTGGGGAGGGCAGTCTTAAAAAAAAATCAGTTTTTCCTAAAATCTGCGAATCTTTGACTCTCCTGCACATATTTCCAGTATAAGTATACCTAATATATACATATCAAAGAGTGAGTATTCCAATGACTCTTATCTTTTTTAATTCTCTCCTTTCTGTGAGTTTGAATGTATGTGTGTGTGTATACACACACACACACACACACTCTGAAGTCCTGCTGTATTATACCAGCACAAGTTTCGCCCCTTTTCTTGAAAAGCTCTGAATCCTTTCAGTTCCTTGGTGCACTTATGCAGTCAAAGCGTGCATACTTTTAGGGCTATTTTGCAGAACCGGTAAAGTAGAGCATATTCTTTCAATATTGAATCATGCTCATTCTCAAAAGCATTTTTTTTCTAAAACCTATGCCTTTGTTTTGAAAATGTGTCTTTGGACACATTCATGCTGCTTCAATCTGGTTTAGGGGATGCTCCAAGGCAGCGCAATACCTTTTTATAGCTCTGTTCCAGAAGAAGTAAAGTGGCATGTCCTAGTCCAATAATTTAGCTGTATGCTGTCACATTTGTTACGTTTAACATAATTTGTTTTTGTGCAACAATTGCAAAGCAAGAAAAAACAGCTTCTCTTTATGGGCCTACTCGTGTAGTATTGAGTGGATACATTTATTCATGGATCTCTGTCTGGTCAGTCATAGATTGAGTAAAGAGGATAATCTTTCTGTAGGACTGCTCTTCGCCATCATGCTTCTAGTTCGTTGGACAGCAAGTGATTATGATGGGTGATATTGTGACTTGCTCTTATACTCCTATTTTAACATTGTTTCTTAAGTCATCTTAGAATGCCGCTATTGCGGATTGCAGTGCAGACATGCGGCTGTGAATGCAACAGTAAACTTTTTCTCAGGTTCTCTACCAGAGTCTTGATATGAGAACTAAATAAGCCACTGATAATGAAAATCGAAATAGGTTTGACTCCGGTGGTATTTCCCATGCTTTTGCCGTCTACTGCAGTCTTTAACAAACTTACTTGTGCACCTGGTGATTTAGAGATTGCCTGGTTTCTCTTTAGTTGGTTATGCCTCCTGTCAGATGGCCTTTGAATATCCTCCTGTGAAACCTTTTTGTGCAGAAAACAGTTTTTGTTGTGTAGAAGCCCTATATTCAGTGCAAGCCTAGCTTGTGCCCTCCTATAATTTGACCTCCTATAATTGACCCTTTTTTGTTCCTCTTAGTTCTTATGAGGCAGTATTTTAAGAGGTTTATATTGAGGTATCGATGTCAGATAACTGTCAGTTGCTACACACATTAATTTGGGGGTGATGGGGGACAAACTATTCAAAAGAAAACACTAACCTCCTCTCGCTGTGGCCACCTCTGTCTATTTTCCCTCTTTGCTGAAGAGTCCAGGAGAACACCGGCTCCCCTGAGCCATTCACAATGCTGCAATGCAGCGTTGTGATTGGTTGGAGCACCATAGTTCGGTGCTCAGACTAGAACATTGAGCCTGTGCATGTTCCCTACCCAGGCTGTAATGCAGCCTGCATAGGCTGGTGGGGTGGATTGAATGGGGAGACCCCCATTATGTCATGGGACTGTCCTGCGTCAAGTGGCCTAGTTGTTGGGGTGCCGGGAGTGAGATCTAATAGGCCTGTCCACATTGGGGGACGTCATGCAAGGTACTGTATTAAGGTCTTTCCAAAGCTTGCAAGAAGAATACCATCTACATTTCTAGAAATTCTAGAAATATCGACAACTCAGGCATGCCTTGTCTTCCTATATTCAGGGTCTAGAGGACCTGCCAGAGTTTAACCCATTAGAGGGTAGGTTGTTCCTGGACGACCTAGGCTCCCACAAGATTCAACAAATATACCAGACCATAGTAACAAACAGCAGCACCATTCTGCTGACTCTGAGGGTGCGGTGGGGTGGGGCAGGGGGGAGGGGGAGAGATATTGAGGACCTGAATGATGATGACTAGACTGAGGCCCTTGCGGCCCCCCAAGTAGCCGCAATATCGTTGCACTATCGCCTGATCCAATTCAAATATCTACATGGAGCCTACTACACCAGATACCGCTTATGGCGGATGGGAGTGATATCCTCCTCCTCCCCCCCCCCCCCCCCGCATACCTCCGCTAGCTTTGAAGCTATACTGCATTACAACCCTTTTGGCGTGGGTGACCTCTTGCTTGGCCCAGGTATTAGCTTTGGAGACCCCTCTTGAGCCAAAACTATTCCTCCTCATAGTACAAAGGAGATTGGAGGGAAACAATATAAACAGCATCTCTAGTTTCTGGGGATAACGCTGGCTCGACATCTCCCAGGACTGGAAGGTGGCGTCCTCGCCCTTGGTGGGGCGGTGGAAGGCAGCCATGGACAGGTTTCAGACTTCCAGACAAGAGGCTCCTCCCAGAAACATGGTCAAATTTGGAGGTGGTGGGTTTATTACCGAGGTGTTCTGCTACCCCCGTTCGATCTGCCGAAGCGATGATAGAGGGGGAGATACTGTCGTATGGCTCTGAGAAACAGTAGAATACCCACATTGGGGAGATATATGAAGCCATGGGTATCACTAATGACCAGAGTTGTGAGTGGTGGTGTTCTGTCTTCTTGTTTAATGGGTCTATTTTACACTGGGGTCATTGAAACCTACTGTGATGATGTTTATACATTCATGCAAAGATTCCCCAGGCCTTGATGTACTCAAAACTTCAATTGCATTTGTTTATAAAAAAATATTAAAAAGTCATAGTTTTGAATCAGAATAGGGCTGACAAAGTCTGTGTTAAGTGCATTGTTATAGCGAGCGCTTTCCTAGCATTTGCATGGTCCTGGAGCACTTTTGACATCTGTGTGACTTTTATTGACTATGATGCGCTTTCCATGTATGAGGGGCATCCCCAAATTGCACTCTCAGATTACTTCATATTAAATTATTCCACAGGTAGAACGTTTTTTTTCCCAACATTTTTTTATTTGTATACCTTCTATATACTTTTCATGACTTGCATTCTTTTCATTTTTTGATGTCCATCACATGTTTAGAACATAAATACTCCCAATGCATTTCGGGCAATGCCCTTCATCAGGGGCTAAATCCTAAAAGAATAGAAGAAACTTAAACCGAATATTTGCCTGGTACACGCATCTAATCTTAAACAGCTCAATTTTTGATAGTGAACCTGAATAGAGACTAGTGTGAATGGGATATATATGATATTGAGCATTAACAATAGGTAATTCTAAATATTCGGACTTTTATTCTTCTCTGAGTATCCTTGACCAGCGTCAAAGTAGTCTTTTGCTATCTGTTTTTTTAGATGTTTACATGAGTCACATTGGATATTGGGCAGCAAGGTTACAGTAGGTTAACCTATTATTTAGGTAATACTTTGAAATGTCTTTGTCCATGATGTGGTTGTTATGCCATTCTGTGTGTATGTTGTTGCAGAAAGTTTAAGTTAACTCCTTCACAGTGGTTGATGTATAGATTGGTGAATATTGGATGGAAATTCAGTTATGGTGGCAATCATTTAGCCTGCTATGTGATTTGGCACAATATTATGTGGCACGAGCTGAAACACCCTTTGCCGACACCTACTTCTCGCCGGGCAATGGAGCCCTGAATACTGATATTGTAGTGTAGTTCCTATCATCCCAATAGGCTCTGCGCATTGGAATAATACCTACAGCAGTAAAGGCCTAGGCCAGACGTTAACTAGGTCTACTACTGTCGATACTAGACTTAAAGTTTTGGGTTTGCCAGCTTAGCTCAGAGTTCACTAGAAATTTTTTCGAATGTTCAAGGAGGACTTAACTTCCCTGATTAGACAAGAAGGGATTTAGTTTCTGACAACCATAGAACATGACAACTTTGCTCTCCCCTAATCAAGAGTAAATCTCGAGAGTCGTGTGAACAAAAGGCAAATTATTTTACTCAGTCAGTACGTGCATTCTTAGTCTCATCAGAATGTAGAGAAAAGGAAGAGACGGGCGTGTTCAATAAAAAGGTGTTATTTATTGATCAGTCTCTTTTCTCATACAAGAGAAATGGATCGATATTATTGCAATACTTATAGCTAAGTAAAGTGCATACATTAAAAGCAATAGTATAAAATAATACTGTAAAAACATTGATATGGTTTCTAAGCCATATGATGTTTTAAAATGAATAAAATATATTACATACACATATATACATTTGACTAAACGTACTCAACTGGTGTTTCTAAATACGCCTACCCCGTGTACCTGACCTAAGTCTAATACGTGGGCGGGAATAGAAAGTTACAGTTTAAGTTTGTTTTTGCCAAGTGAATAACTAAAGAATTCTCTGTGAGGGGTTATTCAGTTCTGTACCTGGAAGTTAGGATGAATGAGGAATGGTATCTCTCTCTCTGGTCTCGATATTCCAGGCTGCCTGCGAGGGCTGCCCAGAAACGCCGGTGCTGGATTCTCGGCAGGAGAAAGCAGCGCGTCTCTCAGCGCGTCAGAAAGGCGGGGCTGCTGCCAGCGGGGTCTGCTCTGCTCTTGGCTTCGGCAAGTATGGCTGCTCCGTCTCGTCACCACGCGTGTGTTTGCATAGGGCAAGATCGGTAATATTTATACCTTTAAGGTGCCGAGATTGACGTAAGGATGGACATAGATACGTCAATAAGGATGTCATACGACTTGCTCGTTAGCACATTCTTTTACTGAAGTTCTCGGTGAAATCAAAACAATGGCCGCAGGGTTTTGCCCAGGTTGTCATAGGTTTGATTTGTTATGAGAACTCCGTATGCCTTATCAGGGGCTGGAGGAATATCGCTTGTCTAATTAGATCGCAAGCGTTATGACCTAATCAGATAACACGTTCCTGTGCCGTAGTGTGACTGCGTCAGATAACGGTATCTGCATCATGGGGGTTTTCTGCCTCATGGGCTGACTGCTAGTTAACTTGTTGGTTTGTTTAATTAGAATAGGGTCAGGAATAGGGGGATCGATTCAGAACCTATAGGAATACATGACACCCACTCCACGCTAACTATGGACATATTTACTAATCTAGGCATAGTATAACATAGTACAACATACTATAGAGTAGTGTGTATACCTTACCACCCCAAAATACATAAATGCATTTTGAAATTCTTCAAATATACGGAAAATTTGCAGACATATATACTGTATGCACTCAAGCTATGGAATAATGCAAAACTAATCACGCATTTGTATACATTATTGCTTATTTGGTATATGAGAATTACACATGAAATGGTTTCTTAAATACAGAAAAAAGTTTCGAGACCATTCCATCACAGAATAAAATATTTGTGAACATACCAGCGGGCAGCTAAAGTCTATAAAGTATCTAAAAAATAGAAATCTTAGTTCTCTAGGAATAGTTTCTTACTTTAAGCAGAAGATAAGTGTCCCGAAAAACCGAAAAAATAAATTGGGGCTTCTGAAAGAGTTGCTGTCCGTGAACTGGAGTGAAAAATAGTTCATGTGACTTTATTTTTAAAGTTGAAGGCCGAATTCAGGGAACGCCGTGTGTGAGCTTGCTCAAAAGTCTCTATTTCTGTTCGGGTGAGAACATCATATCATTTCGGCTTTCGAAAAAAACTGTCAACAGCTTCCTGGGAAAGTTCCACTAACTCGGAAATAGGTGTAATCATGCATTCTTGCGCATGATTGTCTCCATTGACATTCTGATTTGCATTACTGACAGAAGGTCGTACCTGTTCGATGCTGCTTTCATCTTGAACTTCACTACCCATCAATCGTAGTGGTGAAGCTTCCACGAATGCCGTCATCAGGATTGGTAGCCTTTGAGGGCAGCACAAAGCATGAACCTTGATCGGGCTCAACAATGTTTCTGCATCCATCGGCGCATCCGATTGTAGCGTCAGACAGGTGTCTAACACGCATTCTTCTCCGCATAGCAGACACCTCAATACAGGTAAAACACATCTTTGCCACATTGGTCGAAATGATAGAAACCAAGTCATGTTCAGGTCTCTAAGCCGGGAGAGTCCCAGGATTTTTGATATCCGGTCCCGGTATCCAATGGCTAGGATTGTTTCTTCCCTTGTCGCAAGAGTTTTGTCTGTGACATGGGTTGCCATAACGAAAAATAAGGACTAAGAATAGGATTCCTGCAATTAGTCCCAAGATCAGGGGAAGTCCGCCAAAAATCGAATGGACGAAATCTGGAAAAATACCCAGTATGGCTTTGAATGGTGTTAATGCAATCGAAATACCTTCTTAAATACCTTTGAGACCCCATTGGTATCAGAAATATTTAAGATTTCATTCAGGATTTCCGCGAAATGTACGGGGGAATTAGTTGATGATAATGTATGTATCTCTGCAGTCGTCCTTGCGACTTGTAGATCATACGTTTCTTTTGATGACGTGAGCCTGGTAGGCGTCTGAAGAAGCACTGTTTTCATTCTGCTTAAAGTATCTATTCGAATAGAAGTAATTTTCAAATCGGGCCATGCCCTTGCCTCCCTGTCTGGGAAGGAGCTGGGGAACAATGAGCGTCCACAGCACTTGACCTTCGCAGTCGTAGTTACTAGATAAGGAGTCCCGGGCATAAGACTACAACATCTACGGTCTACAATAAGAATGTAACTCCCATTATAGAGTCTTTGAAAGAATGGTTCTATTTCTGTTGCAGGTGCGCCTTGCTGGTGACATGAAAGGTTGTATGAATTCCCTTCACAGGCTCCATGCAAACTAATTCCGTTACATAGAAGTGTGCCACTTAGTGACATCGCACAATTGTTGCCACTAAGAAACACTTTCTGTCCTTTATTACTGACACATGCATGTGAATAGGGCAGGTTCCATGTTGTTTTAAGGTACCCCTTTCCCAATTTCTCGTACATGCCAGCCTGTATATATTTTTGGCAGTATTGAAACCTGAAGGTTGAGATTGGAATATTTATTATACCATGTATTATCCATTCACTGACAGGTCGTTCTGACATTGTCACTGGTAATCTCTCAAGTTTCTCAATGCTCAGGATTGTATAATCAGCACCCTTTTGTGCCATACTGATTTGTCTATCAGTAAGGTTAAAGATTTGGAATAGTGACGTTGTGTTGATTAAACGCCAAGGCACATAGCCTGAACGCAGATTTTGTAACGTCCAGCCAAGCTGTACAATAGAACGCAATTGTGACTGACCGTGTTGTAATAACAGTAAGTCTTGCGATAATATATCGATTGCTGAAGACACAATGCTGTCCAAAGAAAAAATTCTGGAGGACAGAGTCATTAACCCATTGTCCACTACAGAAAGTGATTTTTCCAAATTAATACGGTCAATTTCCCGTATTCTCTCTGCTGTTTCAATTTGAGTAACCTTCCAGGCCTCATTGTATGCTGCATATACAGAGGCTGCTATGAAACGCTTTTGACGCTGTTTGCGTGGTCCCAAAGTGAAATCACGCAAGTCAGCACCATCAGTAAGTAAAGTTAGGTGTTGCTTAATTTCTGCCAGTGTGGAAGTTTGTAGCCACTGAAGGCATAATTTGCCCACACTGTAGGTTGTTATTATCCCTGGGTGATGTCTTTGAGGATATCTAGAGTCTGGCCTGGTCATTTTGAACCCCTGTGTTTTGTTCAGGAATCTGTCTTGACAGTTATTAGTATCTGTGGGCCAGATCAACCACTGTTTCCAATCAGGATGTGTTCTGTTTTGGTTTAATATATGGTGTACGTCTATCTCTTCATCTGTATCAGAGTTATTGCTAAACATTGTTGGCTTTGGAATAGACGGTTTATTTAAATCTTTGATTTTGGCTAGGCCAAGACAGGTGGTTTGTTGAACAGTGTCATTTAAAAATATCATTTGTTCTGGGATCATGCAGGCTCTAAAAAAAGCTTCTATACCCTGTACTTGCCATTCTTTTGTACCCCAAACACTTTTCAATTCAACATTTTTGTCCCAATAATCAAATCCAAAAGTATTCATTTTTTCAAAGAATGAGTCTGAATATAACAATTTTGTGTTGGTTATCATGGTCTTGGTCCCTGTTTTGTTTGACAATTTAAAATAAAATGTTTCAGCATTACTTGTGTTAAAACCTGAAAAATATGAATATTTGTCGTAAACGGTTCTTGAGCTCCCTTTTGGAGGGGTTGCACAATAATCCCATTGATTATAATTTAAAACATTTCTAGGTTGTGCAGATCTATGTAAAAATTGGTTACCATAGGGGTTATAGCAATACATACTATCATAATTTGTAGAACCCTGCAAATAATCATGTTTGGTAAATTTAGCAGACATTACTAAGTCAGACATCATATTATTAATGCTTTCGAAGTCCCAATCATCAGCAAATGAGTTTGGTTTTGCAAAGTCACTCAAGGAGATCTTAATTTGGTGTGGATATTTCAGGATCTCGACCGGACCATACATTTCATAGTCAGTGTTGTCCCAGGCTACCCCACCAGGTATCGGATTGGCTGTGAAGTTGGCTGAAGAAAGTTCTCTTTTCTCGACGTGTGAAGATGTGTGTGGTTTGAGGATCAAGTTGATTTTCTGACTTGCTGTGTCCATTTTTGCATATTTTCCCTCAACGAAGCGTCCCAATGTTCGTATCATGATGAGCCAAAGTATGAGGATAAATGCACCAAAACCCACCCAAAATTCAATCCATGGGGAAATCAGATATGTTTCTTTCAGTTGTTTCAAAAGTTCCTTAGCTTTATCTTTAAAGGTTTTTGATGATGGCTGTGTCTTTGATTCACTGAAGCCTTCAGAGGAATCATCGAAGTTTATGAAGTAGCCGGATGCAGTTCTGTCAATTGTTCCAATTGGTTCAGGATTTCTGTTTCTTGCATTTTCACTTGGTACTTCATTATAGATTGGTGTGTCTCTGCTAAATGTTTTTATTTGGGTTTTCAGAGGTCTGAGTTCTATTGCATTGCTGCATAGTCCTTGTTGTTCTTCTGTAGGCGTTTCGAATGTGATGAGCCTCTTTGTTAGGACCTCTGTACTGGTAGCAAACCTTGGTGTTCTGCTACTTATTGGGAGTCCACTTGGCCTACTGTTTGTTATCGGCCACATGTTGTGGTTTTACCAGGTCGATGGATACAACTCGGTTCTCCTTTTTTCCAGCAAGTGGCGGTAGTACAACTGATCTTGTCCCGTTGACAGACAAGACAGGAACTGCTTTTCTGTAAGAAGGCCCAAATTCCTTCTTTACCGCGATCTTTTCCCTGACTAGATCCCCGACTTTTGGAATCCAGACAGGTCTTGCTGGGACAGGTGGTGGTTCTTCAGTGGTTGTTGGCTGTTGTTTCAACTTTATGTTGCTCAGGTCTTTTCTTGTTTTGTTTAAGTCCTGCAAAATAGCCAAACGGTCTTTGATATCAAAGCTTTTTTCTTTCACCACTGAAGTCTGACTATCAATGTCAGAGATCATCATCCTAGTTCCAAATAATAATTCGTACGCACTGAATCCCTTCAGAGAATTTCTTGGCAAGTTATTGAGACTACGTTGGACACTTATTAGATGTTTGACCCACCCAGCTCCCGAACCTAATATCCTTTCCGCTATAGATTGCTTTATGCCTTGGTTTTTTCTTTACACCATCCCGTACCCTCAGGAAGGAAGTGAGAAGATTCCCGCTGGGCTATGCTCATTTGGTCATGTTTCCCCTCAGGCTGTTGGGCTAGAGTGAAAACAATGGTCAAACGTAGCATGCTCTTAGCGTATATGCCATTTAGACTCGCAAATCTTTGTATAACAGTCCGGACGTCAGCCGAGTGCTGGTGATCTACATTATAAGTGGAACTAGCCTGTATAAGTTAATCGCAACCCTTCCTTTTTACTCCTGATTTTTTCTGGAGTAGAACGACGAGGTATTAAACTGTTTCTCTCCCCACTGCGATCTCTGTTGCAGTTTGGGCAGTTTTTTACAAACATGGTGTAATGCAGGCTCATGCCTGGCCACCAGTACCGTGATTGTAATTCTTCCAGAGAATCTTTCAGTTTGAGGTGTCTGAGACCCTCGCCCATGTGTGCGTCTGCGATTAACAAGTTTCTCCTGTCCATGTTTGGAATCACTCTATCCCCCACTCCGGGGATTTGAGCAAAAGGGACGGAGTTTGCATCGATTATGTATGTATAATTGAGTGGATAGTTGATCGGTAACGCTGAGCAGTCGCCTTTTGATGACGTTTTCACCGCCAGCACTGTTTCACCGTCAATGTATTTTAATGTACGCTTTTTTCGAACTACGGGAGCCGATTTAGTGGCTGCCGCTGCGGCTGTTTCAGCCAATGAATTCCCTGCAACGCGAACGCCATCACGCTGATGACTCAGTGAGTGTGTCACGTGAGTCTTTGGTAGTTCTTTTTGTAAAAGAGCTATTTGTTCCCAGAGCAGTTTTTGCTTTATTGGTGTATCTGTGTCATCTTTGTAACCGTTTTGAATCCATGTCTGCAAATCGCTGTTATATGATTTGACGCAGTAATATGAATCTGACACTATAAGTGTCGGGAATTCGCGATCCGCATTATCTAGCGCCATTTTCAATGCTAATATTTCAGTTTGTTGTTCTGAATTAGTTTCTACTGAGTGTGTCTTTGTTAATAGAGGTTTTAGTTTACCTCCGCGCCACACTTCTTTTGTAATCTCACATGTGGGGTTGTATGCATGCTCTCCCCAAACGGAGGGTTGAGCATGTCCGTCTGTATAGATTACACAGGCGTAATGTCGTAAAGGCAGAATGTCGATTGGCAGAGGATATGTTTCTTCATATTCTAGATTTTTAAATTCTTCTAGTTCTGGATCAAAGTAGTAGTATACTTTGTCCGTTGTGATTGAATTCACCCATTGTATCCATTCTGGATTTAATGTTGTTGTTGGTAAATTACACGGTGTTGTTAGTGCCTCGAAGGCTGATTCTGCTGTTCTGACTGTGATATGTCTACCGTCAGCTTGATCTTTTTCTCTAGCTATTGCGGTTTGAACTGCATGAACAATTTTTTCTTTGTTGCTGAATTTCTGTTCAGCTTCTGTGTACAAGTGTGATTTGAATGCAATTGGTACCTTTTCTCCCTCATTAGAGGTCAGGTATGTGAATCCGCATCTCCCTGGGATGACTCGAATCACAAGATTGCGTGTGTTATCACGTGTTTCTAATTTTGTTTTAATTAGCATGTCTGTTTGTAGGGATCTCAAAATTTCTGTGTGTATTTGAGTCCAATTGGATCTTTTAAAATCTGGTTTTATCAGATCATAAAGGGGTTTGACCCTTTCTGCGTAATTTGCAATGTATGTTCTTCCGAAATTTAGGAAGCCTAGAATCGACTGTAGGTTTTTTAGTGTTCTAGGTGCTTGGATTACGGCACATTTCTCTAGGAAATTGTCGGCCAGGCTTTTGCCTTCACTTGATAATTCATATCCTAAGAACAGGACTTTCAGATGGGCAATTCTGGATTTTTTAAAGTTGAATTTGTAACCCTCTGCTGCGAACCCAAGTATTATGGTGTTCACTCTTTTCAAGTGAGTCTCCAAGTCATCATCTGTTAAGTAAATGTCATCGACATAAGATAATGCTTCATCATCATATAGTTGTAGTAATTGTGTTACTCTCGCTGAGAATGCTCCCGGGCTGTTCTTGTACCCCTGGGCTAACCGACAGAATTGTTTTTGAGTGCCATTTATTGAGAATGCAGTTAAATATCTGCTCTCTGGTGCTATGTTTTGACAAAAGAATCCATTAGAGATGTCTAATGTTGTTTTGTATTTTTTGCGCACTATGTTATTCATTAGTGCAGCACTGTGTGAGTTTTGCACTGCAAAAGTTTTGCAACATGTGTTAAGGTGTCGGTAATCCAAAACTAGACGATATGAATTGTCTGGTTTGGAGACCGGAAACAAAGGGTTGTTCATTTGTGAGGTGCAAGTTTCAATCACCCCCTGGTATTCTAGCTGATCTAGTATTTCATTTACCTGTTTTTTAGCTTCTTGCTTAATTGGGTACTGCCTTTGTGCAGTTGGTTGTGATTTTAACTGGATTTTGTGAGGAGGAGAATCCTCATCCCATCCCACGTGATTTTTATATAAAGCAGGAGCTAGAGCCACTGCCCACTTTCTAGCAAGTGTGTATTTTTTATGAATTGGAATTTGATTTGAGAAGGCAGGCATAATTACTTCTTCGCCATGAGGGCACTCCCTGACAAACTCTGGTGGCCAGTCTTTTTCAGCTAGAAGGATATCATAGCCCTTGGAGAGATTATCCCAAAATAGTCCCCTTATTTTCCTAGTCTTATCCCCCTCTATACGCAATGTTATTTCGTATATTTTGTGAGGTTTGCTAACTCTGGTCTCCGCAGTTTCCACTTGAAGATATTCATTCGTGTCCACTGTCTCCAGATGATTCATAAGGACTTTGCGAGCTATGCTCACTTCTGCTGCACTGTCTAGCATTGTCTGAGCCCATTCTCCGTTTTTCAGTTGTGTCCTCAGTATTCTCGGCATTGTTAACTACCTTGATACTGGCTACCTTCTTTTTTGGAAATTGTAATTTCTTTTTTAGCTGAGCAGGTTCCTTGTCTTTGGACTTGGTGTGCTCTTCTCTTTGTTCTGATCGTCCTCTTCTTTCCGATTTCAGCGAGGAAGTCTGAAAAGATTGAGAGGGACGTGTATCAATGTCTTGATATCTATCAGGCTTTTTTATAGTATCCCTATTTCTAAGGTTATATCTTTTCCCAGAGGGGTCACTCTGGGGTGAACTGTGTCTTTGGTTCGGAGATTTCTCTCTTCGCCTAGGAGACCTTCCTCTGGACTGGAATTTCTTTTCTTTAGGATTGGATTGTTTGTTTCCATCCCAGTTCTTTTTTGGTGAATTATTATTAAAAAATATTTTTTCTGGACTTTCAGTCAGTTGTGGTTTTACTGGTATTCCACCTAAACTATCTCTGCCTAGTTCCTCATAGGATTTTTCTATGATTCTGGCAATTTCAGCTGGTTGGTCTGCTATATCTGTCTCTTTTAACCTCTGGCGGATCGCCACGTTTGCTGCTTCACCTTTTATGTTGGCTAATAATATAGCCGAGACCTGCTTGAAGTCTTTCAGTAATTTCATACCAAGAGTTAAAGCGGGTTCAGGACCATATTCATCTTGAATTTGTTTTAGCACATCTGGTATTACCGAAATGGATGGAACACCGTGCGTTTTTCTGTAGATGGAAGCAAAGACTGTACCCCAAGTGTCACAGTCCTCAATGTGTGGTGCGATTCCCATTGGGAGACAGATAGTCAGAATCCTGTGCTTTTCTAGCGGGGTGGTGTCAGGAAACACCGCCTCAATTTGGGTAATTTTCTGTGCCAACCAGAATGGTATTTGTTCCCGTTTAGCCGGTACTTTACCTAGGCAGGATTGGATGTTCTGTGGTGTAATTTTATTTGTGTTCCCCTGGTGAGGGGTCAGCTGTGGAAGTTTAATCGCTGGCTGAATTGTTGAAGTCCGCATCACCTACTGAACTAATTGTCTATGAATTTTTATTAATTGTTTTAGCTGTGTTAACAGCTCTGCTACAGACATCCCATTGATGTCTGGATGTGGTGTGTATCCGGCTAGGACCGGCCACGTTGCTCCTGGTCTACCTAAAGGACCGAGCCTGGTGATGTGATTGTTATGTTTTAGGGCGCCATCAAATAAGAGCAAATGCTCTTGGAATTTGAGTGGTACTTCCACCTCCTCGAAAGGAGTGTACTCATTAGGAGGTTCCTCTATTTTGTAATAGTGGAAGTACTTTGTTACAGCATTTGCTGCTGGAAAATGTATCCATGAATAGTATACCTCTGTCTGCCGATATTCGTGTGCCTCAATTACGAATATGACTGTGCCACCTCTGGGTGTCAGTCCATTTTCTATAAGTTTTAGGGTTATAGATCTCCTTTTGATGACCGGGATGAGTATTATATCCCCGTCCGCATCTAGTGCTGCAGCATCAGCCGCTGCGAGTTCAGCTGCTAATCTAACTGCCTCTCTTTCTTCTTCATTGTCTGACATTTTACTGTCCTGAAGGTTATTTCTTTTGTTTGCTGATCAGGTTTCTTATGGAAACAAAGATTAGATGCACAATATTTTGGAACTGTTTATCCTTCAACGTTGACTTATACCAAGAACCATACATAGGAGTTCCCTCCTGCGAGGTCTGGCGGATATAACCTTTCACCCACTCCAGACGTCTTTGGAGTATTTGGGAAAAGGGGTCTGAGTGAGAAAGCACGACTGAGTTACTCTAAATGTCTTACGTTAGTTTTATCGCCCTTTCCAAACGCGTTGGGCGCCATGTAGTGTAGTTCCTATCATCCCAATAGGCTCTGCGCATTGGAATAATACCTACAGCAGTAAAGGCCTAGGCCAGACGTTAACTAGGTCTACTACTGTCGATACTAGACTTAAAGTTTTGGGTTTGCCAGCTTAGCTCAGAGTTCACTAGAAACTTTCTCGAATGTTCAAGGAGGACTTAACTTCCCTGATTAGACAAGAAGGGATTTAGTTTCTGACAACCATAGAACATGACAACTTTGCTCTCCCCTAATCAAGAGTAAATCTCGAGAGTCGTGTGAACAAAAGGCAAATTATTTTACTCAGTCAGTACGTGCATTCTTAGTCTCATCAGAATGTAGAGAAAAGGAAGAGACGGGCGTGTTCAATAAAAAGGTGTTATTTATTGATCAGTCTCTTTTCTCATACAAGAGAAATGGATCGATATTATTGCAATACTTATAGCTAAGTAAAGTGCATACATTAAAAGCAATAGTATAAAATAATACTGTAAAAACATTGATATGGTTTCTAAGCCATATGATGTTTTAAAATGAATAAAATATATTACATACACATATATACATTTGACTAAACGTACTCAACTGGTGTTTCTAAATACGCCTACCCCGTGTACCTGACCTAAGTCTAATACGTGGGCGGGAATAGAAAGTTACAGTTTAAGTTAAGTTTGTTTTTGCCAAGTGAATAACTAAAGAATTCTCTGTGAGGGGTTATTCAGTTCTGTACCTGGAAGTTAGGATGAATGAGGAATGGTATCTCTCTCTCTGGTCTCGATATTCCAGGCTGCCTGCGAGGGCTGCCCAGAAACGCCGGTGCTGGATTCTCGGCAGGAGAAAGCAGCGCGTCTCTCAGCGCGTCAGAAAGGCGGGGCTGCTGCCAGCGGGGTCTGCTCTGCTCTTGGCTTCGGCAAGTATGGCTGCTCCGTCTCGTCACCACGCGTGTGTTTGCATAGGGCAAGATCGGTAATATTTATACCTTTAAGGTGCCGAGATTGACGTAAGGATGGACATAGATACGTCAGTAAGGATGTCATACGACTTGCTCGTTAGCACATTCTTTTACTGAAGTTCTCGGTGAAATCAAAACAATGGCCGCAGGGTTTTGCCCAGGTTGTCATAGGTTTGATTTGTTATGAGAACTCCGTATGCCTTATCAGGGGCTGGAGGAATATCGCTTGTCTAATTAGATCGCAAGCGTTATGACCTAATCAGATAACACGTTCCTGTGCCGTAGTGTGACTGCGTCAGATAACGGTATCTGCATCATGGGGGTTTTCTGCCTCATGGGCTGACTGCTAGTTAACTTGTTGGTTTGTTTAACTAGAATAGGGTCAGGAATAGGGGGATCGATTCAGAACCTATAGGAATACATGACAATATCATCTTCCACACCTCACGCAGAGCCCAATGGAGAAAAGCGTTCCTATCCCTACTCACCGTCTCCACCACAGGAAAACAACTCATGGCATAACTCTCTCTATCACACCTTCCCACCTCTTCCCTGGCAGGACTACCATTACTATCTACAATAACGGGATTGTCCTAATTCAATCCACGGATAAGAACCTGGAACTACTAGACAACCTGTTCCCCAAGTTCAAAGAACACCTTTCCAAGCTGCGGACCCCCCCCCCAGAACTCCCCCAGCATTACCACCCCTGACGTCGCAGCCCCCACCTACAACATCTACACCCCTAGCACCCCAGTAAATGACCCACCTGCGGTTAACGCCCCACACTCCCCAAGAACAGTCACAAAGGTCTCCACCTCATATACCAGCCGCCCCTCTAACAGGACCCCTCGTACCCCCACTCATACCCCCTCCATCCCTCTCCCCCCGGACATAACAACTCCCACTCACAACACGTCACCATCTGAACACACCATCGCTCGGAGTTTATCCACCCCCTCCTCCCCTCCCCCCACAGCAGACCCCTCTCCCTCCCCAGCTCCCTCCCCACTCCCACCCACGAATCTCTCACACCTGACACAATAACTCACCCACACACCACCATCTGAACACACCGCCATTTGAAGTTTATCCACCCCCCCCTCCCATCCCCCCCACGGCGGACACCTCTCCCTCCCCAGCTCCCTCCCCACTCCCACCCAAGACACTCTCACCCTCCCAACAAAAGATACAGAACATACCGCCTCCCTTACCGTAGCATCCCCTCTCTCCCACCTCCTATTCTCAGCCCCCATTACCCTCCTGTCTCCCCCACTGTCTTCAGCCTTCACTCACTCTTCCACTCACCGACACCGTCTCCCACTGACGTCACTACCTATGCCTCCCACCTACCGCCCACTTCACCTACTTCACCCACACCCCACGCCCACAAAAAGGCCCCCACTTTGAATGGCATCCCACTCTTTAGCACCGCAGAACCCCCCCAACAACGCTAGTATATCCACCCCCTCGATACCCTGCCCGCTTGCCAGCTCACTACTCAATGATTCACCAATGGCTCTCACCACAAACCCCATCCCCAATCCACCTCCTGACCAGACTTTATCCACCCTCCAGCAAGTCAAAGAGGATATTCTACAAATCAAAAAAGATGTCCACGCAATCAAAGAGCTTCTCTCCTCACAGCCCAGTCTACCTCCCACCATCCCTCTACCCTACAAACGACGCTCCCTCCCTACATACCCTCGCCTCCAACGACACCCGCGCTGGCCGACTATCCCCGTTCGCATTAACGCCCACCGCCCCCGGCGTGTCCTCAACCCATTGTCGGACCGTGACTTATGCTCTCTACTACGCTCTTATGGCCCAGGTCCGATAAAACACATACCCAACACACACATCCCCATACCCACAATTCCTACAAACCCTCTGAGGCTCCCAACACTCAACAACAGAGGTTCCGTCCCTAACAACCTCAGAAAAGTTCCCCTCACATTAGAAAGCTCGACCACCCTTCACTCTCCCAAACTCAAATGCATCTTACTCAATTGCAGATCGGCCCAGAGACACTCCTCCGACATCGCTGATCTCGTCTCAGCTAGGGATCTGGACCTGGCCATTCTAACGGAAACGTGGCTTACTGAAGCCTCTACCCCGATTATGGACATACTAGTCCCCCCCAATTATCACATCATTAGGCTGGACAGGTCTCCTGGCAAGACGGGCGGGGGAATTGCATGCATTTTTAGGAGTAACCTCTCCGTTACTAAAATCACCCCCCCCTCCTTCTCCTCCAGTGAACTCCTCTGCCTCGACATCACCAGCGACGGCAAACAAGCTTGTGCTTTACATCTCATCTATCACCCGCCTGGTGACAATCTCATATTCACCCAACAACTCATGGACATGATCACTTCCAATGCCGGTCGGCAGACAACACAAGTCTACCCCGGGGGACTTCAATCTCCACTGGAACGATCAGAAAGACACAGTGGTGAATAGTCTCAAAACTTTCCTTAATGCGCTTGACCTCACCCAAATATGCGATAGACCAACACACGACAAAGGCTCGATACTCTATCTCATCATTGCCAAAGAGAACTCAACACAACTGGAGGCGATTCAACCCTGCGACTGGTCTGATCACCACATTATCACCTTCTTTATCAATGAAAAAGTTAAACCTATCCCAGTTCAACCAGTCCAAACCAAAACATGGAAAAGGGACTTGAAGAACCTTAACCCCTCTACCCTGCCTCCCCACATTGGCAATCTCCTCCTTCCCCCTTCAGGTGCCTCGGATGTTCAATCACTGATGGACCACTACCTTGACTCTATGAACACTGTAGTCAATGAAGTCGCCCCACTGCAACTGAAGAGAGTCTCCTCCAAAACTTCTAACCCCTGGTATGATGATAGACTCAATGACGACAGGCGTTCTATGCGAATGGCAGAGCGCACCTGGAGATCAGACCCTTCAGCACTACACCTCAAAAGGCTTAAGAACAAGAGAAACGCCTACTTCAGGAAAATAAAGCGCACAAAGGCGGACTTCTTTAGCCGCCAGCTGGACCAAGCAAAAAACAGGCCAAGAAAGCTGTTCGAACTAATCAAGACCCAAACAAAGACTCAACCCCTACAATCAAACAGCACAACAAGCGACACCCCACACTGTGAAGCCTTCTCTGCTTTCTTTAAGCTAAAGACTGACAACATAAGAAATGACCTCATCATGGATGTAAGTCGATTCCCCAACGCCACCAGAATGTCTTACGCTCAACCTAAAAACAAGGCATCTTGGCTGCACTTCGATACCTACTCGGAAGAAGCAATACGCAAACTGCTCTGCACCTTGAAGCCCTCTAATCACCTCACTGACCCTCTACCTGCTAATGCTGTAAAAGACTTCATCCCCTTGCTCCTCCCTCTCTGGACCAAAATCATCAACAGCACCCTGCAACAAGGCCTCATTCCGGACTCCCTCAAGGTAGGGCAAGTCACGCCTATACCCAAGAAACCTACAGCTGATCCGTCTGACCTAAACAATTACCGGCCCATCACCAATATCCCCACCCTGGCCAAACTGCTGGAAAAATGTGTCCAACTACAACTAACTAAACACATTGACCAATTTGACCTCCTCAACCCTCATCAATCAGGCTTCTGAGCGAAACATAGCACGGAAACAGCTATGACGCACATAATTGATGACGCCCTCCAAATTCTAGATCGTAATGAGTCCTGCCTCCTCATCCTTCTTGACCTCTCGTCAGCATTTGACACGGTCAAACATGAGAACTTGCTGGAGCTGCTAAGCACTAGAATGGGACTATCGGGAACTGTTCTCAAATGGTTTTCGTCCTTCCTTCACAACCGGTCACAGAAGTTCAAGATCGACAATGTGCTATCCACACCTGTGCCTGCAGATCTAGGTGTTCCACAAGGATCCTCCCTCTCCCCCACACTGTTCAACCTCGTCATGGAACTGCTCGCCACCTTGCTCCAAGCTTCCAATGTCCAATTCCATATGTACGCCGACGACACACAACTCTACCTAAAGCTACAATCCCCGGAAGATATCAAACATCTGAACTCCACGCTTATTAACACTCAATCTTGGCTGGCAGATAATCACCTCAAACTAAATGCTCTGAAAACCGAGTTCCTACTCATCTCACCCCCGGCGAAAATTTCCATCACCCAAACATGGCTCAATAACCTAACAGCACTCAATGTCCAACCTACCATCGTGGACTCGGCGAAATCCCTAGGCATCACACTCGACGCCAAGCTCAACATGCAGCAGCACGTTCGCAAAGCCACAAAAGCAGCTAATTTCCTAATCAACACATTGAGGAAAATTAAACCTTTCCTCCCTGCCGAAGACTTCCAAACTGCTGTACAATCTCTAGTCATCCCTCGAATAGACTACGGAATTGTGGCCCTCAGCGGACTCCCGCTATCCACAACTGCACCCTTAAGAGCCTCCCTGAACGCTGCAGCAAGACTCATTACTGGCTCAAGAAAACATTCGCATATATCCCCAGACTTAAAGTCTCTAAAATGGCTGCCTTTTGAAGCCAGAATACAGCTAAAAATTGCAGTTATGACACACGCGGCCGTGCACCACAATGCACCCAACTACCTCGCTCAAAAGTTGTCTATCTCAGGAGGTTCGAGGTCCAATAGAAGTACAAAAAACCTACTCCTGAAACCGCGTAGATTCCGGAAAGAGAAAACATACAAGCGCTCCTTCTCTGGAATGGCACCCAGGATCTGGAACGCGCTCCCGCCTGAAACTAGGCTGATCTCCTCCACTGCACTCTTCAATAAAGAGGTGAAAACCATCCTTCTGGCCAAGATCTCCTGAACATGAGTGGTACTGTATCAGAGACTCTGCATTGCTTTGTATCACTGTTCACCTTGTCCTCTGGCACTTTACCTCTAACTTGATGTTGTCACTACCAATATATGACACACGTTGATTCACTCTCCAGATGCCCCCACTCAGTGTTCTCACTTCACTAAGACTTTGGTATAAGCCATCCACACACCCAAGGTGCACCTCTATAGTGGGATCAATGACTTGTACCGTCTTATATTACTTGTTTACCTGATTGTATATTGATATGTTTTATGTATGTTACTATTATCCCACCATGTTATTGACTACCATACTACTCCCATTATCTCTGTTCACTCCTACTGCCCCTACCCTGTCTATGTGAAGCGCTCTGATATCTGTAAGGATCTTGTTCGCGCTATATAAAACTTTGAATGAATGAATAAATAAATAAATAAATAAATCTAATATACGCTGTTAATCCGCGCTGTTAATCCGATGTGAGTGTAACGCGATATGGATGTAGTGCTGATGTGGCAACCACCAAACAAGTCAGTTAATTGTGCAATAGGGCAGCCCGGAGCAATGTCCAAAAGAGTGCTATGATACAGGTGCCCTGCCCATGAAGATGAGTTGGATGTTTGGCTATCCTGAATTGTTGCATCATTCTGTTGCTGAATAGTAATAAGCATTTCATGCAGCATGCTAGCTTCCAAAGTCTAAACACACATTTTTGTCAGCTATTCTTTTTAATTGAATTCTTTCTAGGTCCTGCTCAGTCTTCACACCATGCCTCACACCTCTTTACCACACCTCCATCCTAACAACATCTTTGAATTTGTTGGTGTAAGCTTTGAGACCATGTTGCAGCAGAAACATGTTGGTCAGGTACCATAATCAAGGCATGCTCAGCTTTGATGGTAGTTTCACACAAAAACGGTGGCAGGGCATTATAATTGTAAGTACAATTTTATAGAGCTTACTGCCCCTGACGAGGTGTTGAAGTGCTTTACCCTGGGCATCACTCTGCTCTGGAATCCAAGGTTAATGATTAGTCCAGTGTTGTTAGTATGGTTGGTTATTGGGGTTAGTTTTGTGGTCTCAGGGAAACGGTTCCGTTTACCTACGTCTCTTTGTGGTAGATTAAATTAAGAGGAGTTATGGGTGGAGTATTAATGTGGGAGGTGGTTTGTGAGTTCATGCAGATGGAGTGCTGGTATTAAAGGATAAGATAGAGGAGATTAGGTATTACTAGGATGCAGGGGTAAAACTTTCAAGCACGTTTGTGATTTTTTAAAATGAGTTGTGGGCATTTTTCAGAAATATATTAATAGAGGTTAACGCGAACATGCAGCGATTTTGAGTAGGTTGTGGTCAGAAAGAAGGCATGCAGAGTATGGAAGGAAGGGGAGAGCCATTTGAAAGAAGAAAAAAAAAGCAGTGACCATCTGAAGATTTTAAGTAAAGGACAGTTTTTCATGCCTGATTTTAGAAATTGAGTATGCCTTTTGATATAGCATGCAATTTAAGCATGCAAGGGTGTATGAATGTGGAGTATTCATATGGATTTCAGCTTTTCCCCATCCCTTAAAATAGAAGAGAATGCGGCCAAATTGATACAATCACATATATGTGTGAATAGAGGGGACAGCCAGACACAGGGAATGGATAACAATAAAACGGAGGAAGGGGTGGGGGTGTTGAGAGGAGTCAGAGAAAAGAGGTTAATACTGGCCTAGAGAATGGAAGAGCAAGAGAGAGAAAGTGAGAAATAAGCGGGAGAAAGAATCTCATTTTCAGAGGGCTGTTGTGTCGCATTTCTCCTCCCCCTCCCCACAGCAATGCCAAGAGCTTGTCTCCCTTCGAACGTACCGGCTTGTTTCTTTTATTCCCTCTTCGACTTTTAATTCCTTTCCCTTCTTTTTGTTTCTTTCTCGCTCGTTGTTTCTTTTGACCTCTTTTTATTTCCTGAGAGACCTCACCCCTTTCCTTCAAAGCCTTTCTTCGTTTGCTTCCCATTTTCGCTGATCTTTTTATTCTTCCAGGATGCTCTTCGTTTCCTTCCTTTAGATTTCGCTTTGTTTTTCTCGCTAGGTTTTGTTCTTTAGTTTTGGCTACTTTCTGTTCCCCACTGGCATGTTTCGTGTCTGTTCCCGTTCTTCTAGCGCTCAGTTCTTTGTCTTCCAGCTGTCCCTCCTCCCTTTGCCTCCTCCAGCTGACAGTGCGTTCCCCGGTGTATGTCTCAGCTGTTGTTACAAGAGTCGGCCGCGGGCGCTAAGGCTTCTTCCACAAGAGACAGACCACGGAACACACGACAGTGAAGCGACGTTCCTTCTCTTTTGCATACATCACTGAATGAGACTTGTTAGTGTTGGTGCCCCTTTGATCAGCCTGTACCAAAACCCTTGCACCCACGCATTCATGCATACATAGCTACCCGTCTGTGTGCTTACTTTTTACACATAGACACTTTCCTTTTAATATACACTTATAGAATAAAGGTTTTTTTTACATTGTGGATTTTAGCTAACACATATACATACTAAACTTAAAAACATCCCGCTGCCTAGTTTGCCCCCTGGCTTGCCTTGATTCCGCATCCCCTCGCAGCTCAGTAGAATGCCTTCCCTGACCCCTTTTAATAAAGGGGCTGCAAAATGCGGACACTCCTCAACCCTCTGCTTCACATGAGACTCTGCGGCTCTCCTGGGACAATAAACAACTCGAGAACAAACATGGAGTTGTCATACGCAGTCATCTATCTTAATTGAAGGCCACATAGTTTCTCTACCCTCCAGGAAAATAAAGCCCTGGCAGTTTTAAATCCCAAATATAAAAATGTTTAAGGTATTTCGCTTTGAAATGTTATTTTGCTTGTTTGCCCTTTTCACCCATAATAACAGTGTACTTTGTAGTGTTATTTAATTTTGGTGTGGTATACTATGTAAAGAAGGTTTGCATGACGTCTCATCTGACTAAGTAGTGCTTTAGTTTAGCATTGTATGTGTATCAATAGGCTTGTGTGTATGTCTTTTAATGCATGTGCATGCTTGTCTTTTTCTGTTCAGTTCACATGTCGTGTGTGCTTACCTGGATGTCCGTTTGTCTAATTTATGTGTCAACGAGGCAATCTGCTACTCTGTCCAACGTTTATGAAAACGAGCATTACTGTGAAGGCGCTCGCTGCATATATAATTGGTTTGGGGTTGGGGTACTTTAGTACGACGCTTAAGGGCAACGCAGGCCACGGTGCTGCAGAGCCAGCGGTGTCGTGCCCTCCTTTATTAGCACCCAGCCTCCATCAGTCCCTTCATCCTACATTCATGGTCCTGTGTGTCACATATTGCAATAGTGCCTAAAAACAGCACAAGGCCTATTTTATCACTATGCCCTCACGCAGTTACATTACAATTATTAGATACACCCCCAACTGATACTGACATATTTATTTTACTAATAGTCTCTGCCTCTTTGATTTACTTTTGGCTGATCAATCTCTAAGAGTCTCCAGCTGTTCCTTTACTCCTCCCACGGTAGGTAAAATACACTCCCATTTACAATGGCAATAGCTCTTTCTTTAAACAAATGCGAGACCTATTGCATTTCCAATGCTTGTTTTTAAAGACTGAGACTGAACCGTGATATCCCAAATAACTTCCTAACCCAGTGCAAAACCTCAAGAAGATTTAATTGAGTTTGTACCTGTATTGCCATTGGTTTAATCTGCCTAAAAACTAGATAAAGATATATATTTTCTTGATATACTTACTTGTGTGGTGTCAGTTTGTGGTGTATTCTGAAGTTATTGTGTGTGTTAAGTGCAACTACCTTACGCATTGCCTTGGGGATCAGCCTGTCTGCTCGTGCCAAGCTACCTAGGGGGTGAGCAGGGGTTATCTACAGTGTGTATCACCTTACCCTGACAAGAAGTAGGGGTCCCTATTTGGTCTAAGGTACTTACCGCTGCCAACTAGAGACCCCCAGTTCTAACAGTAAACGTGTAGGAACTTTACAAGTTGTGTGGCAATCAGTTGCTAAGGGATTTCTATATTTTGAATAAATGCAATGTGTTCACACTCTTTGCTAAACGTAGGGAGATGAGTTAATTTAGGATTAACCAAGGTCTCCATCTGCCTTCTAATGTTGTAGTGGTGTCAGTGTGTAATGTTGTGTTAATAGTCTATTTTGAGAGTTCAGGACCCCCAGGTTGAAACAGGTTGTATGTGGTGTATGGGGTGTGTAATGTTTAGGATGTGAGAAGTTAACCATACTACACACTGTTTAGGTAGTGAAAGGTTGGCAAGTGCGGTGTCAGTAGATCTAAGGTGACGTGAGCCAACATGCTTGTTCTGAATGTTGAGGCCAAATGATCGCAGATAAATGCTGCAGATGGGGTTGTGCTGGCCTAAGAACGGTCACAGGCATATATGAGAGTTGTCGTCTTCTTTGCAGTTTGCGGTCATAGTTCTGGGAATTTAAGCTCTGTAGTACAGCTTCAGATCAGATTGTAGGGGGGTCCAATGATCTGGGAAGCCACATCTCCAATGCTGCACTCATCTTGTCTCACAATAGTGGTCTTCAACCTCACCAGATGGAATTTGTAGGGTGTCGCGCCAGCCTTGCATCTGCTGGGTGTCCGGTTTACAATGATGACAAGCCACTTTACAGAGTGCCTCATGCTAGACACATGTAGACCTTAGGTCAGCAGTATTTTACTTGGCCTGCTGCTCTGAATTTCATTTTAGGTCAGGCCGGGCCATTGAGTATCATGGTATGCCTCCGTCACAATCAGTTCACAATATCAACTCCACTCACGATAGCAGGATCTTGGGCTGCAGTAACACAAGTCCGATTTTAGGCACCCAAAGTTGTCTACCTCCTTCTCAGCTAAGGCCAGCAACCTAGATCTTATACATAGGGCTATAGATTTGGTCCTAACCTCTTGAACAAGACAGCCATGCTTTCTGTCTCAGGTCAGGTGTTTTCTCTAGAAGTGATTGCAGAGCTCCATTAAGTCAAAAGATGAACACTGGATAAGTAAAAGGAGCTTCCTTTTATCCATATTTATTAAGTCTGCCAAGGACACGACTTAAGTAAAATGAAAATACTGCTAGCTGCCATTGCTAGCAACTAAAGAAAACCTGCAGTATTGTTTTTCTGACACCCGCTCATTATATAGTTTATCCGTCCCCCCCCCCCCCCTTATATCCACCCATTTGCAAACCCATCTCGACTGTGCGAACAAAACTGTTTTATCAAAGGGACTACTCTTCGGAACATTGCATAAAGCAGCCATTAAATATCTGATCAGGAATTCATCTGCTGTGTGCTGCCACTAGCGCCAGACTGGTAAGTGACATATAAGTCTTCCCAATTAAGGAATCTTACCTACGATTCCACAATGGTATTCGCTCTATAAAGAACCCTTTAGCTTATACAAAAATAGCAACTTTCTCCCATCTCAATGGACCGGTTTTCTTAACATTCTTTCCAAACACTCTTTATCTAATAACACTAGATTTACAATTCTAGGGCATCAGTGGTGGTCGAACAGGACATTCCAATATGTCTAGCTTTCTGTGTCATGTTAACAAGTAGGTGATCATTCCGCTCTGAAAACAGATACAGAATGGAATGGCAGTGATGGCACCCATGTTCACAAGGACATGCTATCTGGGATATGTGCAAAGTGGAACATGGAAAGTTACTTATACATTTAGCAAACGTTACGGCCTATATCTCAGCCCATAAATGAGGCCTTTGTGTGACGAGTAGGGCTTCAACATCTTCCTCACCAAGATGTCCCTCTACCCAACCTCCCTGTTATAATATACAGCTTCCTATTTTTGGTTCAGACGTGAATATTTGGAGGCCCAGTGCTGAACATGAAAAAAAAACTTACCTGTGACAACAGGCCCATAAGTTTGGCATCTTTTACATTCAATCAAACCTCCTCCTCCCCATCTTGAGAGACAGACATGTAGCCTTTGAGGGTAGTGAAATTAAGTACATCCAGTTCCTTGCCTGATGGTTGGGGTATCATGTTGGATGTGTGTAGTGTGTTGCATGAATGTATGTTGCTACTGCTATTCTAAATGTTTTAGTGACTCCTAGCTCACATTTGCTGACGTATAGGAGTGTGATAACTGCACCCGTAGGTCCAGATAATGGGGCATTGCCAAAGAAGTCTCATTTTTCTAACTTCCTTGCTGTGTGTTTCCTTAGTGTTATCTAGATGGTTCACTACATGCTGCGGTTGTGGTTAGAGAGGTTGTTTTTCATCTGCTTATTTGGTCTCTATTAACCACCTCGTAACTAATGCTGCCGGATTTAATGTTGCTGTGTCTCAGGAGTGTGAGCCAGTAAGAGCCTTGCTATTGCAGATGGAGTGGTTTCACATGTGTGAGCCATTGACGAGATGAGTGGCTGTATGGTACATTGCACCTAAAGGGGAATGTATGTTTGCATGTGTAGGTGGCATCCAGAATGCCTGTCAATAGGATGCTGCCTTTGCTAGTGTGAGAAAAAAATTAGAACTTGTTATTTTAGTAAAAGGTATGTTTTGGTAGGCAGGATTTGACCATTAGTATAGGCTTAGCAGGTGCTACACCATCTGGGCTTTCTTTTTTCACGTGCTGTTGAAATGTGAGTATTGAATTAGAGGTCCTAAAACACAGTTCTGATGGAGTCTCATAATTGCATGTTATTAAACCAGTCTGAGGTTTTGGAGTAAGGGTTGCAACAGTTTGAGGATTTACTACGTTCTGGTTGCATGAGCTAATTGAGTTTTAGAGTGTCGACCAACATCCAGGAATGGCTAAGGCCCAAGTTAATGTCAGATACTGAAGAGCCGATTATGATAAACCTGCAGATCATCAACGTATTGATGAAGGGGGATGTCTTGTTAGCCAGGCAAGACAGCTGTTCCGGGGAGTGCTAGAACACAATTGGGACTAGGATGGAGCATGTTTTGGTGACTTGAAAGACCCCATTTGGTTATGTAGTCTATCAGCTAGGTTGGAAGCACTGAGTTGAGTACCATATGTTTGATGAACATGTCGGTGGATAGGTTATGTTAAGATTGGTAACTACCGTAGTGAAGGTGGCTGATAAAATGAGGGGGAATAGGAGGCAGGACCCACCATTATGAGTGCTCTTCAGTGTGTGGCCGATTGCTTTGATTGTGGCAGTTCCTGTGCCACAATGGAGACGGAGCCATGATTGGTATGCCATAAAATTGTGGCAGCCTATTTGGTCTTGAAGTTTAAGAGCAACTGATCTTTGAAAGACTATTTTGGGGAAACTGAGTTGGGCAGTGGGGCATTTTTTGGCAAAGTCATCAGGATTTGGATAAGCTTCCTTTTCATGAGGGGAATGATTTGGTCAGTACTAATGAAAATCAGGTGTAAGCTAACACAGGGGCTCAGATGGGGTTGGTGGACGTGGATGGCGAGGGTGCAAGTGTGAAGCACTGCTGCTTAACTAAACTGACCCTCAGCGCTACTCCTTTTGTTACTGCGGGCTGATATTTCTGACCTGCTGCAAAACCGGCCCCCTCATCCTTCTAGCCTCCCGGGAAAATGCCCGATGCCTGCTACTGCCAGTCTGGTCCTGCAGGGGGGGTGTTGATGTCCAAGTAGGGAGCTCATTGTTTGTTTCCATCCAGCCCCGCATGATGTTCACATGCCTTGTTGATGCATTGTGGGCACGCTTTCACTGACCCTTCAGGACCAGAGGCAGGGTAGAGAACAATGGTAACTTATTGTAGTATGCACATTTCACATTTCTTGTGTATAAAGTGCACCAATAAACATGAAGAGAATTGAAAGGCGTGTGAACAAAACTTGTAGTATGTGTTTGGCTGTTGTCATACTTATAGAACTTAGATCGATGAAATGGTTTCATCTGAGAGTCACTTCTGTTGAAATCTCGTATTTAGGGCAGAAGCCTTCAGGAATACATTCGCAGCTTCAATGGCAACACTCCAAAAGGCATTTACCTTGTGTAAGTGTTTTGTTTAATGGAGGAGTACTTCTCAAAAGATGTTCAGGTTTGTCCTTTTCCCTAGAAACTAACTTTCTCCACTTTAAGGTAGCTACTTTCTCTTGTGCACTACCTCAGCTTTGAAAAATGTGATCAACCTTAGTAACGCTTTGCAGAAGAATTTCAGAAATGCTTAATCCTCATTTTTCTCCCACTAATTACTTTAAAGCATGCCCCTTGGCTGACTGGCATATGACTGAAGATAAAAGATGTTTTTCTTAAAGCTCTCATGATCCTTATGTATGTCTTTGGTCACTCTAAAACGTATCACTTTGTATTTGTATGACTCTCCCCCGACTGTCCTGGTAAATGTACCCTTATCTGAAATGTGTTTGTCACCATATTTTAGTTGATGATATTCCATTGAATTAACTTTCATGGGATGACGAAGATGTGATCTTTGCTGCTCAAGCTCAAGAACCGTATTACATCACTTGGATAGTGAGGGAGACAAAGGGCCTGATTTAGAGTTTGACAGATCAGATACTCTGGCACTGCCCGGCAAACCCTCGGTCTGCCCAGTCAGTTACGAAGTCCGACAGACCGTCCGGTTTCCAACAGCAGTGCCCCTGCTGGCTCTAAAATGACCTCCGGTGCAGTAGGAGCCATCGGAGTAAGGGTATCAGACCGCCCACCCCATTTAGAGCGGCCAGTCTGAGGTCATATTTTTGTTCTGTTTTTCACACCCATGTAAAAACTGGCAGTGGTGAGCAGAAGGTAAATAAATGACCCGACACCCTGTCGGAAACAAATTCCTGCTTTGGGAGTTGGTTTCTGAAAAACGAAGTTTGGTTCTTGGCTGTCTAAAAGACTATGGACTCGCACCACACTTAAAGTGACTTCACTTGAGCTGTTGTTGTGATGTCTTAATTTGGTGGGCAGCAGTTTGGCTGGAGTGATGAAGGAATTGACCTCTGCTAACTTGATGGACTATAACTCTTGTCCTCACCATTCACAGTGTTGTCATCAATAATGTAATTTCATATGTTTCAGTCATGTTATCAAAGATGCCATAGTTCATGGCATGAGTAATACGGGAAATAATTAGCAGTGCATGGCTAAGGTGGTGAGTTAGTTCATTTAGGGGAGGAGTTATAGTTACTTGTGGTAACTTTAACTAGTGAATTTCAGTGGTTTTGTTAATTTAAAGCAGGAAGTTTAAACTGACATTTCATTTAACTATAATGTTCCTTTAACTTGTTTTTTTCAGTGAATTTCTGTGGTTATTTTCATGTAAAGTAAGATGTAAATTGCTGTACGTGGCATGAGGTTGGGCGCCCTTTAGCTGTGTGCGGTTGGGCCAGGCCATGTACCCCCACCACCCACAGGTGAATAGCCCCCCCTACCCCCCACTGCGCACAGCCTTTGGCTATGTGCAGGATAGGGTTAGACACCCAATCCCTCTTCCCCCAAGCGCATGTCCTTTTTGACATTTGCGGTATGGGGTTGGGTGCTGGGCTGATCCCCAGTCAGCGCCCGTTGTAGTGCTGATGGAATCCCGCTCTTTAACTTTGCTCCCGCCCCAGGCAAGAGCAGCATTTTTCTTGTCTCCTGCACGGGCGTGAGCAAAGAGAGTTCCCTCTTTAGGAGAGTGTGTGCAAGGCATTCAGCAGTTATCTGTCCCCATGCATGGTGCTGGGGGGCACAAGCCCCCCTCTTCAAAATGAAAATCATTACCCCAGGGGCATGGGGGTACCGAGGGCCTCAAGAAGGCACGTGGAGTGTGACTGCACTCCCCACCCCTAAAATTCCAATATGCCTCAAAGGATGGAGTCCCTGAGGCCTCAAAAAGGCTCGGGGAAGGGGCACCATGTCCCCCCTCCCCACTGAAATCAAAGTGCTGACCCCCAGCCCCTGGCCCACTCGGGGTGGCGGCTTATTAAAGTGTGGGGCGGGGTCCTTCTAGGACCTCTGCACCACCAAGACTAGGGGGGATAAAGTATCCCTGCCCTGCTCCATGTATGTAATTTTTATGTTTTCTTCTACACAACAGAGGACGGAGTCCTAAAATGGCAGCTGTCCCATCTTTATTGATTTTTTTCCCTATCTTATAATATTTTCAAGAAAACAAAGAAAATATAAACCAAAATAGTGTTGTTAACACAGCATGCAATTCAGAGCCCAAACATTGTGATGCAAACACAGTGGAGTTACTCATGCACTTGTTTCTGCTATGATGAAAGCAGTGAAGAACCAGAAAGAGCAGAAATGTACAATACAGTTTCATATTGCCAGAAATCAATCGACACACGCCCAACCAAAATAAATGCAGCAGCCAGGTTGTTCCGATGGGGGGAGGGGACGCAAATCGTCTCTCACTTTCATGTTCCTGACATATACGTCCCAGATCATGCACCTTGTTCCGTCACCCCATCTGCGGACTTCCGTGAGGATATCTGCCTCCTCATGCACCCATTTCGGACTTCCGTGAGGATATCTGCCTCTTCATGCACCCATTTAAGTTGTGTGCGCATCCAGCACAGCGCTTCGGGAGGTGCATGTGACTTCCAGAACAGGGCAGTCTGACATCTGAATAGTACAAATGCCAGGTCCACAAATCTGTGGAGGTATTTATCCCTGTAGCCCTGGGGTGTATGCCAACAGGCAAGAGTAAGGGGTAACCGGGAGTGCCACATCTACTGGTGTCTAGTTGATCCCCAAATTCTCTACCAAGGTCTGTGCCAGTACCAGACATTTCCAAACAATGTGAATAAAGCCCGCGTCCAACCGTCCGATTCTCCACCCTTCAATTACATACCCAAATCTGAAACAATCCATTCGCCAACTATATAGCTTGGAGTCATGTTTTGTGTTTGGTGGCTTTGTGTGTGCCTGTTGTTTGCTGCTAAGAGTATGTACAGCTTGATTTGATTGCCATTGAGGTAGCAAAAGTGTACCCAGCTATCTGGCTTGGAGCAATGTTATAAGTTGGGTGGTGCAGGGGTTTGTGTACGTTTGTTGCAGTGAACTGAGCGAGTAGAAGGTAATGTGAAAAATGAACAAAGAGAATGTACAGATCAGCAAATGGATCTCAAGCAGCCCAAAGAAGGATCCAGGAAACCACCTCCAATTTTTCATAGGACAAGGATTAATGCCTACGTGGGCACCCTCCTCATTTGTATTGTGGGGTGTTTGGGGGTTTGTTCATGCACCCATGTGTACACACACTAAAGGTGGGAAATACACTTATCTTGCACCTGCTAGGGCTTCTTGGAAACTTTTCTTCACACAAACTCTGTGCCAAGGAAACAGAGGGGTTATTCTATTAGTTGGGAGTCTTTAGTGTATGCCAATTAAGGCAGACGGAATCCATGAAAGGCTACACAGAATTGTCTATGGTTAGCTTGAAAGTTTATTTCAGATACAACTCCCCTTCCAAGCGTACACCAGAACGCCACCTTAATATCGTAGATGACCTTCTGACTGCTTCCCTCCTCTGTCACGATTTTTTCACGTCCTTGTGAGACTCATTGCAAGCTGTGTGGTAGTGGCTTGTGTAGAAACAATCTATGCCTTTCTTTATATGTGGCATTTATGATGTATGTGAAAGCCCAGGCAGTCTAGCTGGCATACTCTAAATCACGCCATTGATGAGTGACCCCCCCCAAAACAGTATTGGGGCATTTCACACATCTCTTGTCTGGTTACCATCCTCAAATTTCAACAGCGATTGTTGTTCACACCGGGAAACGGCCACTACAACACGGCCGTTTCCACGAATACATTAACCATGCATGCATTACAACGCATGCGTGGTTAACACGAAAGCCTTTACCACTCATACCTTTACTACGAGATATGTAGTAAAGGCATATGTGGTAAAGTTCAAAATAAAAAAGGGGGGCTTGGAGGGGTCTCCCCCCCCCCCCTCCGCCCCCCCTCCGCCCCCCCCCCAAAAAAACGTCACCTGAAATCACGTCAGAATTTGCAGGCAATCGGTGTCGTTTAAGAGGAAACGGAAAGAAACTTCCGCTTCCTCTTAACGACGTACGACGTCACCACGCAAGAATTAGAGGAAAAGATTATGCGTTGAAAAACCATTCCGTTGTAACGCATGCGTGGTAAAGGCATGCGTTGCAACGGAATGCGTTGTAAGAACATACAACCGTTCACACCACTATTGAATTTGAGTGGCTGTAACATCTTTCACCCCTGCTTCTACTGTCCTTCCCACTGCACTCATTCACATCCAAGTGTGTATGCTTTACGGTTTATTCCACTATTCATAGACTCCCTTCACTTCATTGGCAACCCTTTTCATCCACATCTTTCCAGACAGGTCAGCCCTAGCGCTACTCTTTATTTTTCTGCTGAAGCGGGTCCCCATATTATCAAGTCTATTGCGGTAGATTTGTGTAGTAGACACTTCTAGCAGACATTTTTGCACCAAAGCTGACACCTGAAAATGTCATGTGATCTATAAACCAGCAGCAAGATGATAATGGACCAGTTGTGAAATGTTAATTTCCTCCCCTTTGCAAATTGTTGAAGAGGTTGTTCCTGAAATCTTGAAAAAAAATTAAACTTAGGCAATTAGGATCTCCTTGTGTTGTGCTGATGACATTTCCGTCATTGTGAAGCTAGGAGATCTATAAGTTAATGTTTTTAAAGAATTACATAGGCATCTGGCCAAACCCTGCATAACACGAGTGGAAATGAAGTAATTGATTGAGCACAGCATTTCTACTCTCATAGTGAAGTAAAACAAGCGTATACATTATGGCAGCTCTCCAGGTGGGCAGTGCTCTGCTACACCACCTTGTTCCCCCCCCCCCAACCCACTGATCTCAAGTTGTGCAGCACTGCCTCAGAGTAACTGGGGATTTGTACTTTTTGTATAATGGGCCGGCAGTCCATGTTTGGCTCAATAGACAAGGACAGTTTGTTCTTTTTGAAGTGTTGATGAACTAGTGCTCTGTTAAACAGGTATGCCTGAAATCGTGGTACGCGGCACTCTAGAGCAGCACTATATGACACCCCAAAAATAACTGGCCCTGCGTCTAGTAAATCCATTTGCCATGCAGCTCCAAACTTGTGGCGATTAGCTGCATTTCAGGTCCTGTACAGTCAGTAATATAGAGTGTGATGCAGAATGGGACTTGAGATCCAAATGGCCCAGCAACATCTGGGCAATGTATGTGAGGAAAAGCCACACCGTGATTCAGGTATGATGCAAGCCCTCTGCAATAGTGGAAATTCATGGCATATTGTTGGCTTCTGTGGCATGGAGATGTTCTACTCTAATGAAATGCTGCCCATGCCTTAAATTTTAACAAAATATGGGCATCCGTACGATATAGATGTCCGTAGGTAGTTTAATACTGGCCCTAGCATAAGCATGCTTATTGTTGGCATATTGTGGGCATCCGTTATGTGCTGCTGAACATACAAGATATAATGCTGGCCTGGCAGCATAGTAGGTCATTATTGGCATATTCAGTTCTCCATTATAAGATGACTCACACTTTCAAGATATTGCTTTACCTGGCATAATCGTGGTAACTCTAGGCATAATGTGAGCTTACTTGGCTTTATGGTGTAATATATTTATTGACATAGTTGTGGTAAATCTTGCCCCATTATGGGGATCTAAAGCATGAGCTGGAAATTCATAGACATGCAACATGAATCTTTCCATGGGTGGCAGTAGTTCATGTAAAGACTAAGTGAGAGTGGCATGCATATGTTGGGGCAGCAAGCATGTAATGCATTAACATATTAAAAAAAAAAAGCTTGGGATTCGTGACAAATCCTATTGGTTTTTTCTCATGAAAATGATTGTTTTAGGTGCTGTAGCCCAAGTCTTGGATTGATGAAGCTTCTAAGTAAACAATTGAAAACCCCTTACAATACCTTTTTGTTAATCTTAGGTTGAAACCCTTTAAAAAAAGATTAGAGACACAACACCTGAGCAGGGCTTCGCCACAAACAAGTCCCCTACTCTACTGAATCACTCCACTCAAGTCTCACCACAAACAAGAGGCCTTATGAATCCTGAGTTGAAAGAAACTACAAAGCTACGTGTTGTGACTATTAACAGCAACTAACATGACTGTAGAGTCACAGTAAAATGCACCGAGCAGCCAAGGAGAACATCAGTTACTTCAAATGGATGGTGGCTTTCAGAACGCTCATTAAGTCTTGTAAATGTATATAAAGAGGCTGACAAAACCAACTATCAAATTGGATCAGTTCAGTCCCCAGATATGAATTTGCCGCCGAACCCACCAACAGAGCACCACGAATCAAGAGCATTAATACCTTCAAGCAATCCGAATTAAGTCCGACTAGGGGCAGTAATCTCATTAAATCCAGGAAACATCTCAAAAGGTCCTCAGGACATCCTCAACAGAGGAAACATTTTGAGGCTACTATCAGATGCCTGAGCTCCAAGATGTAACTTCTCCAGACCTTTTATCAGTGGAATCTTGGCAAACTATAACCCCTTTGGATCGAACTTACTTTAACAACTTGGGACACAGTGAGAGAAGCATCATTAAACCTAACTTTCGCCAACCCTTTCGAAAAATGGAGAATAATGCTAAAGAGATATCTGGCCTCTGGGTACCCGTTCCCCTTATCACAGAGTGAGAGAACTCGGGCTGCTACAGAAACTGCCCTTTTTTAACTTAGTCTTACGGGCACTAGGAACAACTCGGTTCTCGGTACAGAGGGGTTAATGAAAGCGGTGCTACCTAGCCAATCAACGTGTGCTCGGTGGGACTGGATCCCCTCAGTGTTAAATTGTTCAAGGATCTCATAGACTACTCATTCAAAAGAAATTGGGCCTGCGCCTACGGCTTTGCACCTTCTATCGTTCAACATTGCTGGGCCAGAACTCTACTCCAAGCTGGCATTCCACCTTAAAAGTGGAAAAATATTTTGCACTACAAGTGACTTGGTCAATGGCAGAACTTCTTGTTGTAGGTTATAGGCATTACTAAACCATGGCTACGAAATCACAACGCTACGGAATGCCTAAAGTGGGGCTTGCAGTGTATATATCACTTAGTCTAGCTATCTCTACAGAAGAACTAACCTCTGTATACTTCAGTCTACAAATTGTCAAATTCAGTGATTGGGACACAGATGACAGACCTCCAGTTCTTTTATTCAATGTCTATGCTCACCCTAACACAGCTAAAAAGAAAGTTACTTTTTGAAACAATAACGTCAATGATAATTGGCTACAAGCAAGCCAACCCAACATGGAACTCAATATTGATGTCGGATTTCAACACAAACTTAATCTACACTCCTGATGAAGATAACATGTTGAACACTGAGAATTCTTATTGAAACGTCACAACACAATTAAGCCCAGTAGACGTCAAATGGAGGGACCTAAACGGAGAAACATTTGTGAGAAATCTGAGATTCCTAGGAATGAGTGGTGTAAGGTTTTCAGATGATATGCCCCGAAATTATACTCACTATGGTCCAAACTCCAGATCCATCATTGACTATACAATTGCTTCACTGCCACTAATCCTACAAATTCAGCAATATAAATTCCAATACTCAATAGATAGTGATCATTCCCCTCAGATGTTATCACTAGGGCTAAGTCCTCAGTCACTTACTGGCTCCAATGGAAATAGGTACCTTAATCTCCACCAATTAAATGACAATTCAATAGCTGATCTTGTGACCCTGGCCAGAGACCTCTTGACGATCGTATCAATACTAGTGATAGTCAAATTGTTGCTTGGACACAATTTAGTGCTGAGTTGTTAACACAAGCTGTTCCAGGGAGATCTGGACTACCAACATTGCATGGAGTGCAACCGCTCTTTCGCCCAAATGCACTGCATTAAGAAAAGATCTAAAGAAAGCTGTTGTCTCTGGAAATACATAAAATCACTAAGGAAAGAGTAAAAAAAAAACAACTTTGGGAGGATAGGAGAGCTAGTAAAGACGCATTCTGGACAAGGATAATATTCAACACCAGGAAATCTAACTCCAGGAATTTCTGGGAGACAATAAACGGGTTCAGTAGACCAGCCAAAGTGATAAAGACCTCCAATATGCCAAAGCCGCTATGGGTAGCCCCCTTAGACACTGTATTCGTAACTGACAAACGTCATTCAGGAGCTAAGTACATTGAACACAACCTACATGGTTGTCTGTTAACAACCATGTAGGTTTAGGCAGAAGGTCCACTACAATAAAATGCTGATATAATATACGCAAACACAAGACTCCCTGCTAAAGAGTGCCCTATGGACGGCTCTACAAAGCGATATGCAATAAGCTTATTACAAATATTTGAATGATTTCATCAAACAGCTGCAGTTCACTGAACTGTGGAATAGGAGCGTGCCATATGATACTTCCGAAAGGGCTACAGATTAAGCAGTAACATTTTCAATCGTACCTTGAAGACACAAAAATCCAAAGTCCGTTCCCAATCGCAGGGCTGAATGGTGATTAAAAACGATGATGCCTTGAGCACGGCGTTATACCTAGGCATCTCTTTTCCAGCACACTTAAAGCACAGACTAATGGCCTTGCTGTTTGGCAAATTTCCAGTGCTGGCTAATCGACCAACCTGGGAGTACAGTGTACCCATAGAATGTAGACTTTGTAAAGCAAAAAAGGAGACTTCATTCATCTGGTTTGCATTTGCCCTAGCAAAACACAATACGGTGGGTAAAGGGTCTAAGGGATATTTAAAGACCTGCCTAGGTTATAATCCCCCAATAACTGAATTCACAACGAACAAAACCTAGGGGTCTATAGGAATATCCTCTCCTATAGACCCCGAGGTTTTGTTTGTTGTGAATTGCATTTGCCCTAACCTGAACAATAATCTATTAACATTATTAAAAAAAGAGTTTAACAGAGGCACTTGAACATGCAGAGAGGCAATACTAGCGAGTCTCAAACTGTAAAGTGGTGAAATTCTTGACAATGCTTCACCCCCCGCCCCCACCCCCCCACCCTCCCCAGGCCCAAAAAAAAAAATCAGATGAAGGGTTCGATAACAGAACAGATTGGTATCTGTTTTAGAGTTGTAAACTTGTAAGTGTCATTATATCAATGAAGATAGTTTTCATGTTTCCAATGTACGGTCGCGCTTTTTTGGTAAATTATTCTTAGCTTTTTAAAGATTAAGTGATTAATAATTGTAATATTGTGATGGTTTTAATGAACTGAAACAGTAAAAGTATTCATTGTCCTTGTATGGTGATTTATACTACAGGAAAGCCATTTAATCAATAACACATACATTTCCATTCCATATTTCGGCGATTGGTGAAACTGAGGCTACTTACTAAGGGTCTTGGTGTGGCGTGGCGTGGCGTGGCATGAGGTGGCGTGTGACTTTGGTAGTGGAGTGTGGGTTTATTTGTAAGGGAGAGGCGTCTTCTAGCTTTGGGTCAATTAAATTGGTTATTGTAGTTGGTAACCACAGTGGTCACGGCTACCGCCAACCTTTATAAGACTGTTTACTATTGGTTTAGCATCTGTAACTCCTCCAACAAGACAGACTTAACTGTTGTGCTTAGTGCAATAGTTTATCCTAAAAGAAGCGAATAGAAGGTTTTCTTTATGCATGGATTACACACATACATGTCTTGTTTACGTGGGTGATGAGGCCTAAATATAACCTACTTACATAGATATGACCGCTTTTCTCAATGTTCTCATATATCTCAAATCTTTTATTTCTTATCCCCAGCTGCTTCATACACAGACAGTTCTGATGATGAAACCTCTCCGCGTGATAAGCAGCAAAAAAACTCCAAAGGCGGCTCAGACTTTTGTGTCAAAAACATCAAACAGGCTGAGTTTGGACGCAGAGAGATTGAAATTGCTGAACAAGGTATGTATTTCCGATTATCTGCTCATAGAGTATTGATACATGTCAACTAATCCAGTGTTTATGGTTTCCAGCACGGATTAGGTGGAGTGTGTGATTTTGCATGTGATAGCTTTAATGGCACATTATGTGGCTTAACGCTAGAGCGGCCGACTTTGAAGCTGGGGAACCAGTTTCGCGTCTGGCGAGAGGCTCAAGCATCCTGTGATTCTGGGCAAATCACTTAATCGTCTCATTTGAGGGGTCCCAGTCTTTCCCAGGCAAACGTCTTGTTGATGGTGGGCGGATGTGAGGGTGAAGGAATGACAGGATATGTTACCTTATTTTTGCCAGTTGTGTACTCTTTCACCTTTTCATCCATGTGAAGGAGTGATGGGCGCACACAATGTTCATGTTACTGCAGTTGAAACCAGCCTGCAGCTGCTGTTGATAGTTTTGAGGGATGAAATGATGGGTTGCAATAATTTCTCTTTCCCATTTGTGTATTGTATGCAGAGAATCCTGAGAAGGCAGAAGTGCAAAAATAACGTTGCATTTTATTAAGCAATATTTACAATTATTGTAACTGACCTAGAGTCCATTATTCAGCAATATACATAAACAAGCATTAGAAATGCAATAGGTCTCGGATTTATTTGAGTTAGAGCTAATGGCATTGTAAATGGCAATGTCTTTTAGCCATGTGTTATGGAGTGTATGCATGTGGTGTGTAGTGGAATTATGTGGGTTGGATTGGAATTGTTAGTTGTGGAATTGTGTGGCGTGAAATTGTGTGGTGTGGATTGTATTTGTGTAGTGAAATGATGTGGCATGGTGGAATGTTGTGGGTAGTAATTATGTGGTATTGAGTTTACTGGAATTGTGTGGAGTGGGATTGTGTGTTATTGAGTATAATTATGTGTAATGGTATTTTGTGTTGTGGAATGGTATGTGGTGGAGTTTAATTATGTGGTGTGCTGTAGAATTTTGTGGCATGATGTGGAGTTCTGTAGTGTGGATTAGATGTATGTGGTGTATTGTGTTATTTAGTTGAATTATGTGGATTGATGTCAAATTATGTGGAGTGTTTGTGCGTGTGGTTGTGTGTATGTGTGTGATTGTGCGGTTGTGTGTGTGTGGTTCTGTGTGTGGTTGTGTGTGTGGTTGTGTGGTTGTGCATGTGGCTGTGCGTGTGGTTGTGTGTGTTTGGTTAGGTGTGGTTGTGGGTATTTATGTGTGTGTGGTAAACAGTTGTTTATTATTGAATGTGCATTGAAAAAGACTACACCTCACTCAAGCCATTCTTATAGCTTCAGGGGCTGGGAACAGTCTGAATTGTCACACTTGGCAGCGCTGGCAGAGGCCATGGGTGGTGCAAGCTGCAGTGGCCTCATAACTAGGTCTCTGGCACTTATTTATTTACAAATTAAGCACTGAGCTAAGTATTATCTATCCTGTAATATGATTATCAGGAGAACTGCCTCCAGCCTGAAATTAATACTCCAGTACCAAAAGCGAGCCCCCTGTTGCACACTATAGAAATATTAAATCCCGTGCAGCGATAGCTGGGCCAGCAGGTTTGAAAAGTAAACACTGGTATCTATTCTCTGCAAGAACCCCATGTGGAAGATGGCTCTTGGTTCTAAGAAGTGTAAACCTACCAGAGTGTGTGGCAGCCAGATGGGGCTATCTGCCCTGCAGGATCTGCATTTTGCAAGAGATGGAAAAAAGAACAGGCACGCACGGGCCAGGCAGGAGACAGATATCACCCTGACCTACTCGTTTATTATTGATTGACTCGGGAGATGACTGAGGCCACTTCAGAGCGCACACATGGGTCTTCCAAATCTCGGACACAGTTTTAGGGAAAGAGACTTGTTGGCGAAACAATGCAAGAGGAAATCAAAAAAGAGAAGGGGGTGAGAGAAAGAAGAGAGAATGAGCGTACAGTAGCCACTAGATAAGGGCATTTGTCCAGCTACTAAGAAATAACTCCAATTTCTTATTTAACCGGAAAGTAAACCGACTGGAGACTCTTCCTTTACATGCACTGTCTCAACAAAGCAAAAAATAGCTATAACAATGGTCCAGGGTGGCCCTAAAGGGTGCTGTGATTACAGACACTAGGGACCTGACCACGTGAAAGTGTATCCTTAAAAATATATTTTTACATCAGCCCGATAGCTGCCCTTTTATCCTTATTTTCTTAATTGTATGTCAGGTGATGCAAAAAGCGACTCACAATCCACTGTTATGCAGTCTCTGCTCCATCCACACAGGAGCTTGGTACAAAACGCCCACTTTACATTACTCCCTACGTTTGTTTTCATTCGATGTATAGGGAGATACAATTACTTAACTAGAATCACACATGGCTGCGGTTCAAGTGGCGGCGCCGGAATTGCAGCTTGGTCGCCGAGCTCCGAAGACAGTTATTCAGCCACAAAACCACACCTCCCCTGCACTCCTTGTTCTAGAGTGTTAATTCAGTGGATAAAAAAACCTTAGATGGAGGGGGGGGGGGATCTGAGAGTGTCACTTCTTAAACTTTCGGCTTCAACTGGACATACATTTAACCGACTGCCGGGCAAACAGTGCAAAATTGCTACTATAACAGATGCTTTTCCCATTATGTTTTTTCTCATTGTCTAAAATCATTTGTCTCCCCCCACCACCTAAATTTGAAGATTAAAATACAGTCTGTGCCACAAGGATAAAGAAAGTGGAAATTAAAAACTTTTGAAAAACTTTTCTGCTTACCTCGCATTGCTGCGGGAGGTCGAGTCCACGTGGAGCGCGCGAGGAGGGAGGTGCGGCCGGGGTTGCTGCTGTGCTCTGAAACCTTTGGCTCAAGTTCGCGCTATATAAAACTGTAAAAAATAAAAAATAAAGTACATCCAGCCCGTAGGCACAAGAGCACGTATTCACCTAGACATGCACTCCGTGCCTCTCTTGAGTGACTTTGTTGCTGACGTAGGAACAAGAAAAACAGAAGACGGAAAGAATCCACGGACGGAATACACGGAGGCCGCCCCGGAAGTCAGGCACGGTCGCCTGTGACTGGGGCGGGGCCACGTCCAGACCGGAAGAGGAGGCAGGCGGAGTCGATGCGTCTCGCGGCCCGGGGCTCCTGTGAGCGGTGTGGAGACCCGGGGCCGCGCTAGCAGGAGGTTGGGCGCCGCGTGCTGAGAGAAGAGTCCCCGACATTGCCCAGGTAAGTTTCAAAAGGCTGGGGGGGCTTGGTGCACTTGTGTGTGTGTGTGTGCGTGTATGCTCGTGTGTGTATGCGACGGCGACGGGGGAGGGGGGAGGGGGGAGGGGGGGCCTCGGTGCACTTGTGTGTGTGCGCGCGTATGTGTCAGGGGGGGTGTGTCTCTGTATGTATGTATGTATGTGCGTGCGTGCATGAGTGCTTGTGTGTGTATGCGCATGCGTGTGTGGTGCTTGCGCTTCCCAGGAGACAGCGCCTGGCCACAGCGCGCGTTCCCGTTTCAAATCGGCTCCAGGGATGCGCGCGCCCCAAACTGTCTCCTGGGGAGCACACTCCCTAACATAAGATCTCGGCGGAGACGCGCTTCCGCGCGTCTTTAGCCGAGACCTAAAAACAACGGTGGCGTGAATCCACCATTTTGCAGTTGACTCAGTGAGCTATGATGCTTAACAAATAATGTATACGGTTACAAAAAGACGTGTTATAAATAGATAAGGTATCCTGTGGGTTCCCTTCACGAAACATCTTCAACCCCATTCAACCTTCTGGCCAAGAATTGGACAGGGTCATCCTCTGGACATAGTTCAGTCATTTGGGAAGAAAACAAGAGAAGGCTCCACAAAAAAGTTTATATTTTTAAACTTTATTTTTCATTTTCTTCAATACAAAAACATTGTACATATGTATTCGTTCACCAAATGCATCATCATACATTGTCGTGTCATATCCATACCATTGATTAGTACAGTTTGCAATCCTCAAGTTGTTTACTAGGCAATTAAAAGCTGTTGCATGCACAGTACGTTTTTAAAAGAGAGGGCCCCCCTCTGATAACTCCCCTCCCATCCATAAACCACAATAAACGTGCTTTGTGTGAGAGTAATTGAGACTTATCCGGAATGATCTCATTGCCAATATTACACTAGAGGCAAGTTCACCTGCACTACTGACACGATTGCCCCACTCCCTCCGGTACTATGCCCTGTTCCAACTGTACATCGGAATCCTGAGGCCTCAATGTATGACCGGTAGGGGCCCTAATGTCCTTGGGAACCGGATGAACTAGGCATCACTCTTGCATATAGTGCACTGTTAACTTTACAATAAGCAAGACTATGCAGCCTAGTCTGGCCTGTCAGAACAGACTTGCGCCCCCAATGGATAGCCACCTTTCGCTTCGCCAGCAGTAAACCTAAAGATGCGAACCGTCTGATCTTTTTGGGGAAAGTCACTGTTTAACCCAACAGGGCCACTTTGGGGTGGGAGTCAGGGAGAGATTGGTCATTTTCCCTAGTGTATGATGTATGCGTTCCTAGTAGTGTTGCAGTTTCTGGCATGTCCAGGTGAGATGTGCAAAATCGGCCTGAAGAGCGAAGCATTTACAACAGTTGTGTGGCTTGGAAGGGTCTATCTTGTGTGCCAATGCTGGAGTGAAGTATGTGCGGCGCAGAAATTTGAAGTGTAAGAGCTTGTGTCTACTGTTTAGCGAGACATCTTGTGTAACCGAGCAGCATTTGGCCCATTGCTCATCTGTAATTGTTGTTCCCAAATCGACTTCCCATGCCCTGCGGATTTTGCTCTCATTTGTGTTTCAGTGCAGTACATGCCTTATAAAGCTTTGAAATGAAATGTATGTTATCTGCGTTCTCAATAACCATAGTGAAAGAGGGGAATGAGGTCGGCTCAACTGGAAAAGTTGGTAAGGCGGAGCGGATGCAGCCCATGACAAATCTGTCCATAATGTTACCTGTTAGGAAACGGTATGTGGCCACCCGGGTATAGATCGCCTATCCGCGAAAGTTAAAATTTCGTCAGAGTACGCTGTATCAATCGTTCACCCGTGATTTGTATCAAACGGGGGTTGACAATGGGCAGAGCAGAAGAATAAAGAACATCTGTACCTGTGATCCGGCATAGTTTCTTCCATGCCCGGCTTGTGGAGGAGACGGTTTGGATGTCCAGCGGGTACCTAGGGAAGCCCGTAGGTAGGTACAGTCAAGAGATTTTCAGGAAGAACTAGGTCTGCCTCTGGTCTCAGATATGGAATCCGGGCATCAGGGTGATACCAAGAATAATCATAGCTACATTAGGCCACTAAATAATATACCTGGAAATTACGATTCTCAGATTAACATGAAAAGAGAATCAGTATTTCATTAAAGACACGGAGGCTAACATTATGCTTACCTTCTTTTATTGCCACTCCTGAGCAGCTCCTTTTGAAGAACTTAAATTACAACAATCCAGAATTATAACATCTCAAAGTGCAATAAATGTCTCCTGCACAGAATGCTCATCCTCTTTTAAATGCAATAATTTGAGTAGAAATCTTCTTCTTAAATCCATTAAATCTAATCCGTGAAAATAAGTTGCCCAAATGAACGTTATTCTGAAATAAAACAAATACTCATGTGTAAGACATAATTATAAATAATGATACTTCTCAAAACCCTGATCTTAAAAATATTAAACCATTTATTCTTGATGCTTTTTTTTTTTTTAAACATTAAACTAATATAACTCGCATATTTGGGTGAGGAGGGTGGGATAATGTTAGCCTCCGTGTCTATAATGAAATCCTGATTCTCTTTTCATGTTAATCTGAGAATCGTCATTTCATTACAAGACCGGAGGCCAACATTATGCATGTTGAAAGCCTCTTAACACAACATTAGACATATGCTTTTACTGGCCTAAAGTACAATGCTCCTTGTTTGCCAAATCACCTAACTTTGGACTTATCTTAAAAATAACTGACTTCCGTCTCTCTGCCAACAATCCTGAGTTTGCATTTTCTAACAACACCATTGCTATCTGACTCCAACCACGTAATAACTGTACATCCACATATTTTCCGTTTAAATAAGCTTCTTCAGTCATGTCTAAAATCTTCCCTAAAGGACCCAAAACGTCCAGTCATCAATCCTGACATATCTTCAAAGAGCGTTCCAATCCCTTCCTAGGATCCTTTCCCAATTGAAAAAGATGATATTAAATCAGGATCTAGATTTGGTGTTTGGCGCACCTTGTAGTCTTTGCACCAAAGGGACAACAAGCAGAACCTCCCATTTGCCCTCCAAGTGCTTCGCACTCGCACCATTTCCAGTACGGGCCTTCCCGCACTACCCCACTGTCTGTCTGGCACTGCTGGCGAAACGACCCCTCAGCGGTCAACCCTGGGAAGCGACCTTACCCACGTTTGCCTCGGCCCATAGGGCTCATTACTACGGTCCCAGGGGTGACTACTGTGCCTCCTCAAGCAGGCGGCTGGCACTGGGAGAGTATCAGATCTTGAGCCCTGGGCAGCTCTGGAAGGATTGCGTCTGGCAGCGCAGCTCTTGAAGCCTGAGCATATGCGGTGGCGGCTGGCTTAGTCGGAGAGCGGTGGAAGATGGCCAGCACACGGAAGAAGGGAGAGCGCACGCTCACCGACATGCTGATTAAGGGCCCGTCCAGGGGCGACAAATGACCTTTTTCCTAGGGGGCGTCAAAGCATACAACTGCCTCGGATGACGGAGAGGTGCCTATCACTAGGTCCTTTATGCAATCCCTGTTTAATTACCTGAGAGAGGACTTCCTCACGTTGAAACAGGAAGTGGCTGGGGAAGTCCGCGAGGTAAGGAGAGAGGTGGACGGTCTGGGCGAACATGTTCTGGCCATAGAGGAGGCAGACCAGACCAGGGGCGAGGAAATTGAACAACTTCAGCAGGAGGTCCTCCGCCTCTGGGATCAGCAGGTGGACCTCCAAGCACACGCAGAGGATCTCGAGAATAGTTCCCGACGCAACAACATTCAAATCTGAGGCATGCCATCTAAGGAAGAGGGAGCGAACATCACTGCGTACCTGCAGGACCTATTTCGGGAGATTCTAGGGGAACCTCAAGACTTCAACATCCGCATTGACAGGGCGCACAGAGTAGGACTACCGCGACGCGCACCTGCTCCCCCCCCCCCCTCGGATATCCTAGCCTTTCTCCCGGACTTTCCACTGGAGAGAATCCTACGCGAAGCACGCCAGAAGCAACCTCTTCACTACAAGGGACACCCGTTGGCGCTCTACCAAGACTTATCAGCCATCACACTTCAAAAAAGGAAAGCTTTCAAGGTCGCCACAGCGGTGCTTCGCGCCAAGGGTAATCCCATACTCTTGGGGACATCCCTTCCGGCTGATCTTCAAGTGGAACGGTACCTTACACCAGTTGAGATCACCTAAGGACACTTGCACCCTGCTGGGACTTGAGCACGACGAAGAGCTTGCCTCACCAGGGCCCTCCCAGCAAGCCTCTCGGGAGGGTGGCAAAGAGTAGGCCGTGTACGGTCACCTGCTAAAGAGCTGAAAGCGGACCCTGACACTATGGCGCAAGAAAGGGCCCTGGGCATCAAAGAAGTGGCCAGACACACATCGGTGTCAGATTGAGCCTTTGAGTGTTGGGGGGTTCTTGGCACTGCGACAGCGATGGCCCAAGGAGGGCGGGGAGCCAAGGGGGGGGGGTCGCCACGGCTGTTCGCTCATCCAGGTATCTTCACCACGGGCCTGCGGTTCTGTTTTACAGGCTTGGGACTATGGTAATTTGTTGGGGTTTTATGGTTGGGGTTGGGGAGGGTGGATTTGGAGGGTTGGGGGGGGGGGGTCTGGGCAGGGGGGGAGGGATCCGGTGTGTCGCACTACAGGGGGGCATGGGCAAAGAAGCGCGGGTTTTTGGCTCCTTCGAGCATCTATGGAGCCCAACACGAATCCAACCATGGTTGATGATGTCATGAAGGTTCTCACCTTAAACGTGAAGGGGCTTAATAACCCTATAAAACGGAGGGCCGTCTTATCTTTCCTGGAGAATTCGGGGGCTCAGATATGCCTGCTGCAAGAAGCGCACCTTCTCTCCAGGGACTGGCACTGCATGCGCTCCAGGGCTTTCCCTCAGCAATACTACTCCACCACGGTAGAGAAAAAGGTGGGGGTAGCTATTCTCTTTGCTAAGCATTTCAAATGCCAAGTGGGTGACTAGATTGCCGAAATCAAGGGCAGGCTCCTAGCGTACAATGTTCAGGTGGGAGGTAGGTCCCTGGCTATAGGGTCAGTGTATGCTCCTAACACCAAGCAAGAAGCCTTCCTCACAGGGGCCCTGGCGGATGCCCTTGATTTTCAAACGAGATACACATTGGTGGGTGGTGAAATTAATCTGGTGATGGACCAGGACAGGGATAGGTCCGGTCAACGCTATGGCTCCACAGGGGCAATCTCACAGGAGGGAAAACAGTGGTTGGCCAGCAGAGGCTTTTTAGATCTTTAGCGGGAAGCACACCCCAACTCTACGGGGTACACATTCTACTCTCATGTACACCATACAAACGCTCGGTTGGATCACTTTTTGGGGTCACCCGACCTAGCTGCCTCAGTCACGGACACCGACATTATCCCTGTTGCACTCTCCGACCACGACGCGGACACACTTCACTTGTCGGTCCCCCGAACAAAATCACACAAAGGCAGGTGGCGCCTACGGGAGGCACTTTTACAATACAAAGGGGTCACTCTGCAATTACACAAAAGGACTACTTGAGCCTTAATGATGACGCAGATGTACCAGTGACGGCGTTTTGGGGGCACTTAAGGCGTGGTGCGTGGAGATCTCATAGCAATAGCAGCAGCTGAAGCTCCGGAACGAAAGGATAGGAGGCAGGCTATATCGACGTAAGTGTTTGAATTAGAGCGGGTACATAGCAGAACAGGGGCCCCTAGAATTTGGCGCCAGCTGAAAGCAGCTAGGGCACAGCTTGCGAGCCTGGATCTTGATTGCACAGAATATGCAGCCCACGCCTACGACACACATTACGTGGGAGAGGCGATAAAACGGGGAGCCTATTGGCCAGTAAGCTTAGAGCTAGGGTCCACCGTTCAAAAATTCCCGCTATCCAGGGCCAGGGGAGGGGCACATGCTTCTTGAGGACGAGCAGATAGCGGACGTGTTTCGGACATTCTATTATGCCTCGCTCTAGGCTGCGGACCCAGCCTTAGATCCAGGGGGTGGGGATACCTACCTTAACGAGGGGGCGGTTACGGCACTTAACGAGGCTAGCGCGCTTTCCCTAGATGCCCCGATAGGGATGGAGGAAGTGGTATTGGCAATAGCACGCCTCAAGCCTCTGAAAGCACCAGGGCCAGACGGCTTCGCCGCCGGCTTTTACAAAGCCTTTTGCCCACTGCTGGCGCCTGTTCTTACCAAATTGTTTAACTCTTTCCAGGGACCAGGCTCCATCCCACCTGACATGCTCCCTGCGGATATTATCGTACTGCCCAAACCCGGCAAAGACACCTCACAGTGTGCCGCCTACTGGCCCATTTCCCTGCTCAATCTGGACTTCAAAATCTTCACGGGGATTCTGGCAGCTAGACTAGGTCCATGCCTGCTGGGCATCATAGAGCCCGATCAGTCAGGTTTCATCCCCAACAGGCAGTGAAGTGATAATACCAAGCGATTCATGCACGTTATAGATAAAGTCCATTTTAATGACTCGGACGCAGCTCTCTTATCGGTCGACGCCGAGAAGGCGTTAGACAGGGTGGACTGGAGATACCTGGCCAAGACTTCGGCGCGCTTTGGCATTGGGGGAACGCTTCCGGACTTCGGTCGCTAGCTGTTACGACGCGCCCCAGGCAACAATTCGGGTTAATGGCATTGGCTTGCAGCCCTTTGATATCCGGCGAGGCACAAGGCAAGGGTGCCTGCTTTCACCCCTGTTTGCGCTTTGTATAGAACCATTTGCGCACAACATTTGTGACAGCTCGGATATCGCTGGTGTCACGTTTGGAGGCGAGCCACATACCCTTAGCCGGTACGCAGACGACATACTTGCGGCAGTAGACCACCCCTCTCGTTCGGTGCCAGCTTTCCTAACTGAAATGGAGACCATTGGGAAGGTTTCTGGATTCAAAATGAATATAGGAAAATCCTTGATTCTTCCCCTAGGCTGTAACGCCCGTGGGACCACTGGCGGTCTGCGGCAGTTTGGGGGACTCTCCTCCCACATGTCTCTGCCGTACTTGGGGATCACCCTGACACCCAGCACAACACAGACGGTTGATCAGAACTACAAGGCACTGTTTGCTCAAATTCAAGGGGACCTGAAGAGATGGCGGCAACAACCGCTATCTTGACTGGGGCGCGTGGCGACGATAAAAATGTCCCTGCTACCCAAGATCCTTTACATGTTCCAAACCATTCCAGTAACTCCACCGATTGGGATGCTTCAGAAAATGCAAGACGCAATACGGCAATTCGTATGGTCGGGTAAGCGTCCGCGACTCCGCAGAGACTTGGCTAGGCGGGTTCCTATAGAAGGCGGCTTGGGCATCCCTGACATTCTTAGATACTTCCAAGAGACACAACTTCGCTACCTCCTGGAGTGTAACCGTCCAAAGTGAGAAAAAAGGTGGCTATTCCAGGACCGAGCGATGGCCCAAATGTCGCTGTGGAAGGTTCCCTTTTTGCAACGCTCAGACAAACCGTCTTATCTCAAGAAATCACCTATTACCCGATCGCTACACAAAGTGTGGGACGCGGTGGCGGTCAGCAGAGGCCTCACCACTTTCCCTTTGCCTATTATGCCACTATTTGATAACCCGGCTTTCCCCCCCGGGATGGACCCCAGGGCGTTTCGCCAGTGGCGAACCTCGGAATGCAAGTCGGCCGGTCATCTGTTTGACTTGGACGGCTTTATTCAGCTTGACACCCTGAAGGAGATGTACACTCTGATAGCGCCCCATCGATTTCAATACTTTCAGATTCGCCACTGGCTCACACACGGAGACCTGTTACCATTGGCGAGTCGGGGCCTAACAGCTTATGAGAAATGGCTCATTACAAAAAAGTCCGACAGACAAGCGATTACAGACCTTTATAAAATGCTATGCCCACCCCAGTCTAATTCGCGTGCTGCTGGTCAGAGGCGCAGGGAATCGGAGCTCAGAAGAACTTTTACAGATAGAGTGGCATGACATTTACCATAAAGCCCACCATACCGCCAGGAACATGGCGAGTAGGGAATAAGCAGTTAAGATCGCATATTACTGGCACCTAACGCCGGCAAGGCTACATCAAAGTAACCCAAACCGCAGTTCCACATGCTGGAGGGGCTGTGGTAAGGTGGGGACACTGACTCATTTGTTGTGAGAATGCGAGGAGGTAACAGACTACTGGAAAGAAGTACTTCACGACATCGACACATACTTCGAGACAGATCCCCCGTTTTCGTGCCTACACACTACTAGGCCTCCCAAATGCCTGAACGTTTCCACTTAAATCAGTTGGGGGGAGACAAATGGGGATAGAAGTTGGGGCGGCGGCACATCATATCCTCTCACTCTAGGGTACCACGAGGAAACCTACACACACGGGCTGGCTCTGGTATATAATAGGTATGGAGGGGATTCAGGCGACTCACTCAAACCGCAGACTTCTTCACGACCGTTTGGCAATCTTTCCTTACTCTACTAGCTGGGGAGTTCAATGAACTTACATGTCCGAAATACTTCAAGGTGCTGCGGCTCACGGATGAGTTTGCCATGGGGTCCGGCTCCTCAAGTTAGAGCTCACATAAGCGCGCTCATTGTTCGACACTAAGAGGGAAGATGCGGCACACCGGAGGGGGGGGGATAGAAGGGGTTGGGGGGCCCGGGATGGGGGAGGAGGGGGATGTTTGTTTTTGGAGTAATTGAATGCACTATTGGTCGAGGGACACCACTACTCGCTCTCATGGACACATTGGACTACCCTTCGGTATACGCAGTTCCCTAATTGAGGTTGGAGGGTGGTACGGTGCTGGTATACAGGGTGGCTTCCAGGGACCAAGTTTGTCATATTGTATTGTGTTTACTGCACTGGAAATCAATAAAACAAATTTAAACAAAAAGAAAAAAAACACCTCTTACCTCTCTATCCAGAGGTTTTCTTATCCAAGGTTTTATGAACTTGGCAACATGTTCATGCAGCCACCAGTCCGCACTTCTTGGATGCCTTATTTCATATGGATTAAACATATCTCCACCCTAATGGATCCTTTAACTCCTTCGCTGCGGCGGCTATTCCGCCGCAGCGCTAAGGGGGCGGGGCGGCCGCACGGCGGCCGCATGCTGGTGACGGAACCGCTCCGTCACCAGCCTCGGTTGAGCTGTGCTCATGACGGAGCGGTTCTGTCATGGCCCGCCCCGCTCAATAGAACGCTCAGCGCAGGCGCGGAATCCGCGTGCCGAGCGGGCCATGACGGAACCGCTCCGTCATCAGCACAGCGCCACCGCAGCTGATGACAGAGCGGTTCCGTCATCAGCATCGAAGGAGTTAAAATAACCTTTGAAGTTGATGGATGGTAATCTTTAGGTTTCGCCTGAGACCGCGCATGCGCTGTCTCTTTGAGACATTTAGTAAGTGGCTTTTAAAAGTGCCACCAGAGGCTTTTTCTGGCCGGCAGCTTGCGTTCACAAGCTTGTGCATGTGCAGAGCTGCCATCTGTGTTTTTATTGCTGTAATTAGGCTCCTCTGCTTGCACTACTACCCTCCCTTTTCCCCCTCCCTCCTAGTTAGCTTCATTTGTGTCTTCCAGCTGTGAATCATGCTCCTCTGCTGGCACTCCCCCTCGCTTCTCCCCCTCCTCTTCGTCAGTTTCATTTGTGTCTTCTATCACTGTGAATGCTCCTGCTTCCACCAGGCACTTACACCACCAGCCGTCAGTGCACGCTTCCACCAGGCACACACTCCACCAGCCGTCAGTGCACGCTTCCACCAGGCACACACTCCACCAGCCGTCAGTGCACGCTTCCACCAGACACACACCACCAGCCGTCAGTGCACGCTTCCACCAGGCACACACACCACCAGCCGTCAGTGCATGCTTCCACCAGACACACACCACCAGCCGTCAGTGCACACTTTCACCAGGCACACACACCACCAGCCGTCAGTGCACACTTTCACCAGGCACACACACCACCAGCCGTCGGTGCACGCTTTCACCAGGCACACACACCACCAGCCGTCGGTGCACGCTTTCACCAGGCACACACACCACCAGCCGTCAGTGCACACTTTCACCAGGCACACACACTACCAGCCGTCAGTGCAGCAAGCAGGCTCTTCTCAGAGTTTCTTGGTAAATAAGTGTTTGATGCCTGGGAGGGAGTGGGTCGAGTTTCCTTAAACCATGCTGATTATGCAGGTGCAGTGTATGCACTTCTGTGTGAGTGAGTCATGCTGCTGGGGGCTCACTCACTCCACACTTATAAATTGCGCCTGCACCAGGCTTTTTCTCATTTGCAAAGTTTGGCGCATGCGCACAGCTAGGCAGCCCCCACATCCCCGGGAATTACTGCTTCCTGCAACCAGAATGGAAACAACATTTAGAGCAATGAAAACAAGTTCATTTGATGCAAAGAACTGTTAACAAAAAACATGTCCAGCTATTGTAGATCTGGCAACTTCAACAAAACAGCAGCAAAAAACAAACGAGCATTGGGATAGCCAAAAGGTCTCGCTTTTTTGACCCTATAAGTATTTAGTTATGCAGCAGAGTATCCTTGGGCAACAATACCAACTGTTGCATGGCTAAACACTTATAAGGTCCCAAATGCAAGACCTATTGGCTATGCCAATGCTTGTTAATATCATCATTGAGATCATCATCTTGATCCACATCTAATACATATTCATCAATAAACTTATTGTCTCTTTCATCCACATCCATTGTAAACTCCTCATCAGTCATCTTTTGTGCCGCTACGGACATCTTTTACTTGCGTACCCCCAAGGGTACCATACTTACTTATGGAGTTTAATCCATCTTTCCCATCCTTATTCAGATGTTTACTCCTTTTTACCTTTTTATATCCTTTCGTCTCTCTAACATCATCCTCATGTGAGCAAGACCAAAACTCTTCATCTGACCTACTATCCTTCCTTTTCCTATCCATTACTATCAGAATCACTTCCCTCATTAAACTTTTCACCTCAGTATGAATTAATTTCCTGAGGTTCTCTTCACCTAGGTATTTAACTGAATCTGTGCACCACTCTAAAGGGAGTTCGCTGTCCCATTGCTTTGTACTGGCTGTCAACGGGAATGGCTGATTTGTGCCAATTGATGCCTAATCCCGAGAAGCAACCGAATCAAATAATTTCCCTGATCAACTAGTGTAGATTATTTTAAGGGTGTCGGACGTAGCGGATCGTTTAGTCCGCGTATAATGAACCAGGAGGGGGCCTGTGTTGAATTGTAGGCCACTGTGTAGATGCCGTTCCTGAAATCGACGTATCAAGGGGTCCATGTCCAGAATGAATAATAATGGGGACAATGGACAGCTTTGAAGGGTCCCGCGGGACAACTGAAAGGGACAGGCGAGTGTACCGTTTAAACGTAGCCGAGCAGTTGGTTTATTATACAATAATGATGTTGTGGCGATAAACTCCATTGGCATACCCATGCGCCTCATAACCGAGAAAGAAGAGCCATTCAAAAGAATCAAAAGCTTTCTCCGTGTCCAGAAGAATGGCTGCGGCCGGCGTGTCTGGATTGATCCTATGAATAACTGAAAAAAGTGTTCGGAGGTTTGAGGTGGAGCGATGGGGCACAAAACCAGATTGAGCCAGAGAAATGATGAATTCCATTTAATTGGGACAGCCGATTAGAAATGACTTTGGCTACGATTTTATAATCTAAATTTAGGAGGGATAGCGGCCAATAAGAACAACTTTACATGGTGTCCTTGCCAGGTTTAGGAAGTATAGGCTCCACAAAATAGTTATCAACTCGGTTGGAAAAATTCAGCTCCTTGGAATTGTGTGGGCTAAGAACTGAGCTACATTAGTTACCTGCCCCTTTGCACCTAATACTGTATTCACAGTGCCTGTTAATGAATGTTGATAGCGTTTTAAACCCATTTATCGGTGTGCTATTTAAAAAATCTTTGATGCCGACCCTGTGTTTTTGCATCACGACATCAGTGTACTTACTGCACATTAAATGTTGATAGCCACACCAACTCAACTTTGGAACTTCAAAGCCTTTGCCAAGTAAAGATCACTTCATGGTGCATGTGGTTAAGCGGCAGTTTGAAAAAAGCGCTCCAATGTTCATTTTTGTCTTACCGTTTTTAGGTCTCGGCCTATTTCCATTCCGCAGGAATGGAATAGGACGAGTCTATAGCAGTGAAACCAAGAGTTTCACCATGAGCCCAAAAAAGAGGTTTTTCACGAGTGCATGTGCTCTCGTGCACGAGCTTGCCCGAGCCTTCTGCCTGCCTCCTGCCTCCTGCCTTGAAGGCAATCTGCTTCTCCGCCCCCTGCTGTTCCCTCCCACTCGCTCGCACATCAAAGGCTGCTCACTGAAACACCATATGCCTGCTCCCCACCCCCGCCCCCCACCAGACTTCATTGGAATGTGCTACGTGCATTCTCCCCTCCCTTTCAGCCCTTTTAGCCTCTTTAGCACCTCCCCTCTCTCTCCCCGCACACAGCCTTACTTGGATTTCTCCTCCCCCTCCCCAAAGATATTCTAATCTGTGCTTTTCCGCCAAAGCCATTACAACTTCAACAGCTGTGTCTCCATAAGAAAATGAATAGTTCTACAGCCGTAATTGGGCTTGATTCTCTGGTGAAATCCCTCAATAAATAGATGCAGTTGTGCTACATTCACGTGAAGTAGCAAGATGTTATACCTACTTGCAAGTAAATAAATGTTTCTTTTGAAGACTGTGTTTTTTCTCACATATGCCTTTGTTGGCAGTCTTATGGAATTGTCCTTGTGTTGGTGCTCGTTTAACTCGTTGCTTGTTATTAGTGTGTTAATGTTCACTCCCGTAAAAATAAGCACCCTGGATCATTGTGTTTCCCCTCAAAAGAGGCACCTCCGTGAGGCATTTCAGGTGGTCTGATGTTTTTCCGACAGCCCGTATCACCCATCTGCTGAGCTCGAGTCCCACCCAGCCCACGTCCTGCTTCCATAGAGGCTAAAATGACCGCACTCATTGGTGACGCCAAATTCACTTTTCTGGGCTTTCATTGGGGGAGTCCGGCACCACAGCCTGCCTCTCCCCTGAACGCTAGGAGCAGGGAAGACTTATGCTAGTGTGAGAGATTCGGAACTTTCCCTCATAATTCAGTTTCCTTTGGCCGCTCCCCCACTAAACTCCACATTGTTTTGGCAAAACCAAACCGATCAATGCAGTTTACTTTAATAACTTATTTTCCTTCCCTTTGATGCATTTTGCTGACAATACTTTTGACTTCTAATTTCCCAGATAGGCGCTCAGCGTCAGGTGTCGGTGGTAGTTCCTATCCTGATAGTTTCAGTTTTGACTTGCTAATTATTTAAATAGAGAACTACAAGTACCAGGAAGCAATTAAAGGGCAGGGAGGCAAATGATGGTTTGATATCTATAATCTATGCGACCTGCTGGTCTCTTACTTCGGTGCTTTTCTTTGAAGCGTTTATGCAGTAAAAATCTCTGTCCCGGTGGAGTGGTCATCAGTTGTGTCTAGGAGGCTAGAACAACCTGCCTCTGTAGTAAGTGACCCGACCGCTGAGAGCGGTAACCCCGCCTCCACGCACCTGAACATGTGGGTTTAATCACTTTTTGAAATGGGCTGCAGGAGTGGTACAGTCCTGTCCCGTGGAAGGGAGCCGGTGTTTTTTACGGTCGTCCATGTGAAAGTCGAATTCACACGCCTGGATTGGTAATTTTTCCACTATTCAGTTATTTAGATGCTGGGGCGTCTCTCTGGCCAGCTATCAAGATGGCGGGCAGCTTGAGTCTGATAACAGCACCGGGCTTGCTTTCCTTGTCTGTGCTGCAGTCTGCAGCGGCTGTGAACGTACTCCTTGTGTCCACGATAAAATGTCTTCAAGACTTACACCGTCATCTCCTCCAAGAGGGCAGTGATCAGTAGGCGATCGCATGCACTGTGAACATTAGGTTAACAGGTGTGTGCATTACATACTATCCATATTGCTTTCTGTCCATAGCTGCTTCTTTCAATTGTATACACTTTTCGTAAGCAGCGCGGCACAGGAGGTGTGCTGTGCTGCTTCCGAAAAAGTTGCATTTTTCTTTCTTCTGCTTTGTATTCTGGTATCTGTAGTTCTGCATTACTTATCATTGAAAATTGAATAGCCGTAGTAAAATGGGGGGCAAGAACATAATCAGTAGCGAGTGGAAGTCCTGCTCGAGACACTGGAGAACCGGGCATCTCTGGCTCCAGGTTACATGTGGTGGGGAGAGGTCTGCCGTCCCTGTCGTTACCGAGTACTTTGTAAACTGAGGGGTAGTGGTGGTGTTAGCGACTTCGCTGTGAAGCACTAGCAGTTACTACAGCCGGTTGATGTCACTCTCTGTCTCACTGCTGATAGATATGTATCACGAGCAGGGCGAGACTATGGAGAGATGAGTGGTAGTGAGGGAGTTCATGAAAGACGTCATGGTGGGGTGCCCAATAAAAAGACTGTTGCACCGGGTGCCAACACCTCGGATGCCGGCCCTGATCACAAGGATCAAGCACTAGTCCGGGCCATTACTACAGTTTCTGTGTTAAATATTAAGGGACACCACCACATCACTCAGGGACACCACCACACCACTCAGGGACACCACCACACCACTCAGGGACACCACCACACCACTCAGCGACACCACCACACCACTCAGCGACACCACCACACCACTCGGCAACACCACCACACCACTCAGGGACACCACCACAACACACCACTCAGGGACACCACCACACCACTCAGGGACACCACCACACCACTCAGGGACACCACCACACCACTCAGGGACACCACCACACCACTCAGGGACACCACCACACCACTCAGGGACACCACCACACCACTCAGGGACACCACCACACCACTCAGGGACACCACCACACCACTCAGGGACACCACCACACCACTCAGGGACACCACCACACCACTCAGGGACACCACCACATCATCACTCAGGGACACCACCACACTACTCGGGGACACCACCACACTACTCGGGGACACCACCACACCACTCAGGGACACCACCACACCACTCAGGGACACCACCACACCACTCAGGGACACCACCACACCACTCAGGGACACCACCACACCACTCAGGGACACCACCACACCACTCAGGGACACCACCACACCACTCAGGGACACCACCACACCACTCAGGGACACCACCACATCACTCTGGGACACCACCACATCACTCTGGGACACCACCACAGCACTGAGGGACACCACCACAGCACTGAGGGACACCACCACAGCACTGAGGGACACCACCACAGCACTGAGGGACACCACCACAGCACTGAGGGACACCACCACAGCCCTCCGGGACACCACCACAGCCCTTAGGGACACCAACACAGCACTCAGGGACACCACCACATCACTGATGTACACCACAAAATCAATCAGGGACACCACCACACCACTCAGGGACACCACCACACCACTCGGGGACACCACCACACCACTCGGGGACACCACCACACCACTCGGGGACACCACCACACCACTCGGGGACACCACCACAGCACTGAGGGACACCACCACAGCACTGAGGGACACCACCACAGCACTGAGGGACACCACCACAGCACTGAGGGACACCACCACAGCCCTCAGGGACACCACCACGGCACTCAGGGACAACACCACAGCCCTTAGGGACACCAACACAGTACTCAGGGACACCACCACATCACTCTGGGACACCACCGCATCACTCTGGGACACCACCGCATCACTCTGGGACACCACCGCATCACTCTGGGACACCACCGCATCACTCTGGGACACCACCGCATCACTCTGGGACACCACCACATCACTCTGGGACACCACCACATCACTCTGGGACACCACCACATCACTCTGGGTCACCACCACATCACTCTGGGACACCACCACATCACTCTGGGACACCACCACATCACTCTGGGACACCACCACATCACTCTGAGACTCCACCACATCACTCTGGGACTCCACCACATCACTCTGGGACACCACCACATCACTCTGGGACACCACCACATCACTCAGCACCATAACAGCATCACTCAGCACCACAACAGCACTGTCCTTGCTGGCTAACAACAAGCATTCCCATAGCCAATAGGACTCGCATTAGGAAAGTGTAAGCTATTGGCTTTGTAAATAACAATGCTATTAATTTATATATTTTCAATGCCAACACATATTAAAAAAATAATTGTCATTTACAATACCAATACCTCACACTTTCCTAATGCGAGACCTATTGGCAACGCCAGTGCTTGTTATTCATGGGTTCCAATGTCTTGACTCTCAAACGTGTAGTTGCATGGGCAGTTTTAGGATTAGTATTATTTTTGTACACATTTTGGTACATCCGGTTACGTTCTCCATCCCACCTATATCTATCAGATCTCAATCATCAGATTTTCTTAGTATTCATAAACATTAAAACTTCTTCAACCTTGTATGCTTGAACATGCTTGAACATGCTCGATTTTGTGATGAAAACCTTCACATAGCACCAATAAATTGTCTTACTATAATGAAACGAAATTAGGATTCAATTTTGATTGCCCAAGAAACTGAAAAACAAAGTAGGAAATCGTGCACATTGGCCTTCCCCATTACATATAATTTGAACATTCCTTTGGAATTATCCACTGTTGGGAATGCACAGCAGCGTCATTTCGAGACATTCTTCCTGTTTGTATGGTGGTGATCCCCAAAGGCAGTACTTCTAATAATGTCTTTGAGGTGATTCTTGTGATTTCATTCGGCATCTTACACATCCATTGTTCATCCTTTTATATAGAGGTAGAAAAATTATTTTTCTCTTTTTTTCCAAAAATTATCTCTCAATATGCTGGTTCTGTTTGGGAAATGTCTCCAGTCAGGTATATATACATTTTGAACAATGAGCCCAGGCTATGTGCCTAATCACATGGATCCACATCCCTCTGAGGAGTGTAGTGAAATATGTCCATAGATGCCAGATTAATGGTTGAAGGACAGATGGAGCTTCCCAGTGAGCAATTCTGGGTTCTTTAGGAAAAAGGAGAGAAAACCAATATCTTGAGCTCTCATCCCAGCAAGTGTGTCCGTAGTGATGATTTGTACACCTCATCATTGCTTGGACACACTGTTACGCCCTACGGTGTGGTGTCCCTTGGAGAAGGCACTCCTAGCTAAAATTGCCTTTCCCATTTCATATTCCTATTGTTGAGAATCAGCCTTTTGTCACCAGTTCCATTTTGACTCTTGTGCATCATTAATCCTCCAGAGAAAGAGGTTACATTAATAGAACTCTGTGGGCAAGAACTCTGTGGCATGAAGCTCCAGAGCCCTCCTGAGATGCTGTTCTCACTCATTGTTGGATTAAATAGAGCCCTTTAGGGACCTCCTTACTCAAGTATGTGGGCTTTTGAGAGTTGTTTAAATCTTGGATGATTATTGATCTGGTAGTCTGCTCTGTCAAACACTTAGAAGAGCTATTAGCTGGTGGTCTTGAGGCGTTCGATGTGTCTGCCAAATATCACTTACCCTGAATGCATAGCAGAAGATTAGCAACCTTACTTCGCTGCAGATATGCTTTTGTAGACCTGCAGATTAGGAAATCAAACAAATTGAGATGAAAACCGAAACTTTGAAGTGCTCTGGTTTAGAGAACAGAAGGGAGCTTAATTGAGTAAATCTGATGCTTTATTGGTGAGGCTTCTACCTTCATTCATACACTTGATTAGAAGGGGCAGTAGCACTGACAATAGCACCAGGGCATCCCTTTATTAACGAATGCAGGAGCATCCTGAAGGGACAGAAAAAAAGTCTGCATCATTAGGAAAGGCATTAGCTGCCAAGATCTAATGGGTCCACTCTGATTCCACTGATCCGTGCCCCAGTTGCAAGGGAAACATATCTGAGCATATTTCATCTGGGTTCTAGGTAATGTATGGAAAAGTTATAAAGTAAGGTTTTGAGGTTTTCCGCCTAATCTTCCATGTGGGGCATTGTCTACCTTTCTATTTGACCTGATGTTGCGGGAGAAACCGCTCAAAATAGTTAATAAAACAAAAAGGAGAACAGGATACTGTTAGTGTTTCGGTCAACAAAAGCGTTCAGAGTATTAATTTGGACCCTTGTTTTGTGGGTGAACTACAAATGCCTGGATCAAAAAGAAAAGTCATTGATGTTGATGCTCCACTAAATTTACTTCCTTTTACCACAGTATTTGTGCCATGAACGAAAAAGCACCTGCTTCTGTACGACAGTCTTCTGGAATTTAAAAGAGTTCCTTTCAGTACTGATTCTTGCTCTGTTGTTCAAGTCCACCTGCATTAATTCCCCAAGAGCATGGCAACCTTTCTGAGGCTTTACATTTTTCCCATGTATTTGCCCTCAGATTGGCTCACCTATGTCAACTATCCTCAAGTCTTGTAAGACTTGCACAAAGCCACAAAACTGGGTCTATGTATTTGCTTGGAATGCATGCTCAGTTATCCACTTTAACATTGCTTTTAAGAACTTCCCCGTCTTTTCTCATAAAAGGCATACTATCTTTTCACATTAAGCAAAACATTTGAATGCCCTCATTCTTTCTCGAACTGACCTACGTCTGAAAGGTTTCTTCATACCATAGTTGTTGAAAGTATTAACTTGATAATAAAAGTTCTTTGTAAATTAAATCCTCTGTGAATTATGGATCTTTCCACATTGGTTTAATATCCTTAAACTAGTTTGAATACAGATGGATATTAACTTTGCCTACTTCCGTAAAGCTAACGGAAAACTGTCTGTGAATTCTAATGCCCATGCCACAAGAGGTGACAGGTAGATCTGTCAGCACAAGAAATGTCACTGTCTGTGATATACAGAGAAGCCTCTTGGAAATGTGTTTGCAAAACATTATTGCATTAGTAATGCCTCTGCGCAGCTGTGGTGTGTGCCTCCTTTGACATCCCCGCACAGTGTGCACAGCTGTGGTGCATGCTTCCTTTCACCCCATTGCACAGTACACAGCTATGGCGATTGCTTTCTTTCACCCCACTGCACAGCTGTGGTGCATGCTTCCTTTCACTACACTGCGCAGTGCAGATATGTGGCGTGTGCCTCTTTTCACCCCAGTGCACAGCTGTGGTGTGTGCTTCCTTTCACCCCACTGCACAATGCACAGCTGTGGTGTATGTTTCCTTCACCCCACTGCACATGCCCCCTCCATCACACCCAAGTAGTTCTCTTGTTTTCTGTTTAATAAACACATTTTACACAAAGATGCCCAGGTTTCCGATGTTAGCCTTTGTGAACTCACTGGGCTTCGCAGCTTTCCTTACCAGGCGCGTCCCCTCCACCCCGGCCAAGAGACAGTTCCCATCGCCATAATCCGGATTATAAAGCACCCTGACAGAAGCACCAAGGCACTGGACCTTGCAGCTTTCCTTACAAGGCACGTCCTCTCCACCCCGTCTGAGGGACAAACTCTTCTGCCACAAGCTACTGTGATAGTATGATAATATTATTAATTTGTATTATTCCTAGCAACTTTGGCATTGACATTATTGCCCTTTATTACACTATTTGTTAGTTTTTAAATCATCAGCAGCAACATTTGTGCCCCTGTACTGCCCAGACAGGAAGCACACCAGTACCGTCACTGTACAGAAGGCAGACCCACCAGCCCTCCCACCCTTCCAAGACACGGCTCTACAGTAAACAGTTTGTGTGTTGTTTCTCATCGCTGAAATGTATCTCCCTTCACTGGCTCCTCACCCGCCCCCTTCACTCTTCCCCTCTCTCCCACCCACTGTCTCCTCCCAGAGATTGGTGCAACAGACAGAAGTGTTTAGGCTCTGTTAATCTGAAGGAATGTTAATACCCTTACAGGCCCACACTGCCACCGTTATTTTATTTTTCAGCTACACTGATTATATTGATATGCCAAAACCATCCAAACATCCAACAAGGTGCCTACTATACAAAATAAAGGACACAGAGCATTAAAAGATGTTTTGTTTTTTGGAATATTGTTAAATAAAGAGTTTTCCGTGGGAGGCCTGCACACTGGGTCTGTTCAGAAAGCCAGCACATTTCAATCTACAGGATGCCTACAGATCAGCCGCTGCGTACCAGGTGTCCCATGTATTACAGCTCCTTTGAGTGTGTTTGTGTGTGTGTAGTAGTCCAGGCTCTTGGGGCTCGCTCGATCCAGAGGCGTAACGCAGGGCCCTGCTAGGGGCTTAATTTGAGCCGATGTCTGGTCGTGCGCACATGGGCACTTAATTATTAGCAATTGCTTTTTGTGCGTGCTTGCTGGCACCGGCTGCTAAATAATGCCTCTGTGCAGCTGTGGTGCGTTCTACCTTTGACATGTTTCTAGAGAATACAGCTGTGGTGCGTGCTTCCTTTCCCCCCATTGCACAGTACACACCTCATTATCCACACAGCACCATCTCAGCATTAGCACAGCACCACCTCCACATCAGTGCAACACCACCAGTGCAACACCAGCTCACTGGACAGCCCCACACCAGCAGCAATTCAGAACCAACGCAGCACCAGTTCAGCATCAATACAGCAACACCTCAACACAGAACAAAAAAAAAACATCACTTGGCACCCCATAAGCACCAGTTCAGCTACACAACATCGACATAACTCATCACCACAACATCACTGAGCACCACCTCAGCATCACTCAGTACCACCTATGTATCATTCAGCATCACCTTGGAACCAGCGCACCACCACTTCAGCATCACCTCAATATCATTCCGGATCACCTGAGCATCACCTCCGCCACTACTCACAACCACCTCCCCATCACTCCACACCACTTCAGTTTGGCATAAAAATTTGACATCTATTAATTCTCCACAAATAACTCTCCACTACTCCTATCTTATTAAAATACTATTTCACAACATCCACCCTCCCGTTGTTTATATCCAACCTAACAATAAAAACTATAACAAAAATGAATTACAACAAGCAAGGAAAAATTGACAGCATTGCATAAACAAACTAGATCACACTTTTTGTATTAATTTTGGTTTTTAGTACAATACTTCAGTTGTGTATAATGTTTTTTCGGTTAGATATAAGGTGACATAGTTATATTACTTTTTTTATTATAACTTATACATTTTCAACGTGCTGCACAACATTCACGATGCTGTATAACACATATTAAAAACGTTAACAAAGCCAATAGCTCTGTCTAAACACTTACAACGCCCCAAAGGTGAGACCTATTGGCTATGCCAATGCTTGTTATTGCTTTGTTGCCTTCTCTAGGTTTCATAGTTTCGACAAGCCAGATCGTATGTGCAGTGAGGCACACATCTCACAGTTTTTAGTATCACAAAGAAATGAAGCCTCCAGAAGACTTCCGGGGCCAGGCCTGGGGAAAATGTTCCACACCAATAACAACAAGGCCTTGTAACTTCCCTCTACGCAGGAGGTCTTCCCACTATAAAAGGGATATGTTTACACACCGGCAAATCTTCTTCGCCATGCCCACATAAGTTGAGCACTTGGATTGCAGTCACAGCTCATTCTTGAAGTTTTTCATCAGCTTACCCATACTGCCTTGGACTATTCCAGCACTGCGTACATTTGTTTCTTAACTTGATTTGCACCCTCAGGAAGGTCTCATTCACTATTCTAACTCAAGTTGCAGATTAATTTGGGGACTTTGCCACCCATCCCCCAAATAGTCCCCAATAGTCCACGAAGCGTACTTACTATTCTAACTCCAGTTCTGGAATATTTAGGGTTAAGTTAAAAATGTGCCAAGTATTTTTGAAAGGTTGAAAAGTAATAATTTTACTGTCCTGAGGGTACCTCCCAAAGGCAAAAATACTACAGCTACCTTGCACCGTCCGGGTTGTCAGGCTTGTCACTTCCAGGTTCTGGCAAGTGCACAGTTTGCAGTCTTGAAGGGGGAAGGTAAACTCTGGCAGTTTGGCCATGTCATATACCAAGAAGTCTCCAAGTTTGAGAAGTCAGCCAGATCTGGTCACTCAGTAAGCCTGGACGACCTCTCCGCACAAAGTCTTAGTCAGGACAGATGGAGGTAAGGAGCCCTGACATGGAGTCGTAAGAAACCTCCACCATCTTGGGAGTTCCTCGGTCTCCTTGTCTACTGGAGTTTGATTCTTAAACAGTGAAACTAGAGAAGATAATTTACTGCACAGCTGGAAGTACCAGAGGGCTCCAGCACCTTGAGGGTGCCCACCAGAGTTCTCAGTCTTACTCTCAGCAAAAAGGGTTTCTTGAGGAGAAATAGTTTCTGGCAGTCTTGAAATCGCTACCTTCCCAACAATGATTGCCTTCATGTGCTCCTCCCACAAGACTTCCCAATGGGCAAAGGGTGCAAGTTCTTGCTCATGTAGAAAAAAATCTTTTCTGACATTGATGCATGAGCCTCTGCGTTATTGTCAAGGTCATCTCTGAAGTCTCTACTTGGCATTCTTCTAACATGATAAAACGTATCAAATGACCATCTACTATGTCTTAATCAAGAACTTAGATGTCTCCTATTGGAAGGTGCTATGAATAAGTGACTGTCATTTTGTAGAGCGCCCAATGATCCAAACTGGGGCATTCTGGCTATAGGTAGAGTATCTCTCTTGGAACCTTTGAGTCTAAATATTTTCTAGTATAAAGAAGACCACTGGGTCTCTTTGTTTTACACATTGCATACGTTCATCCCTCAGTGTAGAGGGAAATCGTTTTTCCCAATTTCCCAAAATGTCTTGTAGCAGTTCCCTGGTTTAACTGTCACCAGCATCTAACTAGGAAAGAGCTCTTTATTTAGGGTTGCCATTAGAATACATAAACTACAATCGGCCATCTCCACATACTGGGAAATCAAAGTCTTCTCTACTGCAGAACAAGAAAAGTGTTCTGTGAGGGAGGAAAAATAAACGAATCAAAGTTGCATCTTTAGCCCTCACGTGGAAACTGTTGCACATTTTTGAATGCAGAACCAAGAGCTCTTCAAGATGCCGAGTTCTGTCGTCCTACAGGTGCTAAAGGGCCAGGCGTATAGCACCACTTGGAGATGTTGCAAAGACGTTTTTTAGGTTTTGTGAAAGGAAGTAGTTAGTACAATGGCTAGAAATTTTACACGTGTTTCTAATATTCTCACACTGATCAATGGTTGACTGACCAGTTCAAGCTGGTCAGCGATTTTCATTGCTTCAATGAAGGCGAGACAAGTCTAGTTCTCGACTAACTTCTTTCTTTTTCTCTTCATGTCATGATTCCTCTCAGACCAGGATCTTGAGGAATCAATAAGGATTTTCACCTCAACCCTTCACCTTCTGATGTCCTTGATATGAGCATGTGAATCTGTGGATCACAGTGACTTAGCACACCATAAGAGTTGCCTTCAGTGGAAGAAATGGAAAAGATGTAATTGCAGTTCAAACTGCTCCCAAAATTTTCTTGTTGGTCAGAAGGAGGTAATTGCATGTAGTGGGTGCAAGCTTCCAGTGCAATTGTCTGAATTATCATCTCTGAGCCATCAACAATCAGTCTCCTTACAGGTTTCCTTGTTCAAGTTTCCGGCCATTCATAATTAAGGCTCCCGGTTTTCCGTTTTTACAGATTTGTACAGATACATACAGACAGAAAACAATGTGTTTTCTGTCTGCATTTATTTTTAAAAGTGGATAAATACAGAACATTTGGCTTCTTTAAGTGACTCTGTGCTGTTTTTCTTGAATTATCAGCCAACAGCTGAGCAGATGGATAGCATGGAAAATTAAAAAAACATGGTTGCAATTTCATTAAATAATGTCCTGTGCCAACATACATTTGTGGTATAATGCTAATATTTACCAGTGGAGGTTTTATTATATAATATTTGTCAGCTTAAATAGCTAAAACAGAGAGACAGCAAAGTATGAGTGTGCGTCTATCAGTTAAATATGGAAATGTACACTTTTACAACTTGATTTATCCGCAAAACACGAAATAAATCTGGATAATCCATATAAAGTGGGCAAAAAATAAATATGGATAAATACAGATGGAAATGCAAAAAAATAAATACCATAAAGCCGGGAGCCCTATCATAATTCAGAGAGGTTAAAAGTTGATACCTCTGTTTTTAAGATCTCAATTAAAGTGTCAACTTAATGTGATCTTGAATTAAATAGTGCATGCTTGATAATCCATCCTTACCTTACCCTACCCTAGATGGAGTGGTTTGCGCAACTTTACTGTGCCCTGGCATTGCCATGCTGGCGCAGCTTTTTTGGGACAGCCACTTTTTTTCACTAGAGCAGTTCTGGACTCTGGGCTATCTCACTGCACTTGACTAAGTTGAGGGAGTTCCTCTCCTTACACAAATGTACCTCTTGACCACCGCAAGAGAATGGGTTTCCCGGCTATACCTCATGGCAGAGAAGTTGCTTCCCCTGCAAGTGACTGACCCTAGGGTTCGATGGAAGTCTGACCTCGGGGTGCCCATCCCCCAAAGGTGTGGGGGACTGCCGTGACCAGCTGATGCTAGCAGCCATTAACCAAAGATACCCATTCAAGGAAGCTAAAACAAATGAATTTGTATGTTGCACTCAACAGCGTCAGTACTGAGTGGATTCCACTCGACCCACGTCGTGCCCCTGCTGTTCTACTGATCCTGCAGACTTTCTGCACCAAGCCTGGGCTTGCCCCATGTACAGCCCTCATGGTCTGAGGTTGCGGGTACAGTTTAGAATATTATTGACTCCTGATTTGCATGTGCGCCATTCCCCATGCTTCTGGGTTATGTTGACACTGTTCTTCACCCTAGAAGAAGGCTGGTGGCCCTGCTGTTTGGGATTGCATGACACCATGTGTCATAAGCCTGGCTTAAAGGCTCCCTTCTTAAGCATCAAGACTGGTGGAAAGATGCCACGATCTGTAATGATCAGACCGAAACATATGCGCAGCTGCAGACTCCCAGGGCCGGGCCCAAAGATATATGGGCCCCTTTCGAGACCACATGTTACAGCAATCCGCTGTCACCTATCATCCCAAGCCCAGTGGGTTTTTTCAGGGTTTCATTCCTGCTACTGTTGGGTCAAGCTGGTCTGATACTTTTGTGGTTGGTCCCCATGACTACTTTGTGCTTGTTTTCTATAAAGGCACAGCTGGGTTACTGACCAGGGGATTTCACTGACATATTAGGACTATGCTGCCAAGACTCTTCCTTTTCCTGTCATGCCTGTGCTATCTGTTGTCAACATATCTGACTAACAATGTCCCACGTACGTTTAAAAAAAAATCTTTTTATTGGTAGTACGTATATGAGAATCCATGTACAAACATCTATGCAGTATATTGCTGCCTCGCTGTAAGCCATAGCTTGGCGTCGGTCCTGGTTGGGGGGTAGTTTTACAATTTAACCTTGGCCTTATTGATAGTGCAATTTTCTATGGGCCTTTGATATCCTCCCCCTCCATCATAATAGTCCATTTACAAATTAGCCCTGTAATCTCAAAACTACTTATGATTAGCCTTTTTTTTCCTGAAACAACAAACAAAGAAATAAACAGAGCGAGCAAAACTTCCATCTCTATTTGACAGCTTCTGGCGGAGTGGGCGAGTCACCTTAAGTTACAGCAGGGTGTCTTACTTCGGTGTTAAGGCAAGATTCTGACATAGTGCAGTATCCCGTATGTCTGACTCCTGTACATAGTGGTGTGGATATCTGTGCGGGGGATTTGGGGCCCGTGCAAGAAGATGTACTCCTAGGACAAACTGCAGATGAGGAGCCCAGGGGTGTATCGGATCAATGCAAGGGCGTACATGCGTCGCTGGGGCACCGCTCCCACTCGAGTGGAATCCCAGTGCGTTGTCCCTGCAGGCCTACCAGGGCAAGGGGGCGCAGGAGAAGGGGGGGCGGTTTCCATCGGAGAGCCATGCTGTGTGGGTGGCCCAGTATCCTCCCCGAGGAGCCAGCGCTGGTCCCGTCTTCGTGGTTTCCCCCCAGGGCGAGGTCCAGCATAATATTCCATGTCTCCAAATCCCTGTCCTCATTATCATCCGTGCGAACCTCTCTAAGTCTACGCTCCTCCGCTACCCTCCACTCCCGCAGGTCCGTCCTCCATTTCTTCGGCAGGGGTGTGTCCATCTTCCAATGAATAGCTATGCGGCATTTTGCTAATACCAGCCCAAGCATAGCAAACTTATATTGCATGCGGGCTGTGGGCTTGGGGGTCGGGAGCATTCCCAATAGTCATCGCCTGATTTAGGCTTCAATGGAGAGCTTTGGTGTTCTTCGCAGGGTGTTCAGCACTGTGCTCCAGTAGGAGCAGAGTCTGGGGCAGTCCCAGGGCACATGAATAAAGTGGGCCAGGGAGAAGTCGCATCTGGGGCTCATAAGTGCGTGTTTTGGGCCAAACCTAGCTAAACGTGCGGGTGTTGGGTAAGTACGGTTCAGATAATTAAACTGCGTAAGCTTGAACTGAACGTTACTTGAGACGTCATGAACCAGCGCCAGAGCGCGTTTCTACTCTCCGTCTGTTAATTGTGTGGGCACGTCTTCCTCCCACCTCCTCGTTGGCGCCATGTCTATCCTGTGATCTGCATTTAGGGCCTTGTACAGCCGGGATATCAATCCTCGGAAAGAACCTGGGTCTGGTCTAAGATAGTAACACAATGTCCTACGTAAGTTAACTCTAAAATAAATAGTGCATGCTTTCGGGCAATGCTTATGAGTAATTTAGGAATTTTATCGTCAGAGGCAGAATTTCTGCAAGCCATTGTTAGGGAGGGGAGTTTATGGCTTTAAGGCTTTGGCAGCTGATATGTCTTACACTGAGACTGTTAAAATGGCAAGTTACCCCTCATTTCTCTGAAAGATTGTTTCAAGGTTTTAGGCAGGCTATAAACTTTACAGCATGTCCACCGTTCAAATTAACAACTTCAATTTGCCTATACTAATCCTTTGGGTTTTGGAGTAGCGTGCTACTCGCCGGAAAGTGCTTCAGCGCCTCACAGGGGTAGTAAGCGCTAAATAAATACAATTACAATACGTTTGCCTAGTCATTTCTTGCCTGTCAGACTAGCGTTGCTCGCAGTAGATTTCAGAAGAACCATACCTTTTTTGGAATAAAGTCTGTTACAGCATCTCGACAACTTGTAGTCTTTTTACCTCAACTAATAAAGCATAAGCAGATTCTGAGTGAACTCATGTTCGATGGGTCAAAAGAAGCATTAAGCCACTCTGTAATGGGCCATCACTAGCATCTCTTCTCATTTATATCCTGGTGTCCAAAGGGAAGGAACTCCAAATATTCTTAAAACCCCTTACCGCCATTTCTGATAATCACGCTATGGATACTTTTACACATTCGTATGGCCTGCCTGACCAAAATAGCATGTTTGGCAATCGGGTATTTTACTGCATTTTTAAAACCGTAACATAACTTAACTTCACTGTTTAAATACGTCTAGACATATTTAAACATTGCCAGTTTAATAGAATAATTGTGAAAACATTTTTTAGGCTGGGTCGATTTATTTATTTTTTCACTGGTGGGGGAGGGCACAGTATTAAAAACAAGCATTTACAATGCAATGGTTTTGCCTTTGTTAATGTTAGAGCTATTGGCATTGCTCTTGACATTATTTTTATTTATGTTTTTTTAAACATAAATAAATGGCATTGTCATTTACAATGCCAATAGCTTAATCTCTCGCAAATGTGAGACCTATTGTACCCTATGGACGAGCTCAGCAGACAGCAATTACTACCACACACACACACCCAGAGCCACACACACACACCCAGAGCCACACATACACACACCCAGAGCCAGCCACACACACCCACCCAGAGCCACACACACCCACCCAGAGCCACACACACACACACACACACACACACCCAGAGCCACACCCACACACACCCAGAGCCACACACACGCACCCAGAGCCATACACACCCACCCAGAGCCACACATACACACACCCAGAGCCAGCCACACACACCCACCCAGAGCCACACACACCCACCCAGAGCCACACACACCCACCCAGAGCCACACCCACCCACCCAGAGCCACACACACCCACCCAGAGCCACACACACCCACCCAGAGCCACACACACCCACCCAGAGCCACACACACCCACCCAGAGCCACACACACCCACCCAGAGCCACACACACCCACCCAGAGCCACACACACCCACCCAGAGCCACACACACTCACCCAGAGGCACACACACCCACCCAGAGCCACACACCTGTCTGGCTACGGCCAAAGGAGATATGCAATCTGACACATCAATCAGTTCTATGACCCCACAATTTATCAACTACTCAAGTTCCTTGGAAACGTCCTCCCTCACCATAAAATGAATACTCCGTACTTTGTGAACTATGAGCTTTGCATCAGTTACCAAGATAATCTTGTGCTGGAATCCTTTAAAATGTCCTAGCTTACAACGGAAAACATTTAGAAACTTTGTAGTCAACTCATTACTCATTTGTATCCCTTCATCAATCACCAGGACTTGTTCCTGGCTGGTTGGATCAAGCATGATGTGTAAATTACATTGGTCAAACGAACCGAGCGCAGGTGATCCATGCTTAGCAACATAAAATTTGCCTCTAGCCTGTCTAGTCCTAAAATCTAAAGGTTAACCACCTAAACCCTATGATGTCAATCCTGCCCCAGCTATATACTTCTGGGTTCATGCCTGACTTCAATAGTTTTTCACCCACTTTCTTTACAAAATAGTCCCTCCCAAGTTCCTTATTGATGTTTGGACAATAATACAGCACGACTCGCCCACTGAGATGGCAGCGGGAGATGCACGCCAAGCTGGGTTGCTATAGATCTGCGCACAGGCGCTACAACCCAGAAGCCGGCCACAGAGGCACGAAAACCGAGGCACAAGCAGGGAACAGCAGAAACAGCTGCCCCACTCACCGGCTTCTCCTGCTGTTGCGGTTCCGGCAGGATGCGGGGCCCTCCTCAGCGCATGGAGGTCCCGTGGCTGGACAGGCGGACGGCTCCTTTCTCCTGGGCGGCGGGGTTCTACTCCTCACAACGGAGCCCCGCCTACACCATCCGCTGCCTCTCTTCTTCCGGGTGAGTGCACCGGGGCGCAGAGTAGGCTCCTGCCTGCCCCGGTGCCCAATGCAGCCGCGATTTTTCCGGGGGAGGCGGGGTAGGCTCCCGCCCTCCTACTTCCAGTTCCGGGTGTCCCGGAGGCCCGCCCCCGGCCTGCCTGACTTCCTGGTCGGGCGCCGGGCGGCGGCAGGGACGATTTCATGGGCAATGAATTTTTGGCTTTTGGCTGACGTAGCCTGACGTAGCCAAAAGCCAAAAATTCTCGGGAACGCCCCCGAATCTGGTCCGGCCATGACGGACGCCTCTCTGTTCCAATGGCTAGCCTCCATTTATGGAGCTAGCCAATGGAACAGAGGGCGGATTCCCGAGCAACATACTGTACTCATTAGCTTTCTCGTGCGCAAAAGCTGCTTGCGCAGCTTTTTTGCAGTCGAAACCTAAAAACGAATAGTGCTGCATGCCTTTTGACGTTTCGTAGCACTGTAAACATGCGTGAGCGCACTTTGTTTTACTGCCTTTGAAGTATAAATGCAGATCTCTGCAGCCGAGAGGAAGTTTAAACTGGTAAACCGAAATAGTACTCCCTGCACTGCTGATCACACCGAGCTCTCGAGGTGCTTTTGTAGTTATGCATTTGCGCTGTCATTTGCGGTAAGTATTCACGTTCACTGGTAAGACAGCGCAGAGGGTTAATGCACCTGCTACAAAGAGCGGAAGGCAACAGGCTCAGGTGTCACCTAACACTTCTCGTTCCGTGACCAGTACATGAAGAGAACCATTAAGTAGAACCTGGCAGCACTGTACTTGCAGACTCTGATAACATTTAAATGCCCATCCCTGAGAATCACACAGGTGTAATAGTGGCAGTGGGAGGGGAGTGGCGTAGCTTCCATTGGTGCAGCAGGTGCAGTGACGCCGCGCCCAGAGGCCTGAGGGGCACGTGAACCCCGATTATTGCTTTTATTTATGTGGCCGACAGCATCCAGTGGGCCCGTGTCCTTTCTTGCACTAGCGCAGTGTCACACTGGCTACGCTACAGTGCTGGATAATGTGGTCTTCTGTGAGGGTTACCATTACAGCCTCCACCACAGCATGCTCGAAATTGCTCTAAATGTGAGCTCTCGAAAATAAACACACTGATCCCACGCTGGACATCCATGTGTGCAGGGAATTCAGCAACGGCGCGAAAAAGAAATCTTGTATGAACTTCAGTCAGCTTAAGGATTCGACAGAACATTTGAATTTTGGCCAAACAAAGTAATTCCAGACATTTCCCTGTATGTTTACCTATTGGAAGCTTTACTTGGGTGAGTGACTCCATAACCCCCAGGCTTGTTTCTCCTAGACTGAAAGTAGCTGCCCCGTTCACGGACCCTCGGGGCACTCCGGTCGCCAGGCCATAGATAAACCCTCCGGGCACCCCCAGCACATGCTGCAGCCCCCGGCACTGTTCTCTTCACCTATGCAGAGCTGGACTGTGTCCCTCCGTCTCCTGGCAACCGGCTCCTGAGCCGCCACGTCATTTCCTGAAGAGGATCCGCTGACAGGGCTGAACCTGGCAGCCAGGAGCATCGGAGCCACCGGCGCTGGGGAGGGCGCACGAGGAGAAGAGGAGGGCAGCCGGCACTTTCCGCAGAGCGCTGCAGCCTGAAGAAGCACCCCACGTGTGACCCTGGGCACCGGGGGGCACCTGCTGCCCTGTCCATGGACCTGCGCGGGGAGAAGTGACTTCTTCAGAGGCAGCAGGTGTGGGGGAGTTGGAGCAGCTTCTCGGAGCGCATCATTAGCACTGCCGGAGATGAGGGGTCCCCTTCCCGGGGAGCTCCGCAGCGCGCAGCACACGCGGGATACTGAGCCGAGGAGAACAAACTAACTAAAAAATAAAACTTTGACAGCAGAAAGGATCGAGCCGGGGATGCTCAGCGCGCGTTCGGATCATACAGGGATCCGAGAGCGCAGAGAAGAGACGGAAACAGCTGGGGTTCCGCTTCTTGTCAGAGTGAGGGACAGCAAACTGCCGGAGGGGGTTCTGGATGCTCGGCCGCCTGGCTGCCGGGCTCCCTGCACACCACACCGTGCGCTGCGCCAACTGACAGGCGGGCACTGCGCGCAGCGCATGCACCTATACGGCATCAACAGGCGGGCAAGCACCGTGCGCTGACACTGCATCGGACGGAGCACCGACCCGCAGAGCAGCACCGACAGGCAGGAACTGTGCACGCTCCCAAAAGGCAGCCGATCGCTGTCATACCACACCAACAGGCAGCAAGTAACAGCGAGCACTCGCACGAGACGACGGCAGCCAGGGGACGTGCGTGGCACCAACAGGCACTCGGGAACTGAGCATACTGCACAGTACTATAAACCAGCTAACCTCCGCGTACAGAATCAATTAAACAACCAAGCACCGTGTAGGAAACCAGGCAGCTAAACACTGTGTGAACCCCGTCGGAGAACACATCATAGTGGCGAGCACAACAGGCATCTGGATTGTCACCCATACTAAATACACACAAAAAACAAGCACGGCCCGGCCGGACCAGATTCGGGGGCGTTCCCGGCTTTCGGCTGACGTCGCGTGACGTTGGCAAAAGCCAAAGAATCTCGGGAACGCCCCCGAATCTGGTCCGGCATTGACGGACAGGCCCCTCGTCCAATGGCTAGGCTCCATTTATGGAGCCAGCCAATGAATGACGAGGGCCGACCCAAACCCACACTACAGTTCTCATCAGGTTTTCGCCTGCGCGAAAAAGATGCGCAGAGCGCATCTTTTCGCCAGGCAAAACCTAAAAAGTAAAGATCGCCCTAGTAGACACTTGTACTTTTTTGGGGGGGTGGGGGGAGGAGAGACAAAGTACATGCAGCTTAATGCTGCCACTGCAACACTTGTGGCAGTCTTGCTTTCATTGTTGCAGGCATTATTATTTGAATTCATATATCTGATAGACTTCTAGCTACAGAGTCCTCACCTTTGAATTTCCCAGGCTTCAGGCTAGATCCGGAAACTTGTGATCGAACAGTACCCCTTGCGCGTACCGTTGGGTGGGTCAGTTCGGCTCCGCGTGATGTCATCAGCGTCGTTCGCATCGGTTAGGACGTCGCAGTCACCTATATAAGCTCCATCCAGATTCCCGGACATCAGTTCCTTTCATTTCCTGCCAGTTAAGTGCCGATCTGTAGAAGAGCTACCCCGCTTTTTGGCAGTCTTTTTTTTCGACTTTTGTCGACTTCATCTTTTTTCTTCATGTGGAGGATGTCTTCGAGGAAGACAGGGTTTAAACCATGGGGTGCCTGTCACCACATGATGTTGGTAACCGACCCCCACCTCGTCTGTCTCTGGTGTCTCGAGCGCAACCACGATTCAAAGTCGTGCTCAGACTGTCGGCCTGTGGTTCTGACGGCCTTCCGCAAGCAGGCTATGAATCTTTTTGCGGCCTGGTAGTGGACACCATCCAGCGAGACTCTGCGAACGTCCCGATCGAAGAAGAGATCGCAGGACCGCTTCCAGAACCCTAAGTCCTCTTAATCCCACTCAAGGTCATTGGGACACTCTGGGGAGAGGTACAAGAAGAAGCCTCAGTGGACTCCATCTTCGCCTTGACTGACGTACGTTGACGAACGAGGTAAGGAGCATGATGCTCTAGGCACGGTTCTGCGGAGCCGAAGTCGGGGTCAACTTCGTGCCTCTCTCCCTTTCCGGGAGCCGGAGCAACTCCTGCTCAAAGTAAAGATTTTTACGAGGCCATGCGTCGCGTATTTCAGCTGGTCGCCCCCTCCGGTAAGCCTCTGGGCCCCTCTGGGTCGGAAAGAGCCCCATCGGAATTGACGCTGTCCGCTCCAGCCACGGTGCCGGTGGGCCTCAGGGATCCGATCCGGCGCCAGTCGTGCCATCGTGACCTTCCCTGGCATCGGACCCGAGGTCTGTGCCTTCGGGGCTAACGGTGCCCACTGGCGCTCACTGATGGTTCCAGTCCCATCCTTCTCCCCAACTTCGATAGAACCTAGGAATTCTATGTTGTTGCCTGACCATTTTGAGGATGTTTTAGGCTTGGAAGAGGATTGGGAAGGGGTCTATGGACCCTTTAGAACACCAAGCTGTTTCTGCGGAGCAGATGGACTGATATGGGAAACTTGGAGACCAGTGGACTGGACACTTCCCCAGATATTGGCATGCTCTCTCTGTCAACTGTGGTTCCGGAGGAGGGGGCATCTTATGCCATGGTGGTCAAGAGATCAGCCGAGGCCCTCGGACTGGATTTGCCCTCCGTACAGGTCAGGACCCATCAACTGACCGAAGTGCTTCAGTCTGGGGCTTCCACTTCTGAACCCCTTTTGCCTTTCAATGAGGCACTTACTGATGTCTTTCTAGGCACATGGCTCAAGCCTAACACTGAGGCTCCTGTGAATAGGACAATTGAACGACATCACCCGGCCCCGGGCGACCCAAAGTTCCTTAGCCAACACCCCACCCCTGAAAGCTTGGTGGTGCAGGCTTCTACCTCCCAGGGCACGTTCCCATCCGCCCCTCCTGATAGGAAATCCAAGAGGCTGAAATCATTTGAGAAGAAGATATTTTCTTCCTCCAGCTTGCCATTGCGGTTGGTGAATACGTCATGCTTATTGGGCGGTTTCCCCCACTCCCTTTCAGAGACGGTTGTGGAAGTGCTGCCACAAGTCCCAGAGGAGGCCCGGGCTGTGCTCTGTCAGGCGGTTAAGGACTGGAGATATGCATCACAATTCACCATAAGGTGTGGCCTTGGCATGACGGATTCATTGACCTTACGGCACCACACCTGGCTTAAAACAACTAGCTTCTCGGGTGATGTCAAGGCGAACTTGATGGGCATGCCATTTGATGGGTCCTGTCTTTTTGGAGAGAAGGCAGACTTGTACCTAGTGAGGTTCAAGGACCCTCGAGCTACCTCCAGATCCTTAGGCCTTTCTTCTACATCTCGTGGTCAGTCTAGCTTTCTTCCCTTTCATGGCAACGGAAGCGGGTTCCACCCACGGCAGCCCTATCCCAGCCACCTTCCTACGCAGACTTCACAAGTTGTGGGGAACGTGAACACTTTTCATTCCGTCCAAGTAATGGAAGCCAGAAGTCATCCGCCACCCTGCCCTCGTAGCCGCAACCACCAAGCACTCGCAGTCTGACTCTGCAAGACCACACCACTCCAGTTGGTGGGAGAATCCATCATCATCTTTCCCACTGGAGGTCCAGAATATCAGATAAGTGGGTCATACAGATCATTCAGGAGGGATATTCTCTGCCTTTCCTTTCCTCCTCCCATTCTTCCAAATCAAGAACGACTGGCGGAAGATCATTTAAAATTCTTCCAAGAGGAAGTTTCAGCTCCCCTGACCAAGGGAGCTATAGAGAGGGTCCTGGATTCCGAAGAAGCCATAGGCTGTTATTCACAATACTTTCTCTTTCCGAAAAAGAACAAAGGGTAGCGGCCTATTTGAGATCTTCAGACCGTCCATCTCTTCCTCAAGAAGAAGGTCAAGATACTTACTTTAGCTCAGGTCTTGTCTGCCCTAGACCAAGAAGACTGGATGGTAGCGTTTCACATCCCCCTCCTGTCAGGCCACAGTTGTTACCTGCGGTTCAAGCTAGGCCATGAGCACGTTCAGTTTACCGTGCTCCCCTTTGGCCTTACTAGTGCCCCTCGGTGTTCACCAAGGTGATGGCGGTAGTTGCAGCTCATCTGCGCAGGTTAGGGGTGTCAATCTCGAAAACTGGATGTTGAAGGCGTCCTCGCCCCAGGCTGTCGTCTCCCACAGTCCGACTACGGCGTAGCTCTTGCATTTGCTGGGGTTTTCTATAAACGTGCTGAAGTCACACTTGACTCTTTCTCAGACACTCCCTTTCTTCGGGGCTATTCTGGAAACACTGCAGTTTTGGCCTATCCTCCCCAGCAGTGAGTCCAGGATATTCAAGTTATGATTCTTATGTTTCAGCCTCTTTCCTGGAATTCGGTGAGACTGACTCTGAGGCTGTTGGGCCTCATGGCCTCCTGCATCCTGTTGGTAAAGCATGTCAGGCGGCGCATGTGGGCTCGACAGTGGGACCTGAAGTTCCAGTGGGCGCAGCATCGTGAAAATCTCACTGACGTGGTCCAGATCTGGTAAGGGACAACGAGATATCCGCATTGGTGGTTGATGAACTGCGATTGGGTTCATAGCACACCCCTCTCCCTTCCCCAACCAGATTTCACAGTTGTGACCGATGCGTCACTTCTCGGATGGGATGGCCATCTGGGAGAGGTGAAGATCAGGGGACACTGGTCTCTGGCGGAGGCGGGGCTCCACATCAATTTGTTGGAGCTTCGAGCGATTCGGTTGGCATTAAAGGCAATTCTTCCCTCTGCCAAGGGAAAGATAGTGCAGGTGTTTTCTGACAATACCACCACCACGTGGTACTGCAACAGGCAGGGCAGTGTGGGGTCGTGGACCCTTTGTCGAGAGGCTCTGTATCCCTGGGCATGGGTTGAACAGCTCGGCATAACCCTGGTGGTTTAACACCTGGTAGGTTATCTGAATACCAGGGCGGACAGACTCAGCCGTCGATGTCTAGCGGATCAATAATGGCTTCTCCAGTCGAAGGTGGCGCAAGGTCTCTTTCAGCACTGGGGAGATCCTTGGTTAGATCTTTTTGCCTCCAAAGAGAATGCGCAGTGTCGGCAATACTGTCCGCTGGAGTTTCCAAGGGGGCTATAGCTTGGTAACGCCTTTCATCGCGAGTGGAGCTCAGGTCTGCTGTATGTCTTTCCACCCATACCACTCTTGAGTAGGGCACTGAAGAAGATCAGGAACGACCGGCCCAAGTCATTCTTGTGGCTCCGGACTGGGTGAGAGAGTCTGGTATCCAGAGCTTCTGGAAATGAGTATCAATCCTCCAATCAGGCTGCCCCTTCGGAAGGATCTTCTTTTGTAGCAGCAGGAGAGGGTCCGCCACCCGAACGTGTCAACTCTTTGCCTACATACGTGGAGATTGAGCGGCGGCAGTTGATGGCTTTTGATCTTCCTCCTGAAGTATGCAACGTCCTTTTGGCATCCAGGCGGCTCTCCACTAAGACGGTATATGCCTGCCATTGGCAGAAGTTTGTATTATACTGTACAGGAAGGACTATTGACCCTCTTTCTGCTTCTCTTTCCACTGTTCTACTATTCATTCTAACCCTTGCCCAGCAGGGCTCTGCTTTGCGTGCTCTTAGGGCTTATCTTTCTGCTCTATCCACTTTTTTGCGGCTGCCAGACCAACACTCTCTCTTTAGGTCTCCAATTGTAAGTTGGTTTTTGAAGGTGCTGGTTCATTTGTTTCTGCCCATGCCCTTTGTTATGCTGCAGTGGGACCTTAATGTGGTCCTCACTTCTCATGTGTGCTCCATTCGAGCCTTTACACAACTGTCCCGTCTGGCTGCTTACCATCAAGACAGCCTTTCTAGTGGCGATAACATCTGCCCGAGGTTGAGTGAGTTGCAGGTGCTATCTTGTACGCCTCCCTACATCTCCCATCTCCGGAAAACTATCAACATTTCCTTCGAGACGCAACCTTCCTGGAGAGCTGGAAGCACGCCGAGATCAACGCCTTACTCAAGAAACCCAAGGTGGACCCCAAGGACCTCAAGATCTTCCGGCCCATCTCCCTGCTCCCGGCGAAGGTCATCGTGAAGACAGTCAACAAATAACTGACCCCCTACCTCGAGGAGAACAGCATCCTGGACCCGTCCCAGTCCTGGTTCAGCAGCAACCACAGCACCAAAACTGCCCTCATCGCCGCCACAATGACATCAGGACCCTGCTAGACAACGGAGAAACCGTGGCCCTGATCCTCCTGGACCGGTCAGCCGCCTTCGACACGGTCTGCCACCGCACACTATGAACACGCCTCCACAACGCTGGGATCCAAGAGAAGGCCCTGGCCTGGACCACCACCTTTTTCTTCTCCAGCAGAACACAGGAACAGCTCCAACACCCACCGACCACGCACGCAACCTAGGGGTCATCCTCGACTCCATCCTCTCCATGACTAAGCAGGTCAACGCCGTCCGTTCCTCCTGCTTCAACAACCTCCGCATGCTCTGCAAGATCTACAAATGGATCCCCACCGAAACTAGAAGAACGGTCACCCAGGCCCTCGTCAGCAGCAGACTGGACTATGGAAACGCCCTCTATGAAGGAGCCTCGGCCAAACTCCTGAAACGGTTTCAACGCATCCAGAACGCCTCTGCACGCCTGGTCCTCGACATCCCTCACCGCAGCCACATCACATCCGACCTGAGACCTGCACTGGCTCCCCGTCAACAAAAGGATAATCTTGAAGCTCCTCACCCACGCACACATGGCACTCCCCAACAGCGGACCTCAACAGACGACTCAGCTTCTACACCCCCACCTGCCAGATCCGCTCCACCGCCCTCGCCACAGTCCCTCGCATCCGAAGAGCGACATCCAGCAGCAGATCGTTCTCCCACCTCCCCGCGAGACCTGGAACACTCTCCCAATCCACCTACGGCAGACCCTAGACCTGCTGACTTTCAAAAAACTCCTCCAGACCTGGCTTTTCGAGCAGTAGCAGCATTCCCCTCCCCCCAGCGCTTTGAGACCCTCACGGGTGAGTAGCGCGCTCTATAAATGCAATGATTGATTGATTAACATGTTGTCTTTTCCAGATAAAGTGGTGCTTCGCACCCCTGCTTCATTATTGCCGATGGTGGTGACCCCATTCCATCTGGGTCAGTCTATCATGCTGGCCACCTTTTTTTGCTCCCCTGTATCCCTCTAAGAAAGGAGTATCTCCATCGCCTGGACCCAAAAAGAGTATTGTCCTTCTACCTTGACTGCACAAAAGAATTCCGGGTGGCCTACCAACTCTCTGTGGGGTATGTGGGAGCAAAGAAGGTTTGGGCAGTGCAGAAAAGGACCATCTCTCACTGGGTTGTTCGCTACATTAAGATCTGCTCTGCCCTGGCTAAGAAGCAGCCTCCTCATGGATTAAGTGCCCATTCCACCAGGGGAAAGCTAGCGACTAGGGACTTGGCTCGGGGGTCCCAGTCCTATACATCTGTCAGGCAGCAACATGGGCATCTGTGCACATGTTGGCCAAGCACTACTGCCTAGACAGTCCAGTCCGCAGGGATGGGCGTTTTGCTTGTTTGGTCCTGCAAGACTTCGCAGTGCGAGGTATTTGTCTGCAACCCACCTGTGTAAGGGTCCGGCTTGGGTATCTAATTCAAAGGTAAGGAATCTGCAGCTAGAAGTCTATCACATGAACAAGTTACTGACCTTTGGTAACGCATTATCTGGTAGACGCGCTATCTAGCTGCAGATTTCCTTACAGGCCCACCCATGCCTCCCTGCTATGCGGACTTTGTTAGGGCTATGCTTAATCCCATTTTCAGGGCCCTCGTTTGCACAGGTTTACGTCAGTTACTTTATGGCTCTGCGCTTCTGGCATGAAAAAAACTAAGTACTGACGTCTGCGTGCCTGGGAGGCATTTATTTAGGTGGCCGTGATATCAGAGCCAATGCGAACGACGCAGAATATGTCATGCCGAGCCTAATGGAGCCACCCGACGGTGCGTGCAAAGGGTATTGCTCGAGCAAATGTTTCCGGATCCAGCCTGACGTCTGGGAAATTCAAAGGTAAGGAATATGCAGCTAGATAGTCTCTACCAGATAATGCGTTACTAAAGGCAAGAAACTTGTTTGTTAGAACCGAAGTGCTGGTGGGTCAGATATCTTGCATATCGTTTCAATTAATTTCCCCCTTGCTACATCCCTCCTCTCTAGAGTGCATAATGGTATGCGTTCTGTTTTAGGCTTATCGGTCTGTGAAGGATCAATTGTTGGAGAAAGAAACCTATCTCTAGTAACCGCTAAGTGAGGGCAACCTGACATATTTATCATTGAAACTCTTTTCCCATGGTCAGAGACTAGTGCTGCCCACGTGAGCTGAAAGAAATTAATTTAAATGCAGTGCTGGGTGTTTGCATGTTTAAGTTGTGGACAAAATGTAAGAATTGGAAATTATTTTGCCTTTTGAGCACAGCTGTTTGGAAGGTGCTACTGATTTTTAAACTTTAGAAGTATAGTGTGTGGCAGATCAGTGTTCCACTTGCCTTTTTAAGAATACTGTTTTCCTTAGTCCCACCACCCCTGTTGGTACTACTTTCTTCTTTTGACGATGCCTCAAGAAGATAACATCACATTTGCCTTTAACATGTGATAGCTGTGATTCCATAAAGGAATGAACAAGCGTATGCGTTTTTTAAGTCTCACCTTGGCAGCGCATATGCTGTCTTTGAGACATGCTGTGTCTACAATATGGGCTCGAAGCTTCTCATCATTTTCATTGGTTCCTGTTACTGCCCTTCCTAAAAGCCTGCTTTTGTTTGGTCAATATGTTTAATAGTCCTTCCTTTTGGGCTTTTGTAACTTCTCATGAGGACTACCCCTGTTACATGTTCTCTTACTCTTACTGTTATTTATGATACTGGGTGAGCACTCTTTTTTTCTTTGTGGCTTGCTGCTGCTTGATTCTGACAACAACTTGCTTCGTGCTTATCGCATTTACTGGTTTAGGGATTTCAACCATTGCTGGCTTTCATCCGTATTTTGAGTCTGGCATTGTTTAATTTTAGTGTTACGATTGGCATTCGCTTTGCACTTATCTTGTTTACTATTTAAAGAGATTTCAGCCATTGTTGACTGAGTCCGACATAGTTTCATTTTATTTTTACAATCAACGTTTTTTTTGTAGGCGCGGGATAGCTGAGACTTGAACCTGGTTCCCCAGTCCGAAAGTCTGCAGCTCTGTATGTTACCCCACATCAGTGTCATCATAAAGTAATTTTGAGGATGGCGCAGGGATGTGGAATTCCTATAGCCCGACGCCCAGGACATATTGTTTGGGGTCAAGGGCAACAAGTTTTAATGTGCATTTTGTCCTTTGGACAAGCAGGCCCAGCCCCCTGCAGCACAGACCCTTTGGCTGCCAGTTTGCAGTACCACATTAAGGATCAGGGAAGGGCACTGTCTGCAGTTAAGGTAATATGTGTGTGCATATGTTAAAGCTGTTCAAACTTATATTTATGGTTCATTAATTGAGAGCCTTTATTATTAGACTGAGCGCTCTCAGTAAATGTAAGTTCTGACTGCACTACTGACAGTGGTTCCAGTATAAAAATGTGGACACACGGTTTCAAAGTTTAGCAATATGAGGCTATGCATAATGCTCCCAGAATGCTCTCTGATTAGATGCAAATATTTGCAGAAGCTTGAAAGCAAGATTAATGATTCTTTGCTTTCAATATAAAATGTCCCTAAAAAATGAAAGTAGGAAAACATTTTTTTTGCTAAACTACTGTAACATTTCAGGTACCATTTCTTTGCCGCATCATTTAGTAAAATGTGTTGATGCATGCTAGTATTCCCCCAAAATATTCATATTAGAAAATCAGTGTAAACAGAGTCATTAAGATTTTGGGGAACAAAAATAAACAAGCATTGGCAAAGCCAGTAGGTCAGAAATGGTGGTCAGCTTTTTGGTTTTGGCAATGCCTGATTTGTTGTGGCATGGTTTTTGTAAAACCTTATTGATGTGAGAGCTGCCGGACCCTCACCATTATAACAAACATTGGCAAAAGCAAAAAATATTTTTGGTCTCAAAAAGACACACACTGCCAAATTAGTTACTGGCACTGAACAAAACTACTTTGTGTGCCGATAAGCTCCTTATGAAAGAGCAGAATGCTGTCACTCATGCGAAGCCAGCCGATACAGAGAGAGAATTTTAATAAACACTAAAGGTCATGGTTAACACCAGACCAAATTAGGGGCTTGATTATTAAAAAAAGTTTCAAAAGTGCATCCTGGGTTTATGTCCTTGCATTAAGGGCAGCTATATGGCTTTCGTGAATTCACAAGAATTTACAGCAGTAGGGCAAGAAATAGTACTCCTAGAAAATATTTGTGAACTGCATTTTAGAATGAGCAAATATGCATTTGTAGATTTGCTCATGCGGAAACCTGAGTGTTTGCAAGTTTATTTTCCCTCCAACCACTTTTTTCCCCAACTCTGGAAGAAGGTTTACGTCTGCCATTGTCAGGAGTAAATTTCCAACATTTCTCAGTATTGGAAAAGATTAGAGAACAGTTGTTGAAAACCCTTTAATCATGCAAGTTAATAGGTTTGCACAGACTCAAAAGGACATTCCAACCCTGGAACTATTATTTACCACTTCCTTTAGTCCCAGTATGTAGATCTGCGGAAACGTAGCAACATAAAGGGATTCTTAGTATTTAAACACTACTATGGTATGAGCCCTGGCATAATCAGAGAGGCTATATAAGAGCTCTTTTATAATGAGATTGCTGCCATAATTTGTCGCCGCACAACATGGCACCAAAGGGACAAGTGGATTTTGTTGCAGGACAAGTAGATTTATGAAGTAACCTGCCCCATGGACAAGTAGATATTTTAATAAATTCCACAACCCTGGGATGGACTTGTTTCTGGTTTCTTTTCTTTTCCTGGGCTGGTCTTATGTGTGCGTGTTATAGTTATCTGTAGTTCACAGATGTTAGGCTAGGCACAATAGGCGCAAGATTATAAAAATACAATTTCAGCTCTCTTTAGATATTATTGGGTCCAGCTACAGGGCAACTGCTGCATTGCAAAGCTTAATTGGTCGTATGGCAATTATTTGTACCGCTAGCCATATGTATCTTACGTTACTTCCGGTCGTCATTACCGCTTTGCCGGTGTAGTTGCTTGCCCGGCCCCCCTCCCCCCTCAGGTGTCATTGCTTGTTTAAAAATTGCCTTCACCTCTGCATAAAATTAGTACATTTGCTAACTATTTTGGTTCTATATATGCACGTTTTCACACAGAGAGGCTATGCTATTAGTATTGTTCGCACTGTGCTTACTAACTAAAACAGCCGCATAGTGTTGGGAATAATGGGCCATCTGCACAACACACCCGATACATCCATTTCACAACGCTAATAGCACTACACTATACTCTAATTTGCAAACCTTCAATCAATTCCACTTTACACCAAAAACTTTTAGTCATTCTATATATCAACAACACAAATCTACAACAAAACAACAAACTCAAAAAGTTGATAGTCGCAACAAACACAGCTATTGACTGTCCAAACATTATATGTTAGTTTGAAACTAAAATGCTTATAAACATTTTTTATTATACCTCTTCAGCATGCCAAACAGCAGCCACACTGCTCGACAACATAACGTTAACACATTGGCAAATCCAAAAAGCTCTAGCTAAATACTTAAAAGATCCTAAAGGCGAGACCTATTAACTATGCCAATGCTTGTTCTCCCATTCGATTCCCTTCATTGGCTAAAACGGGAGCTTTTGTAGAAATAATGCTAAAAGGAGAGAGATTGCTTGGAGTTTGGAGCATTCAATCTCAATAGCTGGATCCTGATGAGTTGCAGCTGCAGCGTATCAACATTTAATTATTTAGCTTTCCAAACTCTGAATACGTGCTTACACTTCTTAATTTTTCCCTTCGCAGAAATGCCTGCCCTCATGGCTCTGCGGAAGCGGGCACAAGGAGAAAAGCCATTGGCTGGAGCGAAGATTGTGGGATGCACTCACATTACGGCCCAGACTGCAGTAAGTTTATTTACTCTGTTAAAATTATGTGTATTATTCTTATTTAATGCTATTAGCCTGCTTTTAAGAACCTGTGGGTATAAGTTACTTCGATCCACACACCAGCTAGGATAGTGTTGGTCCAGGAGGCCTTTTTTTCTGTATTTTTTTTTAACATATTTAATTTTTCAAGATTTAAATGTTCTCCTTTCTGTTCTTCCTCATTTTCTAGTCCATTCCACCATTCTACTCCCATTACTGAAAGAGGCCCCCCACAAAAAAGTAAATTTTTTGAGGTCTGGATGTGTTTTGATTGTTTCTTTTTGTTATCCCAAATTCTCACAAAGTACCATTTTCTAAGTGACTGGACCTGGTTGTGTCTTCTGGTCTTTGCACCAATCTGTGCAGGGAACATAGTTTCCCTTCTTTACTGGCTGTACGTGCGTTCTTTACATTTGGAAGAGACATGGCCCTACTTTGCACAGCCGCATTTTATCTTCAGTGCAGTAGCTGACGTTTGCTGATGGTATTTGCATGTAGCTCTAGATTCAGTAAGTTCGTGCAGTAGAGCAGTGAGCTATTCTCAGAATGAAGACACCTTCCTCTGTGACTGTGTCCATTCTGTTTTGCCTGCCATAGTTGACTTCTGGATTTTGAGATATGGCACTTCATAAAAGACTTCCTCACAAAAGTAAAGCTTTCAGGCTGTACAATTAATAGAAGATACAGCTATACATTCAATAAATTTGCCCGAAAGCTGTATCGGCTCTACTTCCGGGATTGCGCAAGGAAACGAAGTTGTACCTAATTTTCAATCTAAGGAAAGAAAAACGGAAGAAGCATTAGTGAGCTCTCAGGTGCTTTGTCCCTGGAATGGTCCCTTTGGATCCACTATTTGTGGGCTTTATCCATGGCATAACATTGACAGCTAGACTAACAGCCAGAACTCTCTTGCAATGTAGACTTTCTTCTTTCCTCACTAACCCCTTGTTTGTTATGTTCAGCAGAAGTGCTGAGGGTACCAAAGTTTGTTCCTAACACACTCTATATGTCTGCTGAGTTATCATGTACTATATTGATTGCAGAACATCTTTTAGCTTTAGCTACAAATGTTTTATGGCCCAACCACATCAGAAAACAAGCATTTGCAATGCAATAGGTCTCGCATTTGCGAGAGTTAGAGCTATTTGTATTGTAAATGAGAGTGCCTTTTATTTATGGGTTGGTTTTTAAGACCTAAATAAAAGGCATTGTCATTTACCAAGCCAATAGCTTAAACTCTCGCAAATGCATTGTAAATGGTTGTTTGTAAAAGTGCCCCAAGCGCGCTTTCACTTTAATGGCGGGCATACCCCTTTCTTTAGATGACCCACAACTAACAAAAGGTGCGCGGCCAATATTAAAGTGAAAGCTCAGTATGGGGCACTTTTACACAAAAAAGCATTAGTTTGTCAAGTTAACTAACACTTTTTTTGTTTTTTGTAAAAGCGCCCCATGGCATGCTTTCAGTAATACTATTTAAAGTTAAAGCACAACGTTGCGACGCCCCATGCCACATTTTCACTAATCATATTTAAAGTTCAGATGCAATGACACAGCCATTTTAAAAATAAAAAAAAACATTAATATGGAGAGGATTGCATAAAGAAAGGCGCGCGCTGGTTAAAAAATATAAAAGCATGTCCGGCCTGCAACGGCAGGCACGAGAAAGTAAAGAAAATAGTGCTCAGAGGCTGTAATTAAGGCCTACCGGGTAACAATGCACGTAAGAGGGCCAGTCCGTATGGCAGGTTACAAGATAAGACAAGGCGCTACTAAGGAGGGACTACTAAGCCTATTGACCTATGAGATGCCACAGTTTACAAAGGACAGTGACCAGAGCCAATGAAAAAGATGGGCAGAAAATGAGAGGAGCTTCAAGTCCATACCTGAATACAGCATGCCTAGCAGAGCAGCGCATGCACTGTCCAGGCTCGACCTAAAAACTGTCCCAAAATCTGGCCTGGCAACAAGATGTAATGTACTTTGAATACATAAAATGATGCAAATGACAGTCAACAACTCACCTCTGAATGTGGACCACATTCTCTATGCAAGAAAGGTACCACCATGTGGCAATAGGAAACATTGCTCAGATATTTGCATGATGCTTACTTGGTAATTTGCCATGCATCAAGAGGTGGAAAAGAGGTTCTAATTGGCCAAACAATTTTGACAATATTATTTGGAGTACCTTTTTAAAATACACATCCTCACCACTTTGGAAAAGTGAAGTTATTGCTTTATGCAGCTTGTCTATGCATAATAGAAGACACGTGTTGCAATGAAAAATTTTACTTTGCTGTAACATCAGGTTCTCTTCCAGGGGATACTCATCAAAGGTCATAAGCACTGAATAGTCCCGTCCATGTGAGGGATCCCGGAGCAATAGCATAAATACCCATATATATAGATAATATGCATATACATATGTAGCCTGAAAAGCACCATATTAGGCTCCAAAACTGCCATTATTGCATGTAAAACTTTTACATTTGACCAAATAGACATATGTCACCATGTATGATATATGTAAAGAAGAAAACTGCCCTGAGTTTCTTTGAAACACACAACCTTTATTTTCAAAGGTAAAAACAGGCAGAATCATGGAGGCAGATTTAGCCTAGACAGGCTGCATAGGAAAATTGGCACCATGTCTTTAAGACCTCCAGGAACCCCCATGCTCCCATCATGCACCACAGGTGACAGGCCAGTTCTTTTTTTCCGGCTTCTTCTGTGAGGATCCTGGAGCATTGAGCTCGCCAGTTGGTGATATTTTATCACTTTTTTCTGGTAGAAAGATAATTTTTATGTCATAACTCGACAACTTTAGTCCCTAGCTGACTAATTCAACAATTCTTTCTGACTTTTGGCTATTTTTTCCTGTCAAAATGCCAGCCTTATTCAATAAGTGACGAGCCTGTGGTAAAAAGATGGCTAAGTCAGACCCTCATTTGGTCTGTATTGCTTGTTTGCCTTCATCCCACAAGCCAAACCAATGTTACCACTGCAGCAAGTTTTCCAAGAGAACCCGTAGAGAGAGGGAGAAGATCAAGCTGCATTCCTTACAAGAGAGAGGAAAGGAAACCGTGAGTGGGCGAGAAGAGCATCATTCAAGAAAGCCCTCTACTCCTCATAGAGAGCACAAAGAAAGAGGTGAAAAAGGAAGGCATAGGTCTCCTCCGTCGAGGGACAGATCGTCATCCAAGGTACCTCTGTGCTCCGAGTCGGCGTCGAAATCACCGTTGAGACGTTTGTCGACGTCGAAACATCCTTCGCCGTCGAAGCATCCTTCGTCGTCGAGATATCCCTCACCGTCGAGACAAGGTGAGAAGAGACAGAGGATGAGGTCGTCATCCATGCGTAGACGGTCCACGTCTGGCTCTCCTACGACATCAAGAGGACGGAGCTCGACATCGACCTATTGACGTCGAAGTTCGCCGACGTCGAAGTTCGCCGACGAGAGGCTCTGGACAGACGTCGAGATCGCCGTCGACGGTGAGAGGTCCAATGGTATCGACGTATAGCTGAACAAGGGCTTCAACGCCGAAGAGACCCAGCCATTCGACGTCGAGATACATGCCATCGACGTCGTCCCCGAAAAGGTCGACGTCGAAGAGATCGCCGTTGAGGGGATAGATGTTGAGATCGAAGAAAAGGCCTTCTGGGTCTATGAGGTCGAGATCCAGGTCGACGTCTAGGAGGTAGACGTCGAGCTCTCAATCGGCTTGTCCTCCATCGAAGAGACCTAGGGCGTCGTCGAAGGACCGTTTGACGCGTGATGCCCAGGTGGTGACTTCAGGGAGTGCTTCTTCCTCCCCAGGGCTTCAGATCATGCAAGTATCTCCAGAGCCCTCACCAGTACCGTCTCCAGCCCGGCCAACCAATATCTCGCTGAGATGGCTAGGAGATATTAGAGAATGGAAGATCCGCAGAATTAATCTACCACGGTCTTCAAGATCAAGGTCACCTTTGATCCAGTCAGTGCATTCTTTGGGGAGACACAAGCGTACCACGCTGAGAAGGTCCCCATCTGTGCGAAGGCGATCATCACGCTCTCTTAGGAGTAGAGCATCACGCCACCGATCTCCTAGAAGATGAAGCTGTAGGCCTTCCACAGGGTAGTCGGATTCCAAGGCAGACCATTCTCCGACTCTTTCCTCCTCTCCTCCAAGCAGAATATCACCCATCGATGATATTCTAACCTTTAATGAGGTTCTCTGCCGTGATAGATAATATGCATATACATATGTAGCCTGAAAAGCACCATATTAGGCTCCAAAACTGCCATTATTGCATGTAAAACTTTTACATTTGACCAAATAGACATATGTCACCATGTATGATATATGTAAAGAAGAAAACTGCCCTGAGTTTCTTTGAAACACACAACCTTTATTTTCAAAGGTAAAAACAGGCAGAATCATGGAGGCAGATTTAGCCTAGACAGGCTGCATAGGAAAATTGGCACCATGTCTTTAAGACCTCCAGGAACCCCCATGCTCCCATCCAGCACCACAGGTGACAGGCCAGTTCTTTTTTTCCGGCTCCTTCTGTGAGGATCCTGGAGCATTGAGCTCGCCAGTTGGTGATATTTTATCACTTTTTTCTGGTAGAAAGATAATTTTTATGTCATAACTCGACAACTTTAGTCCCTAGCTGACTAATTCAACAATTCTTTCTGACTTTTGGCTATTTTTTCCTGTCAAAATGCCAGCCTTATTCAATAAGTGACGAGCCTGTGGTAAAAAGATGGCTAAGTCAGACCCTCATTTGGTCTGTATTGCTTGTTTGCCTTCATCCCACAAGCCAAACCAATGTTACCACTGCAGCGAGTTTTCCAAGAGAACCCGTAGAGAGAGGGAGAAGATCAAGCTGCATTCCTTACAAGAGAGAGGAAAGGAAACCGTGAGTGGGCGAGAAGAGCATCATTCAAGAAAGCCCTCTACTCCTCATAGAGAGCACAAAGAAAGAGGTGAAAAAGGAAGGCATAGGTCTCCTCCGTCGAGGGACAGATCGTCATCCAAGGTACCTCTGTGCTCCGAGTCGGTGTCGAAATCACTGTTGAGACGTTTGTCGACGTCGAAACATCCTTCGCCGTCGAAGCATCCTTCGTCGTCGAGATATCCCTCACCGTCGAGACAAGGTGAGAAGAGACAGAGGATGAGGTCGTCATCCATGCGTAGACGGTCCACGTCTGGCTCTCCTACGACATCAAGAGGACGGAGCTCGACATCGACCTATTGACGTCGAAGTTCGCCGACGTCGAAGTTCGCCGACGAGAGGCTCTGGACCGACGTCGAGATCGCCGTCGACGGTGAGAGGTCCAATGGTATCGACGTATAGCTGAACAAGGGCTTCAACGCCGAAGAGACCCAGCCATTCGACGTCGAGATACATGCCATCGACGTCGTCCCCGAAAAGGTCGACGTCGAAGAGATCGCCGTTGAGGGGATAGACGTTGAGATCGAAGAAAAGGCCTTCTGGGTCTATGAGGTCGAGATCCAGGTCGACGTCTAGGAGGTAGACGTCGAGATCTCAATCGGCTTGTCCTCCATCGAAGAGACCTAGGGCGTCGTCGAAGGACCGTTTGACGCGTGATGCCCAGGTGGTGACTTCAGGGAGTGCTTCTTCCTCCCCAGGGCTTCAGATCATGCAAGTATCTCCAGAGCCCTCACCAGTACCGTCTCCAGCCCGGCCAACCAATATCTCGCTGAGATGGCTAGGAGATATTAGAGAATGGAAGATCCGCAGAATTAATCTACCACGGTCTTCAAGATCAAGGTCACCTTTGATCCAGTCAGTGCATTCTTTGGGGAGACACAAGCGTACCACGCTGAGAAGGTCCCCATCTGTGCGAAGGCGATCATCACGCTCTCTTAGGAGTAGAGCATCACGCCACCGATCTCCTAGAAGATGAAGCTGTAGGTCTTCCACAGGGTAGTCGGATTCCAAGGCAGACCATTCTCCGACTCTTTCCTCCTCTCCTCCAAGCAGAATATCACCCATCGATGATATTCTAACCTTTAATGAGGTTCTCTGCCGTGGGGCTGCTAAACTCCACATTGAAATGCCGGTCTCTACCACCAAGACATCGGTGATATTTGAAACCCTGCACCAAAAGTCTTCCTCCAGACCTTTGCTTCCTCTAGTGCCTGGATTGCTGGAGCCTGCTCTATAGAAGTTTCTCACTCCAGCATCGGTGGGGGCTGCACCATCTAGGATAAAAAAGAAATATAAGGCTCCTGATAATGATCCCTTCTTTCTGAGGAATGACCCTCCACCGGACTCTGTTATTGTGTCAGCGGCAAGAAAAAATCAGACAGGGGCAGCATCATCATCATCTGTGCCCCCAGATAAAGACAGTAAAGCCATGGACTCGGAAAGAGAATGTGCACTACCTCGGCTTCCTACATGAAAGTAGCCAGCGCCTTGGCCCTGCTGGGTCGATATGATCGCTCATTATTGGACTCCCTTTCACGCTTCACGGAGAAGCTCCCAAAGGAGGACAAACAAGACTTCCTTGAAATCCTGCATGAAGGTGGCCTAGTAGCCAATCAAGTGATCAGTGCAGCGGCTGATGCTTCAGACCTAGCTGAACATGGCTATTCTCATGGGATTTGTGCTCGACGCGCAGCTTGGCTGAGACTGACTGGGCTGAAACCTGAAGCACAGAATTGTATTCTTAATCTTCCTTTCAATGGATCATCACTCTTCAGATCTCATGCCGGTGATGAAATGTCTTGAATGAAAACCAAGCTTGCTACAGTTAAAGCTGTGGGTCTCGAGAAGAGGAAGGACTTCAGGCGACGGTACCGTCCTTACGACCGACGACAAAACCAACAGAGGGTTCAAACCCCTCAATGGTCCTCGCAACGAAATCAAGGAAGGCCACAATTCTCCGAGCATCGTCCTGGTAGAGGAAGAGGTGGCCATTCAAGACAGTCCACACCTGCTGCCAAGCAACAGCAACAAAAGCAGTGAGTGCTTGCTTCCCCTATCTCCGTTACCCACTCCGGTGGGGGGGGGGGGAGTGTACATTTTTACATGGAAGAGTGGACAAAAATCACACTAGACAATTGAGTGCTGAATATTGTAAAGAATGGGTATTACCATCAAGTTCAAGTCCCCTCCACCTTCCATTCCTCCTCAAAAGACGGTCACCCATCCTATAAATCTCTTGAGGGAAGAGGTGTCTGCTCTACTCCTAAAGAACGCCATCGAGGAGGTCCCATGGCACCAACATAGACAAGGGATCTACTCCAGATACTTTTTGGTCCCAAAGAAAGGTCCAAACAAGGAGTTCAGACCTATACTAGATCTCCGACATCTCAACAAATTCATTCTATGAGAAAAGTTCAGGATGCTGGCAGTACATCAAATAATACTGCTTCTACATCAAGCGGACTGGATGTGTTCCATAGATCTTCAAGATGCTTATTTCCACATACCAATCCCTCCAAAGCATTAGAAGTTACTATGGTTTCGCAGCCGTATTTGGTTAACACCTCAATGTCATCTTACACGCTCCCTCCTCCAGGATTGCCTTACACTAGAACATTGGCAAAATATTCCTTGGTTATTGTACGTTTTTAGTTTCTTTAGGGACATGAACTGTGACACTTATTTTTCTGATCCATTGTCCCTGTCTGACATTAGCAAAAAGGCGCTGAAAACTCTCTGCATAAATCACTTGAGACATCTTCGTCTCTGCACAGAGATACTGAAGCCCAGTAACGCGCACATTCTATCCATACAATCTACCCTTGGTACCCAGCCTTACTTGTCTTTTTTTCTATCTAATTTTGAAAAATATGTGTTAATACGATTTCGTTTTAACTTATTCTTTCGCCTTGTCACTTTCCCTGATATGCACAATTGGTCGCTCGAAATGGCAAGATGTCCGTGCGATGGCATTTCTGTTCAATCAAACATACACACCATCCTTTTTTGCTATTATTTTGCTCAGCCACGTAAAAAATGGTTAATCCCGCTCTTACGTAGCATGGGGCTGAGATCATGTCGACCAGCCTTTCTGGCTCTGCAGATGCTGGACACCCCCTATGCTGCTAAATGTGTGGCACTCTTTCTGAAATCCTGTTTAAAAACTCGCAGTATGATAGGGTCTCTTACCGTATGAATTGATACTTTATACGTGTTCTGTACCTTTGCAGTATTTACTGTTTTACTTTTAATCATGTATAATGTTTGTACTTCATTTTTTTTTCTTTTTTCTACAGTTTCATTTGTGTACTGATGGAAATTTATTTGTTTTTTAAACTGTACTTTTTATGATTGAATGTTTTGTCAATCGAATAAAAGTTTATGAACTCAGTCAAACCACTTCCAATTCACAGTCCTGCCCTTCGGGCTGAAGTCGGCTCCTCGCACTTTCTTAAAGTGCATGGCAGTAGTAGCAGCTTTCTTGAGGAAACAGCACATATTCGTCTACCCTTACCTAGACGACTGGCTTCTCAAGAGTGCGTCTCCCACGCTTCTGCAACAACATCTTGCGCACTGTATTCACCAGTTGCATCGGCTCGGTCTGCATGTAAACTTCAAGAAGTCCATCCTCAATTCAACACAGAGGATACACTATCTAGGCGCAACTCTGGACTCAGTCAATGCAAGAGCGTATCCTTCGGAGGAGAGACTATCATCTATTCTCCTCAAGTGTCAAACTCTCTTGAGGACACCTCGGCCCACGGCCAGGCAGATCTCCTCCCTACTGGGGTCTATGGCCTCGTGTATTTTACTAGTGCCAAACGCCAGGCTTCACATGAGACCTCTACAGCGGACTCTTGAGGATCAGTGGTCCTAAATCTCCAATCGCTGGGAGGACAGGTTATCAATAGCTCTGTGAGTCCGACTCTCCATCAGATGGTGGATGCGACTGATTCATCTCAACGTGGGAGTCCCTTTTCAAGAGGACATGCCTCAACAGACTCTGGTGATGGATGCGTCTCTTCAGGGATGGGGCGCTCATATGGGATCATTACAGATCCAAGGAATGTGGTCAGAGAAAGAGCAACTATACCACATAAACATGCTGGAACTCAGGGCTGTACATCTAGCTCTCAAAGCGTTCTTTCCGTCAATAACATCGACCTTGATGCTTGGTCAGACGGACAACACAACAACGATGTACTACCTGAACAAGCAGGGCGTAACAAGATCCAGACCCCTGTCGCTGGAAGCACAGGCAATCTGGATTTGGCTTCTGTCACGAGATATGAGAATATCTGCAGTTCTCTTGCCGGGCGTCCTCAATGTTCAAGCGGACGACCTAAGCAGGCACTTCGCAGAAGCACACGACTGGGTGCTAAAACAAGAAGTGGTACAAGACATCTTCCACAACTGGGGAACACCAGACATCGATCTTTTTGCGGATGCCGAAAACGCAAAATGCCGCTTCTTCGCCTCCAGGAACCCACAACCAAGGTCCAAGGGGAATGCTCCGTGGATAGACTGGTCAGACATTACTCTACGCTTTTCCACCGATTCCACTCACTTGGTGATCAGGAAGCTGTACCAGTCCAAGACACACATGATCCTGGTTGCTCCAGATTGGCCTCGCCAGTGGTGGTATCGGGACCTTCTTCACCTACTACACAGGAGGCTGCCATGTCATCCGGATCTGCTGACCAGGGAGAGCGGCAAGGTGTTCCACCCCAACCCATGGCTCCTGAGTATATCCAATACGGACATTTAGGCCTCTCACAGGACTGCATGCAGATTTTAAAAGAGGCTAGGAGAGCTTCTACAAGAAAGTCTTATGCTTTTAAGTGGAAGCGTTTTTTCATGTGGTGTACTGCTGAAGGTCATGACCCTATTCGAGGTCAAGAACAGGTACTGTTGCCATACTTGCTCTCTTTTGGCCAAAGCAGGTTTACAGTATTCCTCCATAAAAGTTCACCTGGCAGTGATCACAGCATATAGAAAGTCTCCCACTCAGGCTTCTTTTTTTCAAATGCCAGTTGTTAAGGGTTTCCTGGAGGGTCTCAAGAAAGTCTATCCTCCTGTTAGGACGACATTCAGCTCCCAGGGAGGAGAAGGAGCCTTATCTAAACTAATGGGTCCCCCATTCGAGCCCATTTATAAGGCTTCCCTGCAACACCTGTTATGGAAGACTGCTTTTCTCGTGGCGCAGGGTAATTGAGATGTAGGCCTTATGCTCTACAGAGCCTTATCTCGTTTTTCATGCGAATAGAGTGGTGTTACGTACTCACTCGAGGTTCCTCCCTAAGGTGGTCTCGGATTTTCACATTAACCAGTCAGTCACTCTTCCCACTTTTTTTGCCAATCCGGACACTCCGTCTGAGAGAGCTCTGCACTCTTTAGATTTGAAATGAGTGTTGAAATTCTACCTTGATAAAACAAAGAGTGTACGAAAGTCTGACCAACTATTTGTGAATTATGGTCCGTTGAATACAGTTTTTCCTGCCTCTAAAAGGTCCATTTCTAGATGGATAGTGTCATGTATTTTGTTATCTTATCAGTTGGCACAAAAGCAGCTCCCGGGCAAGCCAAGAGCTCATTCCACAAGAGGCAAAGCTGCTACAATAGCAATGCTTAGGAATGTACCAATTCATGACATTTGTAAGGCAGCCACATGGCGTTCAGTTCATACCTTTGCACGCCATCACTTCCTTGATTCTGACACTCAGGCGGATGTTCAGTTTGGTCAAGCATCCCTGAGAAATTTGTTTGGGTAATAGCTGTTCGTAAAATGTTTTGGTAGGCTGGTATTCGCCCGCAGGGTATGGGGATGGGCTTGCTAATCTATTCAGTGCTTATGACTATTGATGAGTATCCCCTGGAAGAGAAGGATAAGTTACTTACCTGTAATCCTAGTTCTCTTCCAGGGGTACACTCCTCAAAGTCATAAGCAACCCTCCCTCCTCCCCGGACGAATACCAGGCCTGTGTATGTACCTGTTACCCATGCTGTGATTACACTGTTATACGCCGTCCAAAAGAACTGACCATGATGGGAGCCTGGGGGTTCCTGGAGGTCTTAAAGGCACGGCGCCAATTTCCTCATTGTTTTCTCTGCAGCCTGTCTAGGCTAAATCTGCCTCTCTGATCCTGCCTGTTTTTACCTTTGAAAATAAAGGTTGTATTTTTTTTTTTTTGCTGAGTTTTATATAGCGCGAACTAGAACCGAACCGAATCAGTTATCAGAGCGCTTTACATTGCACCAGTTACGTTACATGAGGACACACTTTCATTTTAGGCACGGGGAGATTAAGTGATTTGCCCAGAATCACAGGGGGTTTTCGGCGTCGTTACCGAGACTCGAACCCAGTTCCCCAGGTCCGAGGTCGAGCGCCTTAGCCGTTAGGCCAACCAGGGTAGTTTTCCTCTTTACATATATCATATATGGTGACTTGTATGTCTTTATTTGGTCAAATGTAAAAGTTTTACATGCAATAATGGCAGTTTTGGAGCTTAATATGGTGTTTTTCAGGATGTATATGCATATTATCTATATATATATATATATATATATATGGGTATTCGCGTGTGTGTGTATATATATATATATATATATATATATATATAATTTTGCATTGCATGTATACAGCGCTTTACTGTCTATGATTATAACACCGTCATGCATGTTGGTATTTCTCGCACGGTACATGTTTTCCAAGGGACATACGCCGATCCAAGGCTTTATGCTAGGAAATTGTACATTTTATTCAGGAATGCCCAATTTGCTTTCGCCATTTAATGATCTATGATACTATTCTGATAGGGCTCTCATCCTGGGAACCCGCTTCAAAATGGCGTCATTATTAGCTATGGTTGGGCTGGTCCCTTGTTCATGTTTACCAGCGCAACACAACTTTATTTAAAGCTCTGTGTTTACGTGGTCAGTAACACTGACGAAGGTCAATACCGAAACGCGTCTGTTTATTATTAATTAAACCGCTTTAACTGCTACCTCCGGAGTGCTGTGTTCCTTTTTCGACGAAGAGAGGATTTTGAGCGTCATATATATGCATATTATTGGCTATTGCTACGGGATCTCGCACGTAGGCGGGACTATTTAGTGCTTATGACTTTGATGAGTATACCTCTGGAAGAGAACTAGGATTACAGGTAAGTAACTTATCCTTGTCATTTATTCTGTTATAGATTCAGATGTAACCCACCACACTCCTGGAGGCAGAGCAAAAAAAGAGGATGACCCTTTAAAGCAAGGATGTACAGTGTAATCAGGCTGTGGCAGATAAAAAGGAAAAGGAGGGGGTCAAAAAAGTGTGTTTCCCCATGTTAATTCTCATAGGAGCTTTGAAGATGACGACAGAACGAACCGCTGGACGGAATTACACCAAATTTGGCAGAGAGGTAGCTTTAGGGTTCACAGACCACACTTTCACTTATTTTGTGTAAATCAGCTCAGTGGTTCACGCAACATTAAAGGAAATTCAAATGTATATATCTAGATCAACAAAGCCTTTACAAATAATGATAAGCTCATGCAGAGAACTGCTGAGCTCTGAATGGCTGTCACCACTTCAACCAGGAAGTATTGACAGAAGTATTGGCAGCCATCTTAAGGCCTCGGCTTCAGCCGAGGTCCAAAAACAATAAAATGCAAAAGAAAAGGGGACAGGGTAGGAATACCCTGACCCCGAAGCCTTGGTTCTGGGGCCAGCAGGGCAAAAAATGTTTTTGAATTCACAGCAAAATTCGCTAGTTTTGGCATGATTTAAAAAAAAAAAAAGTGCGAGCCAGGTCCGGAGGTGTGCCGAAATAAGTAAACAAGCATTTACAATGCAACGGTTTCGCCTTTGACAAAGTTAGAGCTATTGGCATTGTAAATGACAAATTGTTTATTTATGTGTTGGTTTTGAAAACCGATAAATAAATGGCATTGTCATTTACAATGTCAATAGCTTAATCTTTCGCAAATGCGGCAGTATCTCAGACCATGCCCCGTTTCATGGCGGAGCGGTCGGTCGACGGAGGGTAGCATCAATGCATAGGTTGGTTCAGGTTTTTGCATACTCTCGAATATAAATTCCCAGGAGCAGGACGACGCGGTACTTGCGAAGGGTGTCATAGCTTTCCTGTAGCTAAGGGTCAGCCGGTGCTGCTGGGGAAAAGGGGCGCATCTCAAAGGCAGGGGCAAGCAGAATTTTGATAAAGGGCAGAGGCGGCTGTACTACGTTTTAAAATGGAGCTGTTTTTAAAAACCAGAAAAGGGCGCTGCTAGGTTTCATGGCAGAAATGCAGGCCGACACAAAATTCCTTCCTCTTCAGGCCCCAAGCCAAGCGATGGAAGAACCACGTCCAAGACCTCTCCATAGCTCTGAAAAGCTCCATGACTCGACCCAGGACCCATAGCTCAGCCCATACCTGCACGAATAACTGATACCTGTACATGAACTTGTTACTTTGCACGTGCACCTCAATCTTGACCTGAAATACCACAACTAATCTTGTACCCTCGGTCCTCATCTACATCTGCCATTTCTGCACTGGAACACGCTCCCAGCTGTGCCAATGACCCCCATTCTGACCCTCAGCACTACTTTCTGTTCATGTAGTAGGTAAACCGTTATTGTGTCATTTATATTAAAAATCAATACAATACCCGGTCTTGAATAATAAACCAACCTGATACTTGCAATCCAACATCAATTAAAATCCAAATTCTTAAAATTATGTACATTGCCCCAAATAAAGTTTTATTTAGACTGGGCCTTCAGGTGCAGCTCTACCAATAAAATACATTTGGTAAGAAACTCAATACATTTGTTAGAGCTCCCGGTAAAACAGAACTGAGACGTGTCATTCACTGTCCTTGTACCTTCCTGCTGCAACAGGGGTTCAGAAATGTATTTCTCAAATCCTGTTTAAAGACATAAGCAAAGGACATGTTCTACTTTTTCAGGAAATAGATTATACACGCAGCATTGCATATTGTTATTCCCAGTCTTGTTACAAGACTCCTCAAACTTCAATATATTAGTCTAAAACCTAGAAAAGTTTTTTACCCTCTTATTTAAATTAGAATATAAATAGGGTTGTCTCTTATTCATAAAAGTTTCATGTGTGTAATAAAAATGATTTTGTTTTGTTACAACAAATAAATTACTTTAAGTTGATACCGACTTCATTTTCTTTTTGATAAGCAGTTTATGGTCATCTTAGGGATTGTCGCTAGAGTTTTTATTATAGGAAGCGGATAATTTCATAGTAGAAGTTTTGGCACCAAATCCATTACAATCACTCGATCGACTGGGTATATTTCTAGATCCTGTCTGATTAATTCCCAGATTATGCAAAGATGCATTCTGACAGTCACATAAATAAACTGTTATTTATAAAACACTAATTCAGTAAGACCAAACTCTAGTATGATCATAGCATGTGGAGGTAATGTCTGTAAAATAAATGTATCGTATAGTTAGCATCACAGTTATATTTAGGACCTCCATGGTGTGTTTATTAATTATATTTCCCCCCATATAAAATAATTTTATAGACTGTTAGCATCAAACCCATTGCAGACACCCCCCAGCTAAACGCCCCCAATAGATATGCAAAATGCACTACGTCTCTGGCAGCAGTTTTCAACCTATTCTTGATCCGTTCCATATGTAGCGACCATGTGAGTTTTGCATGTATGCGTGTGTATATATGTACAACGTGTTCGATCTCCTTATCCAGGTGGATCTTGACCTTATTTTACCAAATTACATTATTTTTGTTTTAGTGTAATTAATAAGTAAACAGTTTTCAGAGGTATATTTTCCATTCGTCGTAGCTGTTTTTGGAGACCTATCTGGGTCCTCGAAATTAAAACCCAGATCTTCAGCCTAAATTAAGTGTGAAATGTTGTTGCCAATGTTTGAAGGATAATGTAGTAGGACCCTACATAGTGCTGCTCGTGCACCTCAAGCCTACCTCGCGGCACTACTTCCTCTTCATGTACTGGGCCCCTTCAGTACTTTGCTGGTGCTCATCAGTCCTCGCCCACAACACCCCTTTATTTGTGGTCGGTTTCATATCTCCAGTAGCCTTGGTCTCCACCTGCAGCACCCCATGATGTCAGTAGGCCTGTCTGCCAGTGCACTCATTTCAGGCCATCCGCGCCCTTTCTACTCACTGACTGCTCTGCAACACCCTCACTAGTATACTACTGACTGGGGCCTGCTGGCAGCGTTGACAGAGCGCCCCAGTGAACCTCGGCGTCGCTGAGCATCCTTGTAACCAGGGGCACACTTTCAGCTGTGCCAGTGGCCCAGTGCACCTCCAGCACAGCCTGCAGCTGCTGGGGGCTGCCAGGCCTCCGCTCAACTGCTGGCCCTGCAGCTCGTGCAGCTGCTCTGGTGAAGGGCTCGAGCTGCAAGGCCAGTCCAGCCAGCGGGCTAGGGGCGCCGTGCAGTAGGCAGCAACAACACGAGCCTGGATAGAAATAGCGGATTTCCTGCCATTGTTTGGAGTCCCCTGTACTAACACTATCCCTCGTGGCGTTGGGAGCAGAGAGGTGAGGCTCGCTGCTTGTGTCCCTCCTCAGGGACACCCTGCTGACGCTCTAAAATTCCCTCCCACCTGCTACCCTTCCCAGGTCCTCTCAGCACACAGCATCCTGTGTGCAATGGGATCTCTCAGGAAGAAGAGGTGGGAACTTCGAAAGTGACATTGCCCCCCACAGAGCCCCGTTCACGTTTCTTCCCCGGGTGGCATTGCGAAGTCCGAGCCAGAGCTGTCCGGGCAGTGCCAGGAGTAGCAGAGGGTGAGCCAGGGATAGCACTGCTACCCTGACGTCTGAGCAGCATCGGTCACGCGCAACACTACACGTGACATGGGGTGGTGGTTTCCATTGTATTCTCTGGGTTCTGCAGCTCAGCACACATTCCATCGGTCACTGGAATCCACAAGCCCAGGGCATGAATGTACTCACTCAAGAGAGCGCTTCGGAGCCACAGTAATGGCAGTAGAGCGCTATACAATCCGCTAACATGACATAAGTAGGCGAATGTCTTACCTTTTACTGACGCGCTTTACATCATTCAATTAAGACTCGGTGGTTGCGATCACCTTGCAATCCCTTGCTTTGTGACGCAGCGATAATGTTTTATTATATTACCTGGAGACACAGCTCAGTGGATCAAGGCTCCTGCTGCAGAGATGTAAGTTGTAGGTCGCTAGTTTGAGTCCCGAGTGGACTGATTCGACCGCCGCTCAGGGGCGATTAAGTCGGCACATTAAGTTTGGTACCAGTAGCATCTGTTATGTCTTATTGAACTCCCTCGGAGTCTAGGCGCTAATATAGCGCCGCGCTATATTAAAAAAAGAAGAACCTGTTACAGAATAGAGGTGGCATCTACATCTTAATCCCGGACACTTGTAGCAGTAGTAGTGACAGCAGTGGCATTTAGAGACACTCTAAACCCCAGTGCCCCTAAACTGATAGTCACCACGTGATGCAGCTGTGGGAACTGCCGCGTGCGCAGCACCATGCAGTTTTCATCTTCATCAGATGGTGGGTGACTTCCCATCGGTTCCCTGACTCTTGATACAGTAAAGAGAATCTTTCTTGTTACGGCGCAGTTCTGAATATGACATTTTTGTTGCGATTCTTCACAATTTAAGCTGGTGCCACCTGTTTTATATCACTGCTTTAATGTGCAGGATAGCGCTGCGAGGTGTGATGAGGCGCCGACAGGTAGGCGCATCCTCCTCGTGGCCAAGGGTCGCACTGGCATTGCTCTCCATCTCTGCCGCCAGCCGTCCCAGCTGGCGCCCTTTGACCCCGCCTCCTAAAGGCTGCATCGTGGGAGGGGGCTGGGTGCACAATCGGAGTTCAGTAGTAGTGGGCGGGGGAGGGGTGGTGATAGCTGAATGGGCCACAGACCCTTCAGACAAACTGTTTTGTTTGAAAGAGCGGTCTGTTGTCCTATTTGTGCGCGTCCATCTGTTGCGGCTGGTGCAGGCGCTGCCGGGTCGGCAGTCATCCCGTCCGCTGTTCTGAAGTGTACAGAGGCCGCCCCCCCATCCAGGGTGACGGCGAGGAGTGCCTTCTACAGAAAAGACTAACATTCAGAGCCCCTCTCCCCCCCCCCGCCGAGGCCGGTCTCAGTTTGAGCTTGATGTTCACGCTGTAGTATTTCTCTTGGCCGCGGGACTCGCGTGGGTCACACGCAGCTGTATCCAATCTTTGTTTTCAGAGCCCGCTGTGCAGCAAGGCAAACCCAGGCGAGTGCCTAGTGTGCCACTCTGCCACCAGCAAGAGGGCACCTCTGTTATGCACGCAAATGCACATTTGTTTTTTGCTACCGAGAAATCAAGGTATTGAGCCAAAGCGTTCCTAGTTTACACATCGTAAATCTCGGCGCGGGCGCCTCACGGGCCTCTGAGACTGCGCCACACCCCCTCGCACGGAGGAGGTCTTCGTGAGGTAACCTCAATGCACGGGTCGTTTTAGATGTGTTTCGACAAATATTCATTCATATTTCATAACGTTTCCTGATTCTGTGTCGACCGGTTTGATGGTTCAAATAAAAACGTTTGCAAGATGTGCGTCTCATTTGCATTATTTATTTCCAGACGTAATTGTTTACTCTTTCAAGTAAAACAATCCAAGCTTGTGTCTATACAGTTTAACAGCACCAACCTTGTGGGATATGCCACCAGAAAGTAGCCTCTAACGTGGGCGTCGATTTGCCAAAATGCCAGGAATGTGCGTTGAGCCCACAAACTGCGGAGCTTCGCAGGCAAGCTACTGCCCGGCCGCCATCTTCAGAGAAACGACGAAAACAAACTTTGACGACAAAAAAAGACAAGTCAGGTCCCGGGCCGCGCTGTGATTGGCTGACGTCACGGGGGTGTCCCGGCCGGCAGCCAATCACAGCGCGGCCCGGGAATGACGTCACGGGGGTGTCCCGGGCCGGCAGCCAATCGCAGCGCGGCCCGGGACAAAGGGGCGGGGCTTAAAAAAAGCACCAGAAACTCCCCTGAATCGCGTTTTCGAGAGAAAACGCGATTGACAGCCTCTGCCTCCCAATGGCTAGCCTCCATTTATGGAGCTAGCCAATGATAGGCAGAGGCGGGTCATCACCCCAGATAGAACTCAAGAGGTTTTGCTAGCGCATGCGTACTTCGTACGCATGGCTAAGGCAAAACCTAAAAATGGAGAAGGGTAGATGGGGGGTCCCTGATCTGACCATATATATGCTCCGGGGACCACCACCTCCCCAGAGCCCACCACCACCCCAGGGCTTATGTAAATTATAACGGAGGGGCCTTGCGAACCCCGGGGCTAAAAAAAATAAAAAAAATAGATGGGTGCCCACCCCTGGGACATGGCTGTTTGCTTGGCGTGAGCTTTGACAGTGATGTAATTTGAGATGTCATCTGTGATGTCACTAACCGTGTCATGGGTGATGTAATATGTGAGGTCATAAGCAGTGTATTGCAGGAGCGTAAGTTAGATAGCTCAGGTAACTATAACTGCTGAATTTCACTGGCTTTGCTTGAGTGAAATCTGAGCCCAACTATAACGTTCCTGTAACCTTTGTTTTTTTTGTCAATTTATACATTTAAATTTTTTTCTTTCCTAACTGTTACGTCCCTGTAATCTTTGGGATTTTTCTAGCCCACCTGTTACCTCCAGTAATCCTTTTTTGTTGCGTTATCATGCGGATTGCTATATATACTTTCAGGCCTCGAACATAATGCGGCCGTTTCTCCCAGTGATTGGCCCCATGATTCACTGTCACTGATATTCTCCATCATTTCGTACTAGCTTTGTATCGACGCTTCTGGATACTCTCTTGCCAATAATATTACACATCGTCTGATACGACATTGCTGTATTTGATTTATGTGGATACTGGCCATACTACATTTTAGTCCTTTTACTTTTGGACGAACTCTAACTGATTTCTCGCAAGATACATTTTCACGTATTGCCACACTGCTCTTTGATTACATTGGCGCTATGCTGGTTTGATATAGGTTTCAGATTCTTGACTAGAAACGCCTATTTTGACTGTCAATCCGGGCCTCTTCTGTTACTGTAGATCTTTCGTCCATCTAGACTTGAAAAAGTCGCGGTACAGACTCTTGTACCGATGAAGTAAGTGTCGGCTGTTTTTTGATGCTTTGGCTGTTCCATTTGATGCTTCTTGAATAAATGAGGTACACAAATATACAAGGACTTTTTGCTTCAATATTCTGTTACGAAAGAAGAATTATTGTAGTTGCTTTATTGTCTTCATGCTACTATAGTGATTAACAAGTCACTGGTTTACTCTGTATTTAGGATTGTGCTCAACTGACCCCTTTGTTTGTATGTTTATGTTGGCTTATCCTTTGGACAGTCATTAGTCACCCATGGTAGTAAGTGACAGTGGTCTTTGCAGCACTCCGATAAGATCGTATTGATCATACTTGTCCACAGTTCCGACACAAATTTGTTGTACTGTATAGGTGATAGTGCGGTTATTCCCCCTCAAGGGAACACCACTACCAAATTTTGTATCACCTCCAGTAATCCCTACATGGTGGGATTGCTGAGAGGTAATCGCAGGCCAAGATATAGGCAAAAGAAAAAAACATTTTCCTATAGAAATGAGGATATATATATGTATATGTATATGTATATGTATATGTATATGTATATATGTATACATACACATAGATATGTTCCGGGGTCCCGCATAGGCAACAATATTTTATGTTTATGACTTCAGCGAAGATACCTATGATGCATAACCAGGTTTACAAATAAGCAATTTGCGTGTGTGCACATTCTTGTAAACATAGGGTCAGCTTTGCCAGTCTAAGCAAAAAATATTTGTACAGCATTTGAATTTTAAATAGGTTTTAAGTTTCTCCCTTCAAAATGTGAACAGGGCTTCTCTTTAGGACATGAACTAGCAAAACTATACATTTGAAAATATTGTATTTTTTGGATATACGGAGGCAATCCTATCTAGGGACGAGTACTGTAACAAGTTATTTGTTTTCTCATTTAGTTTTATTTCCTGTAACAATAATATGAAAATACTTTTGTATTTATTTTTAACTGTTGAATTCCCGTCACATAGTGTGGAAAACCATAGTCAATATGGCATAAACAGTTGCATTGTATGAAGCTTGGCTCACAGTGCTGGTCACATTTACTGCAGGTAAGATGCTCACCAGTAAGCGTTACTCAAAAAAAATTTCTTTCTCCAGGTGCTGATTGAGACTCTTGGGGCACTGGGAGCTCAGTGCAGATGGGCTGCCTGTAACATTTACTCCACACTGAATGAGGTGGCGGCAGCCCTGGCAGAAAGTGGTAAGGGAATTCACTTATTTTCACCATCAAGCTTTTTTTTGTACTCCAGTGGACTAAGGCACAATGGTCATTTTAATAGGGTTTTATTAATTTTTCAACCTCCACATTCTTTCAGCATGATTTTGTCTGCCACCTGTGCTCCTTTCTTTTTTTCTTTGTGGAGTGGCCATACTAGAAGGATGCCATTAACCCCTTCGCTGCTAGGCCTTTTCCCCCTCCTGTGCTAAGGCTTTTTTTGGTGTTTTGGGGTAGTGCGCGCTTAGGCCCTTGTAACTTTTTGACCACATAAGGGATCCGCGCCAAATTTGCGTCCTTTTCTTCCAACATCATGGGGATTCTAAAGGCGCCCAGGGTTTGTGGATTCCCTTGGAGGGGTCCCAGAAATTAACCAAAATATAGTGTTTTTTTTGTTTTTTTCAGAAAAATGGGAAAAACGGGCTGCAAATGAAAGCCTCTGGCTTTTTCCCTGAATATGGTATCAAAAAAGGGTTTGTGGGGCTGAATTCTCCATTTTCTCAGCTTTTAGGGAATGACAGTGTTTTGTCAGAGAACCGAAATTTTTCACTCAGTTTTGGCATTTTTCTGGGACATAGCCTATTTTTGCTATTTTTAGAGCTTTCCACCTCCTTCCAGTTAATGGTAGAAATGAGTTTGAAAGCAATAATGGATCCTGGAAAGCTTTACATTTCCGAAAAATAGACAAAATTCTGAATTCAGAAAGGGGTCATTTGTCTAAATCCATGAAGGGTTCGTTATAGAAACTAACAGTTAGATATTGGAATATTTGAAAATTTGTTGAAAACAACGGCCTTTTGTCTCAACGTTTTCACCTATAACTTTCTCTAATTTTGACAGCTCTTGGAAAGCAATATACCGTTACATCCGTTAGACCTTCCTGGTTGTGGGGATATATGGGACTTGTAGTTTCACCAAGAACCCGAAGAACCCAGATCCAAAAACTGAGCAGCAACTTGCAATGGTATTTTTTCATTTACTGGGTATAGTGCACTTTGTCTTGGAAAATGTACACATGGAATAATCTGCATGAAAGACACCTATGTATGTATGAATTGGGTACAAATTATAGAGTTCAGAAACAGTATATAATTGCACATTTTCAAAGTTGGGAATACTCATACTAGCATGAGAATTATTGGTCATTTTTCATAAAGTTTTTTTTTCTACACAATATCTTTCATTCAAAGGGAGAAATGCAAGAAAGCTCAATTGGTAATAACAGTTGATTTACAAATCTGAATTACCCCAAGTGTCCCGATAAAAACGGTACCTCACTTGTGTGGGTCGGCCTTGTGCCTGCGACAGGAAACGGCGCAAAATGCAACGTGGTCACACCTAAATTTTGCAGTTACAAATTGACCCTTTTTTGGCAAAGTGCCTACCTGTAGTTTTTGCACCCTAGTTCTTCCGGCACCTAGGGAAACCTAGCAAACCTATACATTTTTGAAAAGTAGACACCCAGGGGAATTCAGGATGGGATGACTCGACTGCCTACCACCAGGTTTTGTTACCCAGAATCCCTTGCAAAGCTCAGATTTTGAAAAAAAAAACACATTTTCCTCACATTTCTGTGGTGGAAAGTTCTGGAATCTGCGTGGATCAACAAATTTCCACCCACCCAGCGTGCCCCCAGGTCTCCCGAAAAAAATGGTACCTCACTTGTGTGGGTCGGCCTTGTGCCTACCACGGGAAACGGCACAAAATGCAACGTGGTCGCTCCTCAATTTCCCAGTGAAATCTTAAGCTCTTTGGACAAAGAGACTACCTTTTGTTTTTGAGCCGTAGCTCAACCAGCACCTAGGGAAACCTAGCAAACCTATACATTTTTGAAAACTAGACACCCAGGGCAATTCAGGATGGGGTTACTCGTCTGCCTACCCCCAGGTTTTGTTACCCAGAATCCCTTGCAAACATAAATATTTGACCAAAAAAACACATTTTCCTCACATTTCTGTGGTGGAAAGTTCTGGAATCTGCGTGGATCAACAATTTTGCACCCACCCAGCGTGCCCCTAGGTCTCCCGAAAAAAATGGTACCTCACTTGCGTGGGTAGGCATAGTGGCTGCGACATGAAACAGCGTAAAACGCAGCATGGTCGCACCTCAATTTCCCAGTGAAATTTTGCACGATTCGGACAAAAAGACTACCTTTTGTTTTTGCGCCGTAGCTCTGCCAGCACCTAGGGAAACCTAGCAAACCTATACATTTCTGAAAACTAGACACCCAGGGCAATTCAGGATGGGGTGACTCGTCTGCCTACCCCCAGGTTTTGTTACCCAGAATCCCTTTCAAACAAAAAAATTTGACCAAAAAAACACATTTTCCTCACATTTCTGTGGGGGAAAGTTCTGGAATCTGCGTGGATCAACAAATTTCCATCCACCCAGTGTGCCCCCAGGTCTCCCGAAAAAAATGGTACCTCACTTGCGTGGGTAGGCATAGTGGCTGCGACATGAAACAGCGCAAAACGCAGCATGGTCGCACCTCAATTTCCCAGTGAAATTTTGCACGATTCGGACAAAAAGACTACCTTTTGTTTTTGCGCCGTAGCTCTGCCAGCACCTAGGGAAACCTAGCAAACCTATACATTTCTGAAAACTAGACACCCAGGGCAATTCAGGATGGGGTGACTCGTCTGCCTACCCCCAGGTTTTGTTACCCAGAATCCCTTTCAAACAAAAAAATTTGACCAAAAAAACACATTTTCCTCACATTTCTGTGGTGGAAAGTTCTGGAATCTGCGTGGATCATCAAATTTCCATGCACCCAGTGTGCCCCCAGGTCTCCCGAAAAAAATGGTACCTCACTTGCGTGGGTAGGCATAGTGGCTGCGACATGAAACAGCGCAAAACGCAGCATGGTCGCACCTCAATTTCCCAGTGAAATTTAGCACGATTCGGACAAAAAGACTACCTTTTGTTTTTACGCCGTAGCTCTGCCAGCACCTAGGGAAACCTAGCAAACCTATACATTTCTGAAAACTAGACACCCAGGGCAATTCAGGATGGGGTGACTCGTCTGCCTACCCCCAGGTTTTGTTACCCAGAATCCCTTTCAAACAAAAAAATTTGACCAAAAAAACACATTTTCCTCACATTTCTGTGGTGGAAAGTTCTGGAATCTGCGTGGATCAACAAATTTCCATCCATCCAGTGTGCCCCCAGGTCTCCCGAAAAAAATGGTACCTCACTTGCGTGGGTAGGCATAGTGGCTGCGACATGACACAGCGCAAAACGCAGCATGATCGCACCTCAATTTCCCAGTGAAATTTAGCACGATTCAGACAAAAAGACTACCTTTTGTTTTTGCGCCGTAGCTCTGCCAGCACCTAGGGAAAACTAGCAAACCTATACATTTCTGAAAACTAGACACCCAGGGCAATTCAGGATGGGGTGACTCGTCTGCCTACCCCTAGGTTTTGTTACCCAGAATCCCTTACAAACATAAAAATTTGACCAAAAAAACACATTTTCCTCACATTTCTGTGGTGGAAAGTTCTGGAATCTGCGTGGATCAACAAATTTTCACCCACCCAGCGTGCCCCCAGGTCTCCCGAAAAAAATGGTACCTCACTTGCGTGGGTAGGCATAGTGGCTGCGACATGAAACCGCGCAAAACGCAGCATGGTCGCACCTCAATTTCCCAGTGAAATTTAGCACGATTCGGACAAAAAGACTACCTTTTGTTTTTACGCCATAGCTCTGCCAGCACCTAGGGAAAACTAGCAAACCTATACATTTCTGAAAACTAGACACCCAGGGCAATTCAGGATGGGGTGACTCGTCTGCCTACCCCCAGGTTTTGTTACCCAGAATCCCTTACAAACATAAAAATTTGACCAAAAAAACACATTTTCCTCACATTTCTGTGGTGGAAAGTTCTGGAATCTGCGTGGATCAACAAATTTCCACCCACCCAGCGTGCCCCCAGGTCTCCCGAAAAAAATGATACCTCACTTGCGTGGGTAGGCATAGTGGCTGCGACATGAAACAGCGCAAAACGCAGCATGGTCGCACCTCAATTTCCCAGTGAAATTTTGCACAATTCTGACAAAAAGACTACCTTTTGTTTTTGCGCCGTAGCTCTGCCAGCACCTAGGGAAAACTAGCAAACCTATACATTTCTGAAAACTAGACACCCAGGGCAATTCAGGATGGGGTGACTCGTCTGCCTACCCCCAGGTTTTGTTACCCAGAATCCCTTACAAACATAAAAATGTGACCAAAAAAACACATTTTCCTCACATTTCTGTGGTGGAAAGTTCTGGAATCTGCGTGGATCAACAAATTTCCACCCACCCAGCGTGCCCCCAGGTCTCCCGAAAAAAATGGTACCTCACTTGCGTGGGTAGGCATAGTGGCTGCGACATGAAACAGCGCAAAACGCAGCATGGTCGCACCTCAATTTCCCAGTGAAATTTTGCACGATTCGGACAAAAAGACTACCTTTTGTTTTTGCGCCGTAGCTCTGCCAGCACCTAGGGAAAACTAGCAAACCTATACATTTCTGAAAACTAGACACCCAGGGCAATTCAGGATGGGGTGACTCGTCTGCCTACCCCCAGGTTTTGTTACCCAGAATCCCTTACAAACATAAAAATGTGACCAAAAAAACACATTTTCCTCACATTTCTGTGGTGGAAAGTTCTGGAATCTGCGTGGATCAACAAATTTCCACCCACCCAGCGTGCCCCCAGGTCTCCCGAAAAAAATGGTACCTCACTTGCGTGGGTAGGCATAGTGGCTGCGACATGAAACAGCGCAAAACGCAGCATGGTCGCACCTCAATTTCCCAGTGAAATTTTGCACGATTCGGACAAAAAGACTACCTTTTGTTTTTGCGCCGTAGCTCTGCCAGCACCTAAGGAAACCTAGCAAACCTATACATTTTTGAAAACTAGACACCCAGGGGAATTCAGGATGGGGTGACTCGTCTGCCTACCCCCAGGTTTTGTTACCCAGAATCCCTTGAAAACATAAATATTTGACCAAAAAAACACATTTTCCTCACATTTCTGTGGTGGAAAGTTCTGGAATCTGCGTGGATCAACAAATTTCCACCCACCCAGCGTGCCCCCAGGTCTCCCGAAAAAAATGGTACCTCACTTGCGTGGGTAGGCATAGTGGCTGCGACATGAAACAGCGCAAAACGCAGCATGGTCGCACCTCAATTTCCCAGTGAAATTTTGCACGATTCTGACAAAAAGACTACCTTTTGTTTTTGCGCCGTAGCTCTGCCACCACCTAGGGAAAACTAGCAAACCTATACATTTCTGAAAACTAGACACCCAGGGCAATTCAGGATGGGGTGACTCGTCTGCCTACCCCCAGGTTTTGTTACCCAGAATCCCTTACAAACATAAAAATGTGACCAAAAAAACACATTTTCCTCACATTTCTGTGGTGGAAAGTTCTGGAATCTGCGTGGATCAACAAATTTCCACCCACCCAGCGTGCCCCCAGGTCTCCCGAAAAAAACGGTACCTCACTTGCGTGGGTAGACATAGTGGCTGAAACAGGAAACGGTTCAAATCGTACGGTGGTGAATTAACATTACCTTATTGCAAAACTACCTTGATTTTGGGGGGGGGGGATCTGAATTTGTGGCCCGGGGCTCGGTGGTATTCTTTGCAAAGTAGCAAACCTAAACAGTTCTGAAAACTAGACACCCGGGGGAGTCCAGGGAGGTATGGCATGCATGGGTCCCCCAATGTTTTCCTACCCAGAACTCTCTGCAAACCTTAAAATTAGGTAAAAATTGCACTTTTCCAAACTTTTTGGCGTGGGATCGCCGTGCCGGCAAAAAAGTCGTACCACCCTGCGTTCCCCTTGTTCTCCCGAGTAAAAGGATACCTCACTTGTGTGGGTGCCCCAAAGTAGAACACCCCAAAAATGAATTTTGAAAATGGTAGTTTTTACTCACATTTACGTTTTACAAATTAAGCACCCCAGCCTAAGTCACTTGCCTTTGGCCCACCCACACAAGTGAGGTATCATTTTACTCGGGAGAACAAGGGAAACGCTGGGTGGTAGGACATTTGTTCCGGCAGCGAGATCCCACCCAAAAAAGTATGGAAAAGTTGGTTTTTGGACCAAAATTTCAGGTTTGCAGGGGTTTCTGGGTAGGAAAACATTGGGGGACCCACGCATGCCATACCACCCTGGACTCCCCCGGGTGTCTAGTTCTCAGAACTGTTTGGGTTTGGTAGTTTCCAAAGATGCCTGCCAAGCCCCGGGCCAAAAGCTCAGGTGACCCCCTCAAAAAATAAGATTATTTGGCTAAAGGTAATGTTTTCGTCTCCACAGTATGAATTGGGCCTTTTCCTAAAGCAGCCGCTATGCCTACCCACGCAAGTGAGGTACCATTTTTATCGGGAGACCTTGGGGAACGCTGGGTGGGAGGTAATTTGTGTGAGCCCAGTGATGCCACGCTTTCCCACACTAAAACGTGTGAAAAAAAAAGATTTTTTCCAAGCAAAAAATGAGGTTTGCAAGGGATTCTGGGTAAAGGAACGTTGGAGGATCCACGCAAGCCATACCTCCTTGGAAGCCCCCGGGTGTCTACTTTTCAGAAATGTGTGGGTTTGGTAGGTTTCCCTAGATGGCTGTCTCGCACGGGGCCAAAAACCCGGGTAACCCCTCTTGCAAAAGCTGGTGGACATGAATTCTCCAGCTTTTGCAAGAGGGGTTACCTGGGTTTCTGGCCCCGTGCGAGACAGCCATCTAGGGAAACCTACCAAACCCACACATTTCTGAAAAGTAGACACCCGGGGGAGTCCAGGGAGGTATGGCATGCGTGGGTCCCCCAATGTTTTCCTACCCAGAACTCCTTGCAAACCTTAATTAGGTAAAAATAGCACTTTTACAAAAATTTTGCCGTGGGATCGCCGTGCCGGCAAAAATGTCCTACCACCCAGCGTTCCCCTTGTTCTCCCGAGTAAAAGGGTACCTCACCTTAACAGAGTTACTCAAAAGACAAACATTCAAGCACGGCTATCTATTCCTCAAAGACACACACATACAGGTTGGATTTGGCACGAGGGCGAGTGATGGTTCAGTATATAAAATTTTATTAACAAGATATTTCAAAAAAATGAAATGCTCTATCAATAAATAAATGCATAAAAACCGAACTAATGACTCGCAACTCGTGAGCTTGAAAGCCACGACAAGGCACCAACCGTTTTACAGGCCATTCACGCACCTTTCATACCTGATACAAACAAGACCACTGACACCATCTGGAATAAAAGCAACACATTACAACAATCACAATAAGGGACAAGGTACACCCTAATGCAGAAAGAGAAAAAAAACAATTATTACTGCACACCCATCTAATCCGCAAGCACACACACATACTGGTTGGATTTGGCACGAGGGTGAGTGATGATTCAGTACACACAATTGTATACGCAAGTAATTTCACAAAAATGAAATACACTGTGTATAATTGCAAGTATGATAAACTGAACCACTGACTCACAGCTCGTGAGCTGTAAAGCCACGTCAAGGCACCAACCTCTTTACAGGCCATTCATACACCTTTCGTACGTGTGACACATTCAAAACATTCACACCGCCAGCCGCGGACCCATCACATTTCAACACTCACACCAGCAAACAGCGCCATTCAAGGGCCCATCACTTTCACACGCCCACATTTCTGACACTGGAACTACACAAATTGATGGACTGCGTGGAGTGTCACTCAACAAGCAGTGTGTGCAGTGACCAACAGAAAGTAACTACTCACACACCGCCAGCCGAGCGCCAGTCCACCCACACCACCAGCCAAGCACCAGACCATGCACACCGCCAGCCAAACACTCAGCGCACACCACCAGCCAAGCGCCTCTCCACGCACACCGCCAGCCAAGCACCACTCCGTGCACAGACAGCTAAACACCGCTCCACGCACACCCTCCAGCCAAGTACCACTCCGCAAACACCACCAGCCAAGCGCCACTCCACACACACTGCCAGCCAAGCACCATTCCACACACACTGCCAGCAAAGCACCATTCCACACACACTGCCAGCCAAGCACCACTCCACACACACCGCCAGCCAAGCAGCACTCCACACACACCGCCAGCCAAGCACCACTCCACACACACCGCCAGCCAAGCACCACTCCACACACACCGCCAGCCAAGCACCACTCCACACACACCGCCAGCCAAGCACCAGTCCACACACACCGCCAGCCAAGCACCACTCCACACACACCATCAGCCAAACACCACTCCATGCACAGACAGCCAAGTACCACTCCACGAACACCACCAGCCAAGCGCCACTCCACACACACCGCCAGCAAAGCACCACTCCGTGCACAGACAGCCAAGCACCACTCCACACACACCGCCAGCCAAGCACCACTCCACACACACCGCCAGCCAAGCACCACTCCACACACACCGCCAGCCAAGCGCAACTCCACACACACCGCCAGCCAAGCACCAGCCGGCACACACCACAAACACATTTAGAATTCTTTTTTTGAAAATGACACTAAACAAATGGAGATACCTACAAATCAGGTAACACAAATTCTTAAAATAAAAACTTTGCACTAATGCCAATCCTTGAAACAAACTAAAAATGTTTTACAGAATGCAGACCAAGCAATTCACTTTACAGCTCAATCAAACTCCCAATAGTTCTTTTGCGTGTGGTACGATTTAAAACAAGCTGACATACACAATGCAGGCTTAGAAGGACAGTCAGGACAGTATATACGAGACTCCTTCCGCACGCCTCTTCGCCAACAGACTCTGCATCTTCTAGTCGGAAAGTCTCTAGCAGTAGTGGAAGGAATAGATTCAGGAAAGTGGCGATCTTGCAATCTAGCCACTTCCTCCACCACTCCAAATCTAGGAACACTTGCCTGCTGCACAAGTACAAGGCTGCCTATTATAGACTCCTGAAACTTAAGAAAAGTCATCTTCGTCCCAGGACAAGACTTCTGGTACACAACGAAAGCATTAAATGATGCCAAGTGGAACAGATGGATAGCCAACTTCTTGTACCAAACGTAAGCCTTTCGAAGAGCAGCATAAGGTTCCAACCTCTGATCTACTCTGTCAACACCACCCATGAACTTATTGTAAGCTACAATGCACACAGGTTTGCGCACTTCAGCACCCTGACCCCAAACAGGCACAGGTACAGTACTTTCATCGTGGATAGTAGTCAGCATGTACACATCTCTCTTGTCTGAATACTTCACAGCTAAAAGCTCCCCACATCGCAATGCCGTAGACTGTCCCCGCACAAGCCTTTTGCAAACAAGTTCCTTTGGGAAACCTTTACGGTTACTGCGCATTGTGCCACAAGCAACAGTGCCCACTTTGGCCAACTCCTTGAACAACTGCACACCAGTGTAGAAGTTATCTACATATAAATGATGGCCTTTGTTAAATAATCCTCTACCTAGTTCCCACACAATTTTCTCAGTTACTCCAAAAGTAGAAGGACAACCGGGAGGGTTAATGCGGGACTCCTTACCAGTGTACACCCTGAAATTGTAGACATATCCAGTCTCACTGTCACACAGCATATACAGTTTGATTCCATAGCGTGACCTCTTACTAGGAATGTATTGCCTAAAAACCAAGCGGCCCTTGAACAACACCAAAGACTCATCCACTGCAATTTCTTTACCAGGGACAAAAATCTCAGAAAAACGATCAACAAAGTGATCAAGGACAGGCCGAATTTTAAACAAACGGTCACAATCAGGGTGATCGCGTGACAACGCTAAACTATTATCAGCAAAATGCATCATCCGAAGAAGAAGCGTATACCGATCACGACTTATGACTGCTGGAAATACAGCTGTTACCATCAAGGGACTAGTGGACCAATATGAAGTAATTGATGACTTCCTTATCAAGCCCATCAAAAAAGTTAATCCCAGAAACTTCTTCATCTCTTCAACATTGGTGGGAGTCCACCGGATTGCTCTACAATAGGGCTTAAGGCTGGCACTGTTGGCCCTCAAATATTGTTCTGCATATAAATTGGTTTGCTCAACAATCTTTTGCAAAAACACATCGTCAAAAAACAACTGAAAAAAATTAATTGGCAGAAAATTCTCTGTATTCACTCTACACCCAGGAACACCAGTGAACTCTGGCAATGCCGGCTGCACCAAGCCAGGGGGAACCCAGAGGCCATCCCTATCAACGGGGGGAGCAGCCACCCCAGCCTGCAGCACCGAAACATCTTGCTGCTGTTCTCCAACGGGAAGCCTAACAGCCACAGATACTTCTGGCTGCACAACACCAACAGAAGACGTAGCATCCCCAGAGGGCTCTTCCTGCACTACACCAACGGGAAGCCCAGCAGCCTGAGATGCTTCTTGCTGCACTACACCACCGGGAAACCCAGCAGGCCCAGATGCCTCTTGCCGCTCTACACCAATGGGAAGCCTAACAGCCCCAGATGCCTCTTGCTGCACTACACGAGCAGGAAGACGAAAAGCACCAGATGCCCCTTTGCGCACCACAGCAATGTGAAGCCTTTTGGGTGCAGGCTCCAGCCCACATGCCTCTTGCCGACGTAAAAAGAAAGGAAACCTTGCGGCCCTAGGCAGCAGCACAGGTGCCTCTTGGCCCACTACCGGCAACACAATGTCCTCCTGTACCATAGGCCCTTCATCAGCACTAGAAGAAGAGTCATCATCCGATGATGATGATTCCATGCGAAGAGAAAACTCACTGCCTGAATCTTCTGCCACTTCCTGGGAGTCCGAATCGGACTCAGACTCTGAACCATGGTCCGAGGAAGACTCAAAAAGCAAACCAAGAACCTGCTGAGCAGTAATCCTGCGACTAGCCATTATCCTTACAAAGCAAGAAGACTGCACACACAAGTGAACAACAACCTACACTGTGCAAAGTAAGAAGTAAACAAGGTAAGGCTTTCACTAAAAGATAAATACAATCCAAAACAATTTCACTCTTACAAAATATAGCTACACTCACCAGCACCTACTCTGTTGAGACACAGCGAAAAGAAATGAAATCCCACTAGAAAGAAAAAAAGAAATGACATTAGAAAACAAAGTGCACATCAAACACTAATCCTGAAAAAAAAAACACAGAGCCACACAAACTGCTAGAGGTACAACCTTTTTCAAAAAGACAAACATCAAGGAGAAGTAGTACAAAATACATTCACTTACCAAGCACAAGCAACTACACAAGCTGCAAACAGACACGCAACCTACAACAATCCAAACAGCAAAAGCCTGGAACAAGACAAAAATAGAGAAGAAAAAAAAATTACTACCACATTTCACAAACAATATAACAATTAAAAAAACAACACACAAATTTGCCCCCCAAATTAAAATTCGGCCAGATGGGCCATCAATTAGGGCTTAGACCAAATGAGATTAGATGAGTTTTAACATCAAGACACTGGATAATTTTTTGAATTTTTGTAAAGTGCCTGACCACTTTGGTGCCAGTCAGTCTTTTGCTACTACCAGTACCCATATCACACAGGGGCAGTAAGGACATTCATACACCTTTTGTACGTGTGACACATACAAAACATTCACACCGCCAGCCGCCCATCACTTTCACACGCCCACATATCTGACATAGCAACTACAGAAAATGATGGACTGCGTAGAGTGTCACTCAACTAGCAGTGTGTGTAGTGACCAACAGAAAGTAACTACTCACACACCGCCAGCAGAGTTCCAGTCCACCCACACCACCATCCAAGCACCAGACCATGCACACCGCCAGCCAAACCCCACTCAGCGCACACCGACAGCCAAGTACCACTCCACGCACACCATCCAGCCAAGTACCACTCCCCACACACCGCCAGCCAAACACCACTCCCCACACACCGCCAGCCAAACACCACTCCACACACACCGCCAGCCAAGCAGCACTCCGTGCACAGACAGCAAAGTAGCACTCCAGCACACCACCAGCCAAGCGCCACTCCACACACACCGCCAGCCAAGCAGCACTCCGTGCACAGACAGCAAAGTAGCACTCCACGCACACCACCAGCCAAGCGCCACTCCACACACACCGCCAGCCAAGCAGCACTCCGTGCACAGACAGCAAAGTAGCACTCCACGCACGCCACCAGCCAAGCGCCACTCAACACACACCTCCAGCCAAGCAGCACTCCACGCACACCACCAGCCAAGCGCCACTCAACACACACCTCCAGCCAAGCAGCACTCCGTGCACAGACAGCAAAGTAGCACTCCACGCACACCACCAGCCAAGCGCCACTCCACACACACCGCCAGCCAAGCAGCACTCCGTGCACAGACAGCAAAGTAGCACTCCACGCACACCACCAGCCAAGCGCCACTCCACACACACCGCCAGCCAAGCAGCACTCCGTGCACAGACAGCAAAGTAGCACTCCACGCACACTAACAGCCAAGCGCCACTCCACACACACCGCCAGCCAAGCACCACTCCGTGCACAGACAGCAAAGTAGCACTCCACGCACACCACCTGCCAGGCGCCACTCCACAAGCACCACCAGCCAAGCACCACTCACCGCCAGCCAAGCACCATCCAGCCAAGCGCCACTCCACACACACCGCCAGCCAAGCAGCACTCCGTGCACAGACAGCAAAGTAGCACTCCACGCACACCACCAGCCAAGCGCCACTCCACACACACCGCCAGCCAAGCAGCACTCCGTGCACAGACAGCAAAGTAGCACTCCACGCACACTAACAGCCAAGCGCCACTCCACACACACCGCCAGCAAAGCACCACTCCGTGCACAGACAGCAAAGTAGCACTCCACGCACACCACCTGCCAAGCGCCACTCCACAAGCACCACCAGCCAAGCACCACTCACCGCCAGCCAAGCACCATCCAGCCAAGCGCCACTCCACACACACCGCCAGCCAAGCGCCACTCCACACACACCGCCAGCCAAGCAGCACTCCGTGCACAGACAGCAAAGTAGCACTCCACGCACACCACCAGCCAAGCGCCACTCCACACACACCGCCAGCCAAGCAGCACTCCGTGCACAGACAGCAAAGTAGCACTCCACGCACACCACCAGCCAAGCGCCACTCCACACACACCGCCAGCCAAGCAGCACTCCGTGCACAGACAGCAAAGTAGCACTCCACGCACAACACCAGCCAAGCACCACTCCACACACACCACCAGCCAAGCAGCACTCCGTGCACAGACAGCAAAGTAGCACTCCACGCACACCACCAGCCAAGCGCCACTCCACACACACCACCAGCCAAGCAGCACTCCGTGCACAGACAGCAAAGTAGCACTCCACGCACACCACCAGCCAAGCGCCACTCCACACACACCGCCAGCCAAGCAGCACTCCGTGCACAGACAGCCAAGTACCACTCTACACACACCACCAGCCAAGCGCCACTCCACACACACCGCCAGCCAAGCACCACTCTGTGCATAGATAGCCAAGTACCCCTCCACGCACACCGCCAGCCAAACACCACTCCACACACACCGCCAGCCAAGCACCACTCTGTGCATAGATAGCCAAGTACCCCTCCACACACACCGCCAGCCAAGCAGCACTCCGTGCACAGACAGCCAAGTACCACTCCACACACACCGCCAGCCAAGCACCGCTCCACGCACACCATCCAGCCAAGTACCACTCCCCACACACACCACCAGCAAACATGCCCAAGGGGTCGCTTCCTAAAAACTTTGTGTTAGTGGGCATTTTCCGCCCCCCCTGGGGGCAAAACGGCAAAAAAAACAGGCCGATTTGCCCCCAGGGTGGACAGAAAAACAAAAACACAATCATGTCCACCTGGAAGCGACCCTTACCCAAGGGGTCGCTTCCCAAAACAAACACATTGCCCCAACAAAAATCCCTGGTTCTAGTGGGTAATTTCTGCCCCCCCTGGGGGCAAAACGGCCGAAAAACGGGCCGATTTCCCCCCAGGGGGGGCAGAAAAACGAAAACATACTCAGACCCCACCTGGAAGCGACCCTTGCCCAAGGGGTCGCTTCCTAAAAACTAAAATTACATCCCTGGTGTCTAGTGGGCATTTTCTGTCCCCCCTGGGGGCAAAACGGCAAAAAAAAACGGGCCGATTTGCCCCCAGGGGGGACAGAAAAACGTAAACAAAATAAATGGCCGCCATCTTTGTACAAATCTATATCCCTGGTGCTAGTGGGGAATTTCTGCCCCCCCTGGGGGCAAAACGGCCGAAAAAACGGGCCGATTTCCCCCCAGGGGGGGCAGAAAAACGAAAACATATTGCCAGCCAGCCTGGAAGTGACCCTTGCCCAAGGGGTCACTTCCTAAAAACTAAAAGTATATCCCTGGTGTCTAGTGGGGGCATTTCCGCCGCACAATCGCGACGCTGTGCGCGATCGTGAGGCAGAAATGCCCTGCAAAGAGACATCAGGGGAAAGGAAAATCTCTTTCCTCTCCCCTGATGCCTCTTCGCTGCCCCAAACCCCCGCCGGAGTCCCAAAACCTACCTTCTTCTGAAGCGCGCAGGAAGCAAATGGCTTCCCGAGCGCTGGGAATCCCTGATGATGTCAGCGCGCGCTGTGCGCGCTGACGTCATCAGGGATTACCAGGGGGGGGGGGCGGGGGCGGCAGCGGAAGCTCTTCCACTGCCGCCCCCAGGAAAACAACGACGATCAGAGAGCCTCGGGGGGAGCGCCAGCGCTTCCCCCGAGGGTGGGGCTGATGACGAGCTGGCCTTGTCATCCGCGCAGGACAGGTAAGCGCGATGACGAGCCCAGCTCGTCATTAGCCCCGAAGGGGTTAAAGACCATGTTCAAGTGTATCATTCCATGGTATATGCTTGTATATTTTTCTGTCACATATAAAACTTTACAAACTCTACCAGCAAAGTTTAAAAATTATCTTCCAGCGCCATATTCTGCACAACTAAATCTACATTGTTCATATACTATGTGGTTTTCAGACCAAACAGAAAGCACACACTGTTTACATTGCACCTCACATGTTACTTATGAATCTGAATGGCATGGGACTTGTAAATAAGGAGTCCAGTGGTAAATAACAACCTTTGACCATAGCAAGGACGTTGCCAACTATTCAGTACTACAGCATATACTGTATAATTTGGGACATCGCACATTTTTTTATTTCAGCAATATAAAGATTTCTGGTGGCTACTTCTGCCTGTAGATTCCTCACCTGGTAAATAGTATCCCCAAGCCAGAAGACTGAATACTGAAACTTTGAGCACTCCTCTCCCATGCCTGTAGGGGCTACAGACTGCATCTCAGCACTGGAAACAATACTGATGTGACTCCACTGAAGCCAAAATGCAACCCCCTATGACGTCCCTTCCATTTTTGCCACACACTTTGATGTGGATCCAGAGCTGCTTCTCCTTGGTTTTTGTCACGTTCGCTGAGAATACTTCTGAGCAGTGCTTCTGGGATATCACTAAAAAAAGTTTTAATACTTACCCCTGCTTGTTGTGCCTTGGACCAAGGCCCAATTTGAGGTCCTATGAGCAGTGTCACTGCATGAACCCCAAGACTGTAAAGGAGCACTGCCCAAAGCTCTTCACGGGCTGCCCCAACAGTCTGACTCAGTGTTGTTTGGCTCTAGGTCTCCGTCCATTTCTCATTCCTCACCATCTTCCAGGTCCTCCAGAGAAAACAAGGAACCACAGCAAGAAGAGGAAGCATGGATGGGATTTGCCTCAATGTTAATCAACATCTCTGGGTATTTCACCGCAGCATACTACTCCTTCAGCAGAGTTGTATAAATACTTTATTTCTGTCAGAGGCCATAAAAGTAGCATGTAAAACCCAACATTAAAAACGTATTATCATTGTTGCTGTACCATACATCTCTTAGTTTCAGAGGGATTCTAAACATAATATCCCTCTTGTATCATACCAAAACAGAAGTAATGAACAGTAAAACAAGACCATAGACAAAAACCTTGAAATGGTCTGTCATGAACTATGGCGGATTTATACACATTCTTTGACCCTGATTCCCAATTAAATACTTCAAAATCATGACGCATACAAGATAAAAGCAACATTATCAGCATAGTTCCACTGTATATTGCACTTAATACCTCTCTCACTTCAGGATTGCTTAGAATGAGATGAACCAAGAAGCTGTCCTCTTGGACAGATCCAGCGAATGCCACTGGGTCTTCTATTGTAGCATGTTAGTATGACTCAGTGTGATGCGGTAGGAACATATTATCAACATGGTAACTGGAGTGCAAATCCAAAATGGAAGGACCATTATAAGCAATAAAAAATAAGAAGCTAAAACCATAAACCGTGAAACTGGGTATCCTAGGAATGCACTCCTTAATAAGGCTCTGATTGATGCAGTAGCCTCAGCTTAGCGAATGTGTGGCTCAAGAAAAAGCAATTTTATACATGTGTGAAAGGGAGTAGCTAGAATCATGGACCGGCTCTTTCAGTTCAAATTCTGCAACACCTTGAGGATAATAAAACCGGTTATTATGGCGCTGGTGACCCAGATGGAAACTCCCAAAAGCCATAGAGCATTATGCTTTAAAGACACCTACCCGGCAGCCTTGCCAAGTCTTGCTGACCTTATCCTCCATGCACTAAGGAAGTATCCAGTTGTGGCGAAAGTAAGATGCTATGAAGTGTCACATTTAAAGACCCTACATGTCTCCCAGTAATGCTCTTTTTTTTACCCTGGCCCCTACTTCTTCAGGTAGTGCCAGTGGGGCATGCCAAAGTTCTTCCATTTTGATAATACAGCAGAGAGACTAATTGTTACAAAGCCATGGCATTGGGGACTTTCCATCGAGCTTTATAGGCTCTACTAGGGTATCCCGATAGATAAATAGCTCAGGTACTGTCCAAATGCGTAGCCAGAATTTCTGCATTTTAAAAGAGGCAAAAACAATCCTTTGCAGTGATGTATCAAGGCGAATAGATACAATGGGAGAGCTTGGCGGCAAGTTAAAGACTATTCTAATAAATTAATTTCGGCTTTGCACAAGAGGAACGGGATCAGCACTTTCCCTGAGCTCTACTCCATAAGAGGCCCCGTTGACGGCTGTAGCCCTATATACTTCGAGCACTGGTGAGATTGCGCCACATGAGGTAGCTTTCAATTTCCTCAATATGACAGATCTGTTTGAGTATTTTCACTTTTCGACATTTGCGTCCCCCAAGAATCACTATCAGTCAATCTGACACTTTATCAAAACATGTGACCTGCTCAATGGTTTTTCCTTCATTAAACATCTTTCCCCTACGGGAGTGGTAGGGTCTAATTGCCAATAATTTTGTTTTGACAGTGTTCATCTCAAGCCCGCTCTCCACAATGAGGGACATTTATCCAGGAAGGCCTGCAAGCCCATGGGTGTTCTGGACAGCAACAGTATCATCCGTGAACATGAGCACAGGGAAGCTCACACCTGCCGATTTTGGGGCATCCTGCTTGCAGTCTGATAGCCAATCGAGTACACCTCTAATATACAAGCTGAAGAGATTAGGGGCAAGGACCCAGCCCTGTTTTACACCTCACCTAATTAGAATTCTACCTGTGAGATCTTCATCCTAGTACCATCGCACCTCGGCATAAGTTAGGGAATGTAGTCCAATTAGGATTCCTAGAAGATCGCCCAAATTCCTATTCTCCCTTAGGGCCCTGCATAGGTTTTCACTGGGGATGAGGTCAAAGGCGACTCTCAGGTCTATAAATGTCCCATGAAGATGTTCCCGTTACAGATCAATGTATTTCCAGCTTATTATCTTAAAGCAGAGCACCTGCTCTATGGTGCTGACCTTGCTTCTGACCCCTGCTTGGGTGTCTGAAAAGATGTGATAATTGTTTGAGTCAGCTGAGTCATCCACAAACCTCTGCTCTGTCTCCACCAGTTTTGCCACTCCTAGTTCTAAGGACTTTCCTAGCCCCACTGCTACTGGGTTACCTTGAATTCCCTGCACCACAAGCTTATCCAGCCCTGTTTCTCCAGACCAAAGTGGAAATGTTGTGGTTTGCCACTGTCGTCCCTGGTGTGACTTTAGGCCCAATGGGACCATTAAAGTCTCTGCTTGAAGTTGCACCAGCAGACACCAAACTCCATCCCCAATAGGGCTGACTGCAACTTTTCTTCCATTTGGAACTTATATTGACCCCCTGCATTGATGACCGCACTGGTGGCTCCACTAATGTCTCCACTGGACAAGCCAGCAACAAAAAAAGTGAAAACCCTTCGGTTTAAGAGAAAGGCCTAAAAGGGTATAGAGGAGGAGAGATACAGAAAGGAACATGCAGCTTCTTTCCATCAATTCTGGCACACCATGCACAACTTATTCAGACTCTTGCGGAGGCCAAGGGCGGCACACCCTGACACTGATGGCAGCAGCAAAAATGGTCTTTCTGCTGCAACCCCATCCCCCTTTACGGCAGAATTCTGGACCTCAAAGTGTCAGTTGGCTCGACATTTCGCCTAGCATTGATATTGCTCCCCCTATTGCTGGTGCCAGAGGAGGTACACTGACACAGATGACCGCAGAGAAATGGTCAGTCTGCTGCCACCTCCATCCTCCGTTATGACAGATATCTTGGCACTGCAAAGCATCAGTGGGCTGGACATTTCCCCTGACATTCATATTGCTCCATCCCCCAATTCTCACCTCCCTCCCCAGTCTCCCAATATCTTCTAGGCGAGACTCCGTGCACCCTTCCCTGGAGTGCCTCCAGTACCAAACAAAATCTGCAAAATTTGGGGGCAGTCTTTCTGGCCCATCTTCCTGTTGGGAAATCAAAAATGTTGCAGACCATGGGTAAAAGAGGTTTTTCTTCCTTAAAGTGACCTGCCTCTTGGATAGATGCACCCACATTCTATGGGACATCGCAGCTATGGCAGTGCCAAATCTGCTGAACCCCCTAACTGTCCGTTTTGCGAAGGAAGTCCCTGATGTCTAGGATGCATCCAGACACCTCATTTGAGCTTGGCTCCACACAGCTAACTCAGTGGCTAGGGCCAAGGGCTCTTCGGTAGCCCTAGGTGGACATGCCTGGCTCAGGTCTATGGGCTTCATGGGATATCCAAGTCTTGTTCATTTACATGTCCTTCGATGGAGGCTGCCTCTTTGGAGGCAAAGCTGACGCATCTCTTGAGAGGTTTAAAACTGCGAGGGCTTCTCTCCAATTGTATGGTCACCGCAAGGGACTACAGGCAGTTTAGCAAATTTCAAGACACCTGTAAAGGTTTTCAGTTCCATCAAAGCCAACCCTCTCAGCCATTCCAGCAGCAGCAAAACCCCCTTGTAGGCCAGTATAAGGACAGAGACCAAGAAATATGTTTTCAGACATAGTAACTTTCTCCTTCTACTCTTCTTCCTGAGCCCCACAATGGGTCCAGGGATGGCGAAGACAGCGAAGATAGCAGAAGATCGAAAGATGATGCATCGCGAACACTTTACTACATTGACCAGAGTCCTTAGGGGCGACACCGCCGGTGTGTGAGTAGTGTGCGACCCCACCCCCATTTGTAACTTTAAAGCTCCCTTGAGCAGCGGGCTGACGAGCCTGGGATCCGCACCTACGCGCCTGAGTGGTACTATACCTGGCAGATATTGGCAGCCATCGGCAACCCCATTACACGGCCTATCCCTGCTGATGAGGGGTAATACCCCGAAACACGTGTCCAGGGATGGCGAAGACAGCGAAGATAGCAGAAGATCGAAAGATGATGCATCGCGAACACTTTACTACATTGACCAGAGTCCTTAGGGGCGACACCGCCGGTGTGTGAGTAGTGTGCGACCCCACCCCCATTTGCCACAATGGAATCTGCTTGCTTTCCCCCCAAAGGAGCATTTGCAACCCATGGGAGATTCAGTATCTTTCTAAAGCGCTGGAAGGCCATAACTTTGGACTAATGGGCTCTTCATAATTCTGAAAAAGGGAATACCTTACCCTCGCAGCAGTCCACTCCCCATATCCCGCCCCTATATTCCCTTTCAGTGGAGGATCATCTTCAGATTCTGCAGCAGGAATTGGCAGTCCTGCTGCAGGAAGGAGTGGTAGAGTTGGTACCAAAGCAGGAAAAGAGAAGAGGTGCCGCACTCTGTACTTCCTGGTTCCCAAGAAGGATGAAGGTGTTCATCTGATCCTAGATACCAAGCTCTTGAAATTAATCTCCAGTAGGAATGCTACATTGAAGCATTTAGGGATTGTCAGATGTTCTTTGTATAGAAGTGTGTCTATGCATGGAATAGTTTGAGATGCCGTCCCAGGCTCATTGTCTTGACCGTGAAAACAGAGTACTGAATACTGTCCCTCAACTTTGTTGAATGCGTTTTTCCACATTCAATCATGCAGTTATACAGGAAGTACCTGAGCTTTGTGGTTAACTCCACTCACTACCAATTCATGGATCTCCCGTTCGAACTGACCTTAGCACCTCAAGTGTTCAAAAGGGTAATGGCAGTGGTCCTGACCCATCTCGAAAGAGCAGGAAACTTCATATTCCCATACTGGAAGGACTGACTGCCTGAAAGCTGGCTACTCAGAGATTACATTGTACACCTTGCAATAAACGGAATCTCTGCTGTTCAGCTTGAGCTTTTTCATTAGGGTGCCCAAGCCCCTCCTAGAGCCTTTTCAGAGCCTCCTGTTCTTAGGGACAGTACTGGACATGACCTCGTTTTGACCTTGCTCTCTTATCCTGTGGATCCGAGACATTCGGGATTTGATTCAGGTGTTTCAAGAGGGGGCTTGGATTCCAGTCCTGACCGTCCTCTGCCTGCTAGGTCTGCTGGTTTCCAGCATCCTTCTGGTCGTGCACACTTGCACACTAGGGCTTTCCAGTGGTATCTCTGCAGGTAGTTGATCCATCACGGGAGGGATCTAGCCATTGTCATCACTATTAGTTTCATGATCTGCTGGTAGTACAAGAAAAGACAAAGAAAAAGGGTGTTTTCCCATCACAACCAATATAACCTGGGCAATAGATATAAAACACAAAGTTGTGGTATGACGTAGGGACAAATTGATGTGCAATACAATAGATCGTGAATGAAACAACCAATTTTCACTGGACAATTAATTTAATTCAGCCAAAATCAATTTATTTTTTAATACCCTAAACCGGTCTATGCCTACAATTTCACTCTGTTATTTCTTACTCTTTGATTCAATAAAATAACATATGCAACCATAATTATATACACAGAATTATATACAACCACATTATGAAATGTTCCGATGCCACATATTCCTACTTTTTTCATTCCATAAGGGAATGTATTGTCCTTTCATTGCTCTTTACTTTTTAAATCCTTTTGTTTCTTCTTGTTTCCTTTTTACTCTGAAGGAGGTGGTTACATAAAAGGTGCAGATGTTATTCCACTTAGAGGTAGCCTGGCACAATGCAGCGCATCTAAATTGATGATCGATGAAGAGGCATCTGTCCCAGAGGATACTTTCTATTATTCACTAGCCGTGGGGTGGGATGCTCATCTAGGGGAACTGGAGGTTGGAGGCTTCTGGTCTCCAGAGAAGCAGGTTTTTATCAACCTGTTCGAACTGAAGGTGATTTGATTGGTGCACAAGTCTGTCCTCCCTTCAGGCTGTCCAGATCTTGACAAACAATACAACTAACATGTAGTACATCAACAAGTAGAAAGAATTGGTTTATCTATTTCCCTGTTGAGAATTGGGGCTCTGGGAGTGGATGCACCAGGTTGGGGTCTTGCTGATAGCGAATCATTTGGCTGCGTTTCTAAATAGCAGAGCCTACAGCCTAAGTCAGCATCATCTTGCTAACCATGACTAGAGTCTCTATCCGGCGGTTGTACAGAACATCTTTGTCCTGCGGGGAACCCCCCCATATGGATCTCTTTGCCATTTAAAGAAAGGCCATTGTCTACAGTTCTCCCCTCCAGTAACTGCTGCAGGGGTTAGGGGAAGGGGATGAGTTTAGATTGAGGTGAAACTTTCAACTGCACTGCACGTTTTCTCCCACTCACTTGCTTCCTCAGGTTCTGAGGAAGATTCACCAGGATCAGGCCAAAGTCATTCTAATTGCCCAGGACTGGCCAGAAGGGAGTGGAACGCGGACCTTGTGCACCTCTCCCTGTGTTCCCTACTATATTTTCCTCTCGGGGTAGACCTCCTCTCCCGGCAGACCTCCTCTCCCAATTGGAGGGACAGATTATGCACCCCAACATCTAGATCGTCTAACTTCAGTCCTGGAGATTGAGCAGGGAGCACATGAGCTCTTTTCAGCTGCCGCAGGGGTAATTGTGATGCTATGCGCCTGCCGTCCCTTCAAGGCAGTTTTCGGTGGAATAGATGTTTACCTTGGTGTGTGGAGCAGAATGTGGATCCCTTCAAGGCTCGCCTCTGAGGTCCTCAGTTTCTCGCTTTTGTTAATTTTTTTGTTGGTTGCTCCTTTTGAACCCCTTCATAGTTGTCAATTAGGATTAATGTTCAAGACCGGTAAGATACAAATTGCTTCCCTTCTAAGAAAGCTGAACATTTGATTTTGTTTACCTGCACCTTTGGCTCTCCAGAATTCAGCCAGGGCAAGAGTTACACATGAATCTGCTGAGGAATCTACTTACTTTCTTGAACGTCTGGAAAGGTTTTACTTGAAGTCCATCCAGGCTAAATTATATATAGATGCCGTTTCAAACGCAGCACCAGCCTCGTGACGTTTTGGCGGCCCTCACATGAAGCATACTGCAGTTCAGAAAATTGCAGAAGCTACAATGGTTGGTATATGCCTTTATTCTTCCCTAGAAGAGCTCACGTGGTTAATTATTGGTCACATGTTAGTCTGATGTTGTAAATCATTCCAGCTTGCATGTCAAGCCAAACCATATGATTTACATCCACCACAAAACGTTGGCGAGACTCTCCCTCTGCCAGTGCTGACCTTGAATAAGAATGTTTCTGGGAAGCAGTACTCTCTGCCTTTCATTCTTCTGGATCATTTATTGTGTATCAGTGCTGTCTTAAGTTGTTTGCCTTTGCAAAGCCGGACCATGCTCATTCCAGATGAGATGACATTTCCGTTTTTGGAATACAAATCAGCCACTTGGTTTCTCCATGTAGATTATGGAACTTGCTATGGCTGCCTGTTTTTCAAGAGGCTTAATTTATAAAAGCAGTTTGGCGAAACGGTCTCGTTTTTGGATTAGGGAATTTTGCAACTTGCCTTTCCAAAACTCGACCATTAGTATTAAAGTCGAGAATGTGAAGGAGTGAGAAGGTTGGCTAAAGGACAGCATTTTACCATAGCAGACTATTGGCTTCTTCACATTATTAGCTCACACTCTTCATCCTGGCAGAATTATGGCATGTTGTCACCTTTGTTGAACTGGGACTTGACCATTGACATGAGTTGCGCTGTTACTGATCTTCATAAGTTCTAGTTTCCTGTTTTCTTGTATTTCTTTAGGTGTTCCTGTCTTCTCGTGGAAGGGAGAGTCCGAAGATGACTTCTGGTGGTGCATCGATCGATGTGTTAATGTTGAGGGATGGCAGCCCAACACGGTGGGTCTTAACTAGACATTTGAGAATATCTTTAATACAATCTGTGTGTTTGATCACCTGCATGATACCAGAAGTGATTTGTGCGCCACCTAGTGGATACGTAGTAACATGGGGCCTTCGTGAAAAAAAACTTGACACCAGGGCAAACGATTTAAAGTATGGAGGATTATTTTGAATGTGGAAAGGAGCCTCTATGCAGATATGGTTCTGTAGTGCGGGGACCCCGGAGAAATCAAAATAATCTCATAAGCTGTCTCTATGTGCAGTCCTGCATAGACACTTAAGAGAGAATTTAAAGACAAATAATGCAGCCTATACTTATCAGGCTACACTGTCCAGTACTTCAACTAGATATTCCACCAAAAATTAAATTCAGCACAGCCTGCCAAGTTCTTCTCATAGAAAAACTTCCCCTTTTACCAAGAAAGCCTTCTGGAAGATAGAGAGGAAGGGGTGGACAGACAAGCCCCATATGCTGCCATTATGAGGTAAAAGTGTGGATGGGGTGTACGTGGGTGAGCAGGGAAAGGCTAATTGCTGCAGTCAAAGAGTGGCAATTGTTGGATGCATACAAAAGAGCAGGAGCGCAAGCAAGAGCAGTGGTTGTGGGAAGTTTGAATGCGTGCCTAGATCGGCATAAGAAGTCTGGATTTTCACTCTGGGAACTGAAAAGACAGGGTGTGCACACAAAGGGGTTGGGGACAAGCACACAAACAGGATAGGTGTAGACTGGCCAAGCCTGTCTTTCTAGGTTGTGATGAGACTCAAAAGGTTTAGAAGTGAAGGCAAACTGTTGCGGAGTGAGGATAGACTGGTGTGGAGGTAAAAGTGATGCTGGATGGGTTCTCTCTTCCCCAAGAGGTCTCCATTATAGTCCTAAGCACTGAATTTGTGCTCGTTCAGAGTACTCTGCGAGAGGTTAATGATTGTAAATTTGCCCTCCGCAAGGTTCATAATTTATTCTGGCCTCGTCCCCTTGTTCCTATGGGACTTGTTCAACTTCCTTTGGCGTTTCCTCCACTCTTGGCTGCTGTTCTACTTTTGTGTTCCACTACCTTTGTTTGGATTTTCACTCTTCTGCGCTGGTTTGTTTTGACGCCGGTTTAAAAAGAAATCCTGTTCATCCTTTCGCAATTTCTCATTGTTGAGTCTGCATCAGAACTCCAATCTGATCACGTCACTTCGGTTCTGTTGTTCAATAACCTCACTTCTGATGTCAAATTTTCTTGCAAAATGTTAAAACACGCTTCCAGATTCTTAGTAGTTTTTGCCCCTTTGCAATTTGCATTGTTTATGTAGATGTCTTCCTCATGTCTCGATAGAGGTTTCTCAGCTTTCTCTAAACTATTCTGAATCAATATTCAGATTAGTTTTACGTTGATCCATCAAATTCTTACTTTGCAGTGGAATTTACCTGTGGCCTCACCATGCATATTTGTAATGATAGTCAGCTTCTTATTCGAGCATAGTGACTAATTTCCTGCCCATTCCTCCAATGACTGGTTTAGAGTAAAATAAACACTTGAGGATGGTATACATCCTGAGGCATACGACCCAGATTGAGATTCGTTCTGAAAAGAGGTAGCCTCCCAGCCTTTACTTATTTCATTTTTGCGGAGTTTCTGTTGCAGGGACAGTTTCGGTTTGAGATTAAGACTATTAGCTCTATTTGTTGAATTGCGTCGTGCTATTCCTGTTTTCGTTGGTTAATCTATTAAGGAATGCGCTGTTTCCCTGCAACCTTTGGTGAAATCTCCTCTCCATTACGGCTTCCTTTGTGCCGTGCTTCCAAATTGGGTAACGGTCCCCGGCTTTCACATTTCAAAGTTACATGTGCTTTTGGGGGCAGTTAACTGTTAAATCAGCGTCCTCCGACTTTGCTCTGTCTGTGCTCTACTGAGCGCCACTCAAGCAGTTACTGCATTGAAGCTGGATGGGTGTTCTGTTACTTTATAGCTTGCTTACTGGTTTGCCTGAAAGGAGGAACTCACCAAGGTGTCATGGGGTACCTGTAAGGAATTCCCGGATACCTTGTTGCAAATATCTTGACTTTTCAACAAATGTACTTTATTCTACTTTCAGTGAGTCTCTGATAAGTGTGCCTTCATGAGCTCCAGTAGGAATGCTACATTTGGACATCTGGAGATCGTCAGATATTAGTTGCAGAGAAATGTGTGTCTGCTCAAGGCATATCCTTTGGGTCTTTTGTTCCTACACCTACATGGCTTTCTTGGCTGGATGAGTTTTGTTTACATGGTACCTGAGTAGAAGGGCTGTAACATGCTCGTTAATTGGTATGCCCTGGTTGGGTGTCTGTGTCTAGTAAGTCTTTCCTTTTGTGGACTGGGTTTCACCAGACAAATCTAATTGGCCACACTATTCATGAGATGCTGTCATTTGGCATCTGTTGAGTACCTCATGGTCACCTTAGAAATTACCCTCAGTAGGCTGAAAGGAGGTGGTTTTCATTTGCTTAGTAGAAACCATCCTCGAGGGACAGTTTCCACCTTGCAAATGTTGGCTGTTGGAATTGTGGGAGCATAGAGCAAGTCCAGGGGAGTGCTGTATTTCCCCATTTCCACTCGGAGAATGGCATTTCTCTTTTGTGATGCATCCTCTAGGGGACAAGGCTGCATTTGAAAAACATTTAGCCTTTCTTTCGGTACAGGGATCGAAGTCTGCTGTCCCTTAGTGTAGGCCTCAATTCCTCTGTTGGCAAACTGTTAATGGGATTTGCAAATAGAATCCTGTCTTTTTTATATTAATGAGACATATTCTGCTTTGTATTACAACAGATTCGTTTTTCAGTTACAGCACAGAATGAAGGTCAGGTGTCAAAACAGTCAGTGGGCAAAAACACCAACTTCTTTGTAACTTCATCTTTGATACATCAGGCCCTTCTATGCAAAAGTACGTGAAAGAAAGCAGTATGAAATACAGACATCCCTCAACATGCTTTTTAACGTTAGATGGAAGATTACCTGGTTGATGGAAAGGACACTTTGCTGATCAACATATGTGTGAAGATATTTTGTCTTTGAGATAGTTTGTGGTGTGGATTGGCTTTTTATCTCTGTATCATTAATGCTCACAGGCTGATATGTGAAAGTTACATTCTGTATCGTCCTCTTGACCAGAACCCTCCACCACAGAATGTTGTTTCTTCAGATTACCTGTTTTTGAGACATTGGACCTCTGGTCTTAATACCTCATTTTTAAGACCTTATTATTAAAAACCTTCCTTTTTCTAGGAAACTTATGAGAAGACCAGTTTGGAAAGGTTAGCCAGTGCCCAACCTGTGTAACAATGTGCACCTTACTGAAACTGTCTGGAAATGCTGTTAATCTTATTCCAGTTATAAAGAGAATTTGTGCTAGCCCACAACTCAGGGTTTCACACAATTTCCAGTACACATTTGGTAAACATTGCTATTCCACCAACATGCATCCCATACTACGTGGTGGAACTGCACTTTAATACTTTTTGTGAAGGTGAGAGCTGTTACTGAAGTGAAGGGGGTGGGGGAATACGTTTATATAATGTTGCTGCAGATGTTTGCAGCCACCCTGTCTCCATGCAGTCTAACCAATGTACTGTAGAGGTTGGTGCACATCTAAAATTGCTGACCTTTGTTTCATAGTTGGTCAGTGTGGTGAATCAAGTCATGGTCTAGAATGGATAAATGATGTAGTGTTCTGGACCTCCCAATTTATCACCTTTTTTGTAAGAATACATTTTACGTTGATGTGCCACTAATGCATGCAGGTGGTGTACTTTGACTAAGGTTTATCATAGAGAAGGTATGGTCAGCCTTTGCTAAGTTTGGGTCACTCTTCAGTGTTGATAACAGGTAGCTTTTCTGATGGTTTAATAATTGAATGTGACTGTTAATTAGTGATTTGATTGAGGTGTTTCATTTTAGTCATTCATCACTATATTTTTGCTCTAGTAGAACTATTTAGCATAAAATAATAATCTTCATACACATCAACCGGATTTTGAAATGCAAGTTTCATTTCATTCACTTTACTTTTTTTATTAATTCCAGATACTAGATGATGGTGGTGACCTCACACATTGGATTTATAAAAAATACCCTAACATGTTTAAGAAGATCAAGGGTATCGTAGAAGAGAGTGTAACTGGTGTCCATCGGTAAGTGAATTTAGTAATAAACACTGCTCCTGCCTCAGAGGTGGTCTTTACTTCCCAATGCACTCTTGTACCCTATGGTTTATTTTGAAATACTGATTTGTGAGGTTCTGTTTAAACAAATGAGGCATTTTCAACATTGCCTCTCTGAGAATTAACCTTGGACTTTGAACAATCTAATTCGGTTTCTCTTGGATCTCGTTCTGGCTTTATATTGAGATATCCACAGTCGTGTCTGTTGGAAGCCCTTTCAGTCTCCTCATCTCGAAATCTGGTTGACTCTTTACAACTCTTTAAGAATATGTATTTTTAAAAGGGCCACTGACCCAAAGCAGAATCAGCATTTCACATCTGTCTTCAGGAGCAAAGTTCTCCTCTTAGCTGTTAATTCTTATCTTTGAAATCTTGAAGAAAAGTAACCCTGACCTACATAGACACTATGATCAACATGTTTTTTATTGAGAAGCAATGCAGCATCTGCAAGTGGTTAGTTACTAAGTGGATGACTTTCTTTTCCAGGGGATTCTCATCAATAATAATAACAAACACAGGGGGTATTAGGGAGTTTAAAGACCTGCCGCGGGTTTAATCCTCAATCTCAAATTGTAAACAAACAGAAAAACACGGGAGTCTATATACTAACTACCAGTCTGTACTGAGTGCGCATCTAATGATCATGAACAAAAACTACCCCAAAATAACTCTTGAATAGAAACACAACCCTTAAGAGTAGTTGGATTCCCATCAATCTCAAACTTGATCAATCTTATCATCTGGGTATCCAGCCTTCCATCCACGCCTCCTCTTGATCAATGAGGATTCAGCTGTGGATTATATCATAAAGGAGGTCTTCAGAAGAAACCGCAAAGAAAGACCAGGTCAAGTGTAAAAGACCCTAACAAAAATGGTCCTCCAACAAGATGTTATGATGAGAGTTTTATATGCAGTGCAAAGGTGTAAGTGCAGGTTAAAATTGGATTCATAACAGAAAAAAACATTTTATTGAAATATCTGGTTATAATCCTCATTAAAAACAATGCATCCAGGCAGTTTCATACATCACCTCCTGTCTTATATGGCCATCATGTTTCAGCCTGCAGGACGATTTGTCCCTGGCTTTCATCAGGACCTTCTTATTGTGTTGCTACTGCACCGATGTTTACTGTGTACTACGTGCAAACAACAATATTTTTCAATTTACTTTTTAAACTAATGGCTACTTTTCCGACTTATCAGGAAGAATTTACTAACCAACCTTTTTTAGGGTTTGGACCAAGAAGATCACGAGGAAAACGGAGAAATCTACAAACCCAAGTTCATTGGAATCAACCACTGGTGCAGCAGATGGGAACACGGAGCCAAACCAAGAAAACACCACAACAACCAGGGACGAGTGCAGAAGCAACTTACTCCAGTATTGGAACTTTCATAGATTCACATGCCTGAATCATTCCCCGTCGTCGAGACGGGAGTCTCCGGTATATAAAAAAGCAGTGCTTAGTAGTATAGCAAACTGAAAAGAGGCCTAGGCCCATTTCCCTTTTGCAACCCATAGCCTTTGTTATGTAAAAAAGGCCCAAACTTTTCCCTGAACCAATCAGAGCTCCTCACCCTCTAGAACACTCCTGAGAGAACCTTCTGCCCCTCAGATTTTTCTACCGCACGTTGTGCTAGGGAGTCTCCTTTGAGCTCTGCTCAAACTCTTTACTTCTACAGTATTTTGACTTAGTATTGAGGTTTCTACATCAACCATGTCTGATAAAGAGAAAAAAGGATTATTTAGAGCTTGTTCAACCTGCTCCAAGAAGAGGCTTTATACAGATGACCCTCACAAGGACTGCATCTACTGTCTCTATCCAGACCATAAGGCAGCAGATTGTAAGGTATGTCGTACCTTTTCAAATAAGACCTTGAGAGATCGTGAGGGAAGGCTACTGATCTGGCTTCAGAAAGTAAAAGCCAGGAAGGAAATCCTCTCAAGTGAGAGTGAGGAGGAATCTGTGGCGTCTAAGAGATCTCAAAAGAGAAGTAGATCTCCTCAGACACATTCCTCAGGGGAAAGACCTGAGAAGGCCCAAAAAAGACCACTCCAGGGTCTTCAGGGCGCAGTCCCTCAAAATCCCCTTCAGTCTCATCTAAGGAGAAGAAGGCTTCTGCTGGTGAGGTGAAAGGAGCAAAATCCACCTCAGATCCACCACAGTCACCTCAGAAGATCAAGATTACCATCAAACAGTCTTCTTCTACGCCTTCTGAGGAGAAATCAACTCTGTCGACGGGACCGTCGCCAAAAAAGGGTCCATCGATGATGACAAAAACGCCTCCGTCGTCGACGAAAAAGGATAAGGCTGGTGAGAAAACAGCATCAACGATTTCACCATCGACGGCTGAAACCGTCGACAAAGGCGTCAACGACCGTGTCAACGGCGGCGGCGACGACGGCAGCGTCAACGGCCTTGTCGACTGCAGCGGCGACGAGGACAGCGTCGACGGTAACTACAACGTCGACGGTGGTGTCGACGACAATAACTTGGTCGACGACGCCGATGGGAAGGGAAAAAAACACCAGAAGAAAGGTTGGTGCCTTGGAAAAAACCTATAACACCTGAGGTTACATCTCCAAGCAAGGTCTCCCCATTACTGCCATCTCACTTACTGGAGGAGGAAGATTCGGAAGAAGAGGATGAGTATGGTATTGCCAGTAGCCCTTCGCAATTACAGGTCAAGTACCAAGAAGACGATTCTGAGGAGGAATATGGGGGTTATCAAGAACAACCCCAGGAACAACACCGATAACGCCAACAGCAACAAGAGGAGATGACAAGTCTACCATCCTCTTTGTTGAAGGATCTCCAGGGAATGTTGGAGGATTATAGGAAAAGATACCCAGCGATTCCAGTCGCTCAACAGGCCATGGAGGCTACTCCACGTCCACGATCGGTTCCAGGAACTCCGATTCGTAGGAGAGAGATTGTGCCGGAACCAACGGTTAGGTCCCCACCACCGACAACACACCACGATACCTCGGATGAGGATCAGGAGGATGGTGAGATTGCGGACACAAATGCAGAATGGCATGACTATATCGCCCCATCACCTTCAACTCCACCGCAGAGACCAGTGGACTCTCCACCGGAGGACATTGGTGGATTTCATAATTTGATGGAGAGAGCCACTAAGAGGTTTGCACTGACCATGACAGAAGAGAAAACGGAATGTTTTCTATATGACTTTAAAGACTCGTATCGGAAATCTGTACGATCTCTGCCTATAGTGTCTCATATCTGGAAGGAAGGATTAAAAGTCATGGAGACGCCAGCGACGGTAACACCGGTTCTGGCCTGACTGGATAAAAAGTATAAAGCACCGATCGATGCTCTATCTTGCCTTTTGGGTCATCCCAAACTGGATTCTGTGATCACGCAGGCGGCACAACAGAAATCCAGGAACCCATCTGCTCCGATTGCAACACCTCCAGACAAAGAGGGCAGAAGGTTGGATAACGCAGGGAAACGTTTTTCATTAATGTCTGCTCTGCTTGTAAGAGCTGCTAATGCCCTTGCTATATTGGGAAGGTATGACAGGCAGATGTGGTGTGACCTGTCTCCATATGTTAACCTGGTGCCAGATCCAGAGAAGCAGGAGGCGAAGAAAATTCTCATGGAAGGAGAGAGGACTTCGGCTGAAGTCATAGGCTGCGCTATAGATATAGCGACCATGGCATGTAGATCCTTGGGAGGAGCTGCGGTCCTGTGCAGGCAAGGTTGGCTGCGAGCAACAGCATTTCGGCCGGAGATGCAAAACAACATTTTAGACCTCCCTTTCAATGGAGAAGAATTATTTGGAAAACATATAGATGATACGCTGGAAAGCATCAAGAAGGATACTGATACGGCAAAGGCTCTGGGAACACTGCAGTACAGGAAAACCCCTTTTCGTGGCTCCAGGGGTAGAGGACAATCCTTGTACAGAGGAGGATACCAAGAGGGAAGATATTCGTCTTCTTATCAGTCCTCCTCGCAGCCGTACCGTCAGCAATATAACGAGCGTCAGTCAGGAGGATACACAAAATCAACTCCAAGAGGACGTGGTGGCCGAGGAAAGGACAACACCCGTCAGCAATGACAACCTCCATCTTCCGTCTCTGTCAGATGCTCCCCTGGGTGGAAAGATTGCTCACTATCTTCACAATTGGCGGAAAATAACAACGGACCAATGGGTCCTCAAAATAGTTCAATTCGGTCACACCCTAGAATTTCTTCAGAACCCCCCTTGTACGCCACCGATGCACCAGAGAGCCAAACATCTGCATCAACTCCAGCAGGAGATTCGGACAATGCTCCGAAAGGGAGCAATAGAACCGGTAACGAAATCCCAGGAAAACAAGGGGTTTTACTCCCGTTTTTTTCTTATCAAGAAAAACAAGCTCCAGTGGCGCCCCATTCTGGATCTCAGATCCTTAAACACCTATCTCAAGAAGCAATCTTTCAGGATGGTATCCTTACAGGACATCCTTCCGTTATTAAACCCAGGAGATCATATGACCACATTGGACCTACAAGACGCGTATTTCCACGTGCCGATACATCCTGCACACAGGCAGTACCTTCGGTTCTGGGTAGCCGGAAGACATTACCAATTCAGGGTACTGCCATTCGGCTTGAAGTCAGCGCCAAGAGTTTTCACGAAATGCCTGGCTCCAGTGGCGGCTGTGTTGAGGAAGCAAAAACATCAAATATTTCCTTACCTCGACGACTGGTTAGTCAAAGCACCATCAAAGACACAGGCCAGAGCGTCGACGCAGGCTTGCATAGCCTTATTTGCCGATCTAGGATTGACTCTTCATGAGGGAAAGTCAAACCTCCACCCAGCAAGAGTGATCACATTTCTGGGGACAATATTGGACACGGAATGCAACAAAGCACTTCCCTCCGAGGAAAGACAACTGAGGATTGTGTCCCTCTTCCAAGACTTGGGAAAAAGAAAGTCTCTTTCAGTCCGCAGGTACAAATCCTTACTGGGCACGATGTCCTTTTGTATTCCCCTGGTACCTTGCTGCAGGCTAAGGATGAGACCATGGCAGGAACAGATCGATCTCCATTGGCGTCAGGCGGAAGGATCCTTCGACGATACCATAAAGGTGACACCAGTGATGCTGCAGGCAGCAAAGTGGTGGGCGCAAAAGGCAAATGTGTCTCAAGGACTGACGTTTCTAGCAAGAGCGGCTCCTCTAGTGGTAACGACGGATGCGTCATTAGAAGGATGGGGAGCTTTCCTTCAGGACCTTCAGGTCAGCGGTTGTTGGAAAGCAGAGGAGCAGTAATTACATATAAATCTGCTGGAGCTCAGGGCGATCCGCTTGGCATTACTGGCTTTTCTGCCAAGGATAAAAGGTGCGCCGGTGTTGGTAAGAACAGACAACACCCCGGCGATGCATTATGTGAACAAGCAAGGGGGAACAAGATCTCTCTCCCTGTCTCAGGAAGCCCAGGAGATATGGGAATGGGCTATTCAGTAAGGAACATCATTGGCAGCAGAACACCTACCGGGAGATCAAAACGTCAAATCGGATACTCTCAGCAGGCTAAAATCGTCCTGCCACGAATGGGAGCTAGACCAGGAGATCCTGGGCAGCGTCTTTCGGAGATGGGGAACACCGATGGTGGACCTCTTGGCTACAAGGGAAAACAGAAAATGCCAGTACATCGCAATCTGGCTTCCCCAGAGGGGATCTTGGGGGAATGCGTTTTCCATGGCATGGTCCGGCATCTTTACCTACGGTTTTCCTCCAATTCCTCTTCTCCCCCGCGTACTGGTGAAGATCAAGAGAGCCGTGCAGGCTGATCCTAGTAGCCCCGTGGTGGCCCAGACAACACTGGTTCACGGAACTGCTGCTGCTGTCGGAGGACCGTCCAATTCGGTTGCGCCTAATTCCATCGCTTCTGACAATGTCCAAGGGGCAGGTGCGATATCCGGACCCGAAATCCTTGCGATTAGCAGCCTTTCTCCTGAACACTGTGAGTTTAGCCATCTGAACATCTCACAGGAATGTAGGGAGATCCTGTCCAAGGCCAGAGCGGAGAGTACCAACAAAATCTACAGGAGGAAATGGAAGAGGTTTTGTCTGTGGTGTAAGAGACATGATGTTCACCCTCTTACTGCTGCACCTCATCAAATTATACCTTACATTCTGCTGTTAGCAAAGTCAGGATTAGCACACGCCTCCATCAAGGTGCATTTGGCTGCGTTATCCCGCTACAGGAGGTCATCGTCAGGCCTATCTTTATGGTCCTCAAGGATTATCAAACAATTCATGAAAGGGATATTCAGAGTCTTTCCACCAGTAAAGCCTCCACCACCATTATGGAATCTGAATATTGTACTCTCTCAATTGATGAAGCCACCATTTGAACCGATACACAGGGCAGACCTGAAGTTCTTGTCCTGGAAAGTGGCTCTTCTCATTGCATTGACTTCAGCGAGAAGAGTAGGTGAACTACAAGCGCTCACGATTCAGGAGCCTTTCTTACAGTTTCAGGAGGATAAAATGATTCTCAGGACAAACCCGAAGTTCATTCCGAAGGTGCCAAATGATTTTCATTTGAACTAACCATTGGTGTTGAAGCGTTTCTTTCCTCATCCATCAACAGCGGCAGAAAGAGTATTGCACTCGCTGGACGTTCAGAGATGTATGAAATTTTACTTGAAAGAAACTAAGGCGTTTCGCAAGTCTTCCCAGTTATTCGTCGCCTTCAGCGCACCCAGAAAAGGTTTCCCACTGTCAAAGAGGGGAATTGCCAGATGGATTTCCAGTGCAATTGTCTACTGTCATCAAGCTGCTGGAAAGCCTTTGAATGCACGAGTCCGTGCCCATTCCACGAGGGCGGTGGCCACATCCACTGCACTGTTTGGAGGAGTGCCAATACAGGATATCTGCAGAGCTGCAACCTGGGCATCTACGCACACCTTCACCAGGCACAACTGCTTGGAGGCAGCCGCAGAATCGGATGCGGCGGTGGGAGAGGCGGTACTGCGAATATCATCCAGTAACGGTGAGCCTTTCTTGCATCCCTCCATCCATAATTTCTCTTGTTTACAAAGTCACATTTTATAGGAGTATGTATATATGTATATGAGATTATGCCTCATTTGCTAATGGTATTGCATGATTATGTAATGTATCAGGAAAATGTGCTTTGTTTTTTCACTGCTCGCTATTCTGATTCGGGCATGTGAATCTATGAAAGTTCCAATACTGGAGTAAGAAAACAAGTTACTTACCTGTAACTTTAGTTCTCCAGTATTGGAATCTTTCATAGTTTCACATGCACCCACCCTCCTCCCCTTAGAGGCTCACCTCTGATTTAGCACAAGAAGTGTGTTATATGCACAAGTGCGCGGAAAATCTGAGGGGCAGAAGGTTCTCTCAGGAGTGTTCTAGAGGGTGAGGAGCTCTGATTGGTTCAGGGAAAAGTTTGGGCCTTTTTTACATAACAAAGGCTATGGGTTGCAAAAGGGAAATGGGCCTAGGCCTCTTTTCAGTTTGCTATACTACTAAGCACTGCTTTTTTATATACCGGAGACTCCCGTCTCGACGATGGGGAATGATTCAGGCATGTGAATCTATGAAAGATTCCAATACTGGAGAACTAAAGTTACAGGTAAGTAACTTGTTTTCTTAGTGGTCACCCCGAGTAAAAGAACCTTGACAACCGAAGAACAATCGGTTCTCAGTAGAGGTTTAGGTTTCATAACATTTCTTGGAGATGACTTCCAGGTCCAGTGTGAATTGGCACAGTTCTTTCGGAAGATAAGTCTTCATTACTTCTTTAAGGACAAAGCATTACCAGAGTGTCCCCCAGAAGATCGAAATACAGGGCTTTAAAATGTTCCACTTTCAACCCTCCTTCTAAAGCGGTTCCACCTCAGGTGTTAACCTTTGAGAGAGCAGTTTCAGAAGAGATCTGTCAACTTTGCAAAAATAAACAGCGCACGTATATCAATTTTCCAAAAACGGAACAGACAGCTGTACTTACTTTATCAGAGGACGCTGCGATAACTATCAAGCCTGCGGATAAAGGCTGCACGATCGTCGTTTTAGATACGGACGTATATCGCACTCAATGCCTTCGCCAATTATCCAACAGAAAGTTTTACCGCCCTGACAGAAAGGATTCGGCAAGTCATCAATGACATGGTTGAAGAAGCTACGGGAGAAGGGTGGATCACTACCCAAGAGGTTAATTTTTTACAGACTCCGCATCCAGTGATGCCATATTTCTACTGTTTGCCAAAGATGCATAAAATCCAAAGGCCACCGCCAGGCAGGCCGATAATATCTGGCCTTGGTTCAATTTTGGAACCCTTGTCTACCTTTGTAGACTACATTTTAAGACCCATTGTGAAGAAAATGCCCACGTATCTGCAAGATACTAAAGATGTGCTACATCTCCTGCCCCAAATCGAATTTAACGGATTTGAGGATTATAACCAGATATTTCAATAAAAAAAAATTTCTGTTATGAATCCTATTTTAATCTGCACTTACACCTTTGCACTGCATATAATACTCCCATCATAACATCTTGTTGGAGGACAATTTTTGTTAGGGTCTTTTACACTTGACCAGGTCTTTCTTAGCGGTTTCTTCTGAAGACGTCCATTATGATATAATCCACAGCTGAATCCTCATTGATCAAGAGGAAGAGTGGATGGAAGGCTAGATACCCACATGATGAGATTGATCCAGTGTGCGATTGATGGGTATCCAACTACTCATAAGGGTTGTGTTTCTATTCTAGAGTTATTTTGGGGTAGTTTTTGTTCATGATTCTCATCATAAGCATTGAATAGTCCCGCCTATGTGATGGGACCCTGGATCACATATTCGAATATATATATATATATATATATATATATATATATATATATATATATATATTTGGTTGGTCACACCCCTTTTTACACCACTCTGCAAACACCCCTCTTGGCGCACTGTTGGTGGGGCGATGAGGTTCCCTTGTGTCCTGAGTCGCTCTGGACTAAAGTGGGCTTCACCCACCAAGCAGAAGTGCTCCAGGAGGTGCGTTTGCAGTGGTGGAGAAAGGGGGCGTGGCCTCTGACGACATCTCAGCAATCTCGCAGTGTGGGGCTTACTGGAACTAATAGGAGGGCTAGTTGGCTTCCAGGGACCATCAAGAGGCAAGGGGACTTAATGCACCAACCAAGAGCACGCCAGGAGGCGTGTTTGCAGAGTGGTGGAGAAAGGGGGCCTGGCCTGCGACCACCCTACTAGAGGTAACAGGTAAGCTAGTTGGCCCGTAAGGAACTCCAGCCGTGAAGGGGACTTCATCCCCCAACCAAGAGCACGCCAGGAAGCGAGTTTGCAGAGTGGTGGGGAAAAGGGGCGTGGCCTTCTATCAGGACTCCACAATCCTGCTGTGTGTGACTTACTGGAGGTAATAGGAGGGGCAGTTGGTCCCCAAGGATGTCTCTGGGGGCCAACTACCCCACCTGTTACCTCAGTAGGTCCCACACAGTGGGATTGCTAAGAGGTCTTTGGAGGCTACGCCCCCTTTGTCCACCGCTTTGAAAATATGCCTCCTAGCGCACTACTGGTTGGGGGTTGAAGTCCACTTTACTCCAGAGGGACCTTGGGGGGCAGGAAGCCCTCCTGGTAACTCCTGTGCATCAGAGTTCCTGAGAGCTGGTCGGAGGCCCAGACCCCTCTCTCTACCACTCTGCAAACGTGACTGCTAGTAAAAAAAAAAACGTACAAATTCACAAAAAACAACAACACAGGCTTCAGGGACGTTATAGTTTGAAATTCGCATTAAAAAGACTTTAGAAATTCACTGAAAAAAACGCAGGTTTGAAGGACATTTTAGTTCGAAATTAGCATTTAAACCTTAGAAATTCATTGAAAAAAACAAAGGTTACAGAGACGTTCTAGTTAGGCTGACATTTCACTCATACAAAACCAGATAAATTCAGCCATTAATAGTTAGCTAGCTAACTATAACTCATGTTAGCGGACAGCTTTCTCCATTGTTATACTGGCTTTCATCACTCTAAGCGCCAGGATACCCGTAGGGTGACAGTTTTCGCTCTACATAAGTATCTACTTCACTTCATATTGCATCACTCATGACATGGTCAGTGTCATCACTGATGACATCTCAAATGACACTAGGATTAGAAGGCATTGTGTGGGACTACCTTTACCAGCATGCACTAGTATTGTCACATGAAGCCCATTGGGACGGGACTCTCTTTAAAAGATAGTCTGGTGCCTGCAATAATGCTGCTGCCTCTGTGCTTTGCCTTGTGATCAAGGACTGTTATGTCTGAAACACGTTAGGCTGATAAACTTAAGGGCAAGGAAGTTCCTGCTCGTGTTGTGTCCTAAATAAAAATGAGCCTTTTGGGAGTGCGTCTTCGTCGAGGGCCTCCCTCTCCCTCTCCCTCTCCTTCTCCCTCTCCCCTCCCCTTCCATCTCGTCCTCTCCATCCTCCTCTCCCTCCTCCTCCTCCTCTCTCTCTCTCTCTCTCTCTCTCTCTCTCTCTCTCTCTCTCTTCACTCTCTCTACTCTCTCTCTCACTCTCTCACTCTCCCTCTCTTACACTCCCTCTCTTCTCTCTCTCTCTCTCTCTCTCTCTCTCTCTCTCTCTCTCTCACTCACTCACTCACTCACTCACTCACTCACTCACTCACTCACTCACTCACTCACTCACTCACTCACTCACTCACTCAAGAAATTCGACATTCTTTTGCCCATGAGACCCCTCTGTGTCCTATGGTGGGCCAGGATACCTCTCTCCTGACCCCTTATTTTATTTTTCAATTTTCTGGTGTCATTCCATTCAGCAGTTCCTTCTGTAGTCGTGTAAAAATAAAAGCAGCAAAATCCCCATAAACATTGCATGAGAAAGAAGCGCTTTGGGACTCCCTCTTTTTCTCAGCCCCCTGCTTGGTGAATCACCCAGTAACCAGACAGCAGCTGAACGGACTGGCAGACTAGTTGTGAAAATTTTGTGAAGATTCGGCAAACGGGCCCAAAGTTAATAGCAAAACAAAAAACACCTTGTCTATGGGAAAAGTTGTTCCTAACTATAACTACCTACTGGTTATTGCTAGTTTTTATTTTATAAAAAAGAAAGTGTTCCGGGGTCCTGCATGCTGGTGATAATTGCCCACTCCAAACAGGTGGATTCCTTTAGTCAAGCATTTTTAGCGTGGTCCGCAACCCTCTTAATCGCAACACAGTGGACGAGTTCTATAGGTTTGGTGATTGTTGTGACTCCAATGCCTTCCGACCATAAGCTGTAACAGGCTCTGACCTCGTCCCGCTGCCATAGGAATACACGTCTTCCAAGGGGCTGAGACCTGTGTAGTCTTTTGCCATCCTTGGCCCTGACCGCCAAGCCACTGACACCTTCAACAAACATTAACCAGGTGGCAAAAGATAAAAGCCAAGCTCCTCCCTACAGCCCAAAGATTTGCCTAATTGGAGGAACTTCTTCAATCGACCTGCCATGCCTGGCACACACTATGGCTGTATGGAGGATAAAGACGTGAAGGCTAGTAACATCCTTCCCTCTTAAATTACAGATGCTGGCCATTTTCCTGGACTTAAAAATAATTCCTTCAATAGTTCATCACCAAGGGATATCCGTAATACCTTGGCTTTGGATGAAGTCAATTTGTTCACCTGGGTGCTACAGGAAATTATCTTTACCCACCACTGAGGCAAAGTGCAACATTTTGGCTGAACTAAGGCTGTCATCTACTGCAGTTTCGAAGTCACTGCTACCCTTCAAGAAAATGCTCTTGGAGCCAGTTTTGGCTGGTTGGGAAAACATTATGGCCTCTCTGGACTGAGATAAAGATGTGTACTGTGCACACCTGTTTTTTAAAATCTATGGTTGAAGATAGTATTGTAAGAGGATTTTTCTGCACTATTAATATGTTAAGCATGCTGGTCAGGGATGTATGACTGCCTGTCACACGGAAATATTATGCCTTACTGCAGGTGTCACTAGTCACTTGTAACCTGGCCGAATAGCTGAAGAATTTATCACAAATTCTTTACACAACTGGGCTGAAAGCCATATGCCATCTTTGCCACTATGCTTCGGCTAGTGATAATGACTGTAATAATGAAAGCTGATATCAGGAAAAGGCTACTTCTGGATCTGGTCATGGATGGCCTGGATGACTCCAAACAAATCCTGAAGGATAGCGCATACTATCTGATAAACTGACTAGGTCTGTGATCACAGTAGTTACCCTAAGCTTCTAGGCCTGAATGTGCTCCTCCTGTTTCTTGAGGGATGTGATCTTCATGGACATTTCCTTTGATGAATACCTCTTTGGTGAGAAGAAGATTTCCTTCCAAGAATAGCTCCAAAAGGACACAGCAAACTCACTGGGCCTGACCTCTCTTGTGAAAGTTCCAACAGTATTGGACGGTTTTGGTCTTCTCCAGGGCACATCAGCCCCACCAGCAACAGCTTTCTCAACCGATGACCGTTCTCAGCAGATAAACACCTCCTCACCCATCCTAGATCTTACTCTTACCTCCATGAGATTATACCTGCCTAAAATGTGCCGGGTTGCACTCTGGGACAATGGGATTTTTATTTTCCAACATGAAAGCTTGGTTGATTTGCACCAAATGATAATCACTGTGAAGAACTGAGCTATGTTTGATGTTTCAGCATTGAACATGACTGCGCTATTTAGTTGACTTGCAGTCATGAGCATGGTTTCGGAGTTGCAGTGTTATACTGAAATGTAAGTATTATATCTAGGAATCTCTTACAAAGCCCTTTAAATTCCTCAATATTTCTACTTTACTTATTTGGTGTGAGGTAAACTATAACTCGAATGGTATAGATGGTAGTTAAGCCGAGGAATGCAATGGTTTCTTTAATCTCTTTTCTCGTTCCCTTGCAGGTTGTACCAGTTATCCAAGGCTGGGAAATTGTGTGTGCCTGCGATGAATGTGAATGACTCCGTCACCAAACAAAAGTTTGACAACCTCTACTGTTGCAGGGAGTCCATCCTTGATGGGTATGTGTTCTTCTCTCAATGGAATCCACTACTTTAGATATTGGACTGGCTTATTCCTACAGCATGCTGATCAATTTTATTAAACATCCGTGGTGACTCTAACACTAGGCAGGCAGAGAAGAAACGATAGTTGGAATTTGAGGGCAAAGATGTACAACCTTATGGTGATAGTAGATACTGTACTATAAGAACGGTTAACAGAAAGAAGTGGCTATGAGTTATAATCGGAGGTTTTGTGTAACTTATTTCGTTGGATATTTTCAAAACCACAGGCCTATTTTGGTTTTTTTATTTGAACTGCCCAAAATTAGAGACTTTGTCTTCAAATACCTGTTCAGTGTCTTTTTTTCCTGTTTTTCATGAACTTGCCCACATGATATAAAACGTTCTTACCAACTACCCCAGCTGTTTGCAACCCATAAGAATCATTAGCCTGCACTACGTATTTTATGGATTTCTTGGCCATGTATTTTGCTTGCAGTAACAAAGGAAATGGGAACCTGAAATTGACAGTTTTTAGTGTAATGTATGGAAAAATATTTTTAAAGGTGGCGCATATTCAACTGGTATTCCAACCAAACTAATGCTTAAAAGTCTCCTCTTGAAAAAGATCTATATCCCTCTTTATCTGTTATTCACAAATATCCTGACATGTATTATGTAAGCACCTGAAAATAAAGCCTCTAGTGACTGAATGTTGGCAGCTGCATTTCTTTCCTTTTCAATGGTTAGTACAGCTAAAACGTCTGAGGAATTTATTGTCCTATACAAATTATATAACCAAGTGATCAAATGCAATAAACAATGATTTTGGGCCAATACATTAAATCAACTAAGTCCCTTATGTGAGCTGTCCTTTTCAGTAAAGTTTATTGTGAACAGACTTACTTTTTCCCAGATATAAAGTTGTGTTTATCATATATTCTATTTGCTTAGTCAGTCTTCAAGTCCTTTGCAGGACAATACTCTGAATGTTTTCATTGGTTATCTGTAATATTGCCATTTTAGGAACTACTTCCAGGATGCCCAAGCGTTAGTTGCAATTGGGACAGACATAGTTAAGTATGAGCAGACAATTGTCGATGTATAAACATTTTTGAGTGCCTAAAGTGTATTGCAATGTAATTGTGTTGCAAGTCCAAATAGGTAATAGGAGGAAGGCCACCCTTAACAATCCTCAATATAATATTATTGTTGAGTGTATAATTGTCAACAGTAGACGCACAGCTTTACTCAATGATTTTGTCAGTTAAAGCACAGGGCCTGGAGCTTGTAAATCCTTTCCCTGTTCATGCTTTTAGCAGTCTCCTTTATGGCGATCTACTCCTGTAGTTTATTATGGCAGTCTATTAACATAATGTCTGTTTTAGGGAAGGCAGATATTTAACTTTGTTGTAGCCTCCATGGTTTTAGTACATCAGGCAGGCTGCATGCTTTTTCCCTCCTCTGCCATTTCTATTGTGGACAATATTAATATCAGATGCTTTCTTAAGAAACTACATCAGTAATAGCCTACTGTTAATCCGTTCATAAATCTTTTGATTCGTATGGCTGCATTGTCTTTTAACATCAATTTACTCCCTTTATATTAATGGTCCACAGGTCTGTTTGCTGTGCAGGTGCTTGGTCAGTGTGTAACAGTTTCTGATATGAATAGGATATTGAATCTGGTTGATCTTCTATGAAAATAAATCAGCTTGTTTAGTTTTAAGCTTGTTTCATATGTCTTCATTTCCATTTCACAGTAGATTTCCTTGAATATTATTCAATGTATAGGTTTTTTTATTGAAAGAAAATGCCAGCCTTGCTGATGGAGTCTTTCTTAGCCATCCATATCCAGAAATACCAGCGGCATCTACCAGTTTTCATCTCTATGGATACTTGAAATACATAATTTTCAGTAATCAGCTGTATGAAGTTTTCCCTAAATATTAAGGGGCTAATTAAGATTTTGGTGGTGCAGTGGCTGAACAGCCCGACTGCCACCTCACCACCCAACCCGCGTGAGAACCACCTGCCGTATTATGACTTTTTTTAAAGTCATCGGGAGCGATTCTTTTGCGTTTCCACGGCGGTGCCTATAAAATGCAGTGCTGGAGCTGTGCCCTCTGTGTGCATCCACATGGAGTGAGGTACAAGGGGGCCCTGTGGGGCCCCTGCTTTCCTAACCGCCCCTGTTTTAATGGAGTAAAGACCTCCATGAAATCAGTGGCGGATAGGAAAGTCGTAATATGTTTGGCGTAACCGTAGCAGCCCCACCAAGCATATTGCTGCCCCAAGACCACCGTGCCGCAGTCAAGGAACCCCCCGGCAGTTCCCTGGCAGCAGTGGTCACAGGACAGCAAGACTCCCAGGGTCGTAATATGGCGATCAGAAATCCGCCACCACTGGACCACCACAAGTCTGGCCGTCCGAGGACTGCCAGGCTCATAATAGGCCCTACATTTTTATCTCACAACTGTTGCGAAGTTAAAAAAAAAAACATATTATTGACCTCCTACTTCCTGCAGCTTTCTTGTTCGAAAAATGCCAGGTGCCAGACTGGATCTAAAAAAAACTGCATAGTGGTACCTCCGCTTCAGTATCAAGCGACACAACGGCTGGAGAGGAGCTGGCCTAACGGCTAGGGCGCTCGACCTCGGCCCTGGGGATCTGGGTTCGAGTCTCGGTAACGACGCCAAAAAACCTCCTGTGATTCTGGGCAAATCACTTAATCTCCCCACGCCTAAAATGAATGCGTGTCCTCATGTAACGTAACTGGTGCTATGTAAAGCGCTCTGATACCCGATTCAGTTCGGGTCTAGTTCGCGAAAAAAAAAAAAGTGAGGCTCCCCCGTTGATTGTCACAACCACCTTAAATACAGCAGCATTGGTGATGCCAGTTCAATTTTTTTAGTTGTCTTTAGTGGATTTTGTTGAAGTGAAAAAAGTAATTCTAATTGTTTTATTAGAGTAAATTGAAACGTTTTCCTTTCTCTTCTGAGGTCCTATAATTTCTAGCTAGGTTCCTGTTACCGGAGTCTAATGTCCTGTGTAATTTTAGATCCTCATGATAAACGCCTCAACTAGCTGGGTGATTCAGTAACGCTTGACCTTTGTGCTCGAGTTAAGCTAATGGCTGCCATATCAAAGTCTAGATCTGCTTCAAGGGGTTTGGTCTAAAGAGAAGAGGCACAAGAAATATCGGTAGCAAAGAAGGTCGTCCTCCCCTTCACTCAGGAGTCACAGAAAGAAAAAGGCTATCATGGAGGTGTCTGCAGCATCTTCCCCAGAGCCCATCTATTCAGGCTACAGCTGTAGTCTGAGGTGAGGTTCCTCTCTCATTTGGATACATTCATAGATGCAATGTTGGCTATTTTTGCCAAGCACCAACCCTCTTGTGAACCTTTTGTAGCAATTAAGGTTGAAAAGACCGCATCAAGCAGACTCCATGTAAGGTCGGTTTCTTCGATCTCTACTTCAGATGCTAAGAAGTCCTCTTCAAAACAGTTGAAGCCTTTGACGCTATCCTTGTATGAATCCAGTTTGGGTGCGATGTCTGGCTCATCATCGGTAGAATTGAAGAATCCAATGACTTAGTCTAGTATAAAGGCAGTGAAAGCTAAGTCTGGGAATTACTTGAAGGCGGATACATTTTCTTAAATAGCTGAAGTGACCTTGTGAAGCCTTCAAGGAATTTGGCAATTTGTTTGCTCTAACTCTGATACCTTGGCTTTCAAGAAGGCATGATCCAGTGAAGATGAGAGAATGGTTTAGTGAGGCTGAGAGTTTGTTTCCTCTTTGTCATTCTAAAGATATATTTCTTCTAGATTTACAGAAGGCCCGCGGCTTGGATACATCTCGAGAGTCTAATTTTGCTGTCACACACGAAAGTGTGACTGCTGATAATGTGTCATTTTCAGCTTCATTGTGTGATAGCATTCCCAAAGAGGGTGGGTTTTCTAGGGAATGTAGTGTTGATACAGTGAGAATTTGATGTAGGTTGTGCATTTATGACACTTTTGTTTCAAAGGGTGGTAAAAAAGATGCTTTATGACCGGCTTCTTTTCCAGATTGGAGTTGGCATCCATGATATGTGAATCTTGTAACGCTGAATTGCTTAGATCTGTGACCTCTGCTTTCAAAAGGGCTTGTTGTCTCCTCGGAGCAGTCAGGTGATTCATCCAACAATTCAGTCACTGAATCTTCTAACCAGGAGCTTGAGAAGTTAGCACGCATGAGTTTTTCCGAGGAAGGTCTGAATGCTTTGTTAGCTGCTTAAAAGCCTTCAAGTAGGGCTACATAGCCAAGTTATATTTTCTTCAAAACGAGTGCTAAGAAAGGGTTAGATCCTTTGTAATGTGAGTTAGTTCACGTTTTGCAATTGGCAGTTTCTTGGCCTGAATAAGTGTAACTTTAAATACATGTGACCGGTTATTTGACTGCGTTTCCTTCCTGTTGTTTCCCTTGATCACTGGTTGTTTAAGTCACCACTAGTTTTGTGTTTCTTGAAAGGTTTGCTGCATAAGGTTCCCTCTGGTTCCTTTTAGTGTGCCGGAATGAGATCTAAATGTATTTCTCACATATGTGATGGGCCTGCCTTTAAAGCTTCTTAATTTGTGTAATTTACAGTTCTCGTATAAGAAAGTATTCCTGGTTGCTACTTTGACCAGAAGGGGTATGTGAGTTGCGCACTTTATCTGCTTCTCCCCCTCAAACAGTTTTTTTCTAAAAATAAGGTGAGCTTGAGGGTGTAGTCTTCTTTTTTTGCCAGAGGTTGGAATTTCATCTTGCTCATGTCTTTGCCAATATTTTATCCTCCTCCTAGCTTACCAAAGGAAGAAGAAAGGTTGTGAGACTCGATTCAAGAAGGGTCTTGAGCCATTATATCTACTCAATGAAATAGTGTAGAATAGGCAGTCACATTTTATTGGGGTTTAGTGGGGCAAAAGGTAGCTTAAGTTTAAGAAGAAAAACATTTTTAGGTAGATTTCTTCTGCAGTGAAGTTTTGTGTTATGATTTGATAAGCTGGGATCGTCTTTTAAACCCCTAAGGTGCATTTGATAAGAAGGAACGAAGCACCTTCTGCCGTACTGCGTGACATTTCAATGGAAGTGATTTTTCGCGTTGCTTTCAGGTCTTCCTTAAACTCTCTCACCAAGGATTATTTGGATACCAAATTTAAAGCGGATTCACAGTTTGGTAAGACGTACCTTCAAATATTCCAGATGTAGATCTTGTGCTTTACTCACCCACCTACTTTCTTGAACTGAGAGTAACCCACATAAGGAAGCTGCAGGAAGTTTATCCACTAGATGTTACTTACCTTTGGTAGTGTTTTTCCTGATGGATACTATTCTCCCTACAAATTCCTTATGGCCCTGCTGCCTCCTCTTTTTCGAGTGAAGTTATATTTCAGTCTCAATGCCCTATTATTTTGTTGGGGGTGGGGGTGGGGGCAGGGGGGGGGTAAAAATAAATTGGATTTTTGTCACCAGAGCTGTGTGGTAATATTTGTGGCTGTGAAATAATCAACCATGGAGCCGCACGTATCAGTTGTGAAGTAATTGAGAACCATGAGGTGCCGGAGGGGAGGCACTGCAATATTGTTTTCCAGGCTCAGTCTTGCATCTGGGATGGTTCCCTTAAAGAATCTACAAAAAGGACAATATCCATAAGAAAGAACATGACTGAAGCTAAATAACTTGTTCATTTGTAGCCACAGGATGCCATTCACAGCATGGTTGTTGATATGCTCCTCAGTAATTCAATTAACAAATGATCCTCACCTATTCTTGAAATTACTGCATTGCATTAGATTTTCAATGAAATGTAAAATTATATTTGTATAGCGCTCAATCTACCCGGAGGCCTCGCAGCGCTTTAGACTGATTACTGTGGCGAGCTACCGGGAGGATTAACACGCTTTTGCATACAGATGAGTTTTCAGCGCTTTCCTGAATGCCATCCGGTTGGTGTTCTCTCTAAGAGCCAAGGGAAGAGAGTTCCAAAGCCTCACGGCCAGGTAAGAGAAGGAACGACCGCCCCATCCAGATTCAAACATTGTGGAAGCTTGGTATGGGGCGAGCATTTACCATGACCTACTGTAATCCATTGGGAAAAGGCAGACCACAGAATTGGAAAGCCAAAGCGGAGTACTGTATTACTTAAAGTGATTATCAGCCTTGGTATGTGGGTTTCCTGTATTACTGTAATTGTGTGTTCATTGCATTGAGTAATAGCATCATAATCTAAATTTCTTTACTAACAGGTTTGTTTTTTCCATCAAGGACTATCTTCATGCATACCTGTCCCTTTATCATAAAGGATAATATGTGTTCCTTTGTTCAAAATTAATAACAAAAAAGCATTTTTTTGGAAAGCACAAATGAGCTTTAAAAATATGCAGGCAGGTGGATTGGTGGGCCTAAAAGGGATCAGGAGGTCTTCCTCCAACCACCTTTGAAGGCACTCATTGTCGTACTAAGGGCCTGTTTCTACTGGTCTTTTGAATCTACGCTAAAAAATGAATTCCATATACATGGTAAGGTGAACTTGAGCACATGACTATCACAATACAAGGGTCACTATTGGGGTTGATTTCCTTTGTTGTTGCAGGAGCTCTTCCTTAAGCATAATAAAGTTCAGTAAATTGCCGAACAAGCTAATTGGAGACTGTCAAAGTGAAAATAGTAGACGACGAGCCTTTGAACATCCTGAACAAAAAATTACACATTCAAAATGACAAAATTACCTCAATAGGAAAGAATGGGAGATGTGCTGTCCAGACTACATACTACAGAGAAAACATCCCTACGTTTGAGTAACAACACTGGAGGCATCTTCCATGACCAAAAAGGCAGCACAAACTTTAGACTTGGGTCCTTAATGATGGGAAGCTGCACGCACGAACCACAGCCAGAGTTGCTGTGCTGAAGAATTTGTATCTTCAATTCAGTTTAGGAAAAGGAATTGGGTGTCCTTTGGAGCATCCTAAACAATTTTCAATTGGGAACTCCTGCATCTCAGTTGACATAAGGGTTTAAAGACTCCTTACTTAGATTGATTCATCACTCCGCTTTCCACTTGCCTATTGGTTAATAGGCTCTTTGCAACTTTACCACATAAAAAATAATGAAAAATGGAATGGTGGAAAAAGTAAAGATTAACAAAGTTGATCTGTATGCTAATCAACCTTTTCCTTGAGCAGCCTTCGGTTTTAGAGGCAGCCCCATTGCGTAGCCAGACCTTGGTTTTGGAGAGGAATGTATGACAGACATGGAGCCCTGTGCCATGGCCCTTGACTAGAGTAGACCCTTTGAGGGAAGCCCTTCGTGCTCCTATCGCCTAAATCCTTGTTTTTTTGTATTTAATGAGCTTTAAATATCCGTAAATGTTATCAAGCTGTGTTGGGGGCAAAAGTTGTCTTTATTGCTTTTAAATGATCATAATAGCCTAATAACCCTAAGGCACAATTTGATCACACTACGTTCCAACTCATTAAATGTGTTGACATAACAGTAATGGTATTCCGTGGCCTGTTACGAAAGCTAGCATTGCTGTCGTGTAAGAAGTTAATTAACACTGTCTGCTTGGCAATTATTTACTTATGTATTTTCATTGAATGGCTAAGTGGTTCACGTATAGGTCACAGCTGTGTACATTCTCCATTGCACACCCTTTAAGACCTGGGTGTAGATTTAAGGTATGGCTGTTAAATAGTTCCTTTTTACCGCACTCTGAGTTGACTGCCAACTGTATGCAGCATTTTTATTAGAAAACACAAAAAATAAAAATAAGATGGTATCACACGTGCTAGCTCTATAGTGCTTACGGCTTTTATGTATCCTCCATCTCTGGTCCTTTAGTTGTCGCTGTATGAAAAGTTGCCCCTTTCTCCAGTCACATCAAATGTAGAAATGCGCCAATGTATTTGTTGAATGTAAAATTGAGATTTTGTTTGCAGTTTGCTGTGCTAAGAACAATACTAAATAAAAAATAAAAAAATAAAAAAAAATGTAGAAATGCGCTGTCTGCTTTTTTCCATCTGTGTTGCTTATTTGTTTATGGTAGCTTTGAATTCGGAGATCATGACAGTTCATCCTCCACGTATGTCAACATTGAGGCAGGCACGTTCATCAGAAAGCCATGAGTGGGACTTAAATGTTGAGATTCTGCATGATTTCTGTCGTGACTGGGAATATCTGTAAATGGATTTCTTTAACTCCACAAGGATGAGTAAGCATTAAGACTTTGTCTCCAGGTATCAAGAACCAGAGTCGATAGGCAATGCCTTTTTGCTGAACTTGTCAGGAAAATGTCTCTACTCCTACACAGTGATCTAGTTTAACCCATCACCACTAATAAACTTTGAGCTACTGCAATATTAGTATGATTTCGATAGTACTAGACTGTCTAAGACAGTGTTGGTTTCAATATGTCCTCTGCATGTTCAGGAGACCTCAAGAAATTGACGTTCAGACCAGATTCCTCTCCAGGCTTCAAAATTAAATTCTCCATTCCAGCATTCCTCTTTGAGCTTGGAGGCATGACTCCTGAATTCATGTGTTATGGCCCTTTAAATAACATCTTTAACTATATAATGACAATACTGATGCTAGAGTAATATATTTTCAAGTAAATACCCTTATCTTTCTGATATTCTTCTATGTTGACAATGAGAAAATCTGCGGAGTGAATAAGAAAGGCCACAAGAACCAATTGCCATATGAAATTTAAAATACTTTCTCTGGTGTTGCTGACTTATGAAACCACTGGTCGATTAAATTCAAAAGTTCTTTTAGGCCCAATAACCATTACTCTTCACTCATTATATAAATGTTTTTTCATATACTTTTTTGCACCTGTCCTGAAAATTCTTGCATGCACTCTGTTAATCTTTTTGCATGTCACATGTCTTGCTTTGTTTTCAGCCTCAAGAGGACAACAGACATGATGTTCGGTGGAAAACAGGTGGTTGTTTGTGGGTATGGCGAGGTATGCATTCCGATTTTACTTACAATAGCATGTAAATAAATACTGTTTCAAGTGTCTGGTTGGAATCTCTGTTCAATTTATTTAATTAAAAAAAAAGAACTTGAGCATTCACTTGTGTGGGGTGTGTATATATGTGTGTGTATATATATATATATATATATATATATATATGTATATATATATATGTATATATATGTGTATATATATATATAATCTCTCTGCTGGCAGTCGCAACTAGGTAGTTATAGCTAGGGTATAGTTTCCATAGGAAGAACGTTTTTTCATTTTCCAATAACTTTGGGGATGTTTGATGGATTCTTGCGAAATTTTCAAAACTAGTTTGCCACTCACTTCAGCTGCTGTCTTGTAAGTTTCGGGGTGATCAGTCAAGCAGGGGCCAAGAAAAAAGGGGGTCCCAAAACTCATTATCCCCATGTTAATTTCCATAGGAACTTTAGACACCTCTACAGCCTGAACTGTTAAACAGAATTGCACCAAATGTGGCTGAAAAGTACATGTTGGTTCAGGAAAGTGCCTTTTTGTGATTTGGTGTTAATCCATTTATTAGTTGCGGAGTTATTTATAGAAATTTCCAATTGTATATATTGGGATGTGGAGGATCTGTGACCCCTTCCAATGTTGTACTAAGATTTGATTGTAAACACTGCAAACCAGGAAGAGTTGGCAGCCATCTTGGGACTCTGCTTGATTCAAGTCCTAGAAAAAACATTTAAAAGAAAGAAAAGGGGGCAGGGTAGATATATCCTGACCACCTAGGCCTATTAGGGAGGGTCCCGTGGGGCCAAAAAAGCATTTTTCTGATCCGTGAATCCCACCGAAAATTATTCCAACAAAAACAAAGCACCCGCTCCCGCGTTGGGTTAGTTATCACCCCTTCCCCCTCCCCTCCCCCCCCACCAACCAGTGGGCCAGGTTCCAGGGCATTTAGGTAATAAGGGGGAGTGCACCTGCTCTCCTGGGGCTTTTTAATGCCCTGGGGACCACCACCTTCTCAGTGCCACATACCAAAGATTATTATTGGGGGGGCCTCTTAGACCCCGTGTTCTGAGGACCACTACTGCCACTGGGTTAATATATAATATGTAGGGGCCTCTCGGACCCCCCCTGACCCCATGGACCACCCACCAACTCTCCGTGACTAAGATTAATTTGTATGGGGACCGCCACCTCCTCAGGGCTATCTTCTTTTAAAATAATTGGGAGGGGGCTGTGTTGCCCCCTCCCCTCCTGTGGCTGTTCTCAGCTCAGGGGACCACCACCTCCCTGGGGCAGACCGTACAAATTAGAAAGGAGGGGAGGCCATCCTGGAGCCATAGGTGGCCCTGGGGGATCACCGGGACATAGCTGTTTGCTGTGGCTTGGCGGAAGCTTTACTTCACCTGCCAAGCCAAAGCAAACGCTCCACTTCCAGCAAGCAAGAGCATTAAATATGCTCTCGCTGGAAGTGGAGCAAAACTGCTTTCACACACAGGGAGCTGCGTTTTTAGCAGCTCCCTGTGAGTGAAAGCAATGCTGGCTCCCGCATGAGGCAGGGAGCCGACCGGGACCGCAGGGGTCTTGAGGCTCAACCGCATAGCCCCAACAGTTGTGAGCGAGTGTCCTGTGTGGGACCAGGACAGCTAGAATACAGACCGAGCCCCAAGGATGGGGTTCCCTGGGCTAAATTCGGCCTGGGAGGTGGCTCTCCGAATCTTTTATTTCTATAAAAGAAATGTAAAAAAGGCTGGGCCCCGGGGATGTGGTCCCCGAGACCGAAGTCGGCCAAGGGAAGGGAGCCAAGGACCCCCCATCCCTAATAAATAATAATTTTTAAGAAGCCGGACCGGCAAGTTGCTGAAGGCCCCGCCCCTTTAACCACCACTCTGCAAACGCATCTTCTGGTGCACTACTGCTTGAGGTATGAAGTCATCTTGAATGCTGAGAGACCTTGGTGGCCAAGAAGCCCTCCTGCTACCTCCAAAAAACAAATATTACAGTGACATTACAGTTAGGAAATATATATATTTTTTTAAACGTAGAAATTCAGTGAAAAAAACAAAGGTTACATGGACGTTCTAATTAGGCTAAGATTTCACGTATACAAAACCTCCCATATTACGTCACTCATGACATGGTCAGTGATATCACTGATGACATCTCAGATGATATCACTGATGACACAACTGATGACATCATCCACAGAGCCACTCACACACCCATACAACCTTTTGTTTGCCCACTCACACCAATTCACACTCATACCAGTGCACACCCACCCACTCACTCGTACAGCCACTCACATAGCCACACACACCCATACAGCTACTCAAACCCACTTATTTACATAATCAGTCACACATACAAGCACTTCCACACTCACCCACACACCCACTCACAACCCACACAATCAATTAAAAACCCATTCACACATCGAAACAAGCACTCACACATCCGCTCACGCACCCATACAGCTGTTCACACAGACACCCTCCAATGCAGCCACTCGCACACCAACTCACTTAAGCAAACACCCACTCACCCACAGTCACTACACACCCATGTATCCACCCATAGAGCCACTCACACCACCACTCACTTACACATACAGCCACTGAAAGACCCACCCACCCACTCACCTGTACAGCCATTCACACAGCATCTCGCTCACCCACACAGTTACTTACACACGCACTTATACGCCACTTACAGGCCCATACACACAAGCAGTGGCGGCTCGGCGGGGAAGGGGCAGGGTGGGGGTTAGTAGAGTCTAACATACGACAGACAGGAGTAAGGTAAGTAATTAAATAAATAAAACAATTTACTTTACGCACGCAGAATCGCCATCTCGGCTATGCTGTGTGCGTACTGTAAATTGTTTTATTTATTTAATAACTTACCTTACTCCTGTCCGTCATATGTCAGACTCTACTATCCCCCCCGCCCCACACCCCGCAGCACTCCCACAGCGGGCAGCGCCTGCACGAAAGGATACAATTACATAGCCACTCGCTTAGTATAAATTAGAAGTAATATCACTCCGTTGTAGTGCATCTAGTATACTAATTTAGTTTTTGTAGTAGGTTAATATACATGTTTAACACCCGTAAACTCTTAACACTTACACTCATTTGATGATGTCATCTGTGATGTCGTTAGAGATGTTATCAGTGATGTCATTGACCATGTAATGGGTGATGTAATATGGGAGTTTAAAAGCAGTGCATTGCAGGGGCGTAAGTTATAGTTAGCTCAGGTAACTATAACTGCAGAATTTCGCTGGTTTTGTACGAGGGAAATCTTAGTCTAACTAGAACGTCCCGATAACCTTTGGTTCTAACATATATTAAGTGAGTGCCTGTATGATTGTATGTATCCTTGTGTGTATGGGTGTGAAAGTAAGTGGCTGTATGGGTGTATAAGAGGGTGTGTGAGTAGCTGTGTGGGTGAATGAAATGCTATGTGAGTGGCAGTATTGGTGAGCGAGTGGGTGTGTAGTGACCGTATGGGTGAGTGAGTGGTTTCTGAATGACTGTCTGAGTGAGTGACTTGGTGTGTAAGTTGCTGTACAGGTGAGTGAGTATCTGAATGGCTGTATGGGGGAGTGACTGCATGTGTGAGTGCTTCTGTGGATGTGTGAATGGGTATGTAAGTGGTTATGTGAGTTGCTTGTATGGGTAGGTGAGTGGCTGTATTGAGAGGCTGTATGGGTGAGTGAGTGGGTTTGTGAGTGACTGTAGGTAAAAAAGTAGAAGTGCGAGTAGCTATATGGGTGAGTGTGTGGTTATGTGACTAGCCATATGGGTGAGTGACTGGTTGTATGAGTGGTTGTTGGGTGAGTCAATGGTTTGAGTGGCTGTACGAGTGAGTGGGTGTGTGAGTGGCTCGATATAGGCGGGAGTGGGTGTGTGAGTTCTGGTATGGGTCTGCGAGTGGTTATGTGGGAGTGAGCATACGAGAGGTTGTATGGTGTGGGATTGTTTGTGTGGATGATAGCATCAGTGATGTCCCTGACCATGTCATGAGTGATTTACTATGGTAGCTGATAAGCAGTGCATTGCGGGGGGCAAGTTATAGTTAACTCAGGCAACTATAACTGCTCAATTTTACTGTTTGTGTACGAGTGAAATGTCAGCCTAACAGTAACTTCCCTGTAACCTTTATTTTTTTCACTAAATATATATATTTCGAAGAACGAGGTGACTCAAAGAATAAAAATATATTTCCACTACAACGTTTCAGCTTCTCCCTTCCTCAGGTAGTACAACATGGTTTGCTTGTGGTTGAATTTTATTTGAAAAACACATTTTAATAACCGACTTACAGACTAAGCCGGGTCTGGTGGATTAGTGGGCTAATGTGTGTACTGTAGGGGCCTTTGTTTGACTTCATGGTTACACGTTCAAATCCCAGTGGGCCCACTCAGCCTTTAATGCTTCTGAGGTCGATAAAATGAGTACCATTCAGTTGGGTAACAATAGACATCTGTTATTCAGGGCCGAGATACCCTTCTGGGCGATTGTGCGCTTTACAAATACCATTATGGTATGTTTATCAGTTCATTCAATGGTAGGCATCCATATTGATCTCGAGATTTGATACACTATCAACAGGGATTGGGTTTCGCCCAAAGATTAAGACCATAAAGCTTGGTTCCAAACATGAGAATGCTGAAAGTTAATGAGAATCTGTTTTTTCACCATTGAGCTCTTAATGATTTTGTTCCGTCCATTGATGGACCTTAGTCAAACAGTTCTGTAGATCGTCAGCTTTCTTCTCGGGCTCATTATCCGCCACAAAAAGGAGCAAGCTGCGCACATGAGCGCCCTGCGTCCTCCGACATGGCTGTCTAGCCCTGGCTGCAGGACAGATACCTTCGTGGGTCAGGTTTCTCTTTGTAGATCAGGCTTCTGTTTGTAAATTATCTTGAAAGGCTTAAAGCTGTGGCCCTAATTGCAGGTTTAGTGTCAGATTAGCCTGCTACTCTGTTCTGCTGCTTATGCATATCAAGAGATCCTGTGGTGAAGAAGGAAAAGTTACTTATAATCCCAGTTCTTCACCATGATTATTACCTCTGAATTCATAAAAGCCCCATCAGCCTACCCGCTTTAAGACCCCAGATTTTGACAGGTTCTGGAAGTTAAGTGTCTAACTTTTACTTCAAAGAAAAAACACACTACCTAGCTAATCTTCTGGGCATAATTTGATAGAGCAACTTCCAAGACTCTTAAAAGAGCTGAGTCCATGTTTCACTGTGTTGCAGTGTAGTTTAAAGTGGACATCAGTCCGGATTCATTTTTATAATATAAGCTCACTATTGTCTAGCCAAATATACAGTGATGTACATATAAAATTGCTATTTTATATTTATAGATAAATTAGTTTTTTGGGCCAAGATTTGTTATTTGGTGAATTGGAAAGGATTTAAATGGTCTTGAAAGGTGTGTTCTGGTGTCTCGTAGATGCACAGAGGCACATTCTACCATTAATTAATTCAGAGGTAATGACACGGTGAAGAACTAGGATCACAAGTAAGTGACTTTTCGATCCATGCTGTATTTTTCAGCATAATCATTCTATAAATGAGTACCATTAATCTTCATTGTGAGTGAATGCATATATGCAGAAGATCTGTCTTGTGCCAATGCTGTGCCATTCAGTTCCATCACTTTAGACTAAACCTCATCAAGACCATGATAGATGCCCAATGCTGGGACAAATTTGAGCAAACTGTTAGTTCTAGAATTCAAGTAGTTCAAAAGAGCCATTTTTGTGACATGTCGTTGAGACAAAGGTGCATATAGAGGATTTATCTAGACTACGGCTTTCCTTGCTGCTACTAATTACAACAAACCGTTGTAGTGTCATCCTTTGTTTTGGATCAAATTGTAATCTCATAAAATCTCGCAAGTATTCCTGGTATAAGTGATACTCAACTTGCACTGGGTTCAGCATTTATTCATGGCATTTGAAGTTCCTTCGACATGAAATGTAATTCATTTTGTGACATATAAGCATAGCTTGATAACTTGCTTTAAGGTTTAGTGGAGTTTTGCTCTCATTTCCGTGCTTTCTGGTCAGGCAGTATGTGTTCTAAATTCAACACATGCTTAAAAAGATAGAAGAGAATTAGATGTGCCCGGCAAACACTCTAAAATACTGCATACATTTTTTAAAGGTACATATGAGGCTTATTATTTTAAAAGCTGTGTAATGTTTGTGAGAACAGTTTATTTTTAAGTTGATCTTCAGAGATAGGCAGCTTTCATAGTAAGTTCATTTCTTCCACCATTACAGGTTGGCAAAGGCTGCTCTGCTGCTCTCAAAGCCATGGGCTCCATAGTATATGTGACCGAGATCGATCCCATCTGTGCTTTGCAAGCCTGGTAAGAACCGTTTACATAGACAATCCAATATATTGACTGTTAAACAAAAATGTACAGTGGTAAAAAGTGCAGGATGAAGAACAATTTACAAAAATAAACCTTTTTTAAAAATAGAACACACTTACCACCAAAGTTGATTACATGTTGGTGGGGCAGGGGGAGGTGGAAGCAGGGGTTTGACTACTCCCCATACTACTTAATTTTGGTTTATGTTTTTAAGAGCTGGTTTCAGTGGTGCTTGGCCAATTATCCCCCTCCTATGTTAGTCTGTGCGTTTTTCACTAATTTCTATCGAACACCAAGATCCATGATTCCCAGGAGCTGGCCATATGGATTTTTTCTGACTTAATAGCTGTTACTGTGGTGCAAATGTTTTCTTATACATAGCCACATTAAAGCGATTTCAGGCATAGATGGTAAGTGGTAGCTTTTTTAGTCCAGCCAGGTTTTGTTAAGATGTCTCCTTTATTGTGTTTGATCTGCCTTCTTTGGTTCTAAGTACTTTTTCATCTTCTCAGTATCTTTTTTTTGTTTTGTCCTCCCTGTCTCCTTACCTCCTTTCAGCATGGATGGCTTCCGGCTCGTCAAGCTGAATGAAGTCATCCGACAAGTGGACATTGTCATCACATGCACAGGTGCACACATAATATACAGATTTTAATTCATTACTGGTTTATGGGGCTAAAGGGAACTCTCCGAGCCTTGGTAGATGACTGAGGTTCTGCAATTTTTTGATGGTTGAGGGGACAATGAGAAAGGGTGGCATTCTAATCTGCTATCTGTAGGTTGCACGATAAGGAACGAGAGACCAGCTTTCTTCTAGATTGCTCTTTTTTTCATAAACGCTTTTCCCTTCTGATTATTTGTTGCAGTTTTAAAGAGGTCACGTAAAACTGCTCTGTTGCTAATGGAATGATCTGTCAAATTAAAGGGAAAAAACATTGGTTACAGGTTACATTAACGTCCACTTATTGCTTTATTTATATCTTGGGGAGTGTCTCTGACCTCCAACCTCTAAAAGAGGATTGTACACCAGATTTTGAGATCCCGGTCTGGGATCTCATTGTGGCTGCTGATGCAGGAAAGCAGCACAGCATGCTTTGTAGGTAACCCCACTCTGTATACCTTTTCTTTTTTCTCAAACAATTTGTTTCAGTAAAAACAAAAAAGCAACTACTACGATATTCAGGGCATTTTCTTCCTTTGTGTCATGGTTTTGCCTGCTAGTGAACTCCACACCTTGCATGACGATCTTGGGCAGAGCAATTAATCAATCGTCACCTCACCCTAAATAAGGCAGGTCAAAGTTCACTGTGACTCGTCACCTAATGGTGGACCAGCCACCAACTGAGGCTCTGCTGCCGGAAAACCTTTGTTTCCCTCACCTTCAAAAGGGGCGGAGGAACAAGCGTAAGCGTAGCGGATTTACCCGATGACAAGACGTGATACTCCACTTTGATCGTGTTTCAAATTTGGATACTCTCTGACAATATTTCACCACAATCTGGGAAAATATAAGAAATTGATGTTGATACACTGTCCAATCGGAAGAATATAACTAGCCTTGAGAAAGCCCTGACCCTATTTGCCACTCAGGGTGAAACACGTGTCGACTGTTCCTCTTTGCTCTTGTTAACAATACTTACTATGGAAAAATGACAAATGAGTGAAATGGATGAAATGAAGTGAACATGCAAATAAAACTAAACTACAACTAATTTGTAATGTGCTCTCTTTAAAAAATAAATAAAAAAAGAATATTTACCCATTGATGGTGGTGAACATTTGTATTTGGAAAGGAGGAACACATGCTCACAACTTTCTCTCTACTGCTTTCTCTTGAGGCTAAAAAGGTCCAGAGCCTTGAGCAAAACTCCTCCAAAACACCAGGTATTCATATCCAGACTCAGGATCTCTGGACCCTTTTCTCATCTTCCACAAAACTGTGACTAGTCACTCACTGGTGGACCAGCCGCTAGCTGAGGCTCTGCTGCCGGAAAACCTTTGTTTCCCTCACCTTCAAAAGGGGCAGAGTAACAAGGTTGGTGGATGGTGCATTCAACCTCTAAATATAGCTGTCAGCCTTTCAAGCCTCTGAAGTCAAGAGCCCCAGCATAAAAAAGCTGAGCACCAGGCTCCTGCAACAAGTAAACTATTTCCAGCAGTTTCAGGTCCAAGTCTGCTCTCAAAATCTCTGATTGCCTGGTTCCACAACCAATTCATTTGAATAGTCTAGTCTTTTTTCAACACGCTGTGAAGCTACACCCAGGTATATTTACCCCATAATTGATTAGTGTACAGCCAACTTCTACAGCCCACAGACCCTGCTCATGTCCTCAAATCAAATGCTTAAGTACTTTTGTCCGGCTCTGGTACATTTGTTAATTCACTCTGCAAAGGGGTCTCTGTGTTGACTGTTAGGTTTACTTTGTTGAGAAATGTTTTAAGTCAATCTCTAGTTGCTAATTTCCTTAAAGTGAGAATGGGAGATTTAAAAGCAGGCCTGTTGCCTGTGAACTACGGTTTGCTTAACTGTACACTTGTTTAGCAGGCCAGATTTGATTCTGTTGTAGTCCTTTTTCTCCTGTTGCCCTTCAAATTTCTATAAAGAAATTATTAATACCATAATGTTTGTGAAGAGTGTGATCTGTACATCTAAAAATCAGTTAAAGCTGATACAAAGAATCCAGTTCTTGCAAACCAAGATATGAAAGACAACTACCATGCAAAAATACTCAGAAATATTTTGCAATGCAGGGATATGTGAATCTCTGATTCCATATCCTTTGACCTTTCATCTCCCATCAGTATCTTGCAGTGTGCATCATATCATGATATACATGTGCTGTGCATGCCATAGTAATTGATTTTCATGATTTGGTCATGATTGTGTCTGCTTTATATAGGCATTTGAAGCAATTATTGATATGCGGTTTTTGTATTTGATGGTTATTTTGGTAATGGAGGTGCTGTCCTGAATTTAACTGTATTTTCCTTGAAATCTCCTGGTAAGGGAACAAAAATGTGGTAACGCGAGAGCACTTGGATCGAATGAAGAACGGCTGCATCGTCTGTAACATGGGACATTCAAACACAGAAATTGATGTGGTAAGAATCATTTTGTATGTGCAGAAATTAATGGTTATGGGTCTTTGTTGGTCCTTAGTTTAGTGCCTATGCTTGCATCACAGTAGGTTTATGCTAATTGAAGTGTTTAGGGTGCTTTATGCTTTGAAAGCAGTCCATTACTGCAGTTCTTTGAGTGAACTTCAGCAGCTAGTCACCATAACTTAAATGTGGAAGATATCTTGTATTTCTCCAGTACTGGATCTTTCATAGATTCATATGCTTGATTCATTCTCCGTCTTCAAAGTGGGAGTCCCACGGTATAATTGTAAAGCAGTATAGTATACTACACATATCTATAATGGCACTAAAACAGTCTCTTCATTAACTTATCCACATTGTTTATTATAAACCAAACTGCAGTGCCTCTTGGCTAGATGACGGTGAACAAAGGTACCCACTTTGCTTTGTAGGAATGCACGCCTGGGCAGTCTTCCTCTCCTGTACTGCAGGCTTCCAGGGAAGGCACCAAAATAAGTATATCAGAAGGGTCATTGTGAGCGCTGATAAATGATTTATCATTATAAATATTCTTCATGTTTCTAGCTATTGGGTCTCGAAACTCCTACATCTGTTCTCTCCATGGTTGATTTATGCTGCGAGTCATGCCTTACTGTTCATTGAATGCTAGACTAATGGATTCATTCTTTTTTTTTTTCCTCTTGTTACCATAAACACATATGCACCTGTGACAATCTTGTGTTTCAAGCCAGGAGATATTAAAATATTTTCAGTCTGTGAGACCTGCTGGGGCATCTGGCCCCAGTCGAATCGCGGACAAACTTTTCAAGTTGAATATAGAATTTTGCCCTTGAAAGGACTCTTATTTTACACAGTATTTTTAGCTAATGTGATTCACAATCTCCTTCGTATTGTTGCAGAATGACCTTTCTTGGTGTAAAAGCAAAAGGATATACTTCTTTATTAGCTGTACAGGAGGTTGGGCAAAAATAGAAAAATCTTACTGGTATTCATCAAACTAGCTTCTGGTCTAAATGTGGTATACTGGGTAAGGTTTTTGCATTGTCCGTTATGATTTATTATGTGAAAGGCTAATCTTTGTGCATGCTGCTTCGATTGTAAGGCTGCTCTCAATGAGACAAGCAAAGAAAAACTGTGGTACCAGTCACTTTAGGGTATTTCTCCTTCCTTTCTTATAGCTATACAAGCTTTGTATACAGTATCTGTCAGGAGTTTTACCATTACACATGCTTGCACCTCTGCTGTTCAGTCTCTATATGCCTAAAGTGGGTACAGCTTTATCTATGCCCAATTCCTTATCCCTCAAAGTTTCCTATCTCCTACTCCTTCCAATGTAAAAATTATACTATAATTTTGGCTTACACTCCTACTGGTCTTCGGAGCCCCTTAAATGCAAAAACCAACTTGTTGTTAATGCAGCTAAATCATCAGTGCTAATTAAATCAATAAATAAGCTTTATTCGGTTTTACAAAGAAAAAACTATAAAACCACAGTTTAAAAACAATTGCATAAATTAAACATAGCAAATTCACTTTTTTTGTTAAATATTTTGCATAAAATCGGCATAAACAATAACATCATTTAATTCTATACAAAAGTCCATAGAATTCATCCCACTTAACGATCATTCAGGCCGCCTGACTACCTAATGTCTTAAGTATCAATATGTCAGACCATAAAAACTTGGACACAACAGCAAACTGCCAAAGTACATAGCTGTTGTAAGAAAAGCATCACTGGTCTACATTGTCTAAAATTATATTTTCGCAACACAGGTATTAACAGTTGTTTTTGGGTTTCCATATAAAATGTACCCAAAAAACAAAGTACAGGTTGCATTGTACTGAGACTCCATCACACAGGCATCTGTCAGTTATACAGGACCAGTCATTCTCATTGGCTAGAGTTACAACATGATAAACTATATTGCATCCAAAGCGAGTTCATACAAATCTATTTTGCGTATTGTGCACGTGCACCAGATAAAACTGCACACCTCCAGTCGTTGGCAGAATCTCATGAGATAAAACACTTGGGTTCCCACATTCATTATATCGCTACCTTTCTACCAAGTACATAGACCTAAGTTTAATTTCTGCCTTGGGTCCTCCTTGCAAAGAGGAAGGATCATCAAAAAATCAGGTTGTGCCCGTCTAATACAAAAAGACTTAATGAATTTAGGCCTGGTTTTTTTTCAGGGCTAGGTTCTGGGTGTGCATGCTGCAGTTGGTCTTTGGGAGATCAGATTCCATCCAGAGCCACCTCCTATACTTATTTACGTTTAGTGCTGGAGGACCAAGTGGCCTGTGAAGCTCATATGAACAATCTAGAACTTAAACTGAATTTATTAATTTAGGTCTTTAGACACTTCACTTTATCTATTATTTCAACTTCTTGGTAACAGGTATTCACTGTAATATCTGTGTTTTATTGTTTGCCTTTTCTTTGGGATGTCTGGCCTTTCCCAGCACTCGACCCTTTTAGCTGGAGTTAGTCTAGTGCACTGTTTCTCTCCTTTTAGTATACAGCTGTCTTCATTTCCTTATAGGGCTCTGCGTTCGGAGAGTCAACACCTGGCGGTAGTCCCTAAAATAAAAAGATCACAAAGTGGAGGACGCCTTTTCTCTTATAATGTCGCCAAGTTGTGCAACCGTCTTTCCCTCCATATTTGTCTTGAGACTAACCATTTGGCCTTTCGAAAACTTATAAAAACTTTAATGTTCCTTTAAACAATGTCACTGAGTTTGTGATTGGAGTGCTTTAAGCGCCGGGATGTCTTCAGGTAACCATGAGCTCTACAAATGCGGATTCATTCATGCCAGGCACTTATAAGATCAGAGTTCTGCCTTGTTAAATTTAAAATGTGATCTAGGAGTCCTTACCAGCGTGTTCCCCATTAGGGACAGTTCCTGCTGTCATTATGATTCGTTTTACTGGGAATAAATAACAAACGCATGGGACCTTCTAACTTGGAGTGGGTGTCTAATATATATATATATATATATATATATATATATATATCTATCACTCAGATTTATCAGTACTGAGGCCAAAGTAAATATACTCCTTACATGATTGTACAATAAACACTAAAAATAAAGGTTGTACCTACCATTTAAAGTTGAGAGGTTCGGGCAAATGTAAATAATATGAATGAAAGTGTCTTTAACATTTGTGCGTAACCTGCATCTTTCTTTCTGGAATATATAAGTAAATATACTCCTTACATGATTGTACAATAAACACTAAAAATAAAGGTTGTAGCTACCATTTAAAGTTGAGAGGTTTGGGCAAATGTAAATAATATGAATGAAAGTGTCTTTAACATTTGTGCGTAACCTGCATCTTTCTTTCTGGAATATATATATATTCCAGAAAGAAAGATGCAGGTTACGCACAAATGTTAAAGACACTTTCATTCATATTATTTACATTTGCCCGAACCTCTCAACTTTAAATGGTAGCTACAACCTTTATTTTTAGTGTTTATTGTACAATCATGTAAGGAGTATATTTACTTTGGCCTCAGTACTGATAAATCTGAAAGAAACAGGTTAGTATTAGATTCCTTACCTTAGAAAATCCCCAGGCGTCAGACTGGATCTGGAAATTTTTGAGTAGCAGTACCCTTGCGCGTCAGTAGGTGTCGTCTGCCGCTCCCCATCCGTCGTTGGCGCCGGGATGACGTCGCCAGAGTACTTAGACGCCGCCCAATATGCTGACGTCAGTTCTTCTTCTTTTTTCTGCGCCAGCAAGCGCCGATCCAGAAAAAGTGGTACCCTTAGTCAATTTTTGACTTAACTTTTTCGATCATTTTTGATCCTTTTCGAAGTCTACACGATTCCGACGGTGCTGGTAGGGATGCCTGGGTGTAAACCCTGCGAGGACTGTGACCGACTGATGTCGGTTACTGACCCCCATCGCCGGTGCCTTCACTGTCTGGGCTTCGACGACAAGGCCTGTCCCGACTGCCGAGCCCTGACGTCCAAACCTAGGCGGGAGCGGTCCCGCAAGCGGCTCGAGCTCCAGCGGTCGGCCCCGTGCCGCTCGAGGTCCCGGTCCGGACGGAGGTCGAGGGACCGGTCTCGGGGTCGGAGCCACCATAGCTCCGGGAGTCGTCATCGGTCTTCGGGCTCGAAGTTCTCAGGTAAGCACAAGAAGTCGAAGAGGCCGACTCCCTTCCCCCCCACACTGGTTTTGTCTCCCCTCCTACCGTGGCTTCGGAGGAGGGGGCTACCTACAGTGTGGTGCTAATGAGGGCAGCCAAGGCCTTGGCCCTTGAGCTCCCTGTCACGTCCGTGAGGACTAACCTCCTCACTGAGGTCCTTAAACCGCAGTCAAGCTCGGCTGAGCCTCTGCTGCCGTTTAATGAGGCCTTGACGGACGTTCTTTTGGGCACTTGGTCCAGGCCCGCTACAGGTCAGCCTGTAGATAGGAGCGTGGCCAGACACCACTGCCCGGCTCCGGGTGACCCTTGCTTCCTGTCCTCCAACCCTACCCCCGAGAGTCTGGTCATCCAGGCCTCTAACTCCCAGACCGCATTCCCGACAGCTCCGCCCGATCTGGAATCCCAGATATATGAACAATATGGTAAAAAGGTATTCTCCCTGATTTTGGGACTGCGGTCAGCCAACACCGCATGCCTCTTGGGCCGCTACACCCACTCTCTGTGGGACACGGTTGCGGACGTGCTGCCACAATGTCCGGCGGAGGTCCAGACTAAACTCGCCCAAGCCCTTGCTGAGGGTCGAGATGCGGCATGGTTTTCTATCCGGTGTGGGCTGGATACCACGCACTCGCTGGGCAGAGCGATGGCAACGACGGTGGCGATTCGTCGCCACGCCTGGTTGAGGTCCGCCAACTTTTCGGCTGATGTCCAAATGACCCTTATGGACATGCAGTTTGATGGCCGTCTCCTCTTTGGCGATAAGGCAGACCATGCGCATGAACGCTTTAGGGACTCCAGGGCTACGGCCAAGTCCTTGGGCCTCTCAGCCCCGCGCCAGCAAACGGGTGCCTTTCGTGGCCAAGGAAGGGGCGCTCCCACACGTGCTGCCAGCCACGCACCGCAGCCTAACATCCAGCGCGGTGGCGGCCATGGATACCGCCATGACGGCGGTCGGGGACAACGGCGAGGCCAGTCCGCACCTTCCCCTGCAGCATCCGCCTCTAAGCCCTCCTAGTCCGTGCTTTCAGGCCCATGTGACGCCAGTGGGGGGCAGGGTTCGCCATCACCACTTCCACTGGCGCACTGACACTTCGGACAGGTGGATGCTGCAAATCGTCCGAAGTGGCTACTCCCTCCCCTTCGAGACGACCCCTCCAGCCATGCCACCGCGTGTCGGGGGATCACTTGAAACTTCTACGAGAGGAAGTTATGGCCCTCTTGGCCAAGTGGGCCATCGAGCGCGTTCCTGGGCCAGAAGTAGGGTGTGGTTGTTACTCCCACTACTTTCTGGTACCCAAGAAGGGCAAAGGGGGCCTACGCCCTATCTTGGACCTACGGAACGTCAACGGCTTCCTCCGGAAAGAGAAGTTCAAGATGCTGACACTGGCTCAGGACTTAGCTGCCCTGGACCCAGGAGACTGGATGGTAGCGTTGGACTTGCAGGACACTTATTTTCACATCCCCGTCCTGCCGGCCCACCGGCGCTACCTGTGGTTCACGGTAGGCCACGAGCACTTTCAGTTTACCGTGCTCCCCTTCGGCCTTACGCGCCCCACGGGTGTTCACGAAGGTGATGGCGGTGGTCCCAGCTCGTCTGTGCAGGTTAGGGGTGTCAGTCTTCCCCTACCTCGACGACTGGTTGTTGAAGGCGGGCTCGCCCCAGACAGTAGTCAGCCACCTCCAGACGACGGAAGACCTCCTGCACCAGCTGGGGTTTTCCATCAATGTGCTGAAGTCACACCTGTGTCCCTCTCAGAAGCTCCTCTTCATCGGAGCGGTTCTCGACTCAGCGCAGTTTCGGGTTTATCCTCCCGAGCAGCGGGTTGGGGATATTCAGGCTCTGATCCCAATCTTTCAGCCTTTATCCCGGGTCTCAGTCAGGTTGACGCTGTGGCTTCTGGGGCTGATGGCCTCCTGCATCCTTCTTGTGCATCACGCCAGGTGGCGGATGCGGGCTCTGCAGTGGGACCTGAAGTTTCAGTGGGCCCAGCATCAGGGCAACCTGTCCGACCATGTCCTGATATCAGAGGGCACTGCGAGACAGCTGCAGTGGTGGCTCGCGGACCGCGATTGGGTCAGCGGCAGATCCCTCTCCCTACCCTAACCGGAGCACGTAGTTGTGACGGACGCGTCCCTCCTCGGTTGGGGAGGCCACATGGGAGAGGCGGAGATCCGAGGCCTCTGGTCTCCGGCGGAGTCCCGGCTCCATATCAACCTTCTGTAGCTGAGGGCGATTAGTCTAGCACTGAAGGCATTCCTCCACTCTGTCCGGGGAAGTGTAGTGCAGGTGTTCACGGACAACACCACCACCATGTGGTACTGCAACAAGCAGGGCGGGGTGGTGTCGTGGACCCTCTGCCAGTGGCTGGAACATCAGGGCGTTACCCTGGTGGTTCAACACCTGGCAGGTTCTCTGAACGCCAGGGCGGACAAACTCAGCCGACGGGGCATGATGGATGACGAATGGCGTCTGAACTCGGACGTGGCGCAAGGCCTCTTTCTGCAGTGGGGAGGGCCTTGGTTGGATCTATTCGCCACCGAAGAGAACGCGCAATGTCATCAGTTCTGCGTGTTGGAATTTCCACGGCGGCACTCGCTCGGAGACGCTTTTCGTCGTGAGTGGAGTTGCGGTCTGTTGTACGCCTTTCCGCCTATACCACTTCTGACCAGAGTGCTGAAGAAGACCAAGCGCGACCGGGCCCAAGTCCTCCTTGTGGCTCCGGACTGGGCGCGAAGGTACTGGTATCCCGAGCTACTCAGTATGTCTGTCGATCCCCTGATTCGTCTGCCTCTTCAGGAGGACCTTCTTTCGCAGCATCAGGGGACGGTCCTCCACCCGAACCTGTCCAATCTCCACCTCCATGTTTGGAGATTGAGCGGCGACAGTTGAGGCCATTTGACTTGCCTCCTGAAGTCTGTAATGTGATTCTGGCAGCCAGGCGTCCCTCCACAAAGTTGGTATATGCCTGCAGGTGGAACAGATTTGTGGCATGGTACACAGCAAAGGCTGTGGATCCTCTCTCTGCCCCTCTTTCTGAGGTTCTCCTCTTCCTTCTTTCTCTTGCCCAGCAGGGCTCTGCTCTGGGCACTATCCAGGGCTACCTTTCTGCCCTTTCAGCCTTTTTAAGGCTACCTGATCAGCCATCTTTATTCAAGTCCCCAATTGTAAATTGGTTTTTGAAGGGCATCACACACATGTTCCCTCCTGTTCCATTCGTGATGCCTCAGTGGGACTTGAACCTTGTACTTACTTATCTGATGTGCGCTCCCTTTGAGCCACTTCATAACTGTCCTCTCCGCCTTCTTACTCTGAAGACTGCTTTCCTGGTTGCCATCACCTCTGCCAGGAGAGTGAGTGAGCTCCAGGCTCTTTCTTCCAAACCTCCTTTCCTTTCTGTCCATCCGGACAAGGTTGTGTTGCGGACAAGACCCTCTTTCCTGCCCAAGGTAGTCACAGCCTTCCACATCGGGCAGTCCATCACCTTGCCCACCTTCTTTCCGCCTCCGCATCCCTCAAAGGAGGAAGAGCGGCTCCACCGTCTGGACCCAAAACGTGTGCCCTCGTTTTGTCTGGATCGCACACACCAGTTCCGGGTGGATGACCAACTCTTTGTTGGTTATGTGGGCGCTAAGAAGGGACGGGCGGTGCACAAGCGGACCATCTCTTGGAAGGTCGTGTTGTGTATAGGCATTTTACTCCTTGGCTAAGAAGGATCCTCCTGTTGGGCTGAGGGCCCATTCCACTCGGGCCACGGCGGCTTCTACTGCCCTGGGCCGGGGAGTCCCCTTGCAGGACATCTGTCAGGCAGCTACGTGGGCCTCGCTGCACACGTTCGCAAGACACTACTGCCTGGACAGCCAAGTCCGGAGGGATGGCCTCTTTGGCCGTTCCGTCCTCCAGGACTTTCTGGTGTGATTATTGGTTCGCAGACCCACCACTGGGGTTGGTATTGCTGGGGTATCTATTCTAAGGTAAAGAATCTAATACTAACCTGTTTCTTTCAGATGAACAAGTTACTTACCTTCCGTAACGATATATCTGTAAGAAACAGTAGTTAGTATTAGATTCCTTACCGCCCCTCCATCCTCCCCATTCTGCGAACCCATATCTAGGGTTAAGGTCATCCCCTTTCAGGGCCCTAGTTTCAATGGCACCAGTGTTGGTTTTTAACATGGCTCTGCGTTTCTGGCGCAGAAAAGCTGTGTAAAAGAACTGACGTCAGCACGCGAGGGCAGCGTCTAAGTACTCCGGTGACGTCATCCCGGCGCCAACGACGACGCCAACGACGGACGCGGAGCCGCAGATGACGCCTACCGACGCGCAAGGGTACTGCTACGCAAAAATTTACGGATCCAGTCTGACGCCTGGGGATATTCTAAGGTAAGGAATCTAATACTAATTACTGTTTCTTACAGATATATCGTTACCGAAGGTAAGTAACTTGTTCTTTCAGGACGGTGGATAGAATGGGGAAATAAATTGATTTTGTTTTAATAGTATGAATGTATAAAACTTTTTAACTGTGAATTGAAATTAGATTAATTCAAGTCGTTTTATGCTATATGGTTATCAAAAATGTTAATTGACCATAAACAAATGTCTGAGACCTTTGTGTGTTTCAGGCAAGTTTACGCACTCCGGAGCTGACTTGGGAACGTGTAAGGTCTCAGGTAGACCACGTGATCTGGCCAGATGGGAAGAGAATAGTGCTGCTGGCAGAGGTAAAGTACAAGGGACTTTGTAAATTATTTTCATCTCTTTAGTTTCCAGTTCATGGAGGTTGTTTGTTTCTGGTGGGATAGTATTTAAAGGCAAATATTCTTCCTGGCTGAAGTAGGGCATACTGTTTTCACACCTTAAAATAATTACTTACACTGTAAAAATCTATAGACTCTTGCTGTGGTTTGTGGAAACAGTTTGGCATAAGAAGATACTATTGAAAGCTATCAAAGATGTGGCCTAACGGCCAGAGCTGTCAACCTTGAAACTGGGGACCTGGGCTAGAGTCTCGGCAGGGACGCTCAGCATCCTGGGATTCTGGGCTTATCACTTCATTTCCCTGTGCCTAACAAAATGCATGTGTCCGTCTGTAACACAACTGGTGCTCATGTCAAGTGCTCTGATACTTTCAGGTCAAGTTCGCGCTATATAAAAACTAAAAAAGGAATATATATGAAACTCTGACATAAATGGTAAAGTTGCGAGGGTCCTGATTATACAAGGAATTAAAACGTAGGTACATCTACATTGAAGAAGGCAATTAGGCTTGCATAGAGAAGGGCTTTTTAGGGAGTTTAGAAAAGTGCAAAGATTGACATACACAGTAAGTCTTAGTACTAATGTCTTACCACTCACAGTAAATTGTGAGTAGTATAATGTTCCGGATGTAGTGGGAAGACCTAGGAAGAGGAACAGAAGACAAAGCTGGAGAATCTCGGAGTGCTGGGATGCAATTGTGTGATATATATATGATGCAACTTGAAAATGAAGAGCTAGGTGACTGAAAAGTATGAGAGACTTTACCAATAAAGATTTCCTAGCAATAACCCTGTTACCGCTATATCCTCAAAGGCTTTACTTCATGATGGAGATCCCATGTCCTCTAATGAGGCAGTCTGATTTATCCTTTTAAAATAAATGTAGTGAGTCTGGTCAGGCTCTCAGGATGGCAGACTCCTATTCCTAAGGATGCTACATGATTCTTGTGAATAGCCAGCTTTCAGTAAGCTAGAAATCTCCAGAGGGATCCAGGAGCATGGCGGCTGCAGCTATGGTCATCACGATCCAGCTTGTGCTGTCATTTTACCTTCATTGTTTTGCCTCCTGATGGGTGGTTGGGTGGTGTGGGGAAAGACCAAGCCTGAGGCAGGGCACTGTCCCCCGAGAAGAGCAGAATGCAGCCAGAAGTCAGACCGCATATTCAGGGTGATTTACATCAACAAAAAGGGAGGCATAAGCATTGCAAGTACATGCACTCTGCTTCCAATATGTATACACCAAACGATCAAACGTGAGGGAATGCAATGTACCGTGCGGTATCTAAACAATTATGTCCGCCTGGAAGAAACTCATGATTCTTTTTAATGGACTCTCACTCACTGTCGGTTTTATTAATGGCATGCTTCATCATTGAGCCCTCACCCAGATACTCACAAGTTCCTGAGGGGGCTCAAACGTGAATGATTCAAGGGACATCTTGATGGTTACCTTTTTGGGATCTATATAATAAAATTACCTAGGGGTTCTTTGACCAATATCAGTCAGTTACAACTCTCTCTCGGTCAAAATTCAAATGAATGGATTGCACTCTGGGCACAATGTCATCCACCGGGAATGCGCCGGTATGGCTCGTTGTACTGGTACTTCTTCCGCTCTCTCTCTAGAGCCCCTTTTACAAAAGATCAGAGTTAATTAAGCGATCGGTCCGCACTTCAACACTTTAAAACTCTCAGAATTTGCAGACAAGATTAATATCTCTGGAATCTTGAAAAAATTGGATTCCTGGTGGATGTGTCTAACCGCGAACCATGGTGGGTGTGTGATACCAGAGCTCTGCCAGCTATCCAGTAACAACTATCTGGTCGGGAAACTCACCATCTCTCTAAAAGACTGGTACCTTGCCCAGAGGAGGCGGTTGTGAGGCCTGGCTCGGTGAGCCATGAGGCTGGCAGAAACCGAGCAGACTCTGTGAAGAGCAAGTTCACAACTGAGGAAGCAGCAGGCTGGACCTGGCACCACTCCCGAGGGGCGAACACCAGAGGGGATGCCAGCTCAAATCTGTAAGTCTGTGCGGGAGCTATAACTTGGTGAAGTTTATAAACGGGTGACCCAACCTGGTGTGCCATGTGTGTACATGCGGCCAGGCGTGGGTGTCGCTGATTGAGACCCCATACCGGGTGTGGCCTGTGTGTACATGCGGCCAGGCATGTGTAATCGCTGATGGAGACCCCATAATGGGATCTTCCTGGCTAGGAGAAACAGAATGGCCTCTGCGGAGTGCAAACCCACGACCTGAGAAACAGCAGACTGGATTCAGCCTCCCCAATATCCCCTCCCCTTTGATTAGCAAAGATAGGGGCGAAGATAAGCCCAGTGCACCTGGGAGGGAATGTCAGACCACCGCGACCCATACTTTAGGCTTGTGGTTTGACCTCGCACAGACGATCTGAACCAACTACCCAGTCCCTTACCTCTTACTTGTGTATATAAGACAAGCAAGAAAAGCTGGGGCACAGGTGGGAAGGTCCTGGGTGTTCGGAAAGGGAAGGTCCTGCTATAGGGACAGCTGCTGCACCTATAGAACGGAGGGAGAATGTCAGTAATGGCATTCTAGGATCTGAATCCCTTGCCTTTTCAATTACATTGGCGCCTCATCAGTCCTTTAAAGGCCTTCTAGTTTATAGGCCACCTGGACCGCCTGGAACTTTTTTCGATGAGCTCCAGTCTGCAATCTCGGTTTTGGCCTTGAAAGCTGAGCATTGTATTTTGGCCGGGGATTTTATTTTTCACATGGATGAGCGATCAGACCCTGATACAATTAAATTGCTCGAGGTCACGGCCACTTTTGGCCTGATCCCGCATCTTCTTGGACCAACGCACGATAAGGGCCATACTCTAGATCAGGTCTTCTCCACGTCCCCTTTGGAGGTGACGGCTCTCGTACCAGTGCTTTGGTCAGATCATAGACTGGCCAAATTCTATATTCGGGGCGTGATGAAACCTCTTAGCACCGCTCCTAAGCAGCAAGGCCGTGCTCCTAGGGCGTTTCATCGAGTGACCCCAGACATGCTGGCTCATGCTGCTCTGGATCACCCTTGCCCCCTCACGGGAGATCTGGAGAGGGACTTGGATTCCCTGCAAGTGTGGCTATTGGACAGACTAAATGATCTAGCCCCTGTGATGGCCCCACGACTAACACCTAAGCGGGTTTCTGCCCCCTGGTTTACTGAGGCGCTGTCGGTCTCTCGACGGCAGTGTAAGGTTGCTGAAAGAGCCTGGCGCTCACGGTATGACCATGTGGCAAGGCTTGCCTATAGGACTGTGGTTAAGACCTATCATCGGGATATCCTCCTGGAGAAAAAAAAGCTATTTTGCAAGGAGGATAGAGGCCGCTTCTAACTCCTGTAAGGAGATTTTTACAATCGTCGGGGAATTCACGGCCCCCCGTTCTAACGCGACTCAGGCTGTTCCTTCGGAGTCCTGGGCTTCTGATCTTGCAAATTTCTTTACCAACAAGATAAAATTGATCCAAGACTCCTTCCCTCTGATGGCGACTGCAGTTTCGGCCAGCCCCGAAGACGGATCAGCTTTCATGGCCCCTTTGGGTCCAGCTATGGCCGTTTTTCCACCGATCTCAGTCCCTGTTTCATTGGCACTTATGGGCAATCTCAAATCTGGGTCGCCTCTTGACCCATGCCGGGCCAAATTCTTGGCAAAAGTTATAAATCCGCTGGCGAACCCACTCTTGAACCTCTCTCTGAGTCAGGGAGTGGTCCCGCAGGCCTCGAAGCAAGCAATGGTCATTCCTTTGCTTAAGAAGCCTGGTCTTGATCCGGAAGCTCTGGCCAACTACAGGCCTATTTCTCTCCTCCCTGCGCTTACGAAAATTTTGGAGAAGCATGTGCACACGGTGCTTTCTAATTTTTTAGAATCCCATAACATACTGCACGCTACTCAATCTGGCTTCCGCCCCAATCTAAGCACCGAGACGGCGCTCTTGGAGGTGTCTGAAGCCATAAAAGAGGTACTTGACTCCGGGGGAAAAGCCATGCTTGTCATGCTGGATCTGTCGGCGGCCTTTGACACCGTCCCCCACGAGGGTCTTCTCGCCAGACTCTGAGATCGGTCTGAGGGGGACGGTGCTCAGCTGGTTTAGATCATTTCTGGCTGGTCTTCGACAAACGGTCTGGGCCTCCCCTAACTCGGCCGTGATGCCGCCTCTGGGAGTCGGAGTTCCGCAGGGCTCTGTGTTGAGCCCGACTCTTTTTAACATCTTTATGACCCCTTTGGCGGCATTGGCGGAGTCTTTTGGGGCCCAGATCGTATCTTATGCCGATGACACCCAGCTCCTCTTTTCGTGTAAGAAGGGAGGAGATTTTGATGGAGAGAGTATACGGGAGTGCCTTGGGGCTGTTTTTAAATGGTTCCAGCTGAACAGCCTCAAGTGCAACTCAGATAAATCTGAGGTACTCTTCTTCGGCTGTCCATCGGATCCGGATTGGCAGGTATGGTGGCCTGCGAATATGTTCCCTCCGTCCTGTTCGTCCCAGCTGGCTAAGAACTTGGGAGTCAAGATGGACAAGGGTCTGACGATGAGATCTCAGATCCTTGGTTTAACGGTGTAGGAGAGTAGGGTCTGCTATCCTATGGTCACCCCAAATTTTTGCTTTTTGCTTCACTGGTTTATGACTTAATGTGGCTGTGGGCCTGCTAATCAGACCCACAGCCTGCTGTTCTCTCTCTAAATTGTTACCCATGTACTTTAGGTGCATAACGACATTGGAACTGGTTCACCTTATTGGCCCCTGTAACAGTGTACCCAGGTACCCAGGGCATAGGTGCTTCCAAGGCCTACCAGGGGCTGCAGCATGTATTGTGCCACCCCTGGCCTGGCCTCCATATTTGACACAACTGGCTTATCACTCAGCTGGGGTAAGTCAGTGTAATCACCCCTTACTTAGGTGTAGTATGCCTATACCTAACCTAAAATGGACACATATATCCCTATCAGCCACTCCTATGGAAGGCCTCATCAATCCTGGAGGCAGAGTGCTTGGGAATATGTGAGATAGTGCTCTGGCATGAGCTGAGCCTGTCTGCAGCTTTCGGAACCAAGTCCTTTAGCTGTTTCATGATACTGCCATACCATATACTCTTAAGTGCATTATGAACCTCGCGGTTAAATGCTATCTTTGGTTTGGCTTTATCAAAACATGTCGAGTAAGGTGTCATACGAATTGGAATACTACCCCCTCGCCAGTTCTGGCGACGGGGGTAGCATTCCACCCTTCTAGAGGGACACGACATGTACCTAGCCTGAACCCCGGTTAAAGTTAAACAGAGCCTCAGCATCACAAAATGGATGCTGCCACCACAGACACAAGTCTGACCTCCTGCTGCTGGGAGTCCTTCCAGCGAGGGCAGCTTGGACAAAGGGTTTCCTGCCTGGGGAGGTGCTAGCACCACCCCAGACAGGATTTTGTGTATTGGGTAGGACAGGGCTGAATAGAATCAGACATGCCTGGGGCACACAAGGTGTCCCTGTGCATAGGCCAGTTCAAACCGGTGCTGGGGCTTTCCAGCCCCAGTCCTGGCGCGAAACTGGACAAAGGAAAGGGGGTGTAACCACCCCCCTTCCTGGTTCCACCCAGAGGAGGGACCTAGTAGGTGATCCGGCCCCCCAGATTCGAATAAGAGTGGGAGCTGTGTCCTGAGACTTCAGATCATCCTGAATCAACTTGAAATACAGAAGAAGACTGGACTTCGACATTCTGCTGCACAGAAGACGGAAGAGAATCTCCCTTGTGGCCAAGGAGTGACCACCCTGTGAATACAGGCACCAACCAGCAACTCGACGTCTGCTTTGCCGCCGCCTCCCGCCGGAGACCGAGCCCAGAGCCCGACAAGACCCAGACTCCCAGACATCTCCCAGCCTGATCCACAGTCCCTGCAAAGAAGGGACCCGTGGAGGCACCGAGAGACGTGGGACCGGATCTCTTGGAAGACCCCCAAAACGCTGACTGCGCAGCATCAGAGGCACCCTCGACGCTGTGCTTTGGGGTTTGAGAAGCCCCAACCTCGAGCAGCCCTTGCACCGAAGATCAGCCCCCCAGCATCTCCACGATCTGCGTGGGGCCCTTTTGCACTGTGCCACTCGACGCGCCATCCCGTCCACTTGCCACGTGGCTAGCGGCCATCTTGGCGACGAAACCTTCAACTTACACTGCGGGTCTGGTTGCTCCAGACTTGCCCTCGCGCCTGTAAAAGGGAGCACCTGCTCTGACCTTGCTGGTCCGAGTAACAAGCCTTTTTCGATTCCTGCGTGGCTTGCATTAGCCAAGGCCTGTTTGCTCCAATCAAGTTGCCGACACCGCCAACAGCGAGAAGCCTGTGTGGGACAGCTCGTGATCGACTCCTGGACGTCCTCGACCCCTCGTGTCCACGTGGCTGCAGAGAGAAGCTACACCTCAACGCCTGCTTGCACCCGACATCGCCTGGTTCCAGTCTGGTTCCACGGTAGTCACTGGCTAGCGACTTTGAACATTGTCCCCTCTGCTTTCAGGTCTTCACCTCTTCAGATCCACCCCTGGATCCACCGGAACTCTTCACATCGAGCCGCCTGCAGCATCTTCAGCTCCAAGCACCATCGACCTGCGTGACGAAACCCGACACTACTTCGACCCTGTGCATCCGCTTCCTGTGGGTGAGGTAACTCAGCAACGCCGGTGTTCCCACACTGGTATGCACCTCTAGTGTCTGTGTCTAAAATGTCATCCTTCTAGGTCACTCGGAAGGTTCCTTAATAACTAACTTTGTAACTTTTACGCACCATTGACATTGCATTGGTAAAGCGTGCACTTTCCGCACTGCACCCGAGTCCCGCGGGCCTTTCCCGACTTCTTCACTGCTAGTCCCGAACAGCTCCAGCGATGCCCTAGGCCTCTTCACTTTCCCCATAGTGGTTCTTATACCACTATTTTAGTATATGGTTTAGCTGGCCCCTAGGGCTCATCCATAATTGTGCAACTTTTATGTATTTAAACTGTTTTGTTTTAACGCATTTGCTTCTGTGCTCATAAAGAGTATCAGGGTTATTTGTAGAAATAAATCTATATATATTTTCAATATATATCTGTGTGGTGTCCTTTCATTTGGTATTCAAGGGATTGTGTATGGTAAAACCGCTTGCTTCACATGCCTTTACAGAGTTTAGCCTAAGACTGCTTAGTCCATGCTACCCCTAGGATAGCTTGTCTATAAGGTTGACTTTACAACCTACACCATAAGGGTTGCTTGGCATGGTACAAGGTGATCACTAAACTAGTGAGCATCATATACCAGGCCAACTTCTCACAAACGGGAACATGTTTTGGTCTTCTCAAGATGCTCCGGAAGTTTCTGCCTCTACTCTCGGAGGAGCATAGGAAGATGACAGTGCAGGCCTTGATTGGCTCAAGATTGGATTATTCCAACGTCCTCTATTTGGGCCTGCCGGAATATCTACTGCAGCGGCTGCAGGTGGTTCAGAATGCGGCCGTGAGGGCCATTTATGGCCTTAATAGGCGAGCCAGTGCCGCTGGCCTCTTGCAGTCGCTCCACTGGTTGCCTATCCGGAAGCGGATTGCCTTCAAGGCCCTGACTTTGGCCTACAAAGCTCTTCATGCTGTGGGAGCGCAGTATCTCCAAAGGAGACTTGCTTTCTACCACCCGGCCCGATCTTTAAGATCTGAATCTTTGTTTCTTGCGGTGGTCCCGCGAGTAAAAAGGGCTCGCATTGGTGGCCGCTCCTTTGGGTTGCTGGCGCCACAGTTGTGGAACACTTTGCCTTTGGCGTTACGTGGTGCCACTAATTTGCTGACTTTTAGAAAGGGCCTCAAAACCTGGCTGTTTGCCCTCTAGGCTTTTTTCCCTGTTGTTCTGTGTTTTTTTATCTGTTTTTTTATTACTGTGTTGTGTTATTCTGCTACAGGTTCTCAATAAAAGTGCTGGGACACTCTTTTTGAGTAGCCGTGCGCTATACAAGACAATATATAACATAACATAACAGTAATAATCGGAGCAGGTATTCCACCCACTAAATAGCCCTTACGTGTATACCTGAAAGAAGGAGTGGGTGCATCTATAGGCTTGTCCGAGAGTGAGGCGTGGATTGGGGAGATGGGACACATCTGAACCCCAAGGGCAGCCTGTATTTATAATATATAACAGATACACAAGTAAGCAACATGCACTCCACAGTATAAAAGAGAATGCAAAAAGCAATGACCTGGGATAAATAAAGCACTGTAATAGGCTGCCCATGAACGTATACCAGTTATCACTGATATCCAGTCAGAACCTCCCATCAGATCCATTAAATATAAAAGCAGCCTTCTATTCCGGATCCAGGTGGACCTCGATACTTCTTTTAGGAATCATTACGCACAACTCTACGGTCCAGCAGCACAGGCTGACCCGTTGAGTGTCAGGGTTCCTCAGTGGCCTGCTTCGTATACCCCTAGAACAGAGAAATTACCTCTGAAATCCTCTAACAGAGCAAGAGATAACACAAACAATACATCTGTTGGCCAAAACCCAGGTGCTGAGATCGGATGGGCTACCCACAGATTTCTGTGCTGCATAAGAGTCCCCATTGGCTCCTAAGCTGCTCACTTTATACAAATCCGCTTGAGCAGGTGAAATCCTCTCTGCTAGCACCTGAGAGGCACTGGGCACCTTCATCCTGAAGTTCGGGGAAAGAACCTACTGAGACTACGTCATACAGTACGCTTTCAATCTTAAACACAGATTAAAAGTTATTAAGTAAGTTATCTGGTAGATGGACTACTTCCCCTGGTACCGGAACTAGTTCACGTAGACAAGAATGGGGTTTTCTCTTTCCAAAACACATCTTTGAACATGAGACGGCTATACCAGGTCATGGAGCAGTCCCCAATACGCTGGCCCCACATATAGTCTCTCTGTAAGCAGATGATATACGGCTCTATACACAAGATGTACGTTCTAGTCTGATCAAAAGATAACTTTTTGCTCACTTTTGTGATGTTTCGGGTCTACCAGTCAATTATTCTAAATCAGGAGTCTTTCCACTGCCTCATTCCAAACTCCCTCACTCACTACTAATAGAAGGGAAAAGGCTCAGATGGGACCCACACACCTTCAAATACCTAGGTATTCATGTCTATCATAAAGAACGGGACAAGCTGTACGGTAACCTACACCGTGCTAGTAGATCTCTGTGCTCCCAGATAACATTTTGGACCAAACTCCCTCCCTCGGTGGACAGACATCAAAAATGGTGATGCCCCAGAGGCTCCTGTATTATTTTACTAACTTCCCCTTCATATTGTAAGAGAAACTTATTCAAGGTGCTGGACAGACTTCTGGGCCAATTGATATGGGTTGCTGGCAGGCGTGGAGTGGCTTGTGGCAACTTGAAATTGCCAGAAGACAAGGGATCCTGGGGGCACCTGCCTTTTGAAAATATTATTTAGATGCACAATGACTGTCAAATAGACATTTGGGAGCGACATCTCTCATCCAACAGCAAATTACTGAGGGCAGTGTGCATGCCTTGTTCTTCCCAGGCTCACAATGCCACCACCCGCTACCTATATTGCCCTCCACAGCCCTGAACGGCTGGAAAGGAGTATTGGCATGACTGCAAACTGTGGTCCCCTATGCCCCATCGATCCCACTGTCGGGAATTTTTGCTGGTGCAACTTCACTGACACACCGCAAACTCTGGCTGTGGTAAGCAGCTGGTGTTGACACAATAGGCAACCTCTTCTCTGAAAGCACACAAATGCCCTTCCCCTCATTGGTGGAACAATGGAACCTCCCTGGGCGGACAATGCTTACTCTATGGTAGAATACATAGAGCATTACTGCTTTATCAGTGGGTGCTCTAGCGCATACTATATACAAGATTGGATCAGGGTGCTACACGATTACATGACTATATAAAGCCCTATTAGAGGTCATGGGCGAGTGTGGTATACGGTATTAGGTTGCTGTTTACATAATAAAGAATGGCAAAAATCCTTCAGTTACCCCCACCGGACGGGTCTCATGCAACGCCCAATTTAAATGTGTCCAATTGAATATCCTCCATAGGGCCTACACCCTACATGCATATTTGGAAGAAGCAAGTGTGTTTCAGTGCCTACAAGATATTTTCAGTAAAAGGTAGATTAAATGCTTTATGGCTATTGAAAACAATACAGAATTTCCACAATAGAACGTTTCCTATACTTGCAGCAGAGATTGTTGACTTTGCATCTAGAAACATGAAATGGACAATGAGCGACTGCACTCCCTCTGAGCACCTCCTTCAAATGGACTTCTCTCCCAGTGCTTAGTCTCTTAGATATAGCACACACGTCGCAGCATGGAGTTATCAAATACCCTTACTTGACACACTGGGAAAAAGACTTTAACATCCCCTACGATCCTAAATAACAGGAAGATATTTTTACATGAGCAAGTACCTGTGAGAGGCATTCTCAATGAAAAAAAGTAATATGCAAGATCCTTTATAGATAACACTGTACTTTAACTACAAAAAAAATCAACTGTAAAAATAAATCCTACCCAGACTGCTAACATTTGATTGCCACAGTTTGTACTTCACAGGACTTTATATGATCCTCTTTAGGTGGCATATTTAGTTGTGATCTAGGCTTTTCAGTCAGTGCATGTAGATTCGATAAAAACAAAAAGTAGCTGTGGTTTAACAATCACACCTCATTAAAATATATAGTTAATGTGAGTAGAGTGCAATGATGGCAAATATATTTGGGATGGTGTTTATTTTGGTATCCCACACCTTACTACCAAAGGTGTGAGCTCATGTTAGACCAAAAGATCCAATGTGTACAAATTTCAAAGAAGGAAACCATAGCACTCAGTCATTAGTCTAAATATGTCATAAGGTCCAAACACTATGGGCTCGTGTTTAACAAAAACTTTTATTAGATATATCGAGGATATTGTGATCATCAGTACTCTCACATTTTCATCCCTTGAAACTGGAGAACAGCCAACATTTGTTTTTCTCAGGCAGTGACTTTTTCACTCCTTGCTTCGTCGTATAGGAGTGTATTATGGTCTCCATTTCTCTTTAAATTTTGCTTGACCTATACTTGCCTATGATGGCACATCGTCCTACTGCGGTCTGACGTCCGGACCTTTGGATACTTTTGAAAGATTTCACAAAACCATAGTTTATACCAATCTCTGAAACACGGTGTGCTCCAATTCTAAAGGACTATACTGGAAGTCGTGTTTTTGATCTATCAGCCATAATTAATATTCGACATTTAAAGCAACGTCCACTTATGTTTATTCAGTGACCTGACCTATACTTGAGCAAGGAGTGAGGCTCTACCTACAGGACACGACCTTCTGTGTGAACCTTACTCTACTTCAAATGACTGGATTTGTATCTTCTTCATTATAAGTCACATTCTGCAGAGGAGCCATTCCTGAGCATTACTACAAATACCCATTATTCCAGATAGGTCTTCGCACACAGAACTTTTTGACCTTAATCAAGCCTTGAAAATGTCACTGCGTGACGAAACACGTGTCAGCATTTGCCCAGTGTCGAAGGATAAAAATTGTGAATGTATTGAAGATTACAAAATCCTCTATCTCTAATAAAGGTTTTTGTTTAACACAAGTCCTTACTTTTTGAACCTAATGAAATATTTTAGACAAATGACTAAGTGCTATGGTTTCCTTCTTTGAAAAGTGCATGTATATTGTACTGCTGACCAGCTACCAAATGTTTTTCACTAGTTGCTTTACAGGTAACGGGTATTCTGTTTGAGGACTGTGTACAGTACCTAAATGCTTTACATTTCTGAGTGGGGCGTTTGGGGGAAGCAAACCAATCTGGCCGCAAAGGTTGAAGCAGAGTCTGCTAAACTTCTGTGTGCAGTATTTTTTGGATCTTGGTGATATTCTGTCTGAGCTTTTATGTGATTTTCCTTTTACTGCATCTTTGACCGATTTGTGCTGGTTATTGTATTGCATTGATATTTGTTCCAAATAGCTTTAGTAAGATTGACACAGGCTAAGCTTAGCAGCCTTATTTACATAGAATTGGAGTAAGTTCCACGATTTCGCCATTACACAAGTCTCACAGCAAAGTGGTAGGGTGTCTCATTTTTGACTGGTTACACTGCAATGGTTTTGTGACCTCGGACTGTGCTTTGTATTTGGTGGCTTCATTGGCATTTCATTCCCCAGATAACAAACAGTTGATTCTGTGTATCACTGGTAATGGAGCAAGTTCTTACCCAACTCTTTCCAGACCTGATTAAGTTTGGCCCTGTTTTATCAGAAATGAGACCGCATTCAACACTACTCATTGTCCTCAATTTATTAATCATGTTGGTTCAATAAAGACATTTTAAAATAAAACACCTATCTCACCTTTTTGGGTGTTTTTCAGTTTCGTTGAAGTCAGATAATGTTACTTAAGAAATCAATATGTTAGCTGTGTTAGAACTATATTAGCTTGAATAATAAAATCTAAGGTTATTGAAGGTGGAAGTTCATAATATTGTGGTGGTCGTAGCGATCAACAACAATATAGAATCCACAATATCAACTACCACAATATAATCGAGGTAAGCAAATATGGAGTACAGAATAGCAAATTTATAATTTCCTACATGTACTTACATTCACAGCCTTGTTGTAGTTGATGTGTGAACAAAATATTTTTGAAGATTGATATAATTGACCTCTGTATGAATACTCACTGCTTTGCCTCTGCACTTTGCCCTATGAAATGAGGATTTTTCTTATGTTCACTTGAACCTTGTCTGCTTCCTCCAACAGGGCCGCTTGTTGAATCTGAGCTGCTCCACTGTTCCTACATTTGTCTTATCCATTACAGCCACCACTCAGGTGAGTCTGTCCTCTTCAGTTCGTGTCTTAATATTTTGAATTTTTGTAAAAGACAATTAAAACTGTAATTATTAATGTTAGCCTTTCTTTTATGTATAACTTTTTGCCAGACCTTTGTTTCACAGCATGGAAAGATCAGCTGATTGAAATGTCGTGGAAAATTCCTTCATGTCCTGGGCTGGTGCCGCTAGTACAAACTAGAGGTCAGCCGACCTACCTCTTAAAGTGCTAAACATAGAATTGGCAGGCATAATTCCGCGATCCCCTGAGCACTTGTTATAAAATGTGTATCATACCTTTCGGTTTTCAGAAATCCAATTTTAAATGTATAAAAGCAAAGTTTTTCAAGGCTGTAATGCTCAATTTAAATGTTTTCTCTTAAAAACAAAGAACGTTTTCAAAGTGACAAAACCTTTCCACAAACCTTTTGTTAAAGAAAATATGTGGGCAAGGAATGTTAGTGGATCTTACTGAAGCCATTTGGAACAAAAATCAATGTCCTACAATGACTGCAAGACTCCTTACTTGGGCGATCTAGAGAGATCTTATTGAGATATGTACTGATGCTCCTTGTTTAGGCTGGGATCTAAGACATAGAGGATTGGTTGGGCTGCCAAATGCCCACTGTCATGAGCAGGTCGATGTCGAGCCACTCAGCATTGAAGCATACATCTCCAAAAAGGACGACGTTGAGCAGATCTCTGTACCTTTCCATGCTGTCGCCAAACCCTCAGACTCTGAATAATCCATCTATATTCTCCGTCTCAACCGAGCATCTCCCATGGTTATTTCACTGGCACTGATCTCTCTCATCCCTGCAGCTATCTCAGCCCCGCTGCTGAAGAACCACTACCTCCAAAAGTTCCTGAATCAATCTGCTTTCAAATGACTTTAAATGTCTTTACTAACCTTTTCACAAGGCAGAAAGTCTCTGGCCATTAGACGAGACTTTAGAAATTAAATAGACAATCTAGAAGAGCTAAATATAATTTCCCAAGGTTCAGAATATGTTAGTGGTCATAAAACATTTCCACTCATCTTGGTCATCCATCGGAGTTTACTCTCCTACCATGTCTTAGCTCTCCGATAAAACGGTCTCTCCGATAGGTGACATACTTGTTTAATAAGGTGGGAACAAACTTAATCTGCCTATGGCAAATCTTCAAACGACGAAGTGCACTGCCTCAAGAACGGTTATTCCGTTGGTCCCAGGCTTCTCTCTTAACTCTGGCTTCTGTCAGATGTGCACTAGCTAATCCTAAAAATATTAAAGTACAAACATCTGGATTAGGATGCACTTTTTCCACGCATGGATCCCCAGCCATACTCTTAATGCTTTGCAGCAGGAAAGCACCATCCTGCTTGTCCAACTTCTACTGTCTACGAGTACAAGGCAATGCCTTGCAAGATATCGGTGTTTCTTGTGGAACTCCTGTGAACACTTGGCTGAAGAGCTTCAGTGAGAGCCCCGGAAGGACTTTAGATAAGTCTTTCATGAAGGCATGATGGTTTCAAACCAAGAGATCAGTGCTGCAGCTGACCTCTCAGATCTAACAGCACACTGTCAGCCCTGGTTTGGCTATCAGACGTTCATCCTGGCTCAAATTTACTGGATTGAAACCCGAAGTCATGCAGAGAATACTAAATCTTCCTTTCTCTGTGACTTTGTGGAATCCATCTCGTAGCAAAAGACTATTCAAAGCTGAAATTAAAGTGAGAACTTCCTTTAATTATATTGGAAAACTATAGGTACAGCAGAGCAGTGAGACCAACCTTATATGAAGCAGGAGCCATATTTTAATAAGGAACATTTAACAATACTGCATAGCCCAATCCTATGGAACAAACAACAACAAATGAGCAAAGGTAATTTAACACAAGTAAACAAAAGAAACAAACCCCGATTAAATTCTATACACTTGTAAACTTGAATTAATTACGACAATCCTGTTAACGTTCCAGGTCTGTCTATCTTACAATTTGTCAGATCCCTGAACCCTTTAATCACTTTACAAGGTTCGCTAAATTGAGAAAAATCATGAGCGTTCTTAGATAACTTGACTTTTACAACATCATAAACCTTGAGGTAAAAGATTTAACCATTTTGCGGAGGTCATACAGTTCTTTTCTCTTCTGCTATTGGAGTTTCTTGATTTTCCTTCGCTAACCAGTCCTTACACTTCGGGAAACTCCTTTCAGTAAGTACTAATCCATGCAAGACACACCTTGGAACACAGTCTACATTTTTTAAACTGTACAAATTGACATGTCCCCGTAGTAGTATGAGGAGTAAACCTGTATTCCTCTACTATTCACCATTTCTATCCAATTAATCCCTTTTGTTTAGCAATGTGTATGTTCTCTTTTCAATGTCTTATTAAACTACTCCACCATCCCATTCGTTTCTGTATAGTAAAATGCGCCTTTCTTGCGAATAATACTCCTTTCATTCAATAACTGCTCCAACTTTTTCGAGATTAACTGGACACCATTGTCCATGAGTATGCACTTGGGACTCCCTTCCTTGGCAAACACATCTGTCAAGAACGTTTAACTGACAAAATAGTGATTTTATTAGTCACCTCCACTTCAGGCCATCTAGAGGGCATGTCCATCATAATCAGCAACTATTTAGTGGAAGAACCTAATATTTATGGGTCACACCATATCTAATTTAATTCCAAACCTCCTTTGGAATCTCATGGCCAACAATGGGGATGTTCTTATTTCCAAAGTTGTCACTCATCCTGCACTCACAATAGTGTTGCACTTTCTTGCCTCTAGAGGGGGAACTATTCTGGCACCCCTCTAAAAAAAAAAAGATTGTTATTAACTGAAAGTTCTCCTGCCACTTTGGCAAAACCAGCCAAGTAGTATCAAAACTCCAGTTTTGTTGCCATTGGGAATGGCTTCGCAAACCCTCTTTAATACATCACCTTTCTCCAGTTCTACCATCGATTCATCCTCAGATACGCATCCATGGTGATAGCACAAACCTTGAAATCTTCTTTGTTTTACGACGTGTCGTCATCACCGTCTGTCCTCAGAGAATCCTCCACTAATCTCGATATGCAATCAGCAACTTTATTATCAACACCAGGTAAGTATGTAACTACAAACTGATAAACTTGTAGTGCTACCACCCATTTACAAATGCACAATGAATACATGCTAATCATTTCTTCCCAAACACTTCCTAAAGCAGTTTATGATCAGACTGAACAAAATGTTTTACTCCCCATAAAAACTGCTTGAATTTCATGTAGTCCAGCATACTTCCAGGGCTCCCTTCTCTATAGGTAAATAGCACATTTCTGCCCCTTTCAATTATCTACAAACAAATGCTATTGTCTCCTCTGTACCATTCTGGTTTTGCTCCAAAACAGCACCTATACTTTTATTACTGTCATTTGTGACAAAACAACAGGGTATACCAGACATGAAACTCTTCAAACTGAAGCAAGGCTTAGTTAGCTTTGTTAGTAAATTCCTTCTTACACTCCTCGGTCCATGTAAACTGGACCACCTTCTTAATCATACTTTAAATGGTACTCGAGCAACTAGCAAAATCTGGCCTAGAACTCAGCCATCCCCAATAAAGCTTGAACATCTTCCTTCTTGCCAGGGTGAGATAAATCCTGGATGGCTTTGATTAGATCTTTTTTGGGCTTAACCCAATCAGATGTGGTAACATGCCCCTAATAGTTCTCGGGACAACAAAACATACATTTACTAATCTTCAGGGTAATACCCTTCAAGCTTAAAATCCTTTACACCCTCTCTGACTTTGATTACATATTCCTCCAGTGTGTTATTGAAAATTAAGACAACTTCCTGAAAAAATGTAATTCCTGATAGTTTACTTAAAGTATCATTCATGCTGAACATAGACAAAAAGAGCATTTTATTGAAACGAAACACTCCAAAAGGTGTTATGAACACCATTCGATCTTTAGAGTCTTTACAAAGATGAGGTTCCATCAAGTGTGGTGAGAAATTTGGCATCAACTAACAAACTTATCTCCATGATGTTAGGCAAAGGAAACATCTCCTCAGTTACTTTTTTGTTAAGATGTCTGAGGTCAAATTAGTCTGTCACCAGAGCTTTTGATAGCAATAAGAGACCCCACCAATTGTGAAGCTTTTACCGTCTCAATTATTCCCTCCGCTATGAGCCAGTCCAATTCAGTTTTCACTGCATCTTGCAAAATAATAGGTACATTTCTCCCTTTACACTATTGGTTTAGCACCATCTTTTAGTCTTATGTGACGCATATACCCTTTGACACAACCCACTTTGTTGGGAAGCACCTCAGGAATTTCTTGCGGAAACGTCTCTTACATAGTATCAATTATCCTGACTTGAGCTTGAGGGTCAGAGTTCAGGTCAAGATAAATTCCCATGAGTTTCTGATGAGGCCAACTCAATACTGCGTCACCCTTAACACACAGCTTGAGCACGGGATAACATGAAACAGTAAATAGGTCTTTTAACATGTCAAGAAAGAATTGGAATGATAAGTAGAGCTACGCAGAGAGGTTGCTGAAAAGTCCACAGTAAACCAGGAAAATTAATTCAGTTAAAAGGCTCAATCTTCCACATTATCACCAATGATAAAAAAGAATAGTTCCCTGAGATGAAGGAAGGAGAACATATCCAACTACAGCAGAACAGTGAGAATCCAATACAGCAACCGTCATCACAATTTTACTTTAAGCATAAACATTCTATAAGGAACATACCATCCTTACATGAAGCAGGAGTCATAACAAAACATCTCATTTAATAAGAGATGTTTACGAATACCATAGACGTCTTTGTTTAGCTGTCATGTGAATGAAGAAGTTCAATGCATGAACTCTGAGTTATAGAGCTTAAAGCAGTCTGCTTGGAGAAGAGAAAATAATATTGCTGGTATCAGTACAAGTCCAGTGACCTCCGCTAATCACAACAGAGGATTCAAGCCCCTCAGAGGCTGCAGCAGTACCACCAACAGCAGCAAAAGCAGCTTTATCAACCCAGGTAGTCCTCTTCAGGCTGAGGTTGATATGAGGCTTTGGCTGCAGTAGGAAAGCCTCTGGCCAACAGTGATTCCTCTCTCCCACCTTTTCCATCCCACTCAGGTGTGGACTGGGAGTGGGTGAGCATTTGCAATTGTCTGGAAGATTGGAAAATATAATTGGAAGAATAGGAGTGCTGAATATTGTACACAATAGCTTATCTGAGGTTCAGCTCTTCTCCTCCAGCCTTTCTCTCTCCAAAGAAGTATTCTCAATTCCAACACAATTTACTTCAACAAGGGATCAACATTGTTACAGAAGGAAGCCTTAGAAATGATCCCTCCTTCCCAAACAGAACAAGAATATATTCCAATTACTTTCTGGGTTAAAAGAATAGTCTATTGAAAACATTAGGGCCTTTCTCAATAGCAAAATGTCAAACAAATGGCCTAAAAAGGAATTTCAGATGTTGCCCCTCTAGCAGATCTACCAACAGTTACGTAAAGGTCATTGTATGTGCACAAAAGATGTCCAGGATGAGTACTTTCTTATTCCAATTAGTAAGACAAATGGCAAAATTCCTGCGGTTTGTTGTGGCAAAAATCATTACCAATACAAAGTCCTTTCCTTTTGTTTCAAGACCACGGCAAGAACTTTTATGAAATGCATGGTGATTGTGGCTGCACACCTAAAAAATTAAAGCAATTTAAATGTATTTTTACCTTCCGAAGGTGTCCACTTCTTGTGAAGTTCAGTAATGCTTCCAGATGATGGTTTTTATTCTGCAGCATTTGGGCCGAAGAATAAATTACACAAAACCCTAATTGGTTCTATTCCATCCATTGCCTGGGATAATTCCTATATTCACCACCAGCAAAAATGTGTTCTTTGGAAGAGCGACTTTCTACTATCTGCTTGAAGTCTTAGTCTTCAAAGACGTTGCATCTGACAGCCTATTAGATCTATTCTCTGCTGCCATAAACATTGTACATCTCCCTGGCACTGCGTGCACTGTTACGGATGAGAACACTGAAACAGTACATGGGGAATCAGTGTTGCCAAACCTCAGGTAACTGGGACTACATATTACCTCTCTCAAAACCTGTGATCCAATCTCTTCCTTGGTGGTACCAGTCTAAAATGTGTCCTATTTAATTCAGCTATATCTTCACTGGTGATGGTGACCGATAACTCCCTTCATGGATGGAGAGCACATGTGAATCACCTTTAGATTCAAGGGACATAACAAGAGATTTAGAAATCTTACCATTTCAGTCTCCTAGACCTGAGGGCGCGCTGTCTGGTTCTCAAATATTTTCTTACAGGTATTCAATCAACTCAATTTTTAATTGAGTCAGACAACACAACAGTGCATTATCTAATCAGGCAAGAAAAAAGGGAGTCCGGAGTTCTGTCCCTCAAACCTTAAACTACCTTTATCTCCGCATTCCAGGAGTTCAAAACTTGGATGCAAACTTTCTTGTCAGTATTGTTTAAGAACGCCACAACTGCTTATTAAATTATGAAGTGCTGCACAACGTCCTCTGCGAACAGGGATTTCACCAGATAAATCTGTTTGCTAGAAAAAAAAATGCCCAAGCTAAACCTCCAGATGTTATCAACCATGTACTTTGGGAAATGGGCTTTTTATAAGCTTGTTTACGCTCTTCCACTGAAATCCTTAATTCCAACTATCACTGTCATCCTACGAGGTTTCCTGTTCAGGTTCAGAACCTGTAGCCAGGTCTTTTGTCTTTTAACTTGGCAGCCTGGCTTCGGAACCCTTTCAATATGCAAACTTGGATCTTCTTTGAGAATGTATTGATATATTGAAGGAGACATGGTGTCCAGTCACCAGGTTATCCTGCGCTTTAAAATGAAAGAGGTTCTTCATCTGGTGCATTCATGGATCAACCTGAGCAGATGCCCGGAGTAGGCAGTGCTCCCATATCTTATCTCTTTGCCCAAGGAGGGGTCTGCAGATACCTCGCTAAAGAGACTGCTTATAGAAAATTATCTTAATAAATCTCTCCTTTTATAGTTTGTTATAAAAAGAAATGTTCTTGACGGAATTAAAAGGCTTTCTTCCAGTAAGAAGAATCTCTCCTTCACTGGAGCTTAACGTAGTGCTCTTTAAATTAATGTGCCCTCCTTTTTAATCAATTAATAAGGCTATCTTGCAGCATTTATCTTGGAAAGCAGCTTTCCTTGTAGGTATCACTTCTCCTCATGAGAGTAGCTTATATCCAGGCACTTTGTTGAAATGAACCATACAAGGTTTACCACAAATATAAAGTAGTTTTGAGAACTCACCTACATTTCCTCCCAGTTAAGGAATGTATCCTTTTTCGAAATGCGTAAAGAAGCCACCTGGAGGTCCCTACATAACATTACAATAAATTGTGCTAATTCAGATTCCTCAGGCAGTGCCCAAGGGTTATAGGCATGTATGCAGAATCGTTTTGCTTTGAGAATCTTTTTTGTTATCTTTCTCTGCCTTTTTGTAGGAATGGGCTTGCTATTTATTCAGTGCTTATGACTATAAGTGAAGATCTGCTTGGCAAGAAGGAATAGTTGCCTATAATCCTCGTTCTCTTCCAGGGGACTCTTCATTATAGGCATAAGCAACTCTCTCTACAACAGAGAAATCCACCCTCACAATCTACATATACTCTACCATCGTCCAGGTTCGAATGATGATTTCACAGAACAGCTTATGGAAATTATTATTTCAAACTCTTCCCCTCACTCCAAAGACATATACCTGGGTGATTTCAATCTCCACTGGGATAACCCCCTAGACAAGCAGGTTAATGCTCTCAAAACCTTCCTAGCAGACCATTCCTTGACCCAAGTTATCTCAATGCCGACTCACTCAAAGGGTGCCACTCTTGATTGGATCATATCTAAACAAAATACTATTGAATCACTCTGTTATGCCCTGTGACTGGTCAGATCATCACATTATCACCTTCATAATTCCATCAGCTTACAATAAAACTTTCCCGAAACAAAGCAAGCAAAAGCATTGGATAAGACACAAAAAACATATACTGGAACAACCTGGCCTCCCACTGTGAGAAGGCTCTCACTCCCCCCCCCCCCCCCCCCCCCCCCAATAACGTCTCATACGTCAACGTCCTCACAGCTCACTACAACTCCTCAATGACCATAGTCTTTGATCAAGCCGCTCCACCGAAACTCAAAAGAATTCCGGATAAAGACAAAAAACCCATGGTTCAGCGGAGCCTTAAGTGAAGAGAGACGCAAACTTAGATCTACGGAACGGAAATGGAGGCAACATCCCCCCCCCCCCCGTTCATCTTAAACTTCTCCGGAAATCGAGAAACTCGAACAAGAAAAAGTATCCTATAATCAAAAAAAGGCTTTTTCAGATCAGAACTAGACCAGGCCAAAAATAGACCAAAGAAACTCTTCGAAATCCTGAAACAACAATCTTAACAAATTAGCCAAATCCTCACTCCTAACATCGAAATCAGTGTTGAGTAGTGTAGAATTTTCTTCATTTTTCACAGCCAAAACGAACTCCCTTCAACTAGAACTTAGTGCGGCGGCATGCAACTCAGCCACCCCAAAGAGCAGTCAAGCCGAAATTCCTGCACTGCATGAGCTACCGCTGACCAAAAATAACTCTCACTGGGCCACTTTTAAACTCTACGATCTCGATGACATCACCAAGATTCTAGCAACTACCAAACTTAACAACCTCTTCAACAACCCTATCCCCTCAAATTGCTTACCCCATATCTGCCATATCATCTCACCTCTCTGGACCAAAATCATCAATGCCTCACTAGCACAAGGGCACATCCCAGATTGCCTAAAAACAGGCCAAGTCACCCCATCCTAAAAAAACCAACAGCAGATAACTCCGACCCCCAACAACTTCAGACCAATAACCAACATTCCCATGCTAGCCAAGGTCCTGGAAAAATGTGTTCAGCAACAACTGAGCCATCACATATCGCACTTCAATCTACTGAACATTCACCAATCTGGTTTCAGACCTGGGCATAGCACAGAAACCGCCATCCTGCACATAGTAGATGACACCCTTCAAGCCCTTGACCGCAATAAAACATGCCTGCTAGTTTTACTCGACCTCTCATCAGCCGTCGATACCGTCAATCACGACAAATTACTAGGAAGACTAGAAAACAGGATGGGTGTATCTGGAAAAGTCCTACAGTGGTTCAAATCCTTCCTGGAAAACAGAACGCAATCGCACATGATCAACAACAATCTCAGTTTCCTCTCCTAACCTACTGGGAGTTACTCAAGGCTCCACACTATCTCCCATGCTATTCAACCTATATGTCGAACTACTCACTGAGTTACTACAGCAGGAGAACATCTCCTTGCACATGTATGCGGATGACACCCAACTGTACATAAAGATCTCCTCCATCAAAGAGATAAAGACTATGAATCTAGCTCTCAAAGTCAGTCCAATGGCTAGCTACCAACTTCATCAAGCTAATCTCTCAAAAAACAGAGTTTCTCTTAATCTCCACCGCGAAGAACTCTACTGAGACAAAGGAGTGGATCAAAATGATCACTGCATTGAATTGCACGCCAACTGTAGTTGACTCCTCTATATCTCTAGGGATCACTCTGGATAGGAACCTTACCATGCAAAACCACGTCAATATATTAGCTAAAAATGCCCGCTTCCACCTCAGCTATCTCAGAAAAATGAAACCATTTCTCGAGAACTCGGACCTCAAAACCGCAGTTCAGTCCTTATTTATTTCAAGACTTGAATACGGATGTACCACCCTCGCTGGGCTTCCCAAAATCTCAACCGCCCCTCTAAAAGCCTGTCTCAATGCCGCTGCAAGACTCATAACCGGTTTGAGGAAATTGGACCACATATCGCCACACCTGAAAGCTCTCAACTGGCTACCCTACGAAGCGCGAATCCACCTAAAAATGGCTTGCATCACTCACACGGCGCTACACCATAACACCCCCCAGTACCTTGCCCAAAAACGTACCCTTTCTGGAGGGAATAGACTTTCAAGGAGCGCAAATAATCTACTTCTGAAACCCTCACGGTTCAAAAAGACAAACTTCTAACAGAGCATTCTCCGGAGCAGCGCCAAGAATATGGAACTAGTTTCCTCCATTCATCAGAAAAATTTCTTCTACGCCTCTTTTCAAAAAGGAAGCAACATCATTCCTAATGCGCAAATTCCTACCTTAAATCCGCACAACCGCGACACCAGTTCCTCAACCCCTTAACTACCTCTACTCTCAGGTTGCCGGACGCAAATTGAAGACCTACACAAACTTGATTTATCTTTTACTGCTCAGAACATTTCTTCTCATTACGGCCACGAGAAGTGAAGACCTACAGGAACTTGAATGGTCTTTTACTGCGCAGAACAATTATGCTCAATGCTGCTACTTTTTAATATGTTCAGATTATGTTTCTGTGTATGTAACGTTCCCCCGTTGATTATGATCACGGTCCGCCTTATGTAAAGCGCTCTGATACCCTAGATTGGGTCTGGTTCGCGCTCTATAAACCTTTAAAAATAAAATAAATATTGTTCTCAGGATCCTCCTCCTCTTTAAAAAAAAAAAAAAAGTAAAAAAAAAAAAAAAGAGAACTGGCTTTAAGTCATTGGCAGAACATGTTGAGATCCTTTTCCAACGACCTGCCCATGAGTGGCGTGGAGGTTCAACAAGTGTATGTCCAGCATTATCTGCTGGATGAATGGCAATTCCCTGAATATTAATGCAGACAAGACTGAAGTGCTTGTGTTTGGCTCTCAAAACTCCATTTGGTCAAACACCTGGTGTCCAGATGTCTGCAGACCTCTTCCCACACCTGTCAAGTCAGCTAAAAACATCCTGGTTCATTTTTTATAATCCTCTTGAGTTCTGATGCACAGGACAGTCGCATAATCAGCACTTGTTTTTTCATCATTTGGACCCTGAAAAAGATTTTTCCTTACATTCCATCGGAATTGCACCAGACAGTCGCTATCAACCTTGTCACCTCACGGGTGGACTACTGTAGTGCACTTTACCTTAACATCAATAGTTCCTCCCTGAATAAACTTCAGGTTGTACAGAATGCTGCAGCCCGCCTTATTCTGAACATTTCAAAAAGGCACTCGGTTAGAGATGGGATTCGTTCCCTTCATTGGCTTCCTGTCAGGAAGCTAATTTCTTTCCAGGCCTTGTACTTGGTTTTTAAGGATCTTCATCATAGGGGCCCCAGCCAAAATGAATGCTCTTTTTCATTGGTACACTCCTGGCAGACCACTTCGATACTCATGGTGTAAAAAAACGTAGGATCTCCAGTTTTCAGAAGACTTTAGGAGGTGGGCTCTTATTGGTAGCTGCCGCCAAACTATGGAACACTCTGCATACCTATCTCAGAAGCAGATTCCTTAATGTCCTTTAAAAAACATCTGAAAACCTAGTTCTTTTCATCTCAAAATCCTTGATTCTTGGCTACTCTTGCTGATTCATCTGTCCGGCTATAGCGCTTTGGCACTTTCAGGTTTTAGTGCGATATATATATGTATGTGTAGGGCTTTCTTTAATAAATCAGGTCTCACACGATTCCATGGCTGAAGAGACGCGTTGCGGCTGCTTCACAGATATATATGAGGCTTAAATAAAACAAGACCTGCAATACCACGAAAACTGGTGTCCGTATTTCTTTCTCTGAAGCATTTGCCAGCTGGTAATGCGAGAGACGTTCGGGAAACTGGTTGGATATATATATATCTAGATCTCTATCGATCTATCTCTCTCTCTCTATTTCTATCTCTCCAGTCTCTCTATCTATATATCTCTCCATTCTCTCTATCTCTCTATCTAGATCTCTATCGATCTATCTATCTATCTATATCTCTCTCTATCTATCTATCCTACTGGCGGTCGCCAGTAGGTATTTCTAGTTAGGACCTATTTTCCAATGGAAATCCGCACATTCTATTTCGTAACTTTAGCGCCGGTTGACGAATCGTCGCGAAATTTTCAAAACTGGTGGGGCGCTCCGGTCCACTCCTATCCTGAAAGTTTTGGGGGGATTCGTGAAGGGCGGGGCTGAGAAGAAAGGGGGGTCCCAAAACGTGTTTTCCCCAGGCAATATTCCATAGGTACCGTTCATCGCGGCTACAGCCCGCACGGCTGAACGGAATTACAACAAATTTCGCAAAGTGGTAGTCCTTGGTTCAGACTTGTGCCTTTTGCTTATATCGTGAAAATCCTTTCAGTAGTTTCTGAGAAAATCACATTTAAAAGTACATGTGTGTGTATATATATATATATATCTATGGCCTCGGAGGATCCGCGGACCCTGCCGTGCACGAGCTGCATGCTTATTGGCTGTCAGCACTCCAAACCAGGAAGTTTTGGCAGCCATCTTGTGCCTCGGTAGAACCGAGGCATAAGAAACCTAATAAACAAATGCGAAAAACGCGAAAAGGGGGCAGGGTAGAAAGACCCTGACCCCCTAGGCCTGCTCAGGGGGTCCCACAAAGACCCCCCAAGGCCATTTTTAAAAAAAATAAAAATCCGCGCAGAATGTGCGGATCTTGCCGATTTAAAAAAAAAAATGAAGTGCGGCTCCCGCACTTGGATGATAATTCGCTCCGGGTGGGCCAAATCCCAGGGGCATGATGAAAAAAAAAGTGTGGGGGGGGCCCAATCTCCGCCACACTACCCCGGGGACCGCCACCCCCCGGGGCTTTATCATAATATACGCAGGGGCTCACGACCCCCCGCAGCCTTGGGGACCGCCATCCCCCGGGGCATCTTTAATTTGGGTGGGGGGCTCTAAGGCCCCCCCAGCCCCAGGGACCACCACACCGGGGCTTTTTCATTCAAATTAGTTGGGGGCTCTCAGGCCCCCCAGCCCCGGAAACCGCAACCCCCGGGGCTTAAAATTAATGGCGGGGGGGCTCATGGCCCCCCGCGGCCCCGGGGACCCCCCCGGCTTTATTTTTTTTAAGTATACCCTGTGTGGGGGGGCTTAAGCCCCCCCCACCCACGCCCCTGGGACCACCACCCCCCGGGGCTTTGTAAAATGTGGAAGCCTGGTCAAGGCCATGGGGACTGCCACCCCCAGGGCCGGCTCCTGCAGTGTACCAGGGTGCCCAACCCCGCGACACTACCTTTGCAATGACAGGTCGAGAGCCTTGCGGCTCCCACCCTGTCTTTTTCCTGAGCTTTCATTAATTTCCATTCCTTCTGTTTTAATTTGATGCCTGGAGTACCGTGCTTGTTCTTATTAAGTGGACAACTTTCTTTTTATAGATCTATATAGATATACCTCAAGCCCTCCATCGACATGCTCAAAATATAGAACAGCCTCCCACACATACAAGACTTGCCCTCATCTCTCCTGGTTTGAAGACCATCCAATTCATCAGTTAGGGCCCTCATCCATTGGGCTATTCAACAATCCATTGGGCTATTATGGATTTCTGTCTACCGGCTAAGGACAGGTCCCAGAATCTTCCTTCTTCCAGTTTTTCTACCCTGATTTCTCAGTATGCAGCACATTGGTGCTCTCATTTGGGTATGTGCTGTAGAATGTGTGGATATATATGATATATATATATATCAGTTTCTGGCTCGAGGCACAGAATTGAGCGCCATGAAACCAAATGATGGAAAACTTAGTTGGTAAGATGAAGACATTATTCATACATTCAATGAGGTACATTGATAAAGTGCTCACATTTTTGTCCTCATGTAGAAGGGTCCTTGCAACCTAGTTGACTCAATGATATGCTTTTTCTTTAGGCCTTGGCATTGATAGAGCTTTATAATGCCCCTGAAGGACGTTATAAGCAAGATGTATACCTACTGCCGAAGAAAATGGGTAAGGATATTTCATCTTGGTTGTGTGATGTTGTACCCCGATAATTTGATGGAAATTTTGTTAAACAGTTGCCTAGCTCGTCTGTCTGAGAAAACCGCTTTTAAAATAGAATATTGACTTTTACTTACGTTGACTATACAGCTGGTTCATAATTTTGCGCACATAGAAACATAGTGCAGGTGTGATAGTATTACCAGTTCTGCATCGTAGAATCTTCATTGGTAGTGATAAAGGTTAGAAGAATTCCCTGCTACATGGAGAGACCTCTGAACCCTTCATATCAAGATGTATTTATTTATTTATAATGTACTTTTATAGCATGAATTGTTTCTCCGAGAGGAGTCTCCTGCTCTAAGAGGAAGATAACCACTAACCCGAAGAGCCATGTTAGTAGGCCCTTGTGAAATTTCTTATGGTTGGCCTTAGATTGAAGGATAGTAAATTCCACAGCTTAGGTACCAGATGAGAAAAGACTTGCTTCCCTAGTCGGGAGTATTAAACCCAAGAAGTGTCCCAGTTGCATAAACCTGTTGATCTTAATGCACAATTTGGAACATATTTTCGTTTACACTATAGCAGGGACTTGACTATAAAGTGTAATGAGAGCAATGCATATAACCTTGAACATTGATCATGTTTTTACTGGATGCCAGTGTAGTACTCTATGGGATTCTTTGACACAGCAGCTTTGAGGTAAGCCCAAGAGTTGAAGGCGAGATAGAGACTTCAAAGGAAGGCCAAAATATATTATACTATAGTAATCAAGGCATGATAACATGATTGCTTGAACCACTGCTCTTAGCACCTACGTTGGCACCATAGGTTGCACTTTGCAAAGGAAACCTAAATAATAAATACAAGAAGAATAAAACCGCAATTAACTGTTTAAAAAAAAAAAGATTAGTGTCCACATGCAGTCCAAGATCTTTAGCAGGCTCTGAAGGTTTAAGAACCGTGCCCTAATCAGAGGGTCACTTATGAATTAAAGAGGGCAAAAGTCCAGAAGCCCAGTTAAATCTCCATTTAGCTTCAAAGAATTTTGACTTATTTACTGAGCTACTGCAGCCAGCCACGAATATAAATTAGAAGCCCTAGCTGATGCATTGCTCACTGAGGTGAGAATTTGGGTATCCTCAGCTTAAAAAGCCAAAGTCCAAGTTGAGTTTAGCCAAGGGAGATTTGTAGATGGTAAAGGTGGTTGAACTACATGCTGATCCTTGTGGAAACCCACTGAACTCTGGCCTGGCCACATAACAGAAAGTGTGTAGAGTAACAATTTGAGAGCTCAAGTAAAAACAAAGTCAACCATCATAGTGCTTATTCTTGAATGCCTATAAATCAAAGATGCAAACAGTGCCATGTGAATACAGTAATGAATGCTGCACTTAGATCAACTATACAAAAAAAGTGGTGGATGAAATGCTTGAATTATTCTCAGCCACGGGTAATTACTTGGGGCGCGTTCCAGTCCATCATTATTTTGTACACCATGCAACCTCAGTGTGAACGGGTGACAGTTGGCTGATCCATACAATTCTGCCCCTAGCTATCCTGGCTGAAGAGGGCTGAAAGCCCGAAACCGGTCCTAGGATGCTTGTTTCCAGTCCAGGGAGGACCTGGCTTGGCAGTTCGGGCTGGACTGTTTCCATGGGGCACAGGGTCAAGACTGATTTGCATATGGCTGGGTTCAAACTGGAATGGCATGGTGAGCAAAAAAACGATGGATTTAGGCCCAGATCTCTGTACTGGGGTGAATGTATGACACACTTCTAGGAGTTACCGAGAGTCTGCGACACAGTGTCGACCGCGGAGAAACATCCGCCCATATTCTTCTCGACCTGAGCGCGGCGTTCGACACTGTCTCATTCCATTCTTCTTGCGGCTCTCCAGTCCCTGGGTGTGGAGGGTGCTGCCCTAGCCTGGATAGCCTCTTTTATAAGAGACCGCACTTTTCAGGTTTTTTCTGCATCTGCCTCCTCTACAATTTGTCCATCCTCAAGGGTCTATACTCAGCCCCTTACTATTTAATATCTATATAAGACCTTTGGCCACTATTGTGGAGGAAGCCGGCCTTACCTTGTACTCTTACGCTGATGATACACAAATCATCTTCTCTCTTTCCAATGAAAAATGCAATGACACCTCTGCTTTGAAAGAAGGTTTGATTTGTGTCTCCAAGTGGATGGAGAGTAATTTCCTGAAACTAAACGGCGATAAGACTGAGGTTGTGATACTAGGCAGGGGTAAGGACCTTTGGGGCCCCCACCACTGGCCCAAGGACAAGGGACCTACCCAGCAGCCTGCTACTGTAGTACGCAATCTCGGGTTTCTCATTGATGAGAACCTTACAATGAGACAGCAGGCCGTAAAAGTGGCCTCTATCTGTTTTGCCACCCTGAGATGGCTTCAAAAAATCCTGTGGATGTTGCCCCCTTCGACTCAAAGAATGGTTGTCCAGGCGTTGGTTGTTTCCCGTCTGGACTACGGTAACGTCCTGTATCTTGGAGTCGACCTGACAACCATAAGAAAACTTCAGGTTGTTCAGAACGCTGCTGCTCCGCAACGTTCCCAGGAGAACATCTGCCTCTCTAGCATTCCGTGACCTTCACTGGCTAAAAATTCCAAATAGAATTAAATTTAAAGCCCTTTGTCATGTTTTTAAAATTAAGCACGGCTCAGCTCCTAAATACCTTCAGGGCCTTTTCCAGGCTTATAAGCCTAGCCGAACTCTGAGATCATCAGGGAATGGTGACTTTTCCATTCCCAGATTTAGGCTAGCTAAAATGGGAGGCCGTTCCTTCGCCCATCTGGGTCCCAAATTTTGGAACACTCTTCCTGTGACCCTAAAAACAGCAACAAATCTTTTTTGTTTCCGCAAGAGACTTAAAACTTGGCTCTTCCAACAGTAAATCGTAGCCTCTCTTCAGTAAAATCAGCATACGAGTTGTTCTTCAGTCTGTCCCTGAGCGCCGGGAAACCCACTGCGGGTAGCTGTGCGCATTATAAGTTTAAATAAATAAATAAATAATTAAATTGTTCTGCATTCTGTCCATCAACTGTTGTTTTTGCCTAGTGGGCTATGTAGCAGGTCCGTTGTAACAAGACATCCCTCATGACATCATCTTCCTGATGTTTCTGTCACCCCAGCTAAGAATTTTCACTTTTCTTTGTTAATGGTGTATCGCATGTTTTCACTCATGTACTTGTGACAGAGCTTTTGCAGTCTTAGTACAACTGTCCTGCTACATAACCCACTAGGGGCAGAATTTTTATGTATCAGCAAACGCTATTTCTGCACCTGTATATGGAGTTCCATAACTACACTTTGACCAAAACGTATCTAGCTCTGTAATGCTGGCCTCACATGTTAGGACTAAAGCTTAAGACTTCGCAGCAGACATTTTTATTGGCGCCTGCTTATGATGATGGTTCTTAGTGAAAGCTATTAACGCTTTTTTATCAATTTTTTATGGCTTTTTCAAATAATGTCATGTAGATCCTATTTTATTTTTAATCAAGTTTTCCAAACATGTTTAACCACTTTGTATATTGATATTGATTTATCTTTTTAGTAACATGTTTTGTACTTCGCTTTTATGACTGTCGAATATAGCTTGTTTAACCAGTATCAGCCAACTGTCACCCATTTTGACATCTTTTGACCGTCATTACTTTTACGGATACGATTGCATGTGTGTCACTGTATATTAGGTCGCAGATTGTGCCCTTATCTGGCATACATTGATTCTGATTGTGCAGCATGGGCGCTTCAAATTAGGGTGCTTCAAATTAGGAGAATCTTGTCTATGCTTTTGTACGAATCATGTATAACTGTTCTTGTTACTGGCAATGTTTCACGGTGTACATTCTCTTTTGCTAAGATGGAAACCTCCATTTGGAGGTGTGCCTTTGACTACCCAAACACTGTTGGTACCAATATTAATATACACAGATGTTCATGTGTTGAATTGCGTCTAGGTCACACACACTGTTCGCACTTGACAAATATCGACTTGGATAATAAGCAACAAGTTGACACATACATATACCAATATACGCATTTGAGATGTGACCTTGTGGTACGTAGCTTTGTTTGACGTTGTACTTATGATCACTACAAGATGGCAACCATACTAAGGCAGCCAGTCCTCTTTCTAAGTTGCACTTTCACACGTAGTCCTACTTTTGTTTTCATTTTGTACATGTAACTTGCTCAGTCTCACTGTACACTTTTGTGTGATGAAGGCCGCTTGACGGCCAAAACACTTCATGTTGCAAGTTATGAATGAATAAATCTGCTGTTTTGGATATCCATGTCGTTCCTGAGAGCACGTCTTACTACTTTTCGCTTTGGTGTGTGTGTGTGTATATATATATATATACATATATATATATTATATCTAGGGAGAGAGATAGATCGATAGATATCCATCCTACTGGCGGTAGCCAGGAGGTAGTTATAGTTTCCATAGGAAAAGCCCCCCCCCCTCCCCCCCCCCCAAAAAAAGAGCCTATAGGGTATTTCTACCCTGCCCCTTTTTTGTTTTTTACATTTTTTCTGTGACTTGGCTCAAGCCAAGTCGCAAGATGACTGTTCATAGTTATGGTTTGAAGTGTTTTGCAGGCAATCAGATCTCAGCACGGGATCGGGAGGTGTCACGGATCCTCCGCTTCCCCAGACATACAAATTTGGATTTCCTTTAATATCTCTCAAACTACTCAATGGATTTACACCAAATAACAGAAAGGCACCTCACTGGGCCAGCATCTACCTTTCTGCCAAACTTGGTTTAATTTTGTTCAGCAGTTTGGGCTGTAGCAGTGTCTAAAGGTCCTGTAGAAATGGGGGAAATGCGTTTTGCCCCCCTCTCTTTTCTTGGCCCCTGCTTGACAAATCACCCCAAAACTTTCAAGACAGGAGCTGAAGTGAGTATCACACTAGTTTTGAATTTTTGTTAGGATTTGTCAAAAGCATCAAAGTTATTGGCAAATGAAAAACGCTCTTCATATGGAAACTGGGACTGGCAACAGTAAGATGGATATGGATATATATATATATATATATATATATATATATATATATATATATATATATATATATATATATAATATATTCATCCCAATCACCTCCTTCGGGGGGGCAACAAAGACTGTTTCTTTGTTTTCAATTGGGAAGAGCACTTGGCATGTCTTTAGAACCTCTTCCTTAGAAGGTGAAACCCTGCTTGGGGATGTTGGTCCTGCAACAATCTCCATAAAGGGATCCACTAGGTTGAGATACTGCTGCAAACATGATGTCTCCTTTCCAGCAGTACCTCGTCTGATTAGATATGCTCCCCGAGCACTGATCAAAGTGAAAGTGGTGCTGACTGCACTCACTTTCGATTAGTGTGATATCAGCACCCTTCTCATCGCCATGATAAAAAAATACATCATCTTTGAGGCATGGGAGAAGCATTCCTCTCTAATCCCAACATTTAAAATAAATAATCCTGGTACGAGCACCTGAAGGATTTTCTGACTTAATGTGGAGGATGAAACTTTCACAGCCTTCACTTTCCAGATGTAATGGAGAGAACATGAACATCACATCCTCTGCATTTTAGCTGTTAAAGATGTAGGATGCCTTTTTTCAACTCCTATAATGTCAGTCATCAGGTGGCACATTTCCTCATTACTTAGCCATGTAGGCAGCAAGTTGTGTTCTAGATTCTTCAATTCATTTTCGAGCAGTTTTTTTTGTGGTAGTGCTGTTGTATTCCATATACGTACCCTAATATACACTTAGGTAACCACATAACCCTTCACCTATATACTCCCCTATATTACATACTTAACGGTTCTTTGGGACTGACCTTTTACCTAGAAACAACACTGTGCACAGAACGCTGTATTTTCCCTGGTAAAAGCCTTTACACATTATGCATGAGGATTATTGGAAGCACAGCAGGACTACCATCTCCTGTGTAATATCTATGTACAAAGTTCATTCCCGACGTCATTCCAAGTCCAACACAGAAACTGTGAGGAAGAACCCCCGGGGAGACCTATGGGTATATATACATCACGTCTTGCTAAGACAGGCAGAGGAGACCTGGACTTCCCGGCCGACACACTGACCAAAGAGGCTCAAGTTCCTGCATGTATAATGCTTGCAGCAGTAGAGAGATGTGACAGACTGCTTGGAATAAGATGCTTACTATAGTAGCCATATAAAGTGTATGTTGTCTAATGCTCTTTTGCAGCAAAAATTATTTTGCTGTGTAATCAAAACATATTGAAGCCTGGATAATTTGCCAGTGTACACCAACGGCAGTTATTGCATACACACTACCATTGTACTGTTATACCCTGCCTCATGATAATGTGGTTAGTATTATGTGTATGAATATGCTCTGCAATGTTATTAGCATTTTGAACAGTCCATGCTAATGTTGTTGTACCACGTATGCACTCACTACTATCTAAAAAACAATTAAAACATTTAAAAAAAATCTTATTACACATACGTCAACATCAAAATATAGCATTATCATGAGTCTCATATTCTATGCATCCTCAGTACACAAGTGCATAATCGGCAATCGATATTCGTATATGACAATGAGCATGCTACAATCAGAATCTCAATCTAATACAAATCTCTCCTCCTGCCCTCTCCCTCATCTAGTTTCCAGGAATCTCCCAGTTGCCCCTATAGGCTTCCCACTGTTGTCATACTTTCCCCCATTTCTTGGGACAACCTCTACTTTCGTATATAGTCTTTTCTGTGGTAATGCACCAGTCCATTTCTCGCTTCCATTGCGTTGCTGTTGCCGTTTGTGTGGCCCCCCCTCAAGCTCTGGCAATGTTCCGTTTGGCAACCATTGCAGCCACTAATAGCCATATTTTTGGGTATTTAGGCCATGCTTGTTCCCCTGATACACATTACATATGCCACCGGGCTTCAAGAGGAACCTCCTGTCCCACCACCTCTGACATTATGTGTATCACCTTCCGCCAATAACGCTGGATGACCGGACATTCCCACACCATATGAAAGAAGGTACCTCTTTGATTACATCCCATTTGACATTGTTCCGTAGGAATGAGCTCCAGCTTGAACACGAGTATACTAGTGGAATAGGATCTGTGAATTATTCTTAGTTGAACCAGCCTGAACCTTGCTCGAATCGCCACCTCCATTGGGCTATGTAAAAAAAAATTAAAAAAAAAGATTGTAGCTGCAAGGCATATGTGTGAGACCACTTGTTGCGATATATTGCTGCTTTTTTGGCAATTGGAATGGACCCCTATAGCCATCTTCCTGCATAAGCCTATGTGAGGTGGCGGAGAAGGGGACCAAGAGACCCGGATAGGATGTGCCCAATAATACTTTATTTCCGTCCACACGTAGGGATTTTTCACAAATACAAAAGTTCTGGACTGGTACAGATTCTTCCTTCAGAGAGCAGGGAACTTCTTCATTCATTTGTAATTTTCAGGGTCGAGGGACTTGTTCTTGCCGTCCAATCGCTCCAGGCATAAGAAAGAAAAGAAAAGCCTTGATAAGGGGGTTGTCCTGTCTGTTTCAATAGTGACGTGGGTGAAGGGAGTGAAGGAGAGTGCACCCGACCGCCACCAGTGACTCGCACGCTCTGAGTTTAACACACCTTATGACTGTTGTCAATCAGAGTATAGGTGGACGTTCCGTGTGTGCTGTTTAACCCTCCCTTCACCTCCCCGTTTCCCATTCCCCACACAGCCCCTAGTCGGCCCCGTACCTTGTGGAGCCACAACCCTGCTGGACCGTGTCCGCCTTCTGCGCGTTGCAGGAGTAGGTCCGGCTCCCTTCTCTCGTCTTTAGTCAGTGTCTCTTCCCGTCCGACCTCCGGTGTCTCCTCCTCCTCCGCGTCGACGAAGATCCTCAGGTTCCCGAGTCCCGGACAAACCAAAAAGGTCTTGACATTCTGTTCTTCACCTGGCACCTCCGGCTTCCCCGATGTTGATCCTCGATGAGAATGCCCAGGATATGTCTCCTCTTCTGCTTTGTAGGAGAATGAGTCCGCTGACCATCCCACGTGATCGGCAGAGGCAGCCGTCGGCAGAGAATCCTTAAAGAGATAGTACCGATCTGGTCCAAAGGACGGGGTCCAGAAACAGAGGAGTGGACAGGGAGTGAGGTAAGGGGGTAACTGATCCTGTCGTAGGTCCGACGAGGTGGGTCCACTACCCGTTACAGCCTATTGTTATAGTAGCCCTAAATTCACAAACATTTAGACAAGCCTACCCTGCTCTGATAGTAATTAATGTATAGATACTGCAAGCAAAAAGTGCATTTATTTTAGTATGGTAGACAGACCATTTGAGAATGTGAGCAGTTTTATCGCTTTTATTGACCCTTTATCAGAATATTTCCTTCAACGCTACTTTCTGCAGGGCACATGTATTCTAGAGAGATGATGTAGACCGTTTGGATAAGTGTGTTAAAACATAACAATCACAGTATTGGCTGTGAGGTATAAGTTTTGCTCAGGAATGCCCAAAGAGGGATCAACTAGGTTGAGAGAGCCAGGGCCTGGGATGCACTGGTGGATACCATGAAAGATCCAGGACCAGAATTGGGAATCCATGCCACTGATGCGATCCCTTCAGAGGAGTCGAACACCTCACGACCCAGGGGCTGGGGTGTCCGGAGGAGACCCGAGAGAGTCTGAGAATAACAAGTAGACTAAATTGGTGAGTTAGGAGAGTTCACGAATAGGAGAATATCCAGGAGCAGAGTGGAAATAATCCTGTTCACATCTCTAAGGCATGGCAGCGATCTGCAGAAGGGGAGCGGGAGTTCGCAAAAGGGCTGTTTTGAACGAATAATGTTGATACATGCTCTTGTATGTGATGTAATTTGTCTATACCTATCAACATGTCAAAAAGAGTATCCTGACTAATATATACATTGTGTGATTATTAAATGCAATAAAATCTGTTATATATATATATATATATATATATATATATCACAGTATTGGGTCCTGACTCTCTTGTCTTCCTTAATAAATGTCTTACTGTACCTTAAAGTTGCACAAATAAATACTATGTTATATGTAAGGTTTCAACTGACTAGGAGTTGGCATCCCCCAGATTACTTTTTTTAGAAGCAGCAATGCCAAATAGCGGCTTGAGGCTACCACAGAGAATAACCAGTCCGTCTGTCTCCCTTCTATTTTCCTGCTTCTGAGTAGTCTGGTTCTCCCCGAGGCTCGTTATTATTTTCTTTGTTTTCTTTATTACACGCCAACAAAGAAAAGATGGCTGGCCTGTTCTAGAAGGAGCTGGAGATGGCTTCCCTTGAGTTTGGATCCCACTGTGTAGTTTTTATTCCCAAATTTGACATGCTCTTCCTCAAAGTGGATTTTCATCTGTTAGGTGGCAGTCACTCAAATTTACGATTTGACTTCCAAAGTCCTACAGGCAGAGTAGATTTGCAGCGTGGCAACACCGAAGTTTGGATGCCACAACAGAGTTCCAGACCAGATCTTCAATAAAGAAGGTGTTTACTGAAGTTTGTGAACAACTTTGTAATCACAAACAGAAATAAGTGCAAGCTATTTCGGTTCTAAATCGGGGGTGAGTGAGGTTTAAGGCTTTGGCACATTTTAAGCATATACATTGTAAACACATTTTTGTAAATCAAAGGGTAAATATCACTTTTCGAATTGGAATCATTATCATTTTCTCCACAACAAACATCATGTGGACCTAGGTGGCATCAACTTTTTTTTTTAGAAGTAGAGTACAATGAACGTTACATATGCCATGCAGAAGTTATAGCCCCTACAGCCGTTTTCCCCGGCATTCATCTCACTTATAGAATTTAATTTGAATATTAGAATTTAAACTAGCTTATTGTTTAAAGAACTAGAGAAGGGTATCTCTCAAAGATGTTCAATCTCTGTTTTTCAAATGTAAAAATGCAAAGCCTTCCTCCTTGAACCTGCTGCACTTGCACTGCTATTTGGAGTTTTAAGACTGAGGAAAGTAGGATGAAGAAATTTAGATGACAATACAGTCATAGTTAAGAAATTAGCATTTATCCTGGAGACCACCTTGCTGCTGCTGAAAGACTGATATGACAAATCACTGTGTTTTGAAATGAAATGCAGTATTTCTTTTTTCATATAGAGCTGGTTTGAAAATAACTTCTGTGAAATTCTAAAGAAGATATTAGAATTTTTGGAAATACAAAATCAGTGTAACATAATGTTCGAGGCATATGAGCTGCAGATCTTACACTGCGCACTAGATTGCCACCTGGTGTTGGGCTCGGATGATTGCATGTTGCTGTCGTCTTGGAAGAAGTCTTTGTAGTCACGAGATAGGTGACTCCTCCCTTGGACGATAGTGCGCATGGGCATCAGCTCCATCCTTAGATTGTTATTTCCGCCACTGGGTTCGGATGAAACTTTTCCGCTCCGGTTCGAAATCTACTTTTCAAGTACTTCGATGCGTAAAAACTTATTCAAACTTCACCAAACTACTTTCGATATCGACAAACATCGTCTCGACTCCCATCAGCTCGATTCCGGTCGTCGACGCGGGCTGTTGGGTCTATCCACGCCGTGAGGCCTACACCTCATGGAAAGGACGCCATTCAAAAGATGCCCCAACTGTGGAGCAAAGTTCCCACACAGTCACCATCACGAGGTGTGTAACCTGTGCTTATCACCAGAACACGACGAATCCAGCTCCGCAGCCTGTGCGTCCTTTCGATCTAAGAAAACCATTCGAGATCGGAGGGCCCGTGGACACGTCATGCAGAGATCGGCCCCGGAACCGGTGGATATCTTCGAAGAAGTTCCGCTCGTTCCCAAAGAAGATTCAGACGATCTCCAAATCGTATCAGAGGCAGACGACTCAGATGACTCATACCATCGCGTCAGCGCTTGAGTACTACTGCACCGGCCCCATACCCACCACCCAAATCGAAGGCAAAGGTCAACATTCCGCCTCCGGGGCCAATTCGCGACCGAAAACACACTTCGAAAGCCCCGCCATCGAGCCCGGCTCCGAAGAAAATACTCAAGCCTTCCGGTAGCTCCTTACCGAGCAAGCCGCACGTGCCGATCCCACCAGCTCCTTCGGCACCGAAACCGAACAAAGTCTCGGCTCCGAAACTGTCGACTTCTAAAGACAAAACTATGAAGCCAGCGTCTGACGCCTGGAAGCCGACCGGACCAGCTTCCACTCCAAAGCCAATATCTTCGGTACCGAAACCTACAAGGCCTGATTCTGATGTGCCCAAACCCTCGAAACAGCCTACGACTCTGAAAACAACACTTTCTGCCCCGAAAACTACGCCAAAGGACACAGTTACAACTCCTAAGGCTAAAGATAAGCAGCAACTACGCCCGGAACCGAAAAAATCGCCACAGGCAAAGGTTCCGCAACGAGAAGAACTTTTCCAACCTGATCATCTACAAAAGAAGATGTACATTGACCCAAAGACAGGTCATGTATCCACTACACCACACAGGAAGAGGAAATTAGACACATCACCTACACGTGCAGTGCCTGTTAAGAAGAACTCTGCCACATCTCCTATGCACACTTCTTCTCCTATACTTCCTTCTCCTTCATCTCCTGTTCCTCCTAACAATTCACCTCTAAATTCTCCTGAACACTCTCCTCCTCATTCTTCACCACATACACCTCAAAATGATGATGAGTATAGCATAGGGGGAGGGATAGACCCAGATGAGCCTTTTCCCTACCCTGTTGATGATCCAGATTCGGAGTACCCAAACCCACAAGATGTGCCAGACATTCCTGACCCACAGTCCTATCCATCAAAAGCTTCTCCTCCAGAAGACAATATTGGTTTTAGGCACTTACTGAATATGGGTGCCATTTATCGTGGGGTCACTATGCGTTCAGATGAGGCAGAGGAAGATTTTTTATTAGATACATTTGAACAATCACAAAGGTCTGTTCAAATTCTGCCTATGATCAAAGGGGTCATCAAACATGCTCCACAGGTATTTAAAGACCCTGTACATGCTAGGATCCTAAACCCTAGAATTGAGAAAAAGTACAGGCCTGCTCCTGGTGATCCAGCCTACATTAAAGGACAGCTACCCTTAGATTCCCTAGTTGTCACAAATGCTAGGAAAAGAGCAAACTCTCAGACATCAGGTGAAACACCACCCCCTGATAAAGAATCTAAGGTGGTAGATGCTTTAGGCAAAAGGATAGCTGCACAAGCTACTAATACATGGTGTATAGCTAACACGCAAGCCCTCCTTGCAAGATATGACGGGGCTCATTATGATCAGTTAGAAAAATTACTACAACATCTACGTGACCAATATAAGGCACAGGCAAACGACCTTATCAAGAACGCAAGTTAATTTCAAATGCCTCAATCAAGTGTGCACTTGATGTAGCAGACACTGCATCTAGAGCTGTAAACACTAGTGTCCTACTTAGAAGTCATGCATGGCTACGCATTTCAGGATTTAAGCAGGAAGTGCAAACTACCATCTTAAATCAGCCATTCAACCAACAACAATTGTTTGGACCAGAGGTAGACACAGCACTTGAGAAAATGAAAAAAGATACAGATACAGCCAAATCTATGGGAGCTTTGCAATTCACACAAGCTAGAGGCTCCTTTCGTCGCTCCTTCTATAGAGGAGGCTCCAAACAGACTGGAGCAAACAATACATCTTCGTTCAAATCCAATACACAGGCATCCTCTAGTAAAGGATATTTTAGAGGAGGCTATAGAGGCAACAACAATGAAGGAAGAGGTCGAGGCAACAACAATAATCAAACCTCTTCCACCACAAAACAGTGACTTCCCTCTGCTCCCCCAACAGCACTCCTCTCCTGTGGGGGGCAGACTAACACAGTTCCTACCTGTCTGGAATTCCATCACAATAGACAGGTGGGTAAGACAAATTATCCAGTATGGCTACTGCCTAGAACTTACAGCTAACCTTCCACACATACCACCCAGACAGCATCCAATGTCTGCAGAACATCTTACGCTGCTCAAACAAGAAGTCCTATCACTTCTTCAAAAAGACGCAATAGAAATAGTTCCTTTACAACATCAAGGAACAGGGGTTTACTCGCTGTATTTTCTAATACCCAAAAAGGACGGGGCACTAAGACCAATTCTCGACCCAGGCCCCTCGATCACTATATACACTCAGATCATTTTCATATGATCACTTTACAACAAGTGCTCCCATTGTTGCAACAAGGCGACTTCCTTATAACACTAGATCTAAAAGACGCCTACTTCCAAATTCCTATACATCCTTCTCACAGGAAGTATCTGAGGTTTGTACTGGAAGGACAGCATTATCAATTCAAAGTCCTTCATTCGGGGTAACAACTGCACCAAGAGTGTTCACAAAGTGCCTAGCAGTAGTAGTAGCATAACTCAGAAGACAACACACACATGTCTTCCCTTATCTAGACGATTGGCTCATAAAGGCCAAGTCATCAGTGTGTCCAACACACAAATCAGACAATTCAAACATTGCACGACTTAGGGTTCACAATCAACTACACCAAGTCGCACATACAGCCCTCTCATATACATCAATATTTAGGGGCTGCAATAGACACATCTACAGCTCTAGCGTATCCCAGTCCAGCAAGGATATAGAGCATTCAAGCCTTAGTCACAAAGTTCCAACATCAACACTCTCTCCCAGCCAGAGTGTTCATGAGACTAATCGGCATGATGGCATCTGGCATCTTCATTGTACCATATGCAAGACTGCAAATGCGTCCGTTATAGGTATGTCTAGCACAACAGTGGAATCAGGCTCACGGACAACTAACAGACCTGGTGTTGGTAGACAGCCGCATACATCACTCTCTGCCATGGTGGAACACCAAAAACTTGACAAAAGGGCGACCGTTCCTCAAACTTGTTCCATAAATAGTACTTACGGCAGACTCATCTCTCACAGGATGGGGAGCCCATCTCCTACATCATACAACTCGAGGGCAATGGAACAATCAACAAAAATCATTCCATATCAATCACCTAGAGCTGCTAGCAATATTCTTAGCACTCAAAGCACTCTTAGCACTCAAAACAAAGCTGTCTTAATCCGGACGGACAACATGACAGCCATGTACTTTATACAAAAACAGGGGGGGACACACTCTCTACAGCTGTGCCAGCTTGCACAGAACATTTGGAGATGGGCCATTCCACAAAACATATATCTGTTAGCAGAACACCTTCCAGGAGTTCACAATCAGATAGCCGATCTGTTAAGTCGACAGACACAACAGATTCACGAATGGAAACTACATCCGCAAGTTCTTCAACCATTCTTTCACAAGTGGGGTCATCCAGACATAGATCTGTTCGCCACACACAAAAACACAAAATGCCCAACCTTTGCCGCCAGGTTTCCACACCCTCTGTCCAAGGGCAATGCGATATGGATGAACTGGTTAGGCAGATTTGCGTACGCTTTTCCGCCACTACCACTAATACCACTAATAGTGCGCAAGCTATGACAACAGTCGCTCAAACTGATTTTAGTAGCTCCCACATGGGCACGCCAACCGTGGTATACAACTCTGCTAGAACTATCCCTAGTTCCACACCAAAAGCTACGTCTGACACCATCCCTGCTAGCGCAGAACCATGGAGACATCAGACATCCAGCCCCAAGTCAACTGAATCTGGCGATCTGGCTCCTGAGGTCTTAGAGTTTGGTTATCTTAACCTACCACCAGACTGTATGAATATCATAAAGGAAGCCAGGAGACCTACTACTAGAGCTTGCTATGCTGCTAAATGGAAAAGATTTGCCATGTACTGCAACAATAACCAAATAGATCCCCTAGATGCTTCCATCCAAAATATCATTTGCTACCTTCTACATTTACAAAGATGTAACTTGGCATATTCATCTATACGCCTACATCTGGCAGCAATTGCTGCATATTTACAAAATAGACAACATCTGTCTCTATTTAGAGTGCCTGCTATTAAATCATTCATGGAAGGATTAAAAAGAATCATTCCTCCCAGGTTACCACCCTCTCCAGTGTGGAACCTAAACATTGTTCTTACAAGGCTCATGGGACCACCTTTTGAACCTCTACACAAATGTGAACTGCAATTCCTCACATGGAAAACAGCTTTTCTAGTAGCTATTACCTCTCTTAGAAGAGTGTGATTCAAGCTTTCATTATACAAGAACCATTTTTACAATTACACCGTAATAAAGTGGTTCTCAGGATAAACCCCAAATTCCTTCCAAAAGTCATTACTCCGTTTCATTTAAACCAATCTGTAGAGTTACCAGTGTTTTTCCAAAACCCAGACTCTGTAGCAGAAAGAGCTCTACACACACTAGACGTTAAAAGAGCTCTCCTCTATTATATAGATAGGACCAAATCCTTTCGCAAAACAAAGCAATTGTTTGTAGCTTTCTCTCCACCACATAAAGGCAACCCCATCTCTAAAGCTGGAATTGCAAGGTGGATTGTAAAATGTATACAAATATGCTATTAGAAAGCAAAACGTACACTAACTGTTCCTCCTAGAGCGCACTCCAGATGCAAACTAGGAGCCTCCATGACTTTCTTAGGGAACATTCCCCCAGAAGACATCTGCAAGGCAGCAACATGGTCTACAACACACACCTTCACTAAACACTATTATGTTGATGTGCAAGCTAAGCAGCAAGCTGCAGTAGGCCAAGCTGTCCTCAAAACACTCTTTCAAACCACTGCAACAGATACAGGTGACCACCGCTAAGGGAAGACACTGCTGTACAATCTATGCACAGTGTAAGATCTGCAGCTCATATGCCTCGAACGGAAAATGCTACTTACCAGTAGGCATCTGTTCTTGACCTGTAGAGCTGCAGATTTTTACACGCCCACCCGCCTCCCCGGGGCCTGTATCTGTTCCAGTTCTGTCTTACTTAGATATACATGCTTGGACAGCCTTTCTTCTTTCTACAAACTCCATCATTTCCCATCATGGTGAAAAACAATCTAAGGATGGAGCCAATGCCTATGCGCACTATCGTCCAAGGGAGGAAAGTCACCTATCTCGTGACTACAAAGACTTCTTCCGAGAGGACAACAACATGCAATCATCCGAGCCCAACACCAGGTGGCGATCTATTAACCAACCTTCCTTTTTTTTGGTACATGACCTGAACCTCCTTTTGAGATTTGTGTAGATGAAATTATAAACAGACCAGCAGCAGTCCTTTTTCAACAAGGACCGGCACACTATTTGTAAACGTACATGCAAGAAAGCTGGCCGCCATCTCTTGTTGAATCGTTTTTACTTTTCTACCAGAGCACAGTGATCTTCCTACTAACCCTCGCGTTTTGCTTAACCTTTTATTATTTACTGTAGGTCTCACATGTCCAATTTTTATCAAAAAAATGTATGAGCTGGTTTAGGAATTCGCATATTTAACTTAGTAAGACAAAAATCTACTGCAGGCCACAAAGTAGTTAAGGAGTTGCATTTGACTCCTGTGGCTACAAGATAAAATTCTAAGAGACAATCTCTGATTGGATGCCCTACTATGTTTATTTTTTGATGGAAGTTGGCATTGTTTCTGTTCACATCTTTGCCGAGTGCTAATTTGTGTGTAGGCTGAAATTCTCAGAACTTTTTTTGTTTCTTTCATTACGATCATTTTTCCTTTGGATTCTAAAGTTGGGGCATATATTGTAGACTGAAGATGTTCTAGTGGAGACCTGATAAAGCTGATTAAAGTCCTAAGGTATGGGCCTCCATCTAGCATGCTCCCTACTACTTGCTTGAGATGCATCAGAGAAAACTTATTTCTCAATGTACCTTGCAAAATGGATAGAAAATGATAATGGGTGATACGGTTCCAGTAGAACATGCTTTTACAGGGTAAATTTACTTGTATCTCACAAAATGCAATTCTGTTGCCTTGTTTGCCAGTACTCTGTCATCGGCACATGCTCCAGAGCTTGAAAGACCTAGCTCTTTAAATGTTTTTAACATGTTTTGTTTCTTTTATGAGCCCCTAAATATATTATTGAATTTGTTTCAGATGAATATGTGGCAAGTCTTCATCTTCCAACATTTGATGCACACCTAACTGAGCTTTCAGACGAGCAAGCGAAATACTTGGGACTGAACAAGAATGGACCTTTCAAACCAAACTACTACAGGTGCCAGATTTTAACATAACATTAATAGGGTGACTGTCGAGTATTCTGGTAGTGTCGAAGCTCATATGTACACTGATGCACATTTGATAAAGTACTAGGTAGACAATTCTCTTTGTGAGGAACAGGTCTTCAGCAGATTGCGGGGAGTGGTGTGTCAAAGATTGCAGGTTTGTGATCTGTAAAAGAGCGCAGGAGTTTGTGAGGAGGTGGTCTGTAAAAGAGCCTGAGTGTAGGTAGACACGTATTTTCAACAGTTTATCTTACTCTGGGGGCCTGGTTTGCAGAGGCACTTGTGTTTGTATAAAGAACTTGGATGTTCAGTAGGTGACCTTAAAAAGTATTGAGTTTAAAAATAGTTTGTCAAGTTTCAATTTTATTAAGAGTTTATAAAGTTAATTATTAAATGACACAAGAGATACAAGATGTTATTAAATGATGGTGCTTCGGTGGCCAGGAGATAGTTGTGTTATTGTACTAGTGGGACAGAAATATTTCAGAATGGTTAGTCCAAAGTGTACTTCAGTGGTGGCTGGTGAACGTGGTGGGGTGTAAATACTGCACTGGCGAGCGAGCGTAGCGAGCAAGCCCCAACCACCTATGGAGGGTTCGGGGTTTCTCCCCCAAGAAAGGTTTGAAAAAAGAGTGGGCAAATGGTGCATTTTCAAGCTAATTTGAGAAAGAGGTGGCTTGGCGAACACATCTCTGGGAGTAGCTAGACGTTGCTGCAAAATTTGTCTCCACACTTCATGGATGCCAAAGACTCTCCCTTGTTAATGGCACTCTTTGATATGCTGCCACGTCCTCTGCAGAACAACTTATGTCATTACTTGATTACTGCCAATTTTCACGAGAATGTAGGCGTTGAAGTGAAGTGTTAGCGATCACAATTTTCTTTTCACAGTTGGCTGCTTTTTAATGCATGCTTTACATTCTAATACAGTTCAGGAAATCTTGTTTCCTGACTTTATGGACTTTATGGCAAGTGACGGCCTCTCAGCGCTGCTTACTACTCCACAGGATACTTTGAAATAAAGCAACTACCTCCTGCACTTGCTCTTGAATTAGCTTATTTTTATCCCTTGCGATTAGCTCATTCTCCGCTTCCCTTGTGTGCCACTCTTGGCGCCGGGCATTGAGGTTCAGGCAGAGCTGTCTCAGTGAAAATGCTCACAACAGCAGGGTGCTTGGAGCGGTTCAGTGGACTCTGGCCACTTGAGGACATGGATGACGTACTAGAAGAACGGTGCAGTTGCAGTGCCATAAAATACCAAGGCAACAATAAACAACGAGGCAAAAGTGGGATGTTGAACCAGCAGCTATGCGGATGTTCCTGCTACTGAACCTCTTTGCTCTGTCCTGCACTGTCCTGTGTCTGTCCTTAACCTCGTTGTTATGTCCTGCACTGCCCTGTGTCCTGAACCTCTTTGTTCTGTCCTGCACTCAGTCACTTGGGCTTGTGGTTCCTTCGACGTACTGTGAAGTGATTGACTCCTTTCTGCTTTCACTGATCTGTGGGGCTCGGGCATGGGTTTGACACTTCCTCTCATGGCTGTTACAGTCAATGTATTTTTAGGGTTAGCAACCACTATATTGTCTCATTTCCCATTTCATCTCTTTTTTCCTGTGCATGGGGGGAGTGAGGGGAGGGGTCCATCCAGAATTACAGTCTCTTCCATTTGCTTCCTTAAGGAGGGGTACGTGGTGGCTCCCCTATTCTGCTCCTCTGGTGAGGCTGGGGGAACCACCCGAGACTGGCGAACCTCTGCACACCTGCGCTATTACCTAAATTGTGGTCACGCGATTTTTGTACTCCGTAAACCACAAGACCCTTAGATAGCGGGTGAAAAAACACTTTCCATCTCTCTAAATTCCATGAATCAATCATTTCTTTTCCCATGGGTTCAACTCGGTGAAGTAAGGTGTAATAACAAAAAGAAGATACAAAATGAAGCAAACTAAGAATATCAAAAGAGCTAATACTTTCGGTGAAATAACACAGTTTATGTTGGAAAATAATTCCTATAAACAGTTTCCGAAGTTAGGCAAGAGTCCGGACTGAACCTCGTGTAGCCCTCGGCAGAGTGCACTTCCGGGAGTTGTCTTTTACACAAGGCGCTGTGTGGCGGCCTGTGCACCCTCTGCCTCATGTACGCCATGTTGCAGAAGCTGATCTTTAAATACGTGTGATGTGTGTGACTGTGCATGCGTATATAAACTGACAGGTCAATACGCTCATGGTTGATTTATACATGCACGCACGCCTGCTTTTAAGTATACTGTATTCACTTATTTGAGTATATACACATATTTAGACAGGTGCAGACATACATATATATATACACAATAGTCTACACACTCGCAGTAAAATGCAAATATACGATGTAATGTGCATGTATGCACACATAGTTGCATTAAATGTGCAGTGTATGCTTTATGTGCACATATCTGTGTCTAATTAAATATGTAAACACATACATAAACACACATCCATACAATACATGTGTATTAGCTACGCCTGTGGGCCTTTACATCCAAACTTCTGCATACTCGAGCAGGTGACTTTCTGCACAGCTGTGCATTGAGAACGCACTAATAGTTAGATTTGAGGCAAGTAAATAATATTCCTGTAAACATTGTAAAAACATCTAGAAGTTTGTTCAACTGAACACTCTATGGCGCTGAATCCATCACACTGAGATTCTGTCACGAAGAAAGACCCTCCGACGATTCCAATACAAGAAGTGTAAACACATTACTTTTGCAGTAGTTATTTTTGAAAACATTATGGCAGGATTAAAATAATGGATCTGGTCGCGGAGTAGATAACATCAAAATGTTTCTGAAGTGTTCCTTTCAGTCACTGAGAGGTGCAAAGAAAGAGATTAACTCATACTCCTCGTAAACGTTGCACGCTTGAAGCGAGGGGCTTCTGGCTTTACATGCCAATGCCAACAGCGCTGATGGCTAGAGTTTCATGCGGTCACCACAAATGTGAAGAGAGTCGCGGCCAGCATGACTCCGGTGGTACGCGCGGGGAGGGGAGGGGGGTATTTCATTAAAATAAATAACAAATAAACTTACCAAGCTGAGGCAGCTCCTCTGCCGGTCCCGGGTCGCATCACGTCTCCGAGTCCTCTCATGGCAAGTGGCAAATCATGTGACTGGATGCGACTGGGGGGCAGCTACTCAACTGTATCCTGCCATTTGACAGGGCATGGGGCGACCATATGTCACCGCCCGAGCAGGATCCTTTCTTCAGACTCCTGTACTACACTAGACATGCGCAGCATGCCTAATGTAATGTCAATGGAGTAGGGTGCTGAAATTAAAAGCGCCCCTCGCAGATGCGCAGTCGCAGTCCAGTTCTGGACTCCTGCTGCTCTCGCCTGCGTGCATACACGTTTATTGTTGAATGACTGACTGACTGCTCATGTGCACTTGAGGCTCTGAAGCAGCTGCCAGCAGAGCCAAGGAAATGTAAACAGACGAATTGCGTCTGCCGTCTGTTTACATTTCCTGCTGCCCGTGGGCAGTTTTTCTTGTTGAATCAGCTTAGTGAGGCTCTTCCCCGATGCCCCTATGGACCAGCTGCCCCTGGTGTACTTTGAAGTGTCACTGTTTGGATTGTGTGTGGAATTTCTTTTGGTGCACAAGATGTTCAGGAATACTTACTGAGGTTCATTGTTCAAAGAATATTCGTTGTTCCTTTCTTACTAATGCACTAGTGACTTCAAGAAAAGTGTGGCAACATAAATAGTCGAAAGACTCCTCTTCACAAATGAGATCCAAGAACCCCCTCCCCCCCATTCACCCTCGAACAATAAGACCCCAGCTCCTACTGCACAATACCCATTAAAAATCAATATAGATCAAGGCACAATACAAATACTCTCCCTGGCGTAACCTAATACATGACCAGAAAACTGTGATATTACTACGAGCTACAACTGCTATCCTGTAACCACCAAGGAAGACCTAATGGGGTTACAGGGCAGATATCGAACTATGTAACTTGTATGCAAAATGGATGGAGATGAGTGCTGGTCGTGCCACCTCGACTTTGCCTGACGCAGAGGCCAACGCTCATGGCCCGCCATGCTCATCCCCAACATTGAGCTGGAGGGGCGTCATCCGACTAAGACTGGAGCCATGACTTCCAGAGCCTAAGCCCTCTTCTTACGGGCTAGGACTCGGGGAGGAATGGGATGGGTCACTGGAACCGGAGGAATACCGTCCTTATGAAGAGCAAATGAACTGGTGAGAGGATCTGGGTGAAGCCAGTGGACTGGATACTTCTCCAGATATTGTTATGCTTTCCCCCCCTACTATGGCTATGGAGGAGGGAGCTTCCTTCACAATGGTGGTGCTTAAAGCAGTTGAGGTCCTAGACCTTAGCTTACCCTTCGTGGAAGTAGAGACTAATTTTGTTTACAGAGGTGCTTCAGCCAGGAGTGTCCCCAACAGAACAGCTTCTCCATTTCAGTGAGGACATCCTGCTTGGGACTTGGTCCAAGCCAAAGGGCTCTTGTGTACAGTGTACAGGGCAAATGCCTGCTGCTACCGCCCCACTCCAGGGGCCCCAAATTAACTCACCCAACACCCTACTCTGGAGAGATTGGTGGGCCAAGCCTCCGCGCCCCATGTCAATAATGGTGCATTAAAATTGGACAGGTGTGTTTTACAGGTCGTCTGGAGTGGCTACTCAATCCCCTTCAACACCGCCCCTCTCTCCATGCCATCTGCTTACTAAAGGCTGATGGAGGACAACCAATCTCTTCTCCACCAGGAAGTGACTGCGCTTTTGGCCAAAGAAGCCATTGAGAGAGTGCCGATGCAGAAGTAGGTTGTGGTTGCTATTCCCGCTACTTTCTGGTGACCAAGAAGTACTGAGGCCTTTGTCCTATCCTCGACCTGCGCGCTCTCAATATCTTTCTTAAAAGGAGCAATTCAAGATGCTCAGGTCCTGTTTGCTCTAGACTCTGGAGACTCAATGGTCGTGCTGACTTGCAGGACCCATACTTCCATATTCCCAGCCTGCCTGCCCATTGGCCGTACTTGCGGTTCATGGTGGGCCGTGAGCATTTTCCATAAGCGATGCTCCCTTTGGCCTCGCTAGCATCCCTCGGATGTTTACCAAGGTGATGGCTGGGGTTGCAGCTCCTCTGCGGAGATCAGACGAGCCAGTCTTCCCCTATCTTGACAACTGACTGATGAAGGTGTGCTCACCCCAGGCTGTCATCTCCCACCTCCAGACTGTGGTAAACATCCTGTATTCTGAGGTTCAATATCAACATGCCGAAGTCACACATTGCTCCCTCTCAGACGCTCAATTTCATCTAAGCTGTTCTGGGCAAAGTGCAGTTTCAGGCCTATCCTCCCGAAAGGCGAATCCGGGCTATGATACCAATGTTTCAGCTTCTATCCTGAATTTTGGTGGGACCGACTGTGGGGCTGCTGGGCCTCATGGCCTCCTGCATCCTGCTTGTGACACATGCCTGTTGGCATTTGCAGGCTTTGCATTGGGACCTGAAATTCCAGTGGACGCATCATGGGAATCACTCTGACATGTTCCAGATCTCGCTGGGAACTGCAAAGGACCTTCAGTGGTGGCTCATGAACGGCGATTGTATCAGCGGCATACTCCTCTCCCTTCCCCAACCACATCTGAGAATAGTGACAGATGCTTCACTCCTGGGAAGGGGCGTTCATTTGGGAGAGGTGGAGATCAAAGGACTCTAGTCTCTGGCCGAATCGGAACTCCACATCAACCTGTTTGTGCTTCAAGCACTTTTGTTGGCATTGAAAGCATTTCTACCCTCCGTCCAGGTAAGGCTAGTGCAAGTGTTAACAGACAATACCACCGCCATGAAGCAGGAAGCAGGTGTGGTGGGGTCATGGACCGTTTGTCCAGAGTCCCTGCATTTCTAGACATGGCTGGAAAAGCGGGGCATATCCCTGGTGGTTCAACATCTGGCGGGTTCTCTGAACGCCAAAGTGGAATAACTTGGCTGAAGATGTCTAGCGGATCGTGAATGGTATCTCCATCTGGAAGTGTTTCAAGGTCTGTTTAAGCAGATGGGAGAACCTCGGTTATGTCTGTTAACCACCAACGAGAACGCTTAATGTCAGCAGTTCTGAGTGCTGGAGTTTCCAAGGCAGTTGTTGCTCCGATACACTTTTTGTCTCAAGTGGAGCTCAGGCCTCCTATACGCCTTTCTGCCCATAGCACTACTGCCCTAAGTTCTCAAGAAAATGAAGAACAACTGGGCCCAAGCCATCCTTGTGGCTCTCGATTGGGCACAGAGAGTCTGCTATCCCGAGCTGCTGAGCATGGCAATCGGTCCTCCGATCAGGCTTTCCCTTCTGGAGGATCTTCTGTCGCAGCAGCAGAGGAGGGGTCATCAACCGAACCTGTCAACGCTCCGCCTTCTTGTGTTGGGATTGAGTGGCGATAGATGCCGGGTTTCGACCTTCCGCCAAGCACTCTACCAATACGGTTTATACCCGCCATTGGGCCAAATTTGTGGCATGGTTTATAGAAAGACACATTGATCCCATTTCTGCCCTCTTTCTCAGGTACTTCTGTTTGTTCCTTCACTTGCCCAGCAGGGCTCTGCTCTGAGCACTTTGAAGGGATAACTTTCTGCAGTCTCTGCTTTCCTCTGTTACCTGGCAAACCTTCACTTTTCCAATCCCCTATTGTACATTCGTTTTTGAAAGTTTTGCAACATGTTTCCTTCTACTCCTTTCATTATGACTCAGTGGTACCTCAATCTCGTTCTCACTTTCCCTATGTGCGCTCCCTTTGAGTCTCTGCACAATTGTCCACTCAGGCTCCTTACCATCAAGACAGCCTTTCTCACTGTGATTACATCTGCCCGGAGGGACAGTGAGCTTCAGGCCTTGTTAGCCAAGCATCCTTATCTTAACATCTACTAATTCAAACTGGTGCTTCATACCAGAGCTTCCTTTCTTCTGAAAGTAGTCACTCCATTTCATGTAGACCAAACCATCACTCTTCCTACTCTTGGCGCTCCGCCTCCTCAGTACTTCACTGTCTGGACCAAAAGAGTGTTGTCGTTCTACTTTGAATGCAGGAAAGAGTTCCGGGTGGACTACCAACTCTTCATGGAATATGTTGGAGTGAAGAAAGGGCGGGCGGTGCAGAAGAGGACCATCTCAGGATAGATCATATTTTGCGTCAAAATTTGCTACACAGTGGCTAAGAAGCAACCCCCTGAGGATTTATATGTTCATGCCACCAGAGCTAAAGCTGCAACCACTGCGTTAGCTCGCGGAGTCCCAGTCCTAGACATCTGCCAGGCAGCAGCATTGGTTTCCCTGCAGACGTTTACCAAACACTACTGTCTGGACAGTCAGGTTCTTAAAGATGGGCACTTGTCAGTTCAGTCCTTTAGGACTTCCTCGTGGAAAATTAGTCTGCAGACTCACCTCCTGGGGAGGTATGTCTTGGTTATCTATTCTAAGGTTAGTAATCTGCAGCTAGAATTCTGTCAGGTGAACAAATGACTTACCTTGCATAATGCCTTCTCGTAGCGCCTCTATCCACAGATTCCTTACCGATCCACCCAGCATCCCCGTTCCGCAAATTGATTTCTAGGGATGGAGCTTTTCCCTTTCAGGGCCCTAGTTTTCCACGCCAGTGGTCCGGGTATTCCGTGCCTTTCGCATTGAAAGTCGAAAAAAGTAACTCACGACAGTGTGTCTGGGTGACGCATATATAGGCACCGTGAACATTATTTCTGGTGTGGACAATGCCATCTACACCATGCGGAGCCGAACGATGCCACCTACCGGTGCAGTGGTACATCTCACAAAAAAATTCAGGATCAAGTCTGACGCCTGGGAGTAATTATAAGGTAAGAAATCTGCAGTTACATATTCTCTACCAGAGAAGGCGTTACAGAAGGGTAAGTAACTTGGTAATTTTGGACAATGGAACATATACTTAAGATAATATGTAACTATAGAATCATGATACCAGTGAAATACTGTTTTACAGAACAGCACTCTGATACCCTTGGGTCAAGTACGCGATGTATAAAACTCTCAAATACATCAATAGGAACTAATTAGTCTCACCCACAGACCAGATTTGGGAGCACTTTTTCAAATATAAATGAAAACTTTTCTCAAAGTGCCAATTTTCAAACAATTGAAAAACGTTTGAAACCCAGTTTTTAGGCTATATTGGTCAATTTCTGCATATTATCTTTTTTAAGAGAGGGAAACCAAATCTGTAACAAAATCACACTACTCACACAAGAGGGATTAGAAAAATGTCCACAAAGGAAAAAGTGGGAGAAAAGCAGGGCAATGTAGCAAGAAAGGCTTCAGCCATGACTTGCAACAAAACGGACACTGCCCCATTTGTATCTCATCATACCCTTTTCAGAACAGGTCAGTAATTTGGAAACCGTATATGGAAGCACTACAATTGACCTTATTTGGCTTATGTGCTTTGGAAAACTTACCCAGACTTAAAAAAAAATATTTACTACTCGACTTCTCTTATAACTAAGATTACATTATTGTTGTGGAAACAAGGTACAGGCAAATCCGCACTACCCCCCTAATCTCTCTAAATACGCCAAAAAAAAATTCAAACACAACCTTCTCATCCTTAACCCTGAAACACTCATCGTTGACAACTACTACAGCCTATATTCAATATACAAAAAAGCAGACCAGGTCTAGGAACAATGTGTGGCTCTACCAGTCACCGTGGTCACACGTAGTGTGTATGCAAGTGAGAATTGTTGTCCGTGTAGATTCATTGAGAACACATTATAACAAAAACAACAACAAATATTGAACAAAAACTAAAGCGATTCCCATCAGACCACCCTTCTTGGTGGATTTTACGTCATGTGGGGATCGCTGAACATTCCAATCGACCATATAGTGCCGGTGTGGGAATGAAGTAACAGTGATGTAGTCATAATAAACATCCCAGAAAAGTGTGTGTGAAAGAGGGCAGTGCTACAGTGATGGTGATTAATAAAAATGACTACACGGACTCTGAACATGGTTAAAACAGAAGTCCATGTGCCAGAAGTTAAGAAAGCGCCAAGTAGTTAAGCTGCCTACTGGCGCAGTGCAGAGTGGTCCACTCTGCACTGCGCCAGTAGGCAGCTTAACTACTTGGCGCTTTCTTAACTTCTGGCACATGGACTTCTGTTTTAACCATGTTCAGAGTCCGTGTAGTCATTTTTATTAATCACCATCACTGTAGCACTGCCCTCTTTCACCCACACTTTTCTGGGATGTTTATTATGACTACATCACTGTTACTTCATTCCCACACCGGCACTATATGGTCGATTGGAATGTTCAGCGATCCCCACATGACGTAAAATCCACCAAGAAGGGTGGTCTGATGGGAATCGCTTTAGTTTTTGTTCAATATTTGTTGTTGTTTTTGTTATAATGTGTTCTCAATGAATCTACACGGACAACAATTCTCACTTGCATACACACTACGTGTGACCACGGTGACTGGTAGAGCCACACATTGTTCCTAGACCTGGTCTGCTTTTTTGTATATTGAATATTGGCATAAGGGGTATGAGCAGACAGGTCGTTAAAGATTCCCCTCGACCCTCCACATACCTGTTTTGTTTTTTAACTACTACAGCCTCACCGCCCCTATTATTACGAACTACATTTTCTATTCCAAAAGCCCCTCTAAATGGAAAAGCACATTCCTACAATCTCTCCCAGTCACGAAGTGCCTCAAAAACCCCCATGGCCACAAACTATCCACGACTCCCTCTCCTACCTTTCCTGGGGAAATCGACATCTCCATTTTTAAAACCGGTAACATCCTCATCCAAGCTGCCATTCCCCACCTCAACACCTTTGAATTTCACTTCAGATCACTGACAATCCAACTTCACAAGTCCGCCAATAACCTTCCCCCCTCTCATCCTTTGCCCTCCTCTTTAACCCCTCTCTCTCATCCTATACTCCCCTCAGCAGATATGCCCACGTCCAACAATGCCATTCAATTGCTGACCATGTCCACGTCCAACAATGCCATACAATTGTTGACCCCACCCCCCATCTCAGCCCTCTGGCCCTTCCCACTGTCCCTCCCCTTCCCCAGGACCTCCCTACTCCCCGCAGCTCCCAATCCCCCGCACACGCGACCTGCCCTCCCTCACACCTCACTCCCCACGCCACGTGTGCTAACCCCCACCACCTTACTGACTCTCCGTGCCCTTCCCCTCCTCCTCTGACCCCACCCTTTTCCTCCTCTTCTAAACTCATCCCCCCCCCCCGAAACTCATTGCACCCACCTCCCCGAACCGTCTTGCACTCTATTCCAGAAATAGCCCCTACACCTCCTCCCCTAGACCCATCCTCTCTCCCTTTGAAACCCATAACTTCCACCATCCCGACCCGCCCTTCACCCTACTTCCGAACAATCCTGCCCCTCCTTCACCTCCTTCACCCTCTACGGCCATATACCCACCTTCCCCCTCCATGCCTCTCCTCTTGCCCTACTATGAACACCCCGTGCCGCTCCCTCCACCTTCTCCAATTTCCCACCTTAGTCTTGTATCTAACTCTCTTGGCAACATTGAACACATTCTCGCCACTTTCTCTAGAGATCTCGCTCATCTTAGATCTGATTTCTATTCCCGCAAAAACGGAGCCCTCCCACTCCGGATAAACACCACTCACACCAGACATATTAATTCCACTACCCCCAAACCATTTTGCACAACTCCTCTACACTGCCGCGCACACAGACCTCTCCGCACCGCCTGCCCCCTCTCACCTATGGAGATCCTAGACCTCTGCAAATCCTACCCTCCCTGCTCACCCACTAATATCCAGCGTCCCCCTGTCTCCAGCATCCCCGTCATATTGGGGACTAGCCAAACTCCTCGCTCACCCAGCTCACCTACCCAACTCGCCTACATCCACTCCCCAAAACTCCCCCTAAACCTCTTTCCTGCATGCTTGTCAATTGTCGGTCCGCTGTTCGACATGCCATTGAAATCTCTGAAACTATTCTTAGTGAATTCATCGACATCGCGTTCCTAACGGAAACCTGGCTCAATGACCACTCAACAAGCATCCTTGACCTCCTCGCCCCGACGGGCTACTCTATTCTAAGAAAAGACCGGCCCATCCGAAAAGGCGGTGGTGTTGCCATCATCTTCAAAGAGGAATTACAACTTTCCCTTGTCAATAACACTAATTATTCCGCCCTTGAATACCTCGAAGCTGAACTCAAAATTCACGGCTCCCAACCCATTCGCCTTCACAACATATATAACCCTCCCGGCAATACACATCCCTTCGTTGATGAGCTATCCGACCTTCTTACACAATCGTCACTTTCCAACTCCCAAAACATTTTTCTGGGAGACCTCAACCTCCATTGGAATGAGACCAATAGCCCCTCTATCACCCTCCTATCCAATCTTCTCGAGATCAATAACCTCGAGCAACTTTGTAAATCCTCGACCCATTCCAAAGGAGCAATCCTAGATGCCATCATTACAAGCAAAGATCTAGCCCTCCTATCCAACATCGTTCCCATCGACTGGTCCGACCATCATCTCATTCTGTTCTCTATAGCGATCTCTGCCATCCCTCCTCCCACGAAAATCATTAAACCCATGAAACTGTCCAGAAATCTTTATAATATCCCCCCTGATTTACTGGAATCCAAACTCCATGCCCAACTTCTCGCCATCCCTCCGTCACTGAACGCGAATGAGCTTACAGAACACTACAACAAAGCAGTCGTGGATACCCTGGACCTCCTGGCCCCGCTGAAGCATAAAAACCAAAGAACCATTCCTTCCAAATCATGGTTCAATTCTGAGCTTAATCATGAAAGATGCTCACTTAGATGGACGGAAAGAATGTGGAGACAACACCCTACCCCTTTGCACCTAGCTCGCCTCAGACTTGCAAGATCATCTTATAAAAAACACATCTTTAAACAAAAAGCATCCTTTTTCCGAGCACAACTGGACCGAGCCAAAAATAGACCCAAAGAACTGTTTAAAATTGTTCGCAATCAAACCTCATCCACTTCTCCTATACTTCTGGCCTCGACCACTAGATGCGAAGAAATAGCCCTCTTTTTCTCTGAAAAAATTGCTAGAATAGAACAATCCTTTCTCCAGTCTCCGACCCCTACCTCCATTTTGGACATCTCCCCTAACTCACCTGCACCCCTCCCACCACCCCCTGCTCCCTCCATGATCCTACATAACATTGATCTCTTGATCCCCTCCATTCCCTCCTCCCTCCACGATTCCAATCCCCCTAACACTCTCCTTAAAAATAACGCCGCCTGGCATAATTTCCAGCCAGTTACTGAAAGAGATGTCTTTGACATCATTGCGAAACTTAAACCCTCCTCCCACACCAAAGACCCCCTCCCCTCTAAAGTTGTCCAAAATCTCAAACACATCATTACCCCTTCCTGGACCTCGATCATTAACACTTCCCTAGCCACCGGATGTGTCCATTCCTCCCTACAACTGGGCCAAATCACCCCCATTCTCAAAAACCCTACTGCCGACCCTAATGACCTCAACAACCTCCGTCCTATTTCCAATCTGCCCCTTCTCTCGAAAGCCCTGGAAAAATGTGTCCTTCAGCTTTACAGACACATTGAACTTTTTAACTTACTTGACCCCCTCCAATCAGGCTTCAGGAAAGGTTGCAGCACTGAAACCGCCATGCTTCACATTGTAGATGACATTCACCACTCCCTCGACAATTGCGAATCTAGCCTATTGATCCTCCTCAATCTCTCCGCAGCGTTCGATACCGTTAACCATTCTGTTCTACTCAAAGTCCGTAGAGAACATTTCAGCCTTAATGGTATGACTCATAATTGGTTTGTCTCATACCTGCAACACCGTGCTCAACAAATTAAAATCCAAAACTGCTTATCGAATCCCTCCCCCATTTCTCTAGGAGTTCCGCAAGGATCCATACTCTCTCCCTCTCTTTAACCTCTTCATGGAACCCCTCACCCTCATTCTCAAACAAGCCGGGATCAACTACCACTTTACGCTGACGATACTCAACTCTACCATAAGATAAAAACCCATGCTGACATCCTCCACCTCAACAACACCCTCATCAAAATTCAAGCCTGGTTCCACTCGAACCACCTCAAACTTAACCCTAAAAAAACTGAAATTATTCTTTTCTCCCCAAAAAACAACCAGCTCCCCATTCAAAATTGGATCACAGACCTTAATGCCCTCAACTGCCCCTTGTCCCTAGCCACCTCAGTCAAATCCTTGGGCATCTCCCTTGACAACCGCCTATCTCTCAACGTACACATCAAAAACTCTGCCAAAGGGCCCTCCTTACCCCCGTAACCTTAAGAGAATTAAGCCCTTCATCCCAAGTGATGATTTTAAACTAGCAGTTCAATCTCTTGTTCTATCGCGCATTGATTACGGCAATGCGATCCTCACCGGAATTCCCAAAACACACCTGGCACCTCTAAAATCAGTGCTCAACCTTGCGGCCAGGCTTATCACAGACTGCAAACTATTTGACCACATCTCTCCCTCCCTCAAAACCCTCAAATGACTCCCAATTGAAGGCAGATCGACTTATAAAACCGCCTGCATTACGCACAAAATCCTCCACCAAAACACTCCGACATACCTTGCTATCAAATTGACCAAAGCAGGCTGCACGCGATCCCTGAGAAGCTCTAACACCCTCCTACTTATCCCCCCTCTTCAGAAAAAGAATTCCACTCAGTCACGCTCCTTTTCAGGCAATGCCCCTCTTATTTAAAATGCCCTCCCACCAGACCTCCGTTGTAACCCGTCCTACCCCTGCTTCAAAAAAGAACTCAAACTTCTTCTCCTTAATAAATACTGGGGCTTCTAACTACCTCCCGAGTGGCCTCGCCTTCCTCAGCATCCCCCCATCCAGCTGCTCCGCCTACGGCTAGTGAACTCCCTCCTGCCGCCCCTCTCCTTCCCTTCCCCTTCAATCTTATCACCTTCCCTCCCCTCCTTGCCTCTCCTTTACCTCCCATTTCTTACTACACCTTATGACCTTCAGTTTTTCTTGCACATTTTTTGTCCTTCTTGCTCCTAGGTATATTTTATCGACCCTTCCCACCAAACTGCGACCTCTATATTGTATATCTTATTGTGTTTAGCAATTGTTTTTTACTTTTCATCTAGTGTAACCTTTATCCTATGTGGTGGAATGCTTATTTTTGAATCAACTTTCTGTACTTATACACACTGTACCTGTATTTAAACACCTTTCTGTTACAATTGTAAAGCGCTCCGATACCTCTGGGTCCAGCCAGCGCTATATAAAACCTCTAAAATAAAATAAAATAAAATATAAATGTCTGTCAGATTCTCATCTTAAAAAATACATTTAAAAAAACCTATGAAAGACATGGTGAAGATTAATAATCATGGCCTGCCTAAAGACCAGCTCGGGTGTCGAGGTTCTTAAGGAATACCGGAGGGGCATGCAGTGAGAGCTCACCTTCCCTTAGCTCGCTCCACCACCCTCCGACACTTTCTGAGAGGCAAATCCAGAGAGGTGTCGACAAGAGGAACATGATGTGCTGATGTTCGATTTTAAGGTCCATGACATCAAACGGGTACAGCAGCAATGGTAATATTTGAAAACATAGTCCAAAAGATATTGGATTAAAAAAGGACGAAAGGATTTTGTGATAAAAACACACCAGGAGTAATGAAGCAACAATCACATCACTGTTTGAAAGAAAAACAACAATATTAATGCAATTTTATTCTGAATTAAGGAAGTACGTTGTACCCTGTAATGCTCATGTGGGATTGTTCCGAAACGGGCTCACCTCTTTGAAAGAGTTCTTCGGCCCCTAGTAATGTTGTAGGGTAAATGATGCTAAACTATTTTGAGCAGGATGGCAACAGAGGGAGAAGAAACATAACAGGTTCAATTAAAACAATCTCCTTTCTGACACGACTGAGGAGGAGGGGCCATATGATGTAGCATGCCATCTATGAGAGGGTCAGCGCTTTCGTCTTTAAACTTGATTATTCTGAAAAGAGACAGCAGTAGAGTGCACCAATTGAATCGCAAAAATATAGATTCCCGTTATTTTTTGTGCTTCTGCGGAGTACTGTTCAGTTAGTGCTTCCGGTCAGCCTACATTGCCCTACTTTTCTCTTTAAAAAGGGTTCTGAAAGAATAATTCTAATACCTCTTGGAGGAGGAGTTACACTTTGTAAATGGTTTGGATATTTTTTTTTAAAGAAAACATGCAAGAATTGCCCAATATAGCCACAAATAAGCTTTCATATTTATTTTGTTTCAAAATTAGCTTTTCTTAAAGGATTTTTGTTAATCTTCTATTGTAAAAGTCGCTCAAAGGACCCCTGGTGTAGGTCAGACTATTAACGGAATAGGAAAATAAACTGTTACTGTTATGGAAGTGTCTATACTTTTCCAGAAAACGAATGGTTTGTTTTATCTAATTTCTTTATAACAAGAGCAAATTTTCCAAAAATAATCAGAACGTGGTATCCACAGTACCAATAGTTATTTTACTCTTCATGCCAGTGAAGCATAATAAATTATGACAGCACATCTCGGTATAACAGATTAAGGTGAGTTCCTTGTGACCCCACACATCTAAGCAGAATTCACGAGAATGGTCACCTTCTATGTTCAGTTGAGTTAAGTCCTCACTAGCTTCAATATGAACCAACACGTCACCTCCCCCACTCACACCAGGGGTCATATCTTAGATCACATCTGGACTCATAACCTCATTCTCTCCCTTCCTGTGATCACCCCCTGTATTTGGTCCGACCATTACTTGATCGACACAGCGATCACAGTCAGAGGTTGTAGTAAGGTCCCTCCAATGGCTGGCGGGACTGCCCGGAAATGGAACACTCTTGATTCTCAGGCATTCCTCTCATTCTTGGCTGAGACTCGTCCCTCGCTATCTAAAACTGCGACTGTCCACACTCTGGAGGAAGATCTCACTGGCTGGATCATTAAAGCCAGCGATCGCTTTGCCCCTCTCTCCAGCTTTCCCCGTTCTCGGCACAGTAAGTCCCACAAGTGGTTCAACCCCACCCTGAAAGCTCAGCAACTCGAACTGCGCCAAACGGAGCGTAGGTGGAGACGTAATTATCTGTCCATCGACCGAGAGCTATATATTGCTGCGAGAAAAAAAATATAAAGGTGCTATCATTGCAGCTAAAGCTCTTCATATCTCGGATAGGATCCTCACTGCTCATAACAAATCCCAGGAGATCTTTTCGATCATGAGGGAGCTTACGTCTGATGCTAGGACTCTTCCGTCTCAGACCCCGACGCAGGAATCTTGCAATGCATTAAATAATTTCTTTATCGAAAAAATTGCCAAGATCAAGAACACGATTCCTTCAGTCCCTCCTGATGACATGCCAGGTCCCCCCCCCCCCCTGAAAACCCGCTCTCCCTGCTCTCCTTCCCTGCCCTCGACCCAAGCACTTTGGCCAAACTTGCTGTTCGAGTCAAATCGGGCTCACCCAATGATTGTTGCCCTCCCTCTGTCTTTCGCGACATCTGCCTGTCTATGCCGGACTGCATCTTGCCCTTATTAAATGCCTCATTGGAGACGGGATTCAGAAAAGGGGGTGTTGATGAACAGAGTGTCTGAATTAAGCAGACCACTCTTACCCAGTCCAAAGATCAGGGCTTGATCCATCACTGTTATTTAGCTCACTGCCCCATCCCAGCTCAGAACCTGGCTATATGCAAATTAGTCTGTCCCTGGCCCAGTGCATCATGGGAACAGGGCAGACCAAACTACCAAGCCAATTCTTCACCAGAAAGGAGACCAGCTTCCGGGGACCGGTTTCTGCCATTTCAGGCGTCGTCGGCCCGGCTTGCTTGAATCCTGATGGAGCAGTGAGCAAGGGACTCATGTCTGAGTATACCCTTCCACGCTTATGGTGGACAAAATGATTCAGAAAAGGGGGTGGTGATGAACAGAGTGTCTGAATTAAGCAGACCACTCTCACCCAGTCCAAAGATCAGGGCTTGATCCATCACCGTTATTTAGCTCACTGCCCCATCCCAGCTCAGAACCTGGCTATATGCAAATTAGTCTGTCCCTGGCCCAGTGCATCATGGGAACAGGGCAGACCAAACTACCAAGCCAATTCTTCACCAGAAAGGAGACAAGCTTCCGGGGACCGGTTTCTGCCATTTCAGGCGTCGTCGGCCCGGCTTGCTTGAATCCTGATGGAGCAGTGAGCAAGGGACTCATGTCTGAGTATACCCTTCCACGCTTATGGTGGACAAAATGATTCAGAAAAGGGGGTGGTGATGAACAGAGTGTCTGAATTAAGCAGACCACTCTTACCCAGTCCAGAGTGTTCTGCTTAATTCAGATACTCTGTCCATCACCACCCCCCTTTATGAATCGTTTTGGCCACCATAAGTGTGGTAGGGTATACTCAGATGTGAGTCCCTTGCTCACTGCACCATCAGGATTCAAGCAAGCCGGGCCGAAGACGGCTGTAATGCCAGAAACCGGTCCCCGGAAGCTTGTTTCCTTTCCAGTAAAGAATTGGCTTGGTAGTTTGGTCTGCCCTGTTCCCATGATGCACTGGGCCAGGGTCAGACTAATTTGCATGTAGCCAGGTTCTGAGCTGGGATGGTGCAGTGAGCTAAAAAACGGTGATGGATCAAGCCCTGATCTTTTGACATGGGTAGGAGTGTTCTGCTTAATTCAGATACTCTGTCCATCACCACCCCCCTTTATGAATCGTTTTGGCCACCATAAGTGTGGTAGGGTATACTCAGATGTGAGTCCCTTGCTCACTGCACCATCAGGATTCAAGCAAGCCGGGCCGAAGACGGCTGAAATGCCAGAAACCGGTCCCCGGAAGCTTGTTTCCTTTCCAGTAAAGAATTGGCTTGGTAGTTTGGTCTGCCCTGTTCCCATGATGCACTGGGCCAGGGTCAGACTAATTTGCATGTAGCCAGGTTCTGAGCTGGGATGGTGCAGTGAGCTAAAAAACGGTGATGGATCAAGCCCTGATCTTTTGACATGGGTAGGAGTGTTCTGCTTAATTCAGATACTCTGTCCATCACCACCCCCTTTATGAATCGTTTTGGCCACCATAAGTGTGGTAGGGTATACTCAGATGTGAGTCCCTTGCTCACTGCACCATCAGGATTCAAGCAAGCCGGGCCGAAGACGGCTGTAATGCCAGAAACCGGTCCCCGGAAGCTTGTTTCCTTTCCAGTAAAGAATTGGCTTGGTAGTTTGGTCTGCCCTGTTCCCATGATGCACTGGGCCAGGGTCAGACTAATTTGAATGTAGCCAGGTTCTGAGCTGGGATGGTGCAGTGAGCTAAAAAACGGTGATGGATCAAGCCCTGATCTTTTGACATGGGTAGGAGTGTTCTGCTTAATTCAGATACTTTGTCCATCACCACCCCCCTTTATGAATCGTTTTGGCCACCATAAGTGTGGTAGGGTATACTCAGATGTGAGTCCCTTGCTCACTGCACCATCAGGATTCAAGCAAGCCGGGCCGAAGACGGCTGTAATGCCAGAAACCGGTCCCCGGAAGCTTGTTTCCTTTCCAGTAAAGAATTGGCTTGGTAGTTTGGTCTGCCCTGTTCCCATGATGCACTGGGCCAGGGTCAGACTAATTTGCATGTAGCCAGGTTCTGAGCTGGGATGGTGCAGTGAGCTAAAAAACGGTGATGGATCAAGCCCTGATCTTTTGACATGGGTAGGAGTGTTCTGCTTAATTCAGATACTCTGTCCATCACCACCCCCCTTTATGAATCGTTTTGGCCACCATAAGTGTGGTAGGGTATACTCAGATGTGAGTCCCTTGCTCACTGCACCATCAGGATTCAAGCAAGCCGGGCCGAAGACGGCTGTAATGCCAGAAACCGGTCCCTGGAAGCTTGTTTCCTTTCCAGTAAAGAATTGGCTTGGTAGTTTGGTCTGCCCTGTTCCCATGATGCACTGGGCCAGGGTCAGACTAATTTGCATGTAGCCAGGTTCTGAGCTGGGATGGTGCAGTGAGCTAAAAAACGGTGATGGATCAAGCCCTGATCTTTTGACATGGGTAGGAGTGTTCTGCTTAATTCAGATACTCTGTCCATCACCACCCCCCTTTATGAATCGTTTTGGCCACCATAAGTGTGGTAGGGTATACTCAGATGTGAGTCCCTTGCTCACTGCACCATCAGGATTCAAGCAAGCCGGGCCGAAGACGGCTGTAATGCCAGAAACCGGTCCCCGGAAGCTTGTTTCCTTTCCAGTAAAGAATTGGCTTGGTAGTTTGGTCTGCCCTGTTCCCATGATGCACTGGGCCAGGGTCAGACTAATTTGCATGTAGCCAGGTTCTGAGCTGGGATGGTGCAGTGAGCTAAAAAACGGTGATGGATCAAGCCCTGATCTTTTGACATGGGTAGGCGTGTTCTGCTTAATTCAGATACTCTGTCCATCACCACCCCCCTTTATGAATCGTTTTGGCCACCATAAGTGTGGTAGGGTATACTCAGATGTGAGTCCCTTGCTCACTGCACCATCAGGATTCAAGCAAGCCGGGCCGAAGACGGCTGTAATGCCAGAAACCGGTCCCCGGAAGCTTGTTTCCTTTCCAGTAAAGAATTGGCTTGGTAGTTTGGTCTGCCCTGTTCCCATGATGCACTGGGCCAGGTTCAGACTAATTTGCATGTAGCCAGGTTCTGAGCTGGGATGGTGCAGTGAGCTAAAAAACGGTGATGGATCAAGCCCGGATCTTTTGACATGGGTAGGAGTGTTCTGCTTAATTCAGATACTCTGTCCATCACCACCCCCCTTTATGAATCGTTTTGGCCACCATAAGTGTGGTAGGGTATACTCAGATGTGAGTCCCTTGCTCACTGCACCATCAGGATTCAAGCAAGCCGGGCCGAAGACGGCTGTAATGCCAGAAACCGGTCCCCGGAAGCTTGTTTCCTTTCCAGTAAAGAATTGGCTTGGTAGTTTGGTCTGCCCTGTTCCCATGATGCACTGGGCCAGGGTCAGACTAATTTGCATGTAGCCAGGTTCTGAGCTGGGATCGTGCAGTAAGCTAAAAAACGGTGATGGCTCAAGCCCTGATCTTTTGACATGGGTAGGAGTGTTCTGCTTAATTCAGATACTCTGTCCATCACCACGCCCCTTTATGAATCGTTTTGGCCACCATAAGTGTGGTAGGGTATACTCAGATGTGAGTCCCTTGCTCACTGCACCATCAGGATTCAAGCAAGCCGGGCCGAAGACGGCTGTAATGCCAGAAACCGGTCCCCGGAAGCTTGTTTCCTTTCCAGTAAAGAATTGGCTTGGTAGTTTGGTCTGCCCTGTTCCCATGATGCACTGGGCCAGGGTCAGACTAATTTGCATGTAGCCAGGTTCTGAGCTGGGATGGTGCAGTGAGCTAAAAAACAGTGATGGATCAAGCCCTGATCTTTTGACATGGGTAGGAGTGTTCTGCTTAATTCAGATACTCTGTCCATCACCACCCCCCTTTATGAATCGTTTTGGCCACCATAAGTGTGGTAGGGTATACTCAGATGTGAGTCCCTTGCTCACTGCACCATCAGGATTCAAGCAAGCCGGGCCGAAGACGGCTGTAATGCCAGAAACCGGTCCCCGGAAGCTTGTTTCCTTTCCAGTAAAGAATTGGCTTGGTAGTTTGGTCTGCCCTGTTCCCATGATGCACTGGGCCAGGGTCAGACTAATTTGCATGTAGCCAGGTTCTGAGCTGGGATGGTGCAGTGAGCTAAAAAACGGTGATGGATCAAGCCCTGATCTTTTGACATGGGTAGGAGTGTTCTGCTTAATTCAGATACTCTGTCCATCACCACCCCCCTTTATGAATCGTTTTGGCCACCATAAGTGTGGTAGGGTATACTCAGATGTGAGTCCCTTGCTCACTGCACCATCAGGATTCAAGCAAGCCGGGCCGAAGACGGCTGTAATGCCAGAAACCGGTCCCCGGAAGCTTGTTTCCTTTCCAGTAAAGAATCGGCTTGGTAGTTTGGTCTGCCCTGTTCCCATGATGCACTGGGCCAGGGTCAGACTAATTTGCATGTAGCCAGGTTCTGAGCTGGGATGGTGCAGTGAGCTAAAAAACGGTGATGGATCAAGCCCTGATCTTTTGACATGGGTAGGAGTGTTCTGCTTAATTCAGATACTCTGTCCATCACCACCCCCCTTTATGAATCGTTTTGGCCACCATAAGTGTGGTAGGGTATACTCAGATGTGAGTCCCTTGCTCACTGCACCATCAGGATTCAAGCAAGCCGGTCCGAAGACGGCTGTAATGCCAGAAACCGGTCCCCGGAAGCTTGTTTCCTTTCCAGTAAAGAATTGGCTTGGTAGTTTGGTCTGCCCTGTTCCCATGATGCACTGGGCCAGGGTCAGACTAATTTGCATGTAGCCAGGTTCTGAGCTGGGATGGTGCAGTGAGCTAAAAAACGGTGATGGATCAAGCCCTGATCTTTTGACATGGGTAGGAGTGTTCTGCTTAATTCAGATACTCTGTCCATCACCACCCCCCTTTATGAATCGTTTTGGCCACCATAAGTGTGGTAGGGTATACTCAGATGTGAGTCCCTTGCTCACTGCACCATCAGGATTCAAGCAAGCCGGGCCGAAGACGGCTGTAATGCCAGAAACCGGTCCCCGGAAGCTTGTTTCCTTTCCAGTAAAGAATTGGCTTGGTAGTTTGGTCTGCCCTGTTCCCATGTTCACTGGGCCAGGGTCAGACTAATTTGCATGTAGCCAGGTTCTGAGCTGGGATGGTGCAGTGAGCTAAAAAACGGTGATGGATCAAGCCCTGATCTTTTGACATGGGTAGGAGTGTTCTGCTTAATTCAGATACTCTGTCCATCACCACCCCCCTTTATGAATCATTGGAGACGGGAGCAGTACCTAATTCCTTCAAGGAGGCTGTCCTTGTGCCCCTACTACAGAAGCCTGGAGCTGACCCGGACGACCTTGCCAACTATCGGCCTATCTTTCTTGCCCTACCTATCCAAACTCCTGGAGGCACATGTTACGAGCTGCTTATCTGAATTCATCGAGCGCTCTAACTTCCTCGAACCCAACCAGGCTGGGTTCAGACCAGCCCATTCCACCGAGGCTGTGATCCTGGCAGTTATGGATACTCTCAGGGCCAACGCCGATAAAGGGACATCACAGGCGCTTGTCCTGTTGGATCTGTCGGCTGCGTTCGACACGGTGGACCACAACATCCTTATCCACTGTGCCGAGCAAGCCGGCATCCGAGGCCTGGCCTCTGCCTGGCTCAAATCTTTCTTGTCGGGTAGAATGTAGGCGGTCCGGCTTGGTCCCTTCACAGCCGCACAGGTCCCATCTATCTGCGGAGTGCCTCAGGGTTCTTCCCTGTCCCCTCTGCTTTTTAATCTCTATCTTCAGCCGCTTATCTTTTCCTTGAAGAGGTGGAATATCACCGTATTCAACTATGCAGACGATCTGCAAATCATTTTTCCGCTTATCACCCCCAATGCAGCCCTCGACTGTCGAGCAGTGATGCTACACATCCAACATTGGATGAACTCACATCAGCTCAAATTGAACCCGGGGAAGACTGAGTTAATCCTCCCAGGAAACAGTCTTACTCACTGGAGCCCACAGTTCTGGCCAACTGAGCTTGGTTCCCCGCCCGCCCCGGCTAAGTCAGCAAAGAGCCTCGGGGTCATAATTGACTCGGACCTTTCTCTTAAGCCCCAGATCGGTGCGGTTGTGTCCTCATGTATGTTCCAGCTCAGAAAGATCAGGAAAGTCTCCCATCTCCTGACACAAGAGGCCCTAATACAAGTCCTGATCGCCCTGGTGCTCTCCCGCTTGGATTTTTCAAACTCCCTGTACTACGGCCTACCTAAATTCCTCCTTAGAAGGCTCCAGATTGTACTGAACCAAGCGGCAAGGCTGGCCTATAAAACCCCGAAGTGGCAATCTGCGAGACCTCTGCTTCACAGACTTCACTGGTTACCGGTAGAGCAGAGGACCGCATTTAAGATCGGCTGCCTGACCTTCAAAGCTGTGTTCGGGACCTCCCCTGCCTTTCTCAAATCATTGGTCATCCCCTACTGTCCAGCACGTAATCTTCGTTCCTCCCATCGCCTCTTGCTAGCTGTCCCTGCTACCAAATTTTAAAAAAACTGGCGGTCGGAGATTTGCCTCGCTAGCCCCCACCCTCTGGAACCAGTTACCTCTATCTCTTAAATCTGCTAATTCTCTTTTGGCTTTTAGAAAACTTTTGAAAACCCACCTCTTCACACAGACTGGCTAGACCCTCGTCTCTCCATCTCACCTGCACTCAGCCAGCGCCAGGAAACCCCTCGGTGTCAGTGCGCTATACAAGCTCCCCCAAAGATAAGATAAGATAAGATACCCTGGTCGGAGAGAGCCACGTTGATTACATTTGTAACTCAAAAAGCAGAACAGCAGACAAGTAAATACTCCATATCTGCAAAATGGACAGAGCTTGGATTTTTCACAGAAATCTCTGATGCCACCAGTTAAATCTGACTCCAAACATCTATATGTAGTGAGATGACTTAAAGAGTCTCCCGAAAGGGGAAGCAGCAAAATATGTTGCTAATGAGTCTTGTATTTCTCTTACTTTCTACTGTAAAATGCATTTTGGGAACAGTCTGCATTTTCACCAATTTAACAAATACCCAGCTGGAAATATAGGTGATGTAATGTTATCCCTATTCTTAAGCAAGAAAACCTCCTCTGTTCATTGGACTTTAATGCCTATTTTCATGTGCGTGTTCATGTAAAAAGCAGAAAAATACGTTTACTTCAAGGTTAGGTACAAAGATTTCCAGTTCAACAGGTTATGTTTAGAAAGACTTTGGGCCAGCCTCTGTGCACACTTCCTGATTCTGGACTCTGCCCATCTGAGAAAAAGTCCCAAGCTGGAAAACTGGTTCTTTTTGCAGTGTGTAAGTCCAGCAGGTGGAGCAGAACCTGGAGACTATGCTCATTCCAAGTCTGTTGTGTCAGTATACAATACAACTTTAATTCCTGCCGCTGGTAGGAAATACAAGTTTCTGGTGGCGCTCATGTCATCCATTGCACTGATACTAGATTGCAGATGGACGGCCCACTTGATACCAGGGGCATTGAACAGTTACCTTAACCCTGGCCTCTAGCAATTGTGAAAATGTAAATGGTCACCTACATGTGATCAGGCACTGCAGTCTCTTAAAGTGTATGCCGTTCGTTCTGCAGACTCAACTAGCAATGATTATAGTTGTTACCTGACAGATGACGAGTACATGTCGTGATTCAGAGTGAGAACCATTTTGTAGGCAAATGAAAAGACTTCCAATCAGCATATTTGAACTCTGAGCTGTCAATCTGGTGCTGAAGTATTCTTTCTCTTCTGGCCTTCTCATCCTCATCATGACCAAAACTTAAACTCCACATCCACAATTTATAGCCAGATTGACTGCCAGCACTCACATGACTAAAAGCATATTATCTGATGCCTAAACATGTGACAAATGAGAGTGAGTGGGACGTCATCCATTCCATCTGCTATGTATAGAACAGAGATCGGTCTGTTTGGATCAAAGAAATCCACAAAATGCACACCCACCACCTCTGAATGTGGTACAAGAATTGTTGCTGCTCATCGGTCTGGGAAAGGTTGCAAAGGCATTTCCAAATAATATGATGGTCATCATTCCACAGCAAGAGGTTATTTACAGGAGAATGGTGAAGACTGTTGGCAGTCTACACAGGAGTGCACGTCCCAGCAAACTTGCCCCAAGATCAGATCGCAGTACACTGCAAGAGATCGCAAAGAACCCTAAACCTTCGTTGAGGGATCTGCAGGCCTCAGTGGCGCAAATGTAATAGTCCACGCAGGTAGATAGTTCTTATGTAGATTTATTGAGATGTTGAGATAAAGTCAATAACAAGCTCAATAGGAGACCCCACCAGGAGCAACCAGCATGGTGCTCAGCCCAGCCAACTGTGACTCCTCAGGCAGATCACCAACATTCTGATAGCTACATCACATGAACATTCCATTGGTGGTGGACAAGCATTGCATTGAGAATAGCAGGATACAACATATCCCCTTTTCTTATACATAAAAACAAAAAGCTAAAAACAGAGAAGGAGAACCAGAGAATTGATTCCCATTTTCCAGAACGGAGGAAAAAAACCAAAAAGACTCATTTTCATGAAGGAGGTGCACAGTACCTTGAAAAGATTTGACAGCGCTCCGTTGAGGGTAAATTTCACTTGTCTCTCTGTCCGCTGCATCGCATTGAGTTAACAACTGGAAGGGAAACAGCTGTGATCGCATGAGCAATACTCCAAATGACGTTGAGGCAGACAACAGCGCTGGGAACAACAGAAGTAATGTAAAGACTCCCAAAGCAAACATGGCGGCACGCAAAACGTCACAGGGCAGGATGGCTCTCCGCATAAATATGCACCAAAACTCAGGAGAGCTGTAGTGAAGCAGAATCAAGACGTCACACACGAAGAATAGGAGGCTTCGAAGGAACAACAAGCATGAGGTGAGAATGCAAACGCTGTGAACGTGCGCGCAGTATGAGGCTCGAGAATGTTTGAATATGGCAGGCCAGTTAAACTGCCATTGCGCTAAGGCACAGTAAAAAGAGTAGGAAAAATAAAAATTCCCCACTCACCGGATATTATGGTAACACAGTCCTGTTCTTAAGAAACAAATGTCAGCTCACAGGGGTATAACTGCGCACACAATAAATGACTGTGAAGTAAATAAACCAAACCGTTTGGCAAAACACGGCAAGAAGGGAGCAGCAAAACCAGTCTAGGTACAGATGCACTGGTGCTGACACAGGACTTGTCATGCAGGCAGGAAATAACCCAAACGTAGAGTGGCAGACATTCTCCAGATCTTGCTGCGCATGTAGAAACTGTCAGGAACCAAGACAGGCGCACTACTTCGCCAGGCAGTGTGTAAACGAACTCACCACAGCAGATGTGGTTGTTAGGAGGCTTGACAAAACGAATAGCTTACTCTCACAGGGCACAGCACAGGATGAGCCAAGGCTTGTTGCTAGAAAGGCATACCCTCACAGGGGCACAGCTACAGTCACACAATAGACTCTCCAGATGCTCGAACAACTGGCGGACTGCTGTGGGCGACCAGTGGCAGGTTACTGGTTGGGTCAAAACGCCAGTTGGGGTGCCTTGATATAAGTTGCAGTAGTTCTTTTACCATAAACTTTCTTTAAATCCTTGTAGAGGTGAAACGAGTAGGTTCTTTTAGAAGATCGTCGCCAAAAATAATGTAGTAATTGAGTCCACGCAGGTAGATAGTTCTTATGTAGATTTATTGAGATGTTGAGATAAAGTCAATAACAAGCTCAATAGGAGACCCCACCAGGAGCAACCAGCATGGTGCTCAGCCCAGCCAACTGTGACTCCTCCGGCAGATCACCAACATTCTGATAGCTACATCCCATGAACATTCCATTGGTGGTGGACAAGTATTGCATTGAGAATAGCAGGATACAACATTCATTTTTCTACCATTCAGAAAAGACTGTACATGTTTGGCTTGCATTAAAAAGTATCCTGGAAAAAGCCCATTCTTTCCACTAAGAACATTGCTGGTTAGCTTTGTTTTAGAAAACAGCTGAAGAATGAACCAAAAGACTACTGGAACAATGTCCTTTGGAACTATATAGTTTGACTTCAATACATAAAGGTTTAGCAAAAACCAAACATGTCACTGCAAGAACCACATACCAGCCATCAAGTGTGGTAATGGAGAAGTGATAATTTGGCCTGCATTGCATCTGTAGGACCTGCAAGGATCTTTGAGCCCACCAAAAATCCCTCTTAACCAGTGCATTCTACAGGAAACTGTGTGACCATCTGCCCAGAACTGAAATCCTAGCTGAAAAGTGGATCGAGCAGGGAACAGTTATTTTAAGTCATTACTGTTAAATGAGGTTCTGTAGGTTACTGAGTGAAAGGGTGCACTTTTCACACAAGGCCACTGAATGTTGGTCCATATTTATTTGTATATTTGAATGAGTGACATTTTTGTTATTTTTTCACCAGGTTAGATTCACCTACAGTTAAGAATTGACGAGAATGAGATAAAGGCCAAATTTGTCTTAAACTATAAAACCATATAATGTTAAGAGGATGCGCTTTCACTGTATGTTTTTGGTGTTGTGCCCTTGGCCTAAGTTTGAGAAAGCTTTACAGCTGTTTCGCTTGTTTTAAAACTCAAAGCTACAAGCCAGCCTTCTCTACTTGATTCACCCACACTACTGAGGCCTCTGGGTGCAAACTGTACGGTTATTTCACTCTTGTACCTTCATTGCATCAACAGTTGATGGCCACTGATGAATACGATCTAGATTTACCGGCAAAGCATGTTTTACGTTGGCTGACTGTAACCAGTGCATGCTTTAAGTTGCTCCTCTGAACAACAGGGCTAACGGTATCTAAGATGTACTCACTGGATGACTTATCCACAGATGTGACAGCACCGTAACTGGATACCTGTAACCAATGCACACTAGTATGTCACTCCTCTGTAAAAGTATCTTAATTTATTCTATGATTGTGCCTCTCCTTAGTAGAACAAGGAGTGGTTCCTGTTTTCTTAGAAGGGGACTTTCAAGATCACTTTTCAAAGACTGCTCTATACAGTCCATCTCTGTAGGCCCCTTATCTGTCTTTTCAGTGATTATTTGAAGCTTTATCATGAATGATGTATCCAGCGTGTGACTGGGCTGCTGTACTATCACGCTGAGCCCCTGAGAGGATTCTGTTGAGACCTGAAGAAGAATTCTTATCAATCGATTGTTGTAAAGTACATGCGCAATGTTTCACTCCTGCTTTTGCCATTGAATGATTAAGATCTAAGACAAGATAACAAAAATGTTCCCCTCACGTTGTATCGTGCTACAAGTCTGCTAATATATTCTGCCGCATCGTCACAGGTGTGAAGTGTTCTGCAAATGCAACTACTATATATTAGTGTCTTGGCCAGTTTGTTCTGAGTGAGGGGCTTACATGGCAGCAGCTGTGGTCAAAACGATCTCTAGGCACTTCTAAGGAAGCTCTAAACAAACCTCCGTAAGTAGCAAGGGAAGTCCTGATTTCTCTTTGATCATTTTAACCAGAGATTACTCAACCTTTGAATTATTCCAGGTGCCAGCCTGGATCTGAAAACTTATTTCCAGTAATTGCTCCCATGTGCTGGTAGGTGGTACCATCAGACTCCGCATCAGCCTGATCCTGCATCAGAAACAGACTGCCTGAAGGCAGATATACGTGCCATCCTTGCCTGCTGATGTCAGTGCCATTTTTTTCCATGCCCTTTGATGTGGTTCTGGAGCTCAATTCCTGTCCTTTTGTCTTTCCTTCACTAACTCTCAAAACATTTTTCAGGGACAGTGTGTGCAGTAAGACTGTCCTGAAGACTACAAGCTTCAAACTGTGCTGCACCTGCATGAAAATGCTCTCTGTCACAGACCTGCATGACAGCTGTCTTTGGTGTCTCATATACAAGCATGAGTCATAATCATGTGACTGATGCTCCCTGATGCATCTGAAGGGAGTGGGTGGCGAAGTTGTACATAGGTGAGCACAAGAAGTGAAGGTGTTCCTCCTCAGTGTCCCGGTTCGGGTCTCTGTCCTTGCTTAAGTCTAAGATGAAGTCCTAGGACAAATCTCAGTTCAAACCCAAGAAGACCAGGCAAGTCCTCCCCCTGTTGCCACCGCACCAGAAAGAAATCCGCACTCTGCACCGGTTGCGAGATACTAATCCACAGCTGAAGCCATGCTTTCCGAATTTCCAAGGCCATCCTTGGTTCCGTAGCAAGTAGAGGCCTTCTCTGAGTCAGTGGTGCAGTTTTCCAGACCTGTCTGGACCCCCCAGGGCATCCTTTGGCCTTGTGGATTGGCCAGGGCCCCAAGTTGGACTTCTGCTTGCAGGACCTTCATTGTTTGTTCTGGGTTGTCTGGCTCAAGATCTCGGAGGTGCCAGTTCCAGATTCCACCCAGACACAAATGTGGATCCACAGCTCAGTGAAGCTAGATCTCAGCCAGTGTCTCATTACGAGACTATAAGGCAAAACCAGTGATGTCAGAGTATTTTCTGTCAGTGCCTCTCTGCTAATATCTTCGATTATTTGATGCTTTATTTGGCTACAACACAGAAGCCATTCAGGAATTGGAGAATGTGCCACATGATGAGGAGGCGGGCAATGTATTACCTCCGCACTGTACTGTTGATGATGATGAACTGTATTTAGACCTTAAACTCTACTGGTCTTGATACTTCAACAGATGCTGAATAGATCTCTCCATTGCACCCCCAACCGAGGAAGGCGCCCCCTTTATTGTAGTAGTACATATGCCGTCCGAGGTGCTGTAACTGTAGTTGCCAAGTCTGGAAACGAAGTATAACCTGCTTACTGGAATTTTGCTACTTGGCCCTAATATTTTAGTGTTTGCTACCTTTCAATGAGGCCACTGCAGACACTCTGGTTGAGAAATGGTTGAAGTCTTTCTCTGAACCACCAGTAAGTCACCTCCTCCTCACACTCCATAGGCTTGCTCTATCTAACCAAGCCTTCCTGACACCACTCCTAACACCTGAAAGTCTTGTAGTGAAGTCTTCAGCCAGCAAAGAAAAACCCAAAGACATTAGCTGCTGCCTCTCCTGATATAGAATCGAAGCACATTAATCCACTTGGAAAGAGGATGTTCTTTACTGCCAGGTTGAGACTGCGATCTGTGGGCTGGCGGTTGAGCAGATACGGTCACGCTTCTGAATGTGGCAAGCAGGGTCTTGCCCATCCTCCCTGATTCTTGAAATTCTTTTTGCGAGCAGGGCTGGGCACCACAGACTGTATGCCATGCAGTGGACACTTCAGCGGTGACTCATTGTCATGATTGGATGTGCTCCTCGGCTATCTCCAGGGACGTGCAGGCATCCTCAGTGGAAATGCCTTTTGATAGTTTGAGGCTATTTGGAGCACATTCAGCTTTGTAGTTATTTAAAAATAATCATGCTACAGCTCGATCCTTGGGATTGCTGACCCCGGCTGGCCAGATCAATCAACAATACTGACCGCTCAGAGATCACTTTGTGGGGAAACAATAACCAGAGGGAGCTGTCACAACCCTTGCAGAAGCCTCTCCAGCTCTTTAGAGGCTCCCGGAGGATGTGGTGGCAGCAGAAAATGGGGCCGCCAATGACATGGCCAGTCCTCAGCCACTTCAAGAGACGCCTTTGAACAAGGAGGTACTCTTTTTCCCTGTCAAAAATGGCATATTGTTACTCTGACCAATTGTCTGTTATTATTATGCTCTTACCTCTTTATCATCCTTACTGCTCCTTCTCTTTTCATCCAATCGCCTTGCAAAAGATAGATCCTGGGGATTGGATGATGATCTTGGACTCGCAGGACATGTATTTTTATGTACCTGCCCTGCAGTTCCACCGGCGTTCACTCCACTTCTTTTAGTTCACCATCCTGCTCTTTGGCTTCACCTATGTCCCTGGAAGTTTACAAAGGTGATGGCACTGGTCATGGCCCATCTTAACAGGTCGGGAGTGCTTGTATTTCTGTACCTAGATGACTAACTGTTGAAGGCAAGTTTGTCATGGGCCTCCATCGCACTCCAAACTTCACTGTGGTTAGTCATCAATGAGCTAAAACCCGACCTTTGGCTAGTGCAAAGGATTCCCTTTTTAGAGGCCATTCTGGACACTATGATGTTTAAAGCCTTCCTGTCCTCTACAGTGTCCATGGGCATTCAGTGTATGATCCGAATGTTTTGGGCTCTCTCCTGTGTTTCAGCCCCGATGGTTCTGAAGCCTCTCTATCCCCCAGCCTTGTGTATCATTCTGGTGCCTCATACCCATTGGCACAAGTGGGCCCTGAAGTGGACCCCAACTTTCAGTGGCTTCACCACTGGGGTTGCCTCTCAGACAAAATCTGATTATCAGATAAGGTGGCACAGGATTCTAATTGATGGATAAAGGATTCCAACCTGACTTGCAGCAAACTGTTTCCCTACTCAATCCAGAGCTCACAGTGGAGTCAAATGCATCAACTCTGGGCATTGGGAGACCACTTGGATGAAGCTAAGATCAGAGACAGCTGATTTTTCCTGGGCCATACGTACCACATCAATCTTCTGTGTGTCATCTAGCTGACCTTTCTGCCTTCCATAAAGGTCAGCCCTGTGCAAATTCTGGGTGACAGCAAAACTGTCTTGTACACCAACAAACAGGGCATTGCGGTGTCATCTGTGCTGTGCCAATAGGTGCTTTGGCACCGGGTGGTATTTCAGGGAATTTTGTTGACTATTGACCATTTAGTGGGGTCATTAAATGCCCAGACAGATTAGCTTAGCGGACACCATTCTAACCAATCGCAAGTGGCTGCTGCACCTGGTGGTAGTTTAAGTTTTATTCGTCCAGTGGTTTGTGCCTTGGATAGATAATTTTGCCACCTCTTAGAATATCTCCTGTTGAGCATTGCTCATGAAGTCTTCAAGGACCCAGTCAGAACTCTGGTCATTAACCCTCGTATAGACAAAAAATATAAAGCTGCCCCCTCAGACCTAGCATATATTAAAGGTCCAGTACTGCTAGACTCACTTGTAGCTTCCAATGCACGCAAGAGAGCAAACTCACAAACATCAGGGGAAGCTCCAACACCAGACAAAGAGTCTAAGCTACTTGACGCTTCAGGGAAAAGAACGGCGTCTCAAGCAGCAAACATGTGGCGTATTGCCAATACACAGGCATTATTAGCCAGATACGACAGGGCACATTATGAGGAATTAGAATCATTAATGAGGCACCTCCCTGATAAATACAAGGATAGAGCAAATGAGCTCATCCAAGAGGGGAAAAACATTACAAACACCTCTATTCGGTGTGCACTTGATGCAGCAGATACTGCCTCTAGGGCAGTTAACACCAGCATTTTGTTACGTAGACATGCCTGGCTACGCATATCAGGATTCAAGCCTGAAGTACAAAGTGCCATTCTTAACACTATCAATGCTAAGGCAATTCACCCCTGGTGCTTAACTTCTTTGAATTCCATTGTTCATGACGAGCTCAGCTCGTCATGAGCACACAAGCAGTATACTGCATGACGAGCTGAGCTCGTCATGAGCATGGAAGGGGTTAATCAACCATTTGATGAGCAACACTTATTCGGACCTAACGTAGATGTATCACTTAAAAATGAAAAAGGATACAGATACCGCCAAATCTATGGGAGCCCTGCAGTCGCAGGCTCCCAGACGTTCATTTCGATGCTCATCATATTGAGGTGCCACCAGGGGATACTCTTCAGACACACCTTCTACCTCATACAAAGCCCCTACACATTCCACTTACAGCAAGGGCTACCAAAGGGGTGGGGACAGGGGTAACAATAACAAAGGCAGAGGTAAAAATAACAACTCCTGCTCTGCCTCTACCCCTGCCCATTGACTCCCTTCCCCCGTCCCATTCCACTCCTGTCGGGGGAAGACTTCAACAATACCGGACAGCCTGGGAAAACATCACATCAGACAGGTGGGTGCTCCAAACAATTCAATCAGGTTACTGTCTAGAACTAACATCCACCCCCCCCCAAACATACCACCCAAGCAGCATCCAATGTCACAAGAACATTTAACACTGCTCAGACAGGAGGTAATATCTTTCCTGCAAACAAATGCAATATAGATAGTTCCAGAACATCAGAAAAACAAAGGAGTATACTCCCTATATTTCCTAATACCAAAGAAGGATGGATCTCTAACACCCATCCTAGACCTCAGACCTCTAAACATTTACATACAGTCGGATCATTTTCACATGGTCACACTCCAACAAGTCCTTCCACTTCTGGTACTAAACGACTTCCTTCTCACCCTAGATCTCAAGGACTCCTACTTCCATATTCCCATCCACACAGTGCACAGAAAATATCTCAGATTTGTGCTAGACGGGCAGCACTACCAGTTCAAAGTGCTCCCATTCAGAGTCACAACAGCGCCATGGGTGTTTACAAAATGCCTAGCAGTAGTAGCAGCACACTTAAGAAGACAAGACATTCATGTCTTCCCATATCTAGACGACTGGCTCTTAAAAGCCAGCTCATACAGCCAGTGTGTACAACACACTCGCGCTACTATTCAACTGCTTCACGATTTGGGATTCACAGTAAATCACACCAAATCGCATCTGCAACCCTCGCACATACAACAGTATCTCAGTGCTATAATAAACACCCAACTAACACTAGCTTATCCCTCTACAGCCAGGATAACAAGTCTACAAACTCTCCTAACAAAATTCAAGCCGCAACACTCGCTACCAGCTCGAGTGTTCATGCAGCTCATAGGAATGATGGCGTCTTGCATATTTGTAGTACCTCACGCAAGACTGCAAATGCGTCCACTTCAAGAGTGCCTAGCACGCTAATGGAACCAGCCTCAAGGTCAACTAACAGACCCAGTGTTGGTAGACGGTCGGACTCCTAGTTCTCTGCAATGGTGGAACACCAAAAACCTTTCCAAAGGGAGACCGTTTCTAGAGCCAGTTCCTCAAATAGTCATGACAGCGGACGCATCGCTCTCCGGCTGGGGTGCTCAATCAATCAATCAATCATGCCATTTGTATAGCGCACTACTCACCCGGGAGGGTCTCAAGGCGCTTGGGGGGAGGGGTATGCTACTGCTCGAACAGCCAGGTCTTGAGTTGTTTCCTGAAGGCGAGATGGTCCTGGGTCAGCCGAAGGTGGATGGGGAGGGAGTTCCAAGTCTTGGCAGCCAGGTAAGAGAAGGATCTTCCTCCGGCGGTGGCTCTTCGGATGCGTGGTACGGCTGCGAGGGCGAGGCTGGTGGACCGTAGCTGGCGGGTGGGCATCACACCATGCAAGGCAGGTGGACACCACAACAAAAGTTACTCCACATCAACCACTTAGAGTTGCTAGCTGTGTTTCTAGCTCTAAAAGCTTTTCAAACTCAGGTCTCAGACAAAGCTGTCTTAGTCCGCACAGACAATATGACCGCTATGTACTACATAAACAAACAAGGGGGAACACACTCTCTGCAGCTCTCTGTTAGCACAGTAGATATGGAGATGGGCTATACCACTAAAAATCTTCCTCTTAGCCCAACACGTTCCAGGAGTACAAAACACTATGACAGATCTGCTAAGTCGACAAACACAGCAGATCCACGAGTGGGAACTTCATCCGCAAGTTCTTCATCCGTTCTTTCAAATGTGGGGACAACCTCAGATAGACCTCTTCGCCACCCACGAAAACTCAAAATGCCTAAACTTTGCCGTCCGATACCCACACCCATTGTCCAAAGGCAATGCGATATGGATGAACTGGTCAGAACTATTTGCGTACGCTTTTCCTCCTCTCCCACTACTTCCGTTAGTGGTACGCAAACTACAACAACATTCCCTGACGCTCATTCTAGTCTCTCCAACTTGGGCCAGACAACCGTGGTACACCACGCTGTTGCAGATGTCTGTAGTACCACACCAAAAAATAACCCTATCTCCACGTCTATTAACGCAGAACCATGGAGAGATCAGACACCCGGACCCAGCTCAGCTCAACCTAGCTATCTGGCTCCTGAGGTCATAGTTTGGTTACCTTAACCTTCCTTCAGAATGTATGAACGTTATCAAAGAAGCTAGACGTCCCACCACTAGAGCATGATATGATGCTAAGTGGAAACGCTTTGTCATATACTGCCAAAACAACCAAATAAATCCTTTAGACGTGTCTATTCAATACATCATAGGATACCTATTACACCTTCAAAAGTGTAACTTAGCCTACACATCTATCAGACTACACCTTGCTGCCATTGCAGCATACTTACAAAATAGGCAACATCTATCTCTTTTTAGAGTACCAGCTATATAAGCTTTCATGGAAGGACTCAAAAGGATAATTCCTCCCAGAACGCCACCTGCACCAGTGTGGAACTTAAACATTGTTCTCACAAGATTAATGGGACCCCCCTTTGAACCATTACATAAATGTGAATTGCAATTCCTAACCTGGAAAGTAGCTTTCCTAGTAGCTATTACTTCTCTCAGAAGAGTTAGTGAACTACAAGCATTTACAATTCAAGAACATTTTCTGCAAATTCATCATAACAAAGTGGTTCTTCGTACTAATCCTAAATTCCCTCCTAAAGTCATTTCGCCATTCCATCTAAATCAATCAGTTGAGCTGCCCGTATTTTTCTCGCAGCCTCAAACAGTCGCAGAAAGAGCTCTACACACCTTAGGTGTCAAAAGAGTATTACTGTACTATATCGAAAGGACACAAACTTTTCGTAAAACAAAACAACTTTTTGTGTCTTTTTCACAGCCACATAAAAGCAACCCCATATCAAAATCGGGAATCGCTAGATGGATTGTTTAATGCATACAAATATGCTACCACAAAGCCAAACGTACATTAACAATTCCTCCAAAAACCCATTCTACAAGGAAGATAGGGGCTTCAATGGCATTCTTAGGGAACATTCCCCTAGAAGATATATGCAAGGCAGCTACATGGCTTACACCGCACACATTCACAAAGCATTACTGTGTAGATGTGCAAACTAAACAACAAGCCACTGTGGGCCAGGCTGTACTAAAAACACTGTTTCAAACAACTGCAACAGACACTGGTAGTCGCCGCTATGTGTGGGTACTGCTATACAATCTATGCACAGTGTGTAATCTGCAGCTCATATGCCTCGAACAGAAAATGCTACTTACCAGTATGCATCTGTTCCTGGCATGTAGAGCTGCAGAGTTACACACGCCCACCGGCCTCCCTGGCTACCTTTATCTGTTCCAGTATTATCTTAATTAGATACAAATCACATGGACATCACTACCTCTTGTACAGCACCACCACTTCCCTAATGGCGAAAAACAATCTGGGGATGGAGCCGATGCCCATGCGCAGTATCATCCAAAGGAGGAGTCACCTATCCCGTGACTTCCAAAGACTTTTCTACAACAAAACAAACTGCAAACATCCGGGCCCAACACTAGGTGGCCATCTATGCACAGTGTGTAACTCTGCAGCTCTACATGCCAAGAACAGAAGCATACTGGTAAGTAGCATTTTCCTTCTGGTAGATATTCTAACCGCAAGATTCTCACCGAGCTGTTCTCCTCCCGTTCTGTGGATTGTTGGTATTCATAAAGTTCCTGGGTAGATTGTGAGCACTGTCAAGTTTCTGATTCTGTTACTGACGTTCTGCTTCTAAGGGTGCAGAATACTTAGTTATAAACTAATGTTGGTGTGCAGGGATGAAACTTGAATACAGCTCCTCGCCATAACTTCTGGAGACTGCATGAGGCTACCACTGAGACTGGTGGTGCCACCTACCTGGGTGTGGGATCCTTTTCTGGGAAAAGCTTCTAGATCTAATCTGGCACCTGGGGTGATTTAAAGGTGAGTAATCTGCTGTATAGTATCCACCAAAAAGCGCGTAGCTGCAGTTGTCCGTTTTTCATCACGTAGCTCCTACCCTTTTTCTCAGAATCCAAGCACCCTTTAATGTTTTGCATTTCTTTTATTGCACTGTGGGTTACAAGCTGACGTCTGCTGGTACTCCTCGCCTACACTGGAGAGCCACTGTAAAATTGCCTTCACTTTCACTTTTTGTAAGGGTCTTTGGAGTTCATATTTGCTTGGTGTTGATATAGGAAGAAAACTGTGACCGAAGTATATTTTTTATTCTAATGCTTCTTTTTAACCCCTTGCGTGCTCGTGACGGAACCATTCCGTCACGGCCCGGCCGCCACGCCTGTGCGGCGCTGATTTCGCGCCTGCGCGGCGCGTTCTATTGAGCGGGCAGGGCCGTGACGGAACCATTCGGTCACAAGCACAGCGCCACCGCGGCTCGTGACGGAGTGGTTCCGTCACGAGCATGGCGGCACGGCCAAGGGGTTAATAAAATGAAGCAAAACGAATACAGTTACAAAGGAGCAGTGAACTGCTGTGGTCACTTTTCTTCTTCGGGAGTCCTGTTCTCACCTCCTTCCTGCAGTGGGTAGATGGGGTTTTTTAATGTGAGGCAGGTTTCACAGGAGGCAGAAATATGTTGCAGGAGTACTGTGCTAAAAAATCTGTTATGCCGTTACCTTCATAACACTTGTTTCTTGTCTCTTTCTTTTTAGGTATTGAGAGTTTGCATCTGTAAGGAGGAAAAGTCAAAGGTTGAAGACTGCCCGCCTTTCACAACTACTGTATTTCAGGGTGACACAGTAGGCGCTTCCCCCCTCTACAGCTGCCGGACTCGCTCGCTTAGTAAACAGTGTGTTAGATTATTTATTTATTAAAACAAAAACCTGTCTAGAATGCTGTACATGCCGCCTCTGCCCATGGAGTTGACTGCCATATGACTGGGAAACCAACCCGTGTGTGTGGCTGTTCTGGGCGGGACAGCCTCTATTCTCTGGTCAAATGTATTGCAAGTATCTGTCCGCTTCAAGCCATCCGTTATTCGAGGGGGAGGGGCCTCTTCGGCTCGCAGGTGTTCCTGTTTTCATCATTCTTTGTATTCATGCCGCTTACTTCAGCGAAAGATGTGACTCGTGTATTTTTCAAATCCAAAATAGTGTTTCTTAAAGAAACTTCAAAATATTGTTTTCCCCATTGTTTTAGTCTGCAAACGCGAGAGGAACCCAGTGTTAGATATTTTGTCCATTACATAAACAATGAAATTAGCATAAACGTGTTTGTTGGTGAAGGCTGGCGATTGAAGTATTGCAAAGAAATCCTAAATCTTCAATTTGATTCATGTACATTTATAAACAAATAACTGCAGCACATCTATTTCTGCTTTCGGGTCAGGATCCCTTACCTTAATTTAAGTAACAGTGGCAACAAGTTAACAAAAATGTGAATTTGTGCTAGGAATAGTTTGTAGACCTTTTCTTCGCCTGTCTGAAGAGGACTTGGAGAACTAGAGCAGGGAGACAGATATTCTTGAAACATCAATCGCTGTGCTACTGAGTGAGGGGTCTCAACTTAGAATCTATTACGGGTCGGATCCGGTAAGCATTCTTTGCAGGAGGTTCTTAAGATGGGTGTTGCTCAGGGAGTAGGCAGGTGAATCTCAGGAACAGCCCGTATGGCTCATTTTCAGAACTTTAATTTTTGGTACGAGACCTCAACTCAATGCGCCGGAGTCTCTTCTTTGAAAGCGTTTGGCTCCTTCATCCAAGTCAAGTTGATGTTCACTAATACTTCTGTACAAGAAGAGCTTTTTCCCTTATGACCAACTTCCAAAGACCAGCTCCTACTTGTTGCAGCAACAGATCTGAAAATAGCCTCCAATAGCCCAAGCCCTCCTCTCTTTGCAAACCCTTTACATGTGCCTCAGACTTTCTCGATTTCTTTTTCTCTTGCATACGGCTGAGTCAAGGAATTCTTTATTATTATTGCAAAAAATGTGTCCCGACATACACTTCTTTTTCTTTCTTGTTGGATCCTGCAGCCCCCTTAGTTCACATGAACCCAAGAACCAATCCACCCGCTCTGTCTACATTTGCACTCCATCTTGGTAGGCTAGAAGAAAAAGAGAGGAATTGGGAGGTAGAGTAGTATCTTGGGGGTCCGAGGTCTGTTTTAAGCCATGGCGATGTATTTGACCAGCCTTTGTTTTATTCATATTTTTGTTAGCTTTATTAATTTTTATAATAATGCAACCTCTGCTTTGATAGTTCACACCGGTTGAATGTTCTAGAAACAGGAAGCAAGGAGTGTTGGCCTTTTAATGCTTTAGAAGACACTACAAGAAATATGTCCTTCTTAGGACTACATACACAAATGTGTTTTTGATATATTGTAACATTTGTGCGACATATTGTAACAACACTATCCTCACTTTAAATGAAAACCAAATCCCGCCATACTAGTGTAGGGGGCAATGTGGGGGTGCCATAGTGGCATAATATCCCAGCTTGGCTTGGGTTTAAAGTGCAGAAAAGACCAGAAACCCACAATGTGGTTTGATATATAAAGTGGTTATTTATGTTGTGCCTTGCAGTACTAAGTTGTTTTGCGTAAACTATATATATATATATATATATATATATATATTTTTTTTTTTATTTCTGCGTGGTGTAACCAATGATCTGCTCAGATTGTGGGTTGTATACTCCTGGCAAACCGTGTTAGGCTTTATTGACTGCAACTTAGGCTGTACACTTAGATAATTATGATCAGACAAGGAAAGCCCGCTAGTCTTTTGTTGGGTAGCACACAAACCTTAACCTGAGCAGTCGGTTCTAAGCTAGGACTTCGGAGCATGAACTTTGCCCTTCTGACGATATGGATGAATGAAATTCAGACTTGAATATGATAGAACCTAGAACTCCAAAACTTTCATTTTTTTACACAAAACAGTTCAAAATATTTTCTTGTTCACAAAATGATTTTATTTATTAAAATGCTGCACCTACGTGATTTCATGACTTGAAAGTATGGACTAAAGTCTTTTAAAACAATAAGTTATTCAGTTGTCCTCATAGCATCTTCATCAGGCCAATGAAGTTTTTTGTAGGACTTTGTAATATGTATGACTGAAAATATTTTGAATTTAGATCTGTGGGAACGAACCTCAAAATCTGCAGAGGAATATGGTTCGGATCTGGTCTGGTCCAAGAAAATTGACTTAGCTCAGTATGCCACCACTTTGCAATATTAATGTTTTCAGTAACGATAGCTCACCAGTCTCTTCACCTAGTCTTGCTCTTTTGACTCAGAACAGTCCCTTTCTTCTGGTATTTGCCTCACCCTATCTTAACCCTCACCCTGTAGTCTCAGCATACCGTTTGCCAAGACGGGATCCAAAAGTATTGTATTTATGGTGTGGGTCCCCTTGAACTTGACACTACATAGACTATTCAACACTAAAAACTGCACAGCACTTTGTTGGTTCTACTAGGCAGCTGAACACATTTTCTAATCTTGTAGCTGTTTTCTTCTGCAAGTATTGCATTCTTTGATGGAATGGCACTGGCGCCATGGTCTTGGCATTTTCTGTTTTATTGTCTATTTTCCAAGCTGGCAGTCCCTGCGCACCTTGTTCCATCTCTTGCTGCAGGACTCTGGTCCAGACTGTCATTTTATTCCAGGTTTTGGAAAGAGAAAATAGGTCTATGGTGTCTGAATCTCTGCAGTATGTTTAATGAAGGTCTCTGCTAGAACACTACATAATATTCAAGGAAAATCACATGCTGCCAATACAACACAGTTTGTACAGGGAAGCACTTCTCTCGAAGTCAACAGTATGTGGTCCTCCCACCAGCGCATCAGTTTGTGCTAATTTCAGTGTCTTGTGTATTTTAGCTACGGTAGTTGGAAACAAATGTGATTCTTTTTTTTTACTTGAATTTTTTATTCCTATACATTTTCGCCTTTTAGCTTTACGCCTATTGCTACGCATTGCCAGTAAAGCTTTTGCTGCTTGGCTTTTTTTCCTGATCTGTCTGGAATCTCACCTCCTTGTGTGATCATCTGAGATTTACTCATTCTAATTGTTTTAAAATAATACAGAAAAGTAACTTAAGAGAAATAATATTAAATGGAGCTAGGCAACACCAGCAAATTGTTTAAGCAAAATAATTCAGTTCTGAACGTTATCAATAGTAAAATAATAGAATTGTTTATTTATCAGCACATTTCAACAGTACAGAAATAAACTTTTGAATATATACCATTTTCAAACAAATGTCTAAGTATTAACGTATGCGTGATTGTATTAGATCAGCAATAAGGAATCTGTCTGTAACCTCAAGAAATAAAGTGCTTCAGAAACTGGAATGTCGCTTTGGTGTCGTCACTAAGTTATTATTCAGGCCCCTCCCTCCTTCCCTCAGCTGTTCTGGAGATTCGATTTGCTATGCATTACATATTGGATGAGCTGAACAGTAAGATGCACACGTTTTTTCCGGAGTCAAATTTCTTGCCTCCTATAGGATGGTGATTGAAGGTGACCTCAAGGACAAGAGCAATAGTGGCATATGATGCCTCGTCATCCTTTGTTTAAATCAATGCAGCATTGCTTATTCCGACCCACCCCTGTTTACAGCTGTTTTCGTACATACTTTTAAGGCTTCCTTCTTCGAGGCTCGTGGCTGTCCTGTATCCATGGGGATTAGAGCAGGGTATCTTTTGGACGGCATAGGTGCCCCGCCCATTGGAGCCCAAACTATATTGGGCATGATTCCAATCACCTATTGCAGCAGCACAGGCAGAATGCATCTCTGCAAAGCTCTGTTGAAAACGCCTTTCCTCTCCTTACTAAACAGATGTAATCAACAGCTTAACATTTCAAGAGGTTGCATAAGTGAATGCCCGTAGCACAGTCGTATAACACAATTCAGTTTACCCTCTTAACCTGGCCACATAGGGCCATATGTATCAAGCAAAATTGCATTCGCAGAATTCCGGCATTTGCGAATGCAATTTTGCCAAATGGTATGTATTGGCCAAAATAAGGAATCGCAAAATTTGCGATTCCTTATTTTGCGATTGCATTTAAGGAATCGCAAATTTTGCGATTCCTTAAATGCAATGTAAGAAGCCCCAAAAAAGTGCGATTTGGCCTTAAGGAATCGCAAATTACCTCCAACTTCAAGTTGGTGGTAATTTGCGATTTCTTTGAAAAATGCACTTTTTTGCATTTTTCAAAGTGCAATGTGAAGCACATACATGCCCTTAGGGCATAGCTTTCCGAACCTTTCATGTGAATGACACACCTTTTAGACAATCTTGATCGTGTGACACGCTAACGCGAGTGTAGCGCGCGAGCCCGAACCACCTTAGGAAGGTTCGGGGGGGGGGGGTTCTCCCCCTGAGAATTTTTTGAAAAAATAGTGGGCAAATGGTGCATTTTCAAGCAAATTTGAGAAAGCAGGATGACTAATAAAGCAATTGTGATTCTCTTCTAACAAAGACAGTGACTCGCAAAACTGGGTGTAAGCAAGGTTAAGTTTGTGCCTCAAACAAGAATATAATCATGCACACATTGACACATGCCCACAACCATTGTTCATGCATAATAACGTCCGTGCTGCTGATCTATTGCAGAACTGGTGGCCTATTGCCACCTGCGCCCTTAGTATCGCTATAATAAAATAAACATTAAAGATGAAAAAGTCAATCTTAGAAAACATGTTTCACCTGTAGCCCATATGAATTATTTTCATGCACACCGTACCACAGAACGGGTATCTGGGTTATGTAAACGTGTCTCTCATACCTCCCCCTCATACTCTGCTTATAGTGCTGGAGTATGTAAATGTCTCCCATACCTCCCCCTCATACTCTGCCACAAACATGCTATAAATATACAAAGGATGACCGACATGTTCCGAAACAATCACATGCATAGAAATATGTGACATTTCCAGACTCGAGCACACGCTCTTCCACACATATACACACGCTCACACACACAGAGAGGACTCAAAGAAGCGCCGGCATGATGAACGCAAATTCTCACACTCTCATACACAAAAGCTTGCACTCTCCTAGACACAAAGGGCAATTGACTAACAAACACACAATGCTGAAACTAGACAAACTCTCCGGGAGCACCCCAAAACAAAAACGGAAGCACCTGCACTTTTGACAGTACACCCTCAAGTAACTGAAACCATATCTGCCCTGTTAGATGTTTCAAATACAACTGGCTTTTTAAACTTGCACACAGCTGTGAAAAAAATGCGCAAAGCAAATGCAAAAACCATCGCAGGCAGACAAACACACTCAACAACTCCTACACAAAGAAAGGTTCTGAAACAAAAAAAAACAGGAAGGCAAATAAATGCAGGTTGGAAAGCCTAAACATGAATGTAAACAGACATGGTCCCAGGAGCACACAGTACAAACCGGTGCAAACACACGCAGACAAACTACGATAAGAAACAAGAACACAAAAAGAAACACGACCAAATACACCTACACAGAACAGAGGCACACGCACAGAGAGAGTAAAAATACAGAAATCAGTGCACGCACATAGGCAGATGCGCATACAAAAAACACAGTCACAGACACAAACACACATACAGAGGCCAATGCATCCGGGCAAGTGCAGGGAATAAAGTACCTGACATAAAAATTATAGTCACAAACATGCTCAAAAACTGTCAAAGAAATGCCTGGATCAAACAAACATGAATGAGCAAAAACGAAAAAGTGTGCCGACTTGCTAACGCAAACACACGACATGCTAACAAAACAACATACTAACACAAAAAAAAGGTAGCGTAGGGATGTGCATGTTAAATACTACCACACCATGCCGAGAGGCAATTGGAAGCAAATCCAAAGGTACAAACTCATTGATGCACACACGCACACAACAGTATGAAGCACATATAGGGAAAGACACAGGGATGCGCGCACAGCCATTCATCCCGACCCCACCATCTGTGCGTGCAGCAGGTGCCGGTAGACTGCAGGCAGGGTGGGGCTCCCAGAAGCCCGTCCTTGCGGTATCCTGCCACAAGGTGAGTAAATCCCCTGACAGCAGTGTCACTTAAATTATGGACAACAATCTGAAACCTTGGCAGCTAGGTTAGTGAACTAGTATGGCGTCAATCTCAGAGGTGTAGTTATAACTACACCTCCGAGATTGGCGCCATACTAGTTCCCTAACTAACACCTCTGTCACTTTATTATAGCAGGCACAGTTAGCAAATGACTGAAGCAGGATGTCCCACTGCAGCACAATGAGTTATAGTGTGCGGAAGAAATAAGTTAACAGACCAATAGACAAAGACGCTAGATGAAGAAGGCTGACTGAAAGCTCTTATGCGTATATAATTTTTGTAAAATTAAAAGGTCTTGGCAGATTCCACACTTAAAAAGAGCAGCAGGATGTATACCACTTTCTGTAAATCCATTTATCTAGGAATTGCTAGGGAGAGCTTTGAGATCCCACAAAAATTGCAATGCAAAGAAAGAGGCTGCATCCAGCCTCGTGTAAATAAATGCAAGTAGCTCTTTGAGAAAAGATAGCCTATCACTGCGAGTTCACGGAGGTCAAGTTTTGGCTCATGTTAGCGTGTCTTCCTTCAACCAGTCGTCGCCAAAAATATTACTCAGACAGCGGCAGAGATGGACGGTATATAGTCCCCTCAAAATATCCTTGCTGTACCGCTGTCTAAAATCATCAGTCCATGACACAGGATACATTGAAGAAAAAAAATCTACTTAGAACAACAATTATTGAATGAAAAATAGAAAATGCTGGGAGCTAGGCTTTCTGTCCCACGTGTGATGTTAAACAAACCTCGATGATTTATTTATTTATTTATTTATTTATTTATTGTAAAGTTTTGTATAGCGCGAACAAGACCCGTGGGTATCAGAGCGCTTAACATCAGAATAGTTGACTAACATCAGTGTTGACATTACAAGAAACAAAACAGATATGAGGTATATAATAAAATGAATATGATTATGTGACAATATATATGCAAACAAACACCTGTGCAATTCGCATTAATATGTGGGGTAAGGCTAAGCTTATATCATATGCCCATGTTCCCCATCAAGGTGAGGTAGGCGATGGTACGGTTTTGGCATAACAAAGTGTTAACTTTTCTAAGGACAAAGCCGTTATGAGGTAGATAATAGTATGGCTATGATTGTGTGAGACAATATATATGAGAAACAGATACCATGCAATTCGTTTTAAGATGTGGGGTAAGGCTAAATTTATATCATATGCCATATACCCTGACAAGAGTGAGGTAGGAGAGGGTAAGGTTTAGGCTGTGCGAAAAGGATATATTAACACATTGCCCTTCAGTGCATTGGGTAAGAGTACCTCTGCGTCTCTATATATCGCCAGTCTTGCGTCAATAATTAGCTTTCATATTATTCAGGTTGGAGCTTCTCCTTCTGTGAGCAGCACTAGATCAGGGCGGCGTATCTATGCAAGGTATTTGCTCATCATGAGGCTCTTCACTTCCCGCTTAAATGATGCAATATTGCGAATCTTCCTAATGCTTGGAGGAAGAGAATTCCAGATTCTAGGGGCAGCTCAAGAGAATGAACTGAGCAAAGAGGCTGAACGCTTCTGAGACACGAGCGCCGAGGAATCTGCACCAGACCAGCACGACAGTGTGACAAGTGTGACAGTGTGACAAGGCTCTGGCCTGGAACGACCCTGCCGCTGTTTGCTTATAGCGGCGACATGGTGCTTTTAAAATAGTCCCAGCGGGTCTTGTCGTGGTAATGGGAAGTGCCAGCCCCCCTCCTCAGCCATGTCATTAACAAGCTGTCGCACAGAGCATCGCAATTACTGTGTGAGTAAGTCACAACTGCACCGGCGCTAACAGATTGCCTGCACCCCTCTCACTGCTTCGGTTGCATTGGCAGATTAACTCTAATAGCGCCCCGTGCCCTCCCCCCCCCCCCCCCTCTCTCTCTCTCTCTCTCTCTCTCTCTCTCTCTCTCTCTCTCTCTCTCTCTCTCTCTCTCTCTCTCCTACGCGCGCGAGGTGCTAAAAAATTCCTCCGGGCGAGGGGGAAGCGAAAGACGAGAAAAGTAGAGTTGGATGCCAACACAGTTAAACAATTTCGAAAATGTCCCTTACTGAGCACCTGGGATGGGATGCAGAGGCAGCTCCTCGTCACTGTGTCGCAAAATAAACAAGGACGCACGCTCGCCTAACCCTTCTCCTTTCTCCTCCGCGTACTCAGCGTTATTGCGTCATCGAATACGTCCGGCCCAAGAGAGCATGCGCCCTAATCTGCCCAGATACGCCCAGAGACGTCATGCTCACGCGACACACCCACAAATGGAAGGCGACACACTACTGTGTCCCGACACACAGTTTGGAAAGCACTGCCTTAGGGCATGTATGTGCGCCACATGTGCACCCATGCTTATTTCAGGGGTGCATCAGGGTGTCCTTTTGACACTCCTGCACCCTTGAAATTATTTTCAATTTGCGATTCTCAAATTGCGAATCACAAATTGAGAATAACTTCCCATTCATTCCTATGGGCCTCCTGGCCCATAGAAATGAATGGGAAAGTATTCCTTAATTGCGATTCTCAATTTGAGAATCTCAATTAAGGAATATTAAGAAATCGCAAATTTTTTTTACATACATCCCTATTTGCAATTCTCAAATAGCGATTTCTAATAAATCGCTATTTGAGGATCGCAAATCAGGATGTTGATACATATGGCCCTTAGTCCTTTCTTGTTCAGTCCCAAGACCCTGACCCTTGGACCCCAGCTGGTTACTCCTCCCCTGACTCCGCTGGATTCAGAGGATTCAGATTCTTATGCAGATTAACTATCTGAGTAAGATGCCTTTACAGAAGATTGTCTACCAAATTGTGCATTTTCCGCTTAAGTTAAGTGAGCCTTTCTCCACCTAAAAGCATTAGTGTGTCACACTGTACTCTCTCCTACTGTTCCAGGTGAGATTTCCTTATGCTGCAGACATAAGCAGTAAAAAGCTTCTATGAAAAAACGTCACTCTATAAAATTTCGAAGTGATGCACCCATGAGTCATCCTGCTCATTATTTCTATGTGTGTTATCATCTTACACTGTGTTCCCGTTTTTCCACCCACTAGTTAGGATAAAGCTTCGTCTTCTCCAGTGTATCTCCCTTTTAGGGCGATGCTTTTATTTTCTCCCACTTTTACTTTTAAGAAATGGTGACGTTTAGATTTCATTTTCTGATGGGTACATCTACCTCCGTATCCCTCACCTTTTGAACATCCCAGGCAATACTCTACAGTACTTAATTTGTCAAAAGAAATGAGTGCCAGGGCCCTTGTAGGAAGGCTACTACAGCTTGCACCACCCATTGCCCCCACTATTGCTGCAAGTGATAGTACCATCACAATTAGCCATCACACGCATACAAGCGTGACAATTCAGACTTTAAATGTACATTGGAAATCAGGGGAGTTGCCCCACTGCTCTCAGAGCAGGAAAATAAAACGATAACGTTGTTATTGTCATTTTATTTTTCGTAGGTTTGGGGCTGTGTTAGGGCAGGGCAGGGCTGGTGGCACAGGGAGAGGAGTGGTTTTCACACTCCAAGTGCGTATGGCGGTTGGGCCAGCCAAACCGTCTTGCGGCCAGCCAAACTGTCTTACACACTTTGCATGTTCCACACCAGGCAGTAATGGGAAACAGCGTGAACCACGTAGTCAGTACAGCATGTGGCTGAACAATTCAAACGTAACCTCGGACATCCAAACCACGCATATGCGTGGTTTAGACATCTGTGGTCGATAGCGCTCTAGTCCGCAGGTCGGAAGTGAGCTGGTGAGTACGCTTTCTTTTTAGGGTGGGAGGCTGGGGTGTAGGGGGTAGTTTTGTCGGCTGGGAGTGGGTCAGGGGTAGTTTTCTGGGCTTTGTTTTTAGGGTGGGAGCTTGGGGGGTAATTTTGTGGGCTGGGGGTGGGTCGGGGGTAGTTTTCTTAGCTTTGTTTTTAGGGTGGATCGGGTAGTTTTGTGAGCTGGGGGTAGGTTAGGGTAGTTTTGTGGGATGGGGTGGGTCGGGGTAGTTTGGGGCTCGGGACGGGAGGCTGATATGTTTTTCAAATATGGGGTCAAGGATTTTCCCTTTTATGCCATTACAACTAAATTTGTTGTAAAGGCATGCGTGATTAAGGCGCGGTCGTTAAGACCGCATTGGTAAGGCAAGCGTGGTTGGGGAATTCGTGGTTCCGATATACAACCAGCAGTAATGCACAGTCTGGTTGGGAACATGCACAGACTACCTGTTCTCGTCTGAGTGCTGTACCACGGAGCTCAGACCAATCACAATGCTGCATTATAGCGGTGTAATGCCTTAGGGGAGCCTGGGTGCTCTCTGTTTCCGGGACTCGGCGGAGACACGACTGTGGAGAGAATGCAGCTGTGTGGAGGCAAGTGGTATTTTTTGGGGAGGGGGTGGATTTTGTCCCCCCCCCACCACCCTCCTGCCCCTCCACCCCCGATCCTTGCCAGCCACTACTGTTAACAAACATTTGCAATACAATAGGTCTCGCATTTACGCAATTTTGAGCTGTTGGCATTGTAAATGACAATGCGTTTTATTTATGTTTTAAAAAACAAAACATAAGTAAAAGGCATTGTCATTTACAATGCCAATAGCTCAAACTCATGTAAATGCGAGACCTATTACATTTGGGGGGGTGGAGGGGTAAGAAGCAACCATGCAGCGCACTGCGGCGGCCACTAAGGCACGGAGAGATCCCATCCACGGAGGTGGCCATGATCTGCACACCGCTCTGGGAAGGCCTCCTGAATATAGCGTTCCCACGTCATTAGCGACCGGTCTGCTCTCTTGGCCGATGAGAGTGCATCCACACACTCAAGGAGGCTTGCGAGCTACTGGACTCCCTGTCCAGCACCAGAGTACAATGACACATACGCACACTAAAGGGAGCTTAAAAATACCTGTATTTAAGACTAAAAGCATCGTGCGCGTGCGTTTCATGATAAGCATACGCACAAACTAGGGAGCACATACAGACGGGGAGCTACAACAACGGAACACCGACATCATAAGGGAAACTTTGATTTCTAATCAAGGGGCGTGATTATGAGGCTGCAAAGCTCACGGCCATCTGTGCATGGAATGTGAGTTAAAACACGGAATGCCTTGGATGCTTTTAGAATTTAAAAGTGAAGGCGGGCATCGTGCTTAATATTTAAAAGTGAAGGCAGCTGTGATGCTTAGATATAAAAATGTATGTGGGCTAAGTGAAGGCAGCCATCATGCTTAGATGTAGAAGTGAAGGCGGGCGTCAGACTTAGTATTTTAGTATTAAATGTTTTTGTTGACTTTATAAAAGACAGAATACAATAAAGCCACAAAAGGGCCGCAAGTCAGTCCGAGGACCGACCCACCGAGCGATGTTAAGGAAGGTACAAGCCACTGGCCATGTCATGAGGGAACAGTATTATACACAGCAAGCCGCCTACAACCCAACATGGGCCGGCCGCGTCATAAATACAGTGAAGCTAAAAGACATCCCCTGGATCCCCTTGTGCTTCCTCTGCCAATTGGAGACGTACAGGCCTTTTATCAGTACTAAGTAAACTTATGCCAACCAGTCTCCCTTCTAGCACCTTCCTATTGCCATACGACCTTGCAGCCGTCCAAAGACATCGTCCCTCGGACGCCCTCAATCAACAAAAGGAAGAAAGACCCCCCCAAACAATCCCAACCCTACCCAAAACTCAACAACCCCTTCCCCCTTGTAGCCCCTCCCCTCCCACCCACCCCTAGTCTCACCCCCACGGTCCATGGTCCTCCCTACTCTCACCGCTGGTCCCTCGTAACCTTCAGTGTTGAATCGGTCTCCTTCACTTCCATTTCGGTGTCTGTCAACCTCAACAGACGGAGGTACTTAGGACAAGTCACCTCCGTAAACTCCGAAGCCAGCAAGGATAGGAATGGCTTCCACAGCTCGGCATAGAGTGCCCCCTCCCCTGCTCTGGACAGCGACAGCCTCTCCATGCCTAGAACCAACCAGAGGCAGTGGAGCCAGCCCTGATATGTAGGGATGTGTTTTGATCGCCAATGCGCCACTATATTCTGTATTGCTGACCCCAGTGCGATACCCATTACGATCACGGAGGGGTCGTCTGATGGCTAAGTCAGTGCATTAGGCAGCCCCAGGAGTACATAGGCGGGAAAGCGGGGGATGTCTGTTTCGAAATGCTTGTCTACTTCCGCTAAGATCTGACCCCAGTATTCTTATAAAAATTGACAGTCCCAGAGCACATGAACTAACGTGCCAACCTGACCACAGCCGCGCCAACACAGGGGGTCCTGACCACTGTCCATTTCATACAGGCGCTCGGGGGTGTAGTACCAGTAGGACGCGACCTTCGTGAGGGTGTCTGTAAGTCCCATATGGTAGGCCGAATGACGCGCTCTGTAGTACACTCCCTGTGAGTTAGGGATCTCCCTAGCTCCCGCTCCCAGCGCACCCTGCTTGCGTTGTAGGTGTATCTGTGTTTTTGCATAAGCATTTTATAGAGGTCCGAGATCAGTTGCTTATCAGTGGTGCGGGTGATTAGCCAATACTCGAACCCTGTCAAGCGTCTATCCGCCGAGGACCTTACTGCCGTGTTAAGCGCCCAGTGCCTGACCTGTAAGTAACGGAGCCTCTCGGTTTCCGGGAGGCCGAACTCCTGACGAAATTGCTGAAAGGGAACTACACCTTCCGGGACATAGACATGGTGGAGCGCGCGACAACCAGCAGGCTTCCAGCGCGCAAAAGCTATCCCATCCATCCCCGGGTGGAAGTCCGGGTTCCCGATGATGGGGGTAAGGGGTGAAGGGAGGGTGGTAAATTCTTGGCTAATCCCCACTCTGTCCCAGATCTCTAGAGGTACCCGCGTGATAAAGGACGCGTAGAGGTTGGGGGGCCTATGTTCCCGTCGCATAAAGGGGATTTCCTGCAGGGTCCGTCCGGCGACGGCCTGGTCTTGAAACAGCCAGTGTTTCCCAGATTCCCATCTAACCCATTCCACTAAGAAGCGTAGCTGGGTTGCTTGAAAATACGTTGCCAAGTCCGGAATCCCAATCCCGCCTTGTTCTGGTGCCAGCATGGCAATCCGCCGCTTCAGGCGGGGCTTCCTCCCGTTCCATATAAACTGCGACAGTTCCGACTGCATCAGTTTTATCCAGCCTCGTGGAGGAGCAAGGGGGATCGTGCGAAAGAGGTATAATGTTTGAGGAAGGACCGTCATCTTGACAGCCGCCACCCTACCGAACCAAGACAGCGGATAGTATTTCCACTGTCCCAACTCGCGTCTAATTTTCTGCCTCAGGTTGGAGTAGTTAATTTCTACGGAGGTCAGTAGGGAAGGCGCCAGTTGTGTCCCAAGATAGGGGACCGCGTCCGTAGCCCACGGTATGGGGATCTCCGCCTGTAAATAGGCACGTATGGCAGACTCTAGCGACAAGTCGAGGGCCACAGACTTAGGCATGTTAACTTTGAAGCCCGAGACTCGGCCGAATTACTCGAGGTCAGCAATGCACGCAGGGAGGGAGCTCCGGTGGTTAGCGAGCGATATCAGTACATCGTCAGCGTACAGGCTTATGGTGTGGACGTCGCCGCTGAACTTGATTCCTTGCACTTTCGGATCTGACCAAAGAAGGTGCGCGAGAGGCTCCATATAAAGGGCGAACAACAGGGGGGATAATGGACAGCCCTGTTTGGTGCCTCGCTCGATCTCGAACCGGGGAGACGTGCATCCATTGACCCGGACTGCAGCCGAAGGAAATTTGTAGCAGTTGAACACCCAGGTCCGGAATTTGGGCCCCATACCGGCCTTCATTAACACCCTTTCCAGATAGGGCCAGTGCACCCTATCAAATGCCTTTTCGGCATCGATGGCCAGCATCATATATTCGCCCTCCGTGCGGGCGGCCTTTTCCAGGAGGTGGAAAGCTCTTTTGGTGTTGTCAGAGGTCTGTCGTTCCGGAATGAACCCAGACTGATCTGTGTCTATCAGTCCCCCCATGTATGGTCCCAGTCGGGAGGCGAGGATCCATGTGTAAAGCTTAAGATCGACATTTAAGAGAGAAATGGGTCTATACGTTCCGCAGTCAGCGTGATCCTTACCCGGGTTTGGTATCACAGCGATAGACGCCTCCAGTAGGTCTCTCGGGATCGCCCCTTCTTCCGCGAAGGAGGTAAAGAGTCGGGTGAGCAGCGGGGCCACCTGGCCACAGAATGTTTTATAAAAGCTCGCCGGGAAGCCATCCGGGCCAGGAGCTTTGCCCAGTTTGAGGCGGGAGATGGCTGAAATCACCTCCTCCGGGCGGATGTCCCTTTCTAAGCATTCGATCTGATCCTGTGTCAGCACCGGCAGGGGGATAGTCGCCAGGAAATCTGCCTCCGCCTCCGGATCCGGGGGATCAGCCGCATATAACTCTGCATAGAATGCGCTGAAGGCTGCAGCTATGGCTTGGTCTCCAGTCACTGTTATGCCATCGATCCCTCGTAGTTCACGAACCTCCCTGCGCTGCGTAACCTCGCTTAGTTTGTGCGCCAGTAGGCGCCCACATCTGTCCCCGCCCGTATAATAGGCGTGGCGCAGCTGTAAGGCTGCATATTCTGCCCAATCTAAATCTAAGGCTGAGAGCTGTTGGCGGGCAACTTTCAATTGCCTCCATATTCTCGGAGCCCCTGGTCTGCTGTGTGAGCTCATCCCTCTTGGTCTGACGTTCCACATTTTCTGCTGTTGAAATAGATATAAACTCTCCCATAAGGACAGCCTTCAGCGCGGCCCATTGTGTAGACAAAGTAGTGTCACCATTGCTATTATGAGAGAGGTAGTCAGTTATTACGCTCTGGATTTTGGTGACCACCACCTTCCTCTGCAGTAACAAATCTCGGAGGCGCCAAACCCTACAAGAGCGCTGCGTCGCCGGCATGGAAAGGGTGACCGTAACTGGTGCATGGTCGGATAGGGAAGCCGTACCTATGTCGACGCTATTAACAATCGTTTGAGTGGCAGTGGAGACAAGCAGGTAGTCGAGACGCGCATATGTTTTGTGGGCAGCCGAGAAGTATGTGTAATCCCTCTCCCCGGGGTGAAGCGTGCGCCATAGATCCACCAACCCCAGGTCCTTCAGTCTAGCCTTGCCTGCCGCTGTGAGCGCCCCCACCTGTGTAGTGCGTTGACAAGACCTGTCCAATATGTTGTCAAAAACCAGATTTAAGTCCCCGCCCAAAACCAGGTAACGGTCTGTCGTGTCAGTGATGTCAGTGAGCGCCCTGTGCAGGAACTGTTCTTGGCCTTCGTTGGGCCCGTAGATCGTGCCAATCGTATGAGTCACATCCCCTACTGCAAACCTGTAGACTAACAGTCGCCCCTTGATTTCAGCCATCTTCCCCAACACCTTGCCCTTAAACTTTTGTGCCACCAAAATCGCAACTCCCGCCTTCCTATCAGGGCACGATGAAAAAAATTGGTAGGGAATCTACAAGACCTTAGCCGGTGACAATCTCTGGCTAGAAGATGTGTTTCTTGTAAGAGGCAAATGTCCACCTGAGACTGTTCCAACTGAAGCAGAATCGCTTTGCGCTTGACAGGGTTGTTCAGGCCTCTCACGTTCAGTGTGAGGATAGCTAGATCACCCATCATCTAGAGGAGCGAAACCTCTGCCCTGCCATGTATGCTTCCCCGGGAGTTCCCAATCCGGTGTCCCAGCACCCATCCCAGCCCCAGAAATCCAAAACCCTGGAGCCAACACCCACCCTTCCGGCAAGTGAACCATGGACCAAATCCCCTCCCCCACCCAATCCTCACTCACCCCCCCCCCGAACTGCAAACCTTCATAGTCCTTCACCCAAAGATGAAAGGGAAAAAACCAACACAAGGTAGTCTTACTAGTCTGTCCGGGAGCACTCTCCCGCCAACGGCCATATGGTCAGAACGGGAAACCAGGTCCCCAGGTCTTGGCAGACTCTTCATCCTGTTGGGCCGTTACCGCCATCTATAGCTACTGCGTCCACTGCCGCACGTTGACCCGCTGCAATCTCTGTCGTTGGAGGTTTCTTCACCCACTTCCGTCGCCGTTGCTGGCTCCACTGGGGCCTGCGCCCTTCCGACTCCGATGTGGCTCCCGTGGCTTCGGCGCCCTCCTCGGGTTGTTCTATTCCTATCAGACTGCAGGCCTCTGAGACCGACCGGAGCTGGTACTGTTTGTTCTCCAGTCTGAAGGTTAGACGGAAGGGGTGACCCCAACTGTATGGGATGTTTTTCTGTTGTAGGTAAGACGTGACGGGTTTGAAAAGATGGCGTTTGTGCAGCGTAAGAGCCGCCAGGTCCTGGAACATCAGTGGCGACGTGCCCTGAAACGAGATTGGGTGCTTCTGACGTGCCCTCTGTTGTATTTCTTCCTTGGTGCCATAGTCTTGGACACAAACCAGTATGTCCAGAGGGGGCGCCGTCGATGCACGAGGCAGCCCGGTCCTGTGTGCCCTGTCGAGTTGGAGGGATGAATCTAGTGGCCGCCCTAGCACGTGGTTGAAAAGTTCTCTAGCATAGCGAAACGCGTCTTGAGTGGCCTCTAACGTGGCCACATTGCGAATGCGCATGTTATGGCGTCTGGAGCGGTTCTCCAGGTCTTCCAAGTGAAGCTGAAGGTCCACCTGTTGGTCATGCAGGCGAATGATTTCTTGCTGTTGGGCCGCCAGTTCAGTATCTTTATTGTCACTTTAGGTCTCCAGGTCTGCTACCCTTTCCCCTATGCCATCCATCTCACGCCGCACTTCTCTAATTTCGCTGGTAAATTCTGTCTTAAAGGTCTGAATGTCGTCCCGCAGGGACGTAAAAAGGGATTCCAGAAAGGCTTTCGTTATGGGCTCCGACCCGCAGTCCGTGTTTGGTTCCATCTTCTTCGGGGCCGGGACCGCAGGGTCTGCGGTTTCGCGAATAGTTCCTTCACAGTTTTGCCTCGGGGGGGGGGGGGGGGGGGGGGCCTACCGGCAGACATCCCGCAACCCCGGTAAGCACTCCGCCCGGCGTTCCCGCGCTCCTCAGCTATTTGTCAGGACCTCCTTCCCACCGCGCCTACAGGGCTACTCCGGTTCGCCGCGGCAGCAATGCCCACCGTCCGCCAAGCCTGGCGCGTACTCTTCCCTCCGTCCTGCCGGCACTCGGATTCCGACCGTCTGCGCGGGTTCGGGCGGCCCCCGTGGCAACCAGTCACCTCCACTCACTCCCGAAAGGCCACACACTTCTCCGAGCTGTCTGGTCGCTGCTTTATGCGATTTCCGCGGAGTCCTCCTCACCGCTGTAAAGCTCCCATGCTAGTGGGAGCCCGACCTCCAGAGCAGTGGCTGCAGACCCCAGTCACCAAATGGCCGGTGGCCCCACCGGCTCCTCCGGCCGCACACAAGCAATCGCTGAACGATATCGCAGTCTTCACTAAGCCAACAGGGCACAGGCCGCACCCATCTCCGCCGAGGCGCCACACACACCGCTGGACAGACCTGTGCGTTGCTGGCGCTCTCTCCTTTTTGGGCGCCCTCCGCCTCACGGGCTCCAGTCTCCCCGAGTAGCCGCACTGGACCTCCGCTCTCAAGCCACGCTTCAGGCCGCCGCCACCACCGGCCGTCTCTCCCGGTCTCCGGACTTCTCGTCTCCGCCTGCCGGCTCCGCTGCTCTCCGGGCCCCTGAGGATATGCTACCTCGCCCACGTCCGTACCAGTCGCTGCCGCGGGTCTCCGCTCCACTCACCGGCGATCGCCCAAGGAGCGCGTTGCAGGCGTAACCGCGTCCACTGAGACAGGGATCTTCCGCTCGGTTGCACACTGGCGTGCGGAGTCGCCCTCGCTTTCGGCCCCGCAGGGGGATGGGCGCCTCGCGATCTCGGGGCTCTAGGCTGCCCGGTGGGCGGAATGCCTCTCTGCTGTCGAGTTCCCCGGACCCGCTCTGCTGTGTGCCTGGTTCCGGCAGTCCGCAGACCCAATGCAGTGGACCTGGGTGCGCCAGAACCGGTGCTGAAAACGGCCGTTGGCGGGAGCAGCGGAGTTTCACGTCTGCTCACTCCACCATCTTGGCCACGCCCCTCTCAGACTTAGTATTTTAAAGTGAAGGCTGACCTCGCACCGAATATTTAAGTAAAAGCGGGCGCGGCATGGAGTAATTAAAAGTACAGACCACCAGGTGCCCAGTGCTGCCTGTACAGAGAGCGCGCTGCAGAAGCAGCAGCTTTCACAAGAGGAGCAAGCCCAATACTCCTTAAAACAAAGCCCAAAATCAGCTAACATCCTACTAAAAAAAAGCCCAAATGACGGTCGACAGGGAAATTGGTAAAAGCCTAAAAAATATAACCAACGAAGAGGGAGGCATGGCGAAAGTCGTACCCCCAATACAACTGTGGAATTAGGGGGAGGTGGGAGGGAGGAAAACTATATTTAAATGTACCCATGATTGTGAATACTCCCGGTTCTTGATAATCAAGGCGGATGTTCAAACGTATACCCTATGTATAAGTGATCACTTCCCCTCGTCGATGATAAATTTGGTACTGCTTATGGCCTGGTAGAGTTCCCTTTGCTTCTTTTACCAGGATTTGATTGCGTTTGATATTGGTTTATAGTCACAGTGTCTGTATAATTCATATTTTAATTGTATTGTGGTACTTTCTTTTTAAGGCTTTATATGCCAAATAAAAACATAATAACAAATACCACCAATAATTAAATGTAATCAGCTATGGTGTCGAAACTACACACAGGCAAACAAACAGAGCAGCAAACGAAGAAAAAAAGAGAACAGACAAAGAACTGCAGTGTGATGAGACAGTACAAGTTGATCAAGCATATGACTGTTCTTTTCTTACATTAATAGGTACTCCTCGCAGTTTTTGTCTTGTGTTTAGGTCCCTTCATTTTATTCTGAGTGATAAGTTCTTAAATATACCTAATTCATTGGAAAAGAGTTTTTTTTTTTTTTTGCAGCATCAAAAGACTCCTTGATTATTTCTACATGTGCATGTGCACATCGGTTCAATATAATACATAGCTCCCACTGGTCATGCAATCCTAACACATCCACCCTTTTGTCCAGAAATCTACAACTTCATATTGGCATGTCGGTCTTTAAGTAAAATGTTCTCTACAGAATCTTATTATGGAGTGTCCCTAAAATGCTTAAGGATCGTTTGTCAGATTATTCTAAAATCGACATCTCAATGATACCCTTACATTTATAAAAGTTTTATTTCAGGTGACCTTTAATGTAAATTCTTGTCCGAAGATCCTAACTTGACACTAAAGTTGTCCCTACAAACCCTGGCAAAGTGCCCAACTTTAGCATAGTTCTAATATTCTTTTACTACTATAGGACAATTCTTAAACGAGGCAACATAGCTGTAATTTCAACATTCGTAACACTTAGTTTTCTTCTTTTTGATGTTTAACGCTAGGTTTAAAATAGTTTTCTAACTTCATTATTGCCTCGTCAAATTCACTAACGTTTCAAACTACATCTTGCCCTATGTAGTAAAGGAGTATATTCTTTCTCATGTCAGTTGACATATCGCCTTATATGCCAAAAGTACGTGGTTAAACTATTCCTTCCACCTTTTCCAAGGTAGTGGTGGATCAACCTTTGTTTGTAAAAACTTCGGTGGAGATTTGAAATGCATGTTTAAATACCATTAGACAAAGTTAAAAAAAAATACATCACAAATGTTGTTCCCTAAAGAAAAGTCTGATTGTATCAATATAGTAACATATAACCTGAGCAAATTACAGTCTAGGACTGAATTATGAAACTAAGTTTGTTCCAACAAAAACTGCATCAAATTGTGTGCAAACCACTGACGTGCAGAACACAGAATTATAATGCATGATGGATAATGAAGTTTTGTTGATTAAACGAAATAAGAAACAAGAATAATAGCGTAAAACAAACACGGCTATATAAAGATTGGAAGTGAATAAAAAAACACAGAGAAATGAACTTTGACTTTTGATTTATGCAGAATATTTAGCACATTAAACCGGTGCACAGTGAGACAGTCCAGGATGGCCTGACACTGCAACCTTTGCACATCACAGATGAGACAGGTAGCTATCATTTACTTCCGTACTCCTTGCCCGTGTATTCTTAAGAGAACTGCATGCACATCACTGAACCAGACGTGCAATTATAATGTATCCCATAAGGTGGCGCAAGAGTACAACAAAGGAGAAAATCTCGTGCTGCTATTTAGTTTGGTTAAAAGGTAATACGTCATTTCCTTTGTCAGCCAAAGGCCCTGTGTACACGTTTAGCGTGTCGGCTCGCTCACTTCAGAGGCGTCAACAGCAGCAGTCACCACACCTTCTAGACGGCAGCTTTAAGTAATGCAATGCAAGGAATTAAAACAGGCATTGACAATGATCTGGCTTTAATGGAATGTTGTGTGGTAATGTGAAGAATTTCAAGTAAGTAGCTTGTGAATTGATCTGTATTTGTGTGGAAGCAAAGAACTATAGAATGCTATTGGTGCAGGTTAAAAGGTCAGGTGATAGTTGCCCTGTCAAGCCTAAAGATCCATGTGAGTTAATGACTGCCCTCCTTCCATCTGTGCTTTTGCCAGAGAAAAACACAATTTATTTATTTATTTATGCAATTTTATATAGCGCAGTCTTTACCCGAAGCTGTCAGAGCGCTTTACAATAGGAACAGAAATGATACAGGATGAAAACATTACACAAGAACAGATTACAAAAGCAAACGTTAAGTAACATACGGTACAGTGACAATTGTGAGCAAACAAAACTACATGAGGTAGTAAAAATTGTGAGCAACCAAAAATACATGAGGTAGTAAAAAGCGCACAAGAGTAAAAAGTGACAAGTGTGCAGGTTACAAGAGAAAACAAAGTGTAATTTAAGGTATAAAACTGCAATATATGGTAGACAATAAATTATCTATCTACCCAAGATATTCTCATAGAATTTCAATGCCATGTGTGTGACCCTGAAACTTCAAACTCAGGAAGCTGGATAAATATACAACACAGCAGTGTTTAAGGCAAGCACTTTTTTGAGGAAACACGCAAATTCTGCCCAATCAAAACTTGAACTCCTGCCTCCCAACGTGTGGGCTAAACCAAAACCCATCTTCTGGTGATTATCACGTAATTGCCTGGCGACAGCTGCACTATCAAGCCAGATCATAACAAAAGTGTGCGCAGTGACTGCCTGCCAAGTACGTTTAAGCAGCGACTACTGACGCTCTTTTCAGTACCTGCTGCTGATCAAGTCGACGTACGGTGGTAGAACAGGAGTACATGCTAAGTCAGCAGCAGAGTGCAAGTGGGTTCTGTTGGCATCACCGCTAGGGGTCGCAGCAGTGACCCCTGGCTTGCCCTTTTGACCCCTTGCACTAGCTTTACCACCCCTGACTTCAGAAGTCAAGTGTCAGAATCAGTGCCTAGAACGTAGAGGAGGGTCGTTCATATCCCAACTTTTATTACATTAATAGCAAATAATAAATAGTTTGTTATTCACTATTGGTGTAATAAAAAATGGAGCACCAGAATCCTGAGCAAGACCTGCGCTGAAACAAGCATTGGCATAGCCAATTGGTCTCGCTTTTGGGGCTTATAAGTGTTTAGCCAAGCAACAGTTGGTGTTGTTGCACAAAAGCACGGCCGGCACTAGGCATGAGCAGCGTGGGCAGCTACACAGGCCTCGTGCTCAGCTGAAAGACATGGGGCCCCTCTTCACTGTGAAATACCACACTTTCACAGCTTGCCCACCTGCTCCTCCAGGGCCCCCTCCTCACACAATCTTAATACACATACAAGACGTCTGTTGTCTATCTTGGGGATCGGTGGGGATGGGTGGGGGGCGGGGGGTGGGGACGACAAACCGAGTGGGGAAGACCAAGCAGCCAGGCCAGCAATTATGGCTCACAGTGTCAGGGGCGGAGCCGCACCTCTGTTAAGTACCGGCCATTCCCTTTCTGCATTTTGTTGTTCAGTGACAGAAGGCCCCTTTGTTTCCAGGACCAGCAGGACAGAGGTAAGGCGAGGTGGGTGAGGGGAGGAGGGAGTAGCCAAATCAACTGGCATTTTTTAAACTTTTGCATCACCCATTCTTTTTATGGGAATCATCTCAAACTGAACGCTCTAAAGACCGAATTCTTCCTTATAGCCCCCCCCTTAAAATCCATATGATGCAAAACTTAATCCAACATCTCACTGCACTCAACGTGCAACCAACTATTGTGGACTCAGCAACATCATCGGGAATAACTCTGCACAGCAATCTCTCCATGCAGAAACACGTCAGCAACGCTACAAAGGGAGCAAACTTCCAATTAAACATTCTAAGGAAGTTGAAGCCATTCTTGCCAGTCGACGACTTCAAACAGGCAGTACAAGCGCTAGTTATCCCCGGGTGGATTATGGTATTGTCTCTTTATGCGGCCTCCCAAAAGTGACTACAGCCCCCCTTAGAGCATCAATAAACGCTGCAGCAAGACTCATCCCCGGCTCAAAAAGAAGTTCCCAGATCTCCCCTGACCTAAAATCCTTGAATTGGCTCCCGTTTGAAGCAAGAATCCAGCTAAAAATTGCTTGCATAACACATAAGTCCTTACACAACAAGGCACCCATTTACCTCGCCCAGAAATTGTCAATCTCTGGTGGCTCAAGGTCTTCTAGGGGTGCTGATAACCTCCTACTGAAACCTCAAAGATTCAATAAAAAAAAAACATATAAACGATCCTTCTCTGGGATGGCGCCCAGGATTTGGAATACTCTTCCCCCTGAAACCAGATTGAATTCTTCTTTTGTATCTTTCAAAAAGGAAGTAAAAGCGATTCTGATGGCAAAATTTACCCGACTACTCTACCAGGTCCGGAACCTTTTTCATCCAAGACTCGTTCCTTTGGTTCCAGGAACAACTATGATCCCAGGCGTTGGTACTGTACGACTTTTCATATGTGTTTTATTTTATCTAGCTCATGTTTGTTCGATATATTGTGTCTTGCTATTCTTTATGTATATTCAACTCTGTTCATTGTAAAGCGCTCTGATACCCGCAAGGATCTTGTTCGCGCTCTATAAAACCTTCTAAATAAATAAATGTGTAATTAAAATGTCTGTAGAACTGCTGGTGCTAGGGCAGTGTTTTACGAAATGCCTCACTGCTGCTTCGAAGGTTGTGGGGAGGGGGCCCCCTTTCCCGGGGCCTCTAAGCACTATATATAGTGAGCTGCAAGGTCCAGGTGTGGGGGCCCCCTTCCCTGGGCCTTGTAGCCAGTACTCCCTCTTTCCTTTACTTTATTTGTTCCCCTGTGAAATGAATCCAAAAAATAAAAACACTTTTGCTGGAAAGGTAGTCTTTTTGCTGACATTTTTCACTTTCAAAGTGCAGCCTTAGGATGGAGAGAAATAAAAGGTTCAAAATGTAAAAAATAACTAAAGCAAGACAGAGTGGGTTGAAAAGGGGCCAGATTGATTTTATTCACACCCAAAACACATAAGTGCCACTTTACAGAGTTTTCCAGTGAAGCGCTACTTTTGTTTTCTTGTCTTTCTCTGAACAACATTGTTTTCCCCGGGTGGGGAAGTGCACCATTCCTGGATGTACTGCAATACCTGCTTGATGCGTGGAGTGGAAAACAAAATGCATACCGCTGCTCTGTATTCACAAATGTGGTCTTTTTAAACCATATTGCTTACGGTTTGTAAGGATATAAGCAATGAACATTGAAACTGGTCCCTTCCGGCCCTTTAGTCATGGCCTTACTTTTCATGCAAAAGCACTCATTGATTTCTGAATAATAAGCGCAAAAGTATTAAGGTAACCATGTTGTTCCTGCATACATTTCACATGCTTATACTTAATGTTAAATTACTCATGAGTGCTTGCTTTTTTCAGGATGTTGTCACTTTTTTTGGCAGCATATTGCTCTTGTCTTGTGCCTAATTTGAATTGAGTCGCCTCCAGGTATTTATAGCGGGGCGCAAATGGGTCGTAGTTGAAGGCAGTGCGAGTTTCTCTTAGTTGGGCAATATGGTGTTCAGTGGGGGAGAGGATGTGGCATTATGGTCAGAGCGGCCGAATTTGGAAGTGGGGAACCAGGTTCAGCCTTCATGACCAGTCCACCAGACCACTCTCATGAGAGAGCACATTTCCATGCTAGACCTTAGAAGGCCCCGAAAGACCTTAGAAGAATGGTGTCTGAGCACAAGCAGGTGGACCATAGCGGTGGCAAGTGTGGGTTAACCTTGAAGGCCTGTCCACTACAACCCCAATTGAAGCTCACCTCAAGTCTTTTGGGCAGGCCAACGTAGCAGCACACCTAAGAGCAAAAGTGACTCTGTCATTAAGGTCACAGGACCCTTGAGCAGGAAGGCTCTAGGGCGGTGCGACCGATGAGATCGCACTGATTGCTGACTTCGGGTGGGGGTGTCATGTTTGCGAGTATATTATGTTTCTAAGAGCACTTACTGCCTCCTTCCTGGCCTCCAGCAATTTTTGGCAGCAATAAAAATGTCATAACTCCGGTGTTTAATGTTCTTCCTAGAGTGAGATGGAGTTTTTGTTTAGAGGAAGTTTTGACTTGTGGAAAGGTAGCACAGAGGGTAAATGTGCCTGCTGCAAAGAACATGTACCATGCAGATCACTAAGTCCACATAATGTAAATAGGCCAGTGGGTTACTGCTTTTGTCAGAGAGATCCTATTGTTACTTACAGTGTATACGTCAAAATCCTAATACAGAACAATGAGCTATTAACTGTCATCTAAGAGCTGCATGCAAACTGCAAGGTATAAATTACAGCGTTATGTTTTTTTCTCCAGTCTTTCATTATTGTAATGTTGCAAAAAGAGGCGATTTGGACAGAAATGAATTCTGGTTATTAAAGAGAACCCCCAACCATGGTATTATGTTCTAAATTCAGAGTTTGTGTTTCTCCAGATCAATCACTATTAAACTATACTGCCTACCAGTATGATTGTCATGTGACTCCTAGTCCTTTGTCTTATGTAACATTACCTATTGTGATTTACACACGTATGATTGATTGTCTCTGGGTAATGTGTGATATAATGTTCTCTGACACCCTACACTGGTATCAGTGGCGCTGTAAATCAAATTAAATGCATCTGAGTGAGAATGTGGTTATGGAGACTTGAGGGGCACTGTTAAAGGGTGGTAGTGAGGGAATCTGTGGCAGAGCGAGTCATTGGGGGGCACCAACATTGTCGCACAGGGCTCCACCAGCGCTAAAGGCGGACATTTCTACTTCCTACAGTTCTAACGCCAAATCAAAAACGTTGATTTGAAAACCCCTTAATCTGAAGCATACCTTCAAGTCAGTGTGTGATTTAACAGTGGTCTCGGTTGTTCTAAGTCTTCTTTTTTTATGTACAATCTTTGTTTGCAATGGTGTCTTGTAATTTTGTACTAGATGTGTTGTGTTTTTGTACTTAACATAATTCTTGCGAGTAAAGAGCCCGCACACAAAAAGATTGTCCTATGTCTCTTAGCATGTGCGTGTGGGCTACTGGTGAGAGGATTTATGTTAAAACAAAGTACGAATTATTAATGTCATCCTAAGGTAGCACAATAATGGCACAGAAAGATAATGGAGCCTTTTGAAATTTGCAATTATATCCATGGTGTGAAAGGTTTTCTCTTGTGTCATTTTATATTTTGAATGATCCCGTCCCTCAATAGGATCGCCCCCCTTTATGAGGCGGAACTGAAAATTGTATCATGCATTCATCTGGGATCAATCCGTTAACGAGGAGTAAATAATTTACATCTTTGTGAGACCTGCACCTAGCTTTTCCATCCAATGAGACATATGTAATCCATTTAATACAGTTTTGAAATATTTGGACTTATTTCATTTGTATATCTATCTTTTTGTCCATGTTACTGATATCCACGTTAGGTCTCTTCAGGAATGCCAAATAAGATCAATAGACCTGCGATGTCACTTTCTGTGATGTCACTTTCTGTGATGTCACTTCTTGTGATGTTACCAAGGGCAGCTCCTCCACTAGGGCGGAGGAGCGTCGCCCCATTGCTTTCTCACAGTGCGAGAAGCAGAAACACAATATGCTAAAACTACCAATTTATGTTTCTGCTTCTCGCACTGCGAGAAAGCAGAAGTGTTTGGTTTGGGGGGGGCGGGTCTGCTTTAGGGCATGGGAGGAGTGCCTTGCCCACTGCTTAGGGTGCCAACTGTTTGGTCGGCCCTCCTGGGCCAACCAAACCAGTCATGCGCACTCTGGCCTTTCTCCATGGAGGCGGCAATGCACCCTACATGGAGAAAATGGCTTGCCCATAGGGGCCTGGCTGGTTGGCGTTCCGAGCAATCACAATGCTGCCATTGCAGCGTTGTGATTGGCTTAGGGGAGGGAGGCTGCCTTCTTCTGGTTCCTGCCAGAGGCAGGAAAGCAGGAGAGCAAGTCAGGAGCAGAGACGACGCAAGACATGGGAAGGTACGTTTTTTTAATTAAATTAAATTATCCTCAAACCGCGAGACCCCCACCCGCGAGTCATGCTGGCCGCGACTGGTTGTTACATGAAAATTTGAGGGCCTCACATCTTCCCTTTCGCCCGGGGCCCCAGAAGTTCTAGGACCGGCCCTGCACTAAGGATATTGTGCTGCATAACTAAATACTAATAAGGTCCCAAAAGTGAGACCTATTGGCTATGCCAATGCTTGTTGTAATAGCAACTCACTACCTCTAAACATGCAAACTCACGAACCAACTTTTGTCAGACAGAATAAAATACACAAGTGATGCCATAAAAAAAAGAAAGCAAGATCAATGACATGCATACATTTAAAAGGGCGGTTGCTGCACGCAAAGCAATGGGTATGCAACTACATTAGATGCACGCCATCACCTCCACCGAAACAGAAATCAAAACGTGTCAATGTGTTTCTTTCCCATGCACAACCTGGAAAGGTGCATTTCAAGGCAATCCGAAGAAAGAGTCGTATCATAGGCCCCAGTGGTTCCCATATGTATATATATATTTTTAAATAAAAAACTGATACAATCAAAATGCATACCACGCAACTTCAGAGTTTGTTTGCCAATGCAGACGAGTATGAATGGGGAAAAAAGAAGGCAGAGACCTACTGTCTGCCCGAATTACAGATACATAAATGCGTAGGTAACAAACCAAATGTGTCTTTCAACAACTTTAATATATTCACGGTAAAATTTAAAGAGGTACTAGAGTCAATCAACCATGGCAATAGTTATTAATTAGAGAAAATAACCTCGAAATTACCTAAGGGCAAATATAGTGATAACATACTGACCGCGATTTCTTGTTACTACTGACCAGCATAGTTGATGGTAGTTAACCAATGGGTACATAGACCCCAGAATAACCCAGCCTATAGGATGGATAGGCATTTATTGAGAGAGGGAGGATACCTGAGAGCCCTTTACACGAAACCAAAAGGGAAAAAGCTGACAGAACCAACAGCGCACACAATAACCCTCTGGCATAAAGTGAACAAAAGATTGGGGTGGAATGAAACATTGACTCAAAATATGCCACTCTGGGCAAGTTAGAGACTGGGGGACTGCACACAAGCAAAGTATCCAACAAGTGGGACCTCATAGGCATCACAACAATGTGAGATCTTTAGAAAAGAGGGGAGGTGATCCCATTTGTGGAACTTCAGTCAAAATATGACATGGCATTGATAGAATTATTCATACACCCTATGGGGGGCCATCCCACCAGGAACTAACCTTTCAGAGGCCTCATCCTTAGAGGACAGGCTCCTCACAGATTATATGAATAAGGAGGCAATATAAAAAGCGACTATATAATTTGGTGACTTTTGTACAGCGTTATTTTTGTAGATTTTTAAATATATCTTTTTAATTGCATTTCAAAAATAAGAAATACCATTACTGCGTTCCAGACTATTGTTGCATCAGCCCAGCCAGATATAACATGTGTTCAGTCAACACCACTGAAAAAGGAAATAAGACAAATCAGATTTCTACAACCAATGTTCCACAAGTCGAATGAGACTCTTGTGTATACGGGGTTCAGTCCTCCGCACTCTGTGTGTCTGCACTGATCCGTTGTTGCAGATACGTACGTAGTAGCTCCCACATGTCTCTGGGCTTTGAGGAAATCAGCAGTTCCTCCGCACAAAGTTCCAGCGTCACTTTACAATAAACCATATCTTTAATCCACTTTGCAACACTTGGTGCCCGTCTACTGTCCCACGTTTTGGCATCTCCCCGCTTCGCCATGAGGAAAGCAATTCGTACGAATTTCCCCAGAACACCCTTTACATGAGGGATGTAGCTTAAAAGACAAACTAAAGATGTGCACTGAATATCCGAACCGGACATTTCTATTATATGGTGCACTACCCGCTCCCAATAGCACGCCACCCTCCCACACTCCTAAGCAAGGTGTATAAAGTCAGTCTCCATCTGCCCACAACATTTACATCTGCTATTGTCCCTCAGACCAAATTTACATAAACAAAGGGGGTGCGTGTGGTACGTTTGGTGAATGTATTTAAAATGTATTATGCGGAGGTTCCCGTTGGGGGAAAGTTTGCCAGTGAGGCCACACACATGTTCCCAGTCTTTCAGGGTCATATGTATGGGCAGTACAGCATTCCATCTTGCTAGACTCCCGTCAGGCTTACCGACCTTCTCGTCCTTTATTGCCCTGTACAATCTCGTAATCAACTTTTTACGTGTGGGGGTAGTTATTAACATTTGAAGGGATTGAAGTGTTGGCGGTTCAACCGGGTATGTGGGATAGTGCGTTCTAATAGAATGTCTCAGGTGGTGTATGGCAAATCGGAAGAGCAACGTGGGATTATTAATGTACTGTAGATCTGCAGTGGTCAGGAAAGTGCCACCTGGATATAGGTCTTGCATAGTGGTCAGTCCCGCCTCCCTGAACAGTAGCACAGGCCGGTTTCCTCTGTCATGTCACCGAGAGTGCCGCGTGGTATTCTATCGCCATGGCAGGGGCATAGAGTGGAAGTTTGTTCGCAAGCTTCCCAATAGCACGCCAAGCTGCTATCGTAGTGTCAATCCTATTTATTTCTGTTTTTGGAGTGTCGCGCCACGTAGGAGTGATGATAATGTGGAGGGGGACCCGCGAGGCGTCCCCGTCCTCTACCACCACATGGGTTATGAAGTCATGTGTGTTTACCCAATAATATGCATATTGCGCATTCAGATAATATATAAAGGGGTCTGGCACACCAAATCCTCCCTTAGTGTAATCCAGGGTAATGATATCCCAGGCCACCTGAGCCTGCTCGCCTCCCCAGATCAGCCGAAGTATAGAGGACCGTAACGTAGTGAAGAACCCTTGCGTTAATTTTATTGGGATGTCGGAAAAAAGGTACAAGAAGCGGGGCAGCACCACCATTTTGATAATAGCGATGCGATCCGCTAGGGACAATGGCAGCGCTATCCATGTGTCTACATGACGGTCTAGCTTGGTGCAGGCCCGCCCATAGTTCTCCCTAACCACTATCTCCGGGTTCCGGTGGACCCTGATTCCCAAATACTTAACTGGGTCTACAGTCCATATTATCGGATATTCCAGAGGAGGTGCCGTGGTGATTGCTGTCAGGGGAATAATGAGTGATTTATCCCAATTGATGGTGAGGCCTGAGATCAACCCGAATCTGGTGTACTCCCGAAGCACCCGCGACTCTGCCGTATTGCACATGCCAGTGGCTCAATAGCGATGGCGAAGAGCAGTGGCGATAAGGGACATTCCTGTCGGGTACCTCTCTCTATGGGGAAAGCCTCAGAAGTCAGCCCCCCAACTCTGATTCTGGCCGATGGGTCCGCATATAAAATCTAGATCCACCCCAGAAACAACTGTGGAAAACCCATATGCTGCAGAATGCGAAACATGTAATCGCACTCTATAGAGTCAAATGCTTTAGCTGCGTCAAGCATGACTGCCGCAGCGCGTAAGTTAGGGTTGATAACATGCATCATAGCGAAAACAGCTCGCAAATTGTGAGAGATAGTGTTCCGGTGTAAAACACGATTGATCAGGCAGGACTAAGCACGGCATTAATGGCTGGAGTCTTGTGGCCAGAATCTTGACCAATATTTTTGCATCCGTAATAATCAAAGAGAGGGGCCGATAAGAGTCACAGGAATCAGGGGCCTTATCTTTTTTTTAGAAGAGTAATGATGAGAGCCAGGCAAAGGGACAGTGGCAGCACACCAGCATCATGCGTCTCAGCATACATTTCCAATAAATATGGAGCCAGGAGGTCCACATATGCCTTATAAAATTCCACGGCTAGACTGACCGGACCCAAAGCCTTGGCATTCGGCAGAGCACATATTGTGGCCTTGATATCCGCCAAGTCTATTGGTTGGTTCAAATACTCTCTTTGACCGTCAGCCAGCCACGCGCACGCAATATTTTCCAGATATTCCTCTGATGCGGAGTCCGGTCCTGTCCCGCGAGACGTGTACATTCTAGCATAATATTCTCTAAACTGTTCAAATATGTTGAGTGGAGTGTAGTGCTCCCTCCCCTGTGCGTCAACTATTTTATTGACGTGGTAGCGGTCATCCCGTGCTTTGATTTTCCCAGCTAACTTGCGACCCGGTCTCCCCCCCCACCCTTCTCCATAGCGCCTGGCCACGTGTCGCCGGTTGATGTATCTTCTTTCCATGTCCGGAGCTGAGTTGTATTCATTAATCAGGGTTATTCATGTAGTCACTCTCCAGGCTTTTTAGGGTGGCTTCCAACTGGCAAAGTTGGGTCCGTAGATCTTTTAATAGAGCGGCGGTAGTGCTCATGCAGACTCCCAGAATCGTTACTTTGAATGCTTCCCACAATGTGGCAGCATGATCAACTGTGCCCTTGTTCTCCAGGAAGTAGGTTCCAATTGCCGTACGAACAGCATCATTATACAGTGGATCAAGGAGTGCTTCCGAGTGGAATCGCCATGTGAATGGGCGGCGGGTGAGAGTAGGCATACATATGGCGAGCTGTACGGGGTTGTGGTCTGAGAGCGTTCGTGGATGGTTAGTGACCTCTGTCACCCACTCCGCTGCATTTTGCTGAGCAACCAGTAGTCCAGTCGGGACCAACTATTGTGTGCAGACGTGGTGTGTGCCCTCCCCAGCCATTATCCATTCTCCATAGATCTACCAGTCCAAATTCCAGAATAGCCTGGTGAACGCTCCGCGCTTCTCTCGGGGTGCGATTATTCTGTGGGTTGGACTTGTCCAATGCAGGGTTTAGGTATGTATTGAGGTCCCCCCCAGCCCCAACACTATGGCCGTCTCAGGCCACTATCGGAGTTCGCTGTACATGCGATGGAATATTTCCGATTCATCAGCTATGAGACCATACATAGTGATGAGAGTAATAAATGTTTCGCCCAGTTTACCCTGAACCATTGTGCATCTTGCATTTCTAGTCTGTGTGGGTGCAGTGTGGCGTAAACTGGACCCCTTTTGATCAGTATACTGACCCCCTTGGCATAAGATGAGTAAGGGGAGGCCAACGCAAACCCCGCCCAGTTACACACAAAGTTTACAGCTGAGGCCCTAGTCAAGTGCTTCTCTTGTAGGAATGCGATTTGGGTGCCGTGACGATTTAGATATGCAAGCACCTGCCGGGATTTCTTCTGGGAGTTCAACCCTCTAATGTTCCACGTTATTAGTTTGTAGTTCTCACCCATAGCCCCTTGTGGTATGATAATATACAGGTACAGTAACCATCTGAATATCATGATGCAACAGTGCAAAATGTGAGCATGGTGTCAATATAATCAGGAAAAACTTTCTCTATCATGGCTGTATAATTACATTGGCTAGTTTCAAACGCCTGGTGCCCCCTACCCACCCCCCTCCGACCACAACCTCCCAATTAGGCCGAGAGAACAAACCCCTCTCCATCCCTGTGATTACCCCTAACTATATTTAGAATTACAACCCGGTAGGGGATCACCCTCTGGGGGGAGGAATAACAGCGAACACCCGCCGAGTAGCAGGGTGCCAGACTGCATTGATAGCGTAGTCCACTCTGAGAACACCTATAGGATATTAATCAGTGAAAAAGCCCTTCTAAGTTGCTTTAAGACAAATCTAAGTGAGTAGAAACCCCACCATATCTAACCTTGGCCGTATCCCAACATCATACTCTGCGATTCAGGTTGACAACAGTGAGCAATTAAACAAAAAAAGAGATAACCAGAATGATCAGTCATCTCAACTCTACCTGTGGGCATCAGTGTGATTTGACTAACAATCAGGGTCACTGAGACGGTGATGAAGTTAAGTTCTGGGAGGCAGTCTTGGCAGATTTGCATGGACAGATGTGTTTCGCAAATTTCAGGGCCGATTTGGAGTCCGTAAAGAAGTGTGTTTTATCTTCATGGGTGATTTTCAGTTTGGCAGGATACAACATGGCGTACCCAACAGAGGCAGATTTCAAGATTTGTTTTACCATCTGAAATTCCCTGCGAGCAGCTTGCACAGATTGGGTGTAGTCTGGGAAAAAGGACATGGTGTTGCCTTGATGGGCGAAAGGACTTTTAGCTCTTGCTTCCCGGAGTATAGCATCCCTGTCCAAATAGTTAAGAAGTTGTGCTATGATCCGGCGAAGCGGTGCTCCAGGGGCACGTTAGGGACCAATCGATCGGTGCGCTCTCTCCACGATCATAACCGGAGACAGCACCGCACCAAACAGCTCACGGAGGAGGTTATCAACGTAGGTCTCCATTTTCGAGATGGCTGTTGATTCCGGAAGGCCAATAATAAAAATATTATTTCCGCGCGACTGCGCCTCTAAATCTTCATTCTTCAATTTTATAACCTACAGCACTCGTTCCATGTTCAGAATCTGTGTCCTCGCTTCAGCAGTGGCATCGTGTGTGTCTGACAACCTGTTTTCCAGGAAGTCCAACCTGGTCTCGTGCACGTCTACCTTCTTTTTTACTGCGTCAAGGCTGGCTGCAAGGGCATCGATCTTACTGTTGATTGTCTTTAAGCCAGTACGCATCTCAAGCAATATGAACCACATGTCCTCCTCCGGGTCATCTATATTGTCTGGGGCACCCTGAATGGCTCCCGTCTCCATATGCGTTTCCGCCTTGCGTGTGTGCCTCTTGCTCTCAAAGGGGATTTTGGGCTGTTTGGGGTCTGTTTTGCCCATATTCGCAGATCCCCATTGCTGCACCAATCTGCAGCTGCAGTTTGCTTTATTGGCGATATAAGAGTCAGTGGTGTGAGCAGATGGGCAAGCCAAGCAACATCCAGCTGACAGGCAGGGGGCTGGCTCAGGATATCTTACCCTCTTATAGAGGAAATTCAGGAGAGCAGGTGTTTCTGCCCCAATCAGACTGTTTCAGGCAACACCTGATATACCCCCGGTCAATCAAATAAGGGAGGTCAGTCTCAGCATCAGGACCAGAGTACATTTTGGCCAGATAGCAGTGTACCCCAGAAAGGGGGGGGGGGCATTTATAAGCAGTGTGATTGCCAGCCAGAAGTAAGCGCCACGTGAGAGGGCCCGGACTCATTTGCCATGCAAAGATAAGGTTGAGCCGGACAGCCCGCACACCCCACCAAACAGCCCCATGCGTGCACTACATAGGGGGGCAGTCAGGCGATGCGTGTAGCCCTCCACATGCCTCACCAAACCCACAGCAGCAATGTAAGAGGGGAGTACCACCATTGAAGGTAGCCGGCTAGGCCCAAAAAAAAAAACATGTCCAGGCACAAGCAAGCACGGCGCTAGCCACAGGTCCCACAGCCCAGTTATAAGGCCCGGGCCGCGCCGCAATGCCCAGCGCAGTGCCAGCCGAAGAAGGTCCCACCGCTCCTACCTTGTCCGCGTCAGGCCTCTGGAAGGGTAAATCCACAGCTCCAATGGTTCTCTGCAGCTGCACCTCTCTGCCGCTCCTTGGTCAACAGCTGCCTGCTCCTCCGGTCCTCAGTAGACGGCAATCCCTGCCTCGCAGCCTGCACTGATCAATCAACGCCTGCAATCTGCCTCACAACAGCTTTGCCGCCCCACAGGGCTCCTCGCTCACAGCCGGTGATACAGCAGCAGCCTTGTGGTCTCCGCAGCTTCAAGTTAAATGGCGGTGGCCATTTTCTCTGCAGCTCCGCCGATCCGTGCCTCTCCTCAGCTGGGGGGGTTCTACGCAAAATCCACAGTCGCAAAATACATTGTCTGAGTCAGAAGAAGTCTGGCAGTCAGGGCATATATTTGTCTCGAACTCAGAGTGGGCTTTGAAGATGTTACTTGCCCGATGTTGCAGCCTGGCCTGTGAAGCTCTTTAGCAGACAGCCATTGCGCAATGCGCCATAGCCACGCCCCCTTGTACAGCGTTATTATGCAGATGATGGTAATCCTGCTGTGATACTAAGAATCCTCATGCATAATAAATTAGGCTAGTTTTCGAAGAAAACCACATAACATTAATTCGGCACCTAACAAGGTAAAAGGTCAGCGCCAGAGCCGTTATGTAGAGCAAGGTAGGACAAATTTAGGTAAAAGGTCGTGCAACTAACTAAAAGTAAAGTCCACATTTGTAAAGCGCACAATCACCCGTAAGGGTCTCTAGGCGCTGGGGGGCCGTCGGGAAGATTAAGCGAGCTATTGCCCAGAGTCACATGGTGCTGGGCTAACCTGCCGCCGGAGCCGGGGATCGAACCGTGGTCCCCAGATTCCAGCGTCAGGCGCCCTGGCCGCGGCGCCACACCTCTCCCACTAGGCCTATATTGGGGTACATTGGGGCTCATAACAATACTTCATTCTAACATTCTATTCTATCCCACTCCATTTTATCCCAATTCACTCTACAACACTCTGCTCCACTCTACAACACTATGCTCCACGCCACTCCATGACACTCAACTTTACTCCACCCTACATCACTCCACTCTGCTGTACATCACTCCACACTACAACACTCTTCCCTACACCACTCCACTCTGACACTTTACTCTAAGACACTCCACGACCCTCTATGCCACTCCATTCTACTACACTCCAAGCCATTTTACTCCACTCTAGGACAGTCCACACTACACTACTCCAATCTATGCCACTCTACTCTCCGCCACTCTACTCTACCCCACTTCACTCTGACACTCAAATTCACTCTATACAACTTCACTCTACAACAACACTACTCCACGACACTCTGACACTCCTCTCTACTACAGTACACTTTACTCCACTCTACAACACTCTACCCTGCACCGCTCTGACATTCCACTCTGACACCCTACCCCACTCTAACACTCCACAGCATTCTACTCTACACTCTACTCCCCTTCACTCTGACGTTCTACTCCACGCTATGCCCCTTTACTCCACGCCACTCTATCCCACGCCACTCTATCCCACCCCACCCCACCCCACACCACCCCACTCCACCCCACCCCACTCCACCCCATCCCTCTCCACCCCATCCCACTCAACTCTACGATACTTCACTCTATCCTACTCCATTCTATCCTACTTCTCTCTACAACAGGTCACTTCACTCTATGCCACTCCAGACCACACCACAGTGCACCTCTCCAAGATACACTCACACTCTACGCCACTTCATTTTAGGCCACTCTGACACTTCACTCACCGCCGCTCTACTCTACAGCACTCTACTACATTCAATGCTACACCACTCCAACACCTTACTCCACTTTACTATGTGACACACTACAACACTTTACTCCACTCCAACACTGCTGCCTCTGACACTCCACTTTATTCCCCCCACTTTATTCCACTCCATGACACTGTACCCCTCTTGATACTACAATCCACTTTCTTCTACTCCACTTTCTTCTACTCCACTTTCTTCTACTCCACTTTCTTCTACTCCACTTTCTTCTACTCCACTTTCTTCTACTCCACTTTCTTCTACTCCACTTTCTTCTACTCCACTTTCTTCTACTCCACTTTCTTCTACTCCACTTTCTTCTACTCCACTTTCTTCTACTCCACTTTCTTCTACTCCACTTTCTTTTCCTCCACTTTCTTTTCCTCCACTTTCTTCTACTCCACTTTCTTCTACTCCACTTTGAGACCTGCAACATTGCGAGTCACCACTCTACCCTGCGACATACCACTTCATACTAAGCCACTCTGACACTCTATGCTACTCCACTCTACAACACTACCAGTGGTGGCTCCTTTGCTAAGGCGGAGAAGCGTCACCCCACTGCTTTTAAGCCAGTTCAGTAAAGGAAAAGGGAAATAAGAACTTTAAATTATTATAATTTTATGTTTTCCTTGTTGCAGCAGCTTTGCAGGCGGGAAGGCTGGGGCTTGTCTGCTGACAGAGCAGGGAAGGAGTGGTTTGCACTCCCTGCTCTGGGGCTGGCCAAACATTCATGTGCACTTTGCATGTCCTCCACCCAGGACTGGGTGGGGAACATGCCCAGGTCCCCATTCCCTGGCTGAGCGTCGAACTGCGATGCTCAGACCAATCACAACGGTGCATTGTAACACTGTGATTGGCTCAAGGGGGCCTGGCTGCTTACCAATCACAATGCTGCAATGCCTGGGTGCTTCCTGGGTGCTCTGGCACCCAGGAAGCCACCCGCAAACACCACCAGCTGATTTGATCCACCAAGAAATCAGCTTTCAAGAGTCGACTCGACTACAATGCCCATAACAGCAAGGAACTATTCAATATCGTCAAAGAATTCACCAACCCAACGCAGCCTCAAACGACATCACCCCCTCCCAAGACCTCTGCGACTCGTTATCCTCCTTCTTCTACAACAAAATTGCCGACATACATAACAGCTTCGAAAACAATACCAACGAACAATCCTACCCACCCCCCTCAGAACCTATACCGCCCTCCAACAATCTCAACGCCTGGAACCCAATCACCACCGAAGACACCATCCGCATTATGATGTCCATCCATTCTGGCTCGCCAACCGACCCATGTCCCCACTACATCTTTAACAAAGCAGACTCCATCATCGCACCCCACCTCCGTGATATTATCAACTGTTCCTTCAACTCTGCTACCTTCCCAGAAAGCTGGAAACATGCCGAAGTCAGCGCCCTCCTGAAGAAACCCACAGCAGACCCCTCCGAACTCAAAAAGTACCGCCCAATATCCCTCCTCCCTTTCCCGGCAAAAGTCATTGAGAAAGCTGTCAATAGCCAACTCGCCGCCTTCCTCGAAGACAACTCCCTCGATCCCTCACAGAACGGCTTTCGAGCCAAACACAGCACCGAAACCGCCCTCATCGCAGCCACAGACGACATCCGAACATCATCTCCTACGCTGACGATACCCAGCTGATCCTTTCCCTCACCAAAGACCCTAACTCCGCCAAAACCAATCTTCACGAAGGTATGAAAGAAGTTGCCGATTGGATGGAAACCAGCGCCTAAAACTTAACACAGACAAAACGGAGGTGCTCATCCTAGGATCATCCCCCTCTGCCTGGGACGACTCATGGTGGCCTTCGGCTCTGGGCACAGCACCCACACCCACAGATCACGCACGCAACCTGGGCTTCATCCTAGATTCCTCACTCTCAATGACCAGACAAGTCAACGCCGTCTCATCCTCCTGCTTCAACGTACTTCGTATGCTCAAAAAAATCTTCCGTTAGATCCCCTCCGAAACAAGAAAAACTGTCACCCACGCACTAGTCACGAGTCGACTGGACTACGGAAACGCCCTCTACGCCGGAATTACAGCCAAATTACTGAAAAAACTCCAACGTATCCAAAACGCATCAGCGAGACTCATTTTGGACATCCCTCGCCAAAATCACATTACCGGCCACCTGAAAGACCTCCACTGGCTCCCCATCAACAAGAGAATAATATTCTGTCTCCTCACCCACGCACACAAGGCCCTCTACAAGCTAGGGCCCGAATGCCTCAACACTCGACTATCCTTCTACACACCCACCCGCCAATTAAGATCCTCCGATCAAGGCCTCGCCGCAATCCCGCGCATCCAAAGATCCACCATGGGAGGTAGATCCTTCTCCTACTTGGCGGCCAAGACCTGGAACTCAATCCCCACCCACCTCCGCCTTACACAGAACCACATCTCCTTCAGAAAAGAACTTAAAACCTGGCTATTCGATAAATAATGAACCCCTTCCCCAAGCGCCTTGAGACCCTCTGGGTGAGTAGTGCGCTATATAAATTCTGGAACTTGAACTTGAACTCTGTTCCGGAAACGATGCAGAGAGAGGGAAAATCGGTGAGGAGGTATGGTTTTTTTCTTCTTTATCCCCTCTCATGGCTGCCCGCCACACCCCGATCTGTGCCAGCTGACGCTGAACACTACTCCACTCTGACATGCCAGTCCGCTCTACGACACCCTGTGCCACTCCACTCTACTACATGCCACTTTACATCACTCTACAGCACTTCTCCCTACACCACTCTGGCACTTTACTCCACTCCACTTTGCTCCACTCTATCCCTCTTTTCTCTGACACTCTACTCCTTGCCGATTCACTTTACTATTGTCTACTCCACTCTATGCCACTCCATGACACTCCGCTCTATCTTATTCCATTCTATCCCCCTTCACTCTACAACACACTACGCCACCTCATGATATTCCATTCCTCTGTACTCGACTAACTTTTAGCATTGCTGAAGAGCAGCCATGCAGATGTGCAATGGTTAAAGCACATTGGCAAAGCAAATAGCTCTTGCAAAGACAGGACATATTGGATTTGCCAATGTGTGTAATTATTTAAACTATACTTCATTGACTTTGCTAGCCCACGACGCCATCCCTCTCCCCAACGAAGTCAAAATGAATGAAGCAAAATTGTATTCCCAAAGAGAAGCAGAAGAGTTACAATAACAAAGGACAGTGACACCCAAACGATTTGCTCTAGGTGCTAGATTCATCCATCATATGATTGATTGATTGATTGATTGATTTTAAAACTTATATAGCGCTTACTGTCACCCCACGGGTATCCTGGCGCTTTCGACTAAAAACTGAGTCACGATTAAATAGGTTACATCAGCCCTTACCTGTATAAAGGATTCCTACTAGGTTTTGGGGAAAAGCCAGGTCTTCAGGTTCCTGCGAAATTCCAGCAGGGCGCTGATCTGTCTAAGGCTCTGGGGAAGTCCATTCCACAGCCGAGCGCCAGCTACGCTAAATGCTCTACCTCCCAACCTGGCCCGTTTGAACCTGGGCACCGTGAGTAGTGAGGCACTAGATGATCGCAGTTGCCTGGAGGGTTGATACCTAGAGAACCTTTCCTGCAAAGGGACTGGCCCTAACTCATGTATCGCTTTAAAAACCAGACACAGGGACTTGTATCCGAACCGAAGATTATAGATCAATCACAAGAGGCAAAAGCGGTTTACTTTTCAAGACAGAGGTAGGTAACGATGCTGTGCCTTGAGAATATCTACATGAAACCAATCATAATCACACGAGAAGATACTAAGATACTTTTCAGGAAGCAATGTATATCCATTTAGTCGAATGAAAGAAATTGTATTTAGCCTGCAATAACAATGATACAAGTGCTGAGTGAAATGGGTGAATGTTGAGCATAATGCAAAAGACACAAATGATGGACAGATTGCAGAACAAATCAAAACGTTCACCCCCCCCCCCGGAGATCTGAGTTAAATCCATTGTTGTTTTTCTCAAAATGCCACCCCAGTTTAGACCCAGTCATTTGCAAATCAGTCTTGACCCTGTTCCTCGTGGCAACAGTCCAGCCCGAACTGCTAAGCCAGGTCCTCCCTGGAACAGAAGCAAGCATCCTGGGACCGGTTTCCGTATTTCATCCCTCATCGTCCAGGCTATCTTGAATCCAGTTGCACAGTGAGCAAGGGACCCATGTCTCGGCTGACCCGGCGCACTTAGGGCGAGAAAGCAAAAGAGACACATATTTTGATGAATTATATCTGTGATTTTGTATAAAACAGTGTTGCGCTTTGTCACATGTCTCACTTATTTCATGTTGTTTTATATATGTGACAGCTATGTACAATATGAATGAATATTCATAAACAACATGAAAAATGTATATTTATATATTGAAAAAGATTTTCTTGTGGTGTGTTTTGACTCTCATTCAATGTTAAAACAAGTGACAAACATCGGTACGTTAATTTATCGTGCATTCGCATGGGAATAATTCCTGTGTATGCTAAGCAATTGTATTACCCAACAGAACTCAGTGTAGATTATATTGCATATACCCAGGTTCTGAGGGACACAGGGATACCCCAGTATCTCTAGTGTTTTAATAATGGTCCGGTATCAGGCTGAAGTATGGTAGTCCGAGATGTGGTGTTGAATTAATGGGGACATACCTTATGAACATGGCAGTTAACTCCTTAAGGAGGAACAAGTGTACTGACAACCTTGCTGTAGATGGTGCATCCACCACTTTTGGATCTATCGTGGATAGAAACTTTTTTAGGTTTAAATCACAAAAGAAAAAAATAGCAAACTGTAATATTATTTACCATTCCTCTAGCGAACATCTTAAACCCAACTTTGTGTATCGCAGCGCAATGTTTCTCGTTTCGTCAGAATAAGGCTAGCAGCAGTGTTGACTGTGACGGGATCTTACCCAGGTTACACGCGAAGATCTGTGCAGATGGCACACAAAACACTAAGCTTTCTGACTAGGTTATCCTTATTACTGCAGTCACATAAAATTGGACATCCTGTTCACTTGGATGCGGTGCTGAAGCTTCACAGTCTAGCAAACTCCCATCTGAGCGCGACTCGGTGTAAGCCAGAGCCTCCATGATAATACACCGACAGGGCACATACACCACTCTCAGTGACGGTCTGTGCGTGCAGTAGGGGGGGGGCTAGGCCCCTGACACTCTAAAAAAACAAATCCACACTCTACCAACCATACGGAACCAGCATTGCTGTTTTCTCGAACACTCTGAGATCGTGAGGGGCAGAAAAGCGCTATAAAAAGCCAATATAGTAGGTAGGGGAATGCTATGATTACGTACGGTAATCCCCATTACTCTTAGTCCTACTCGTCCTCGACCCAGTCATCACTCATGAGGTATTCCACACGACAGGAAACAAAACAGGAAACGCTTTCTGACTCCACCCACCCTCCTGTCAGGTGCTATAATACACCTCACCACCAGAAGCAAATCCTGATGTACCAAGCACCAAAGGCCTGGAAAGGGAGGGCGGGCGGGTCGTATGACTGGGTCGAGGACGAGTAGGACTAAGAGTAATGGGGATTACCGTACGTAATCATAGCATTACCTCTACGTCCCTCGTCCTCGACCCAGTCATCACTCATGAGGCATACCAAAGCAACCCCACAAAGGCCTTTGGCACACCACAAATAGAAACAGAACAGACACCAAGGCGTGCAGCAAGACACAGTGTAATAACAAACAGAAATAAACTGAATCACACAGATGGGGGGATCCCCACAGCTTGCAACACACCAGAACCAAAATTAGGGCGGCCAGACAGAGCACAAGTCAAGCGAAAATGTCGCACAAAAGTGGACTCGGACGCCCAGGGACCCGCCCTACAGATCACCTCAAGGGGAACCCCACGGAAAGCAGCCCAGGAAGCAGACACACCCCTGGCAGATCTCGCCTGAACCCCAGACGGGCAAGGCAAACTAGAGCCCTGGTAAGCCAACAAGATCACAGCCCAGATCCAGCGACCCAAAGTAAGACGAGAGGCAGCCTTACCCCTACCAGCCAAACCAAAGGTCATAAAGAGGGAGTCAGAAGACCGAAACCCAGCAGAACGACCAATCATAAACAGACAACGCCCTCCTCACATCCAAAGAATGTAGCAGGACATCAGAAGGAGAGGAAGGAGAAGGACAGAGAGAAGGAAGAATCAACTCCTGGGAGGAATGGAAACGTGAACGAATCTTAGGCATAAAACCGGGGTCCAAGGAAAGGACCACAGCGTCATCCAGAAACCACAAAAAAAAAAAAAAAAAAAGGGGGGGAGAACAACGTAAAGCCGTAAGCTCACCCAACCTCCGAGCAGATGTAACAGCCACCAAAAAAGCAACCATGAAAGACAGGAATTACAACTCCACGGACTCCAAAGGCTCAAAGGGAGGGGACTGCAAGGCACCCAGAACCAAAGAGAGAACCCAAGGAGGAACCGGAGAGCGGACAGAAGGAGCAGAAAGAGAGAAATTCCCAAACAGACGGGAAGCGCGGCAGGATCCACGGAGGGGCCACCGCCAGACGCAACAGCAGAGGGAACCAGGAGCGGCGAGGCCAAAAAGGGAGAACAGCCACCACCCGAGCCCCCACCCGCTGAACCTACAGCAAGAAGCAGGGATCAGAGGAAAAGGGGGGAAAGGCATAGAGGAACCAAGGAGGCCAAAGGACAGACAAGGCATCCACTCCCCAAGCCCCCGACTCCGGAGACCAGGAGCAGAACAGGGGAAGCAGGGCATCGGTCCGGGAGGCAAACAGGTCCAGCACAGGAGTCCCGAACCTCCGACAGAGCAAGCGGAAAATCCGAGGGGCCAGACACAGGGAGAGGGAGGACGGGAACCTCCGACTCAAGGAAACCGCAACCACGGTGTCCACATCCCGAAATGCAGAGCAGAGAGGCCCACCAGATGACACCCGGCCCAACTCGCAACCGCACGGGCCACCAAGCTCAGGGAAAGGCAGCGGGAACTGCCCTGGTGGTAGACGTAGGCCACGGTCACAGTGTCGCCTGACCTCACCAACACGTTGCACCCCAGAAGACGATCCTTGAAAAGGCGGAGAGCCCTCTCCACCGCAGACAGCTCCCTCCAAAACGAAGAAAGGCGGGACTCCGAAGGAAGCCAGCGGGCCTGCACCGCCCAAGGGCCCAGAGACGCACCCCAACCGGAAGCGCTGGCATCCTGTCGTCAACACCAAGGGGGTGAGGGCGGAACCACATGCCCTCCGACAGATGCGAAGAATCCAGCCACCACTGGAGAGCAGACACCAACTCCGGAAACACAGGCACAGGAATCGAGAAGTCCCGGACAGGAAAGGGCACCCACCACCGAATATGCCACAACAGAGGCCGAAGATGAACCCGGGCCCAGGGAACCGTGAACACAGTGGCAGACATGTGGCCCTGAACCACCAGCCATTGCAGGAGAGGAGCAGAATCCCGGGAAAGCAACCTCCTCAGCAACAAATGAAGATGCAGAATCCCGGAATCTGGGAGAAAGACCGTGCCCCGCACAGATCCGAACACCGCCCCAATGAAGGTTCTCCGAGTAGCAGGGTCCAGGCGACTCTTCGGTAGATGGACCAGGAAACCATGATCCCCGAGCGTACGCACGGTCAAGGAAAGGTGGCGAGACACGACCTCCGGAGACGGAGCCTGCAGCAGCCAATCGTCCAGGCATGGAAACACGGACACCCCCAGGAGATGGAGATGAGCCACCAAGGGAGCAGCCACCATGGTGAACACCCTGGGGGCGGACCGGAGACCGAAGGGAAGGACGCAGAACTGCCAGAGACGACCCTGCAGGCAGAAGCGCAGGAACTGCCGATCCACCAACGCCATCGGAACATGAAGGTAGGCATCCTGGAGATCCAGCGAGGTGAACACCCAACCCACCCGGATCAGGGGAATCACCATCGGCAAAGTTTCCATCATGAATGGGATCTTCCGTACAAACAAGCACAGGGCCCGAAGATTGACGACAACACGGAAGCCCCCCCGTGATCTCCGGAACCACAAACACGATGGAAAAGTCCCCAACCCACGTTCCAGGGGGGGGACCGGGACAATCGCCCTCTCGACGAACAGCAACTGAACACCCTCCTGCAACGCCAGACGGCGAGACGGGTCCGAAGGCAAAGGAGTCACCACCACACCCGAGGGAGGAGGAGGAGACAGGAAAACCATCCGGTAACCCCGAGAAGGAACATCCAGCACCCACTGGTCGGAGGTCGCCAGCAGCCAAGCATGGAGGAAACAGCCGCAGTCTCCCACCAACCGCGGGCTGACCACCAGCGAGAACGGGCACCGGACCGGCGTAGTCAGGAACGAGGAGCGCCAGACCCACCACCCGGATGGGGCTTCTCCTGGAAATGCCTAGGAAAGGTCCTACGAGCACCACGCCGGCCCCGAAACGAAGACTGCTGAAAACCTGGAAGGCCGGCGAAAGGACCCGGCTTTCGAGAAGGAGGACCCCTTAAGAGAAGGGGCAGGATGGAAGGACAACGAATGCTTCCTCTTCATAAAGACTCTATGGAGCATGTCCTCCAGGGCGTCCCCAAAAAGAAGAGTACCAGAAAACGGCAACCTCAAAGCCACAGAACGCTGAGCAGCAACCGAATCCCAACCACGCAGCAGCAAATTCCGATGGGCAGCCACAGAGGAACCACAAGACAGAGCAGAAGCCCTGACCGAGTCAAAGGCAACGTCCGAAAGGAACTCCAACTGGCGTGCCATAGACTCCAGCAACTCTGGACAAGTGCCCCCCTCCTGCATAGTAGAAAACAAAGTCTTGAAGACAGCCAACAAAGACTGCGGAACACAAGCACCATACACACCCCACCGAAGAGCCAGGTGAGAGCCAGCATAGGACTCCATAAGAGCAGAGTCAATCTTCTTATCCACCCCATCCTTCAGGATATTATCATCAGCCAAGGAAGGGCGACCCACCAGAGAAGCAACAATAGAATCCACCTGTACCGAATCAGGCAGGGCAACCTCCGAAACCTGCAACGGATAAAGCTCCGACATGAACCTGGGCAGAGAAATATGGACCGGGTCCTTCCACTCCTTAAAGAGGACATCCATGACAAAGGGGTGGACAGGCATGGAAGAAGACACAGGCTTCCGAAACAGCGGCAGAACAGAGTCCTGGGAGGTGCTGGGCACAGAGACCTCTGGAAACCCATATTCTCCCCAATACGACAAAGGAGAACAGGCATCAGGTCCTTGGAAATGCACTTGCCTCGCAGCTCCGCTGCGCCGAAAGAGGACTCATCAGAGGATGCAGAGGACGAAATATCCGAATACAGGGGAGCAGCAGCCTCAGAGCGACCCCCAGAACCCATACTGGAAGCCACGAGTTCAGACAGCGTCTCCAAAACTAGGCGCTGCAGAAGCTTAGAGTCACCCAAACTGCCACTCCGAGCAGCAGGGGCAGAATCACCACCAACAGAGGAGGAGGAAGAAGATCGAACAGGAGAGACATGCTTTCTCATCCCGTGATGCTTCCCCCTAGCAAAGCAGCAATACACGAGTCACAGCAACCCAGTAGACAGAGCAGACGTGAGACACCCAGCGGAGCCACAAGCAGCCGAAGGAATCGAAGAACAGCAGAATCCCGCCAAATAAAACGAAGAAACACACACCCATCAGCTGAGCCACAGAGAGGAACAGTCGAGGAAGAAGGAGGGGGAAGGAGGGGCCGAGCAGCGGCCGACGAATGAAACAGCAAAGCAATCGATGACATCACCTCCATCCACCAATCAGGACGGAAGACAAGCAACCCGGAGCCTACCCGGGTGCTAGCACAGGCAAATGAGGGACAGAATCCAGGACCGGCCTCCCAGCCGACTTCCGCACTTCCCGGAGCCTCCAGCCCCCCCGCAGCCGAGGAACGGACATCCAGAAACGAGCTCCGAGGCAGAAACTGAGCTCCGAGGGAGAAACGGCCCGCCAAGTAACGGACATCCAGAAAGGGCACCGAGGCAGGAACGCCTCCCCCCCCCCGTCCCAGGGGGCGATCGTACCCAGCAGAAATAACACCGGCATAGAAATGGCCGGGGCGCGAGGAGCCGCGGCGCGCCTCACAGGCACACCCATCCAGCGGAGCCCCTCCTGCAACAGGCAAATCCGACGAAACACGAGCAAAGCCGGTGAAAGGTCCGAACACCGGACTCAGGGACAAAGGACCACAGCCGCATGCGAGAAGCCATAGCCACGCACCCAGCGACCAGCCAGCACAGTGAAAGGCAGAAATCCCCGGGGACCCGAGAGGCCCCGCAACCCAGGTCCCCAGCAATCCAGGAAAGCACAGGAAGCCCAGCAGCCCGGTTTCCACATCCCACGGAGGTCCACGAGCACCCCCAATGCCCAGCAAAGGAGGAAACCACAGGACAGGCGTAGCAGGTAAGAGCCCGGCACTCACCCAAGCGTCTCCCATCAGAATCCAACCGACAGGAAACAAAACAGGATTTGCTTCTGGTGGTGAGGTGTATTATAGCACCTGACAGGAGGGTGGGTGGAGTCAGAAAGCGTTTCCTGTTTTGTTTCCTGTCGTGTGGAATACCTCATGAGTGATGACTGGGTCGAGGACGAGGGACGTAGAGGTAATGGATGAGCATATGAAATTGCCCTGAGTGTCACCCAGTTATTTGAATTGAAATGTAGAAGTGCAGCTACTCACTAGTTTGAGTACGTTTGTTTCTGAGAAGTGCTGATACTCTCCCACTGAATGTATTGCAGTAGTGCTGAGAAGTGCAGGTACTCAGTACCGGAGGGTACCTGCCCATTTAAAGCACTCGTGCCACCCCTGCTCGTTGTACAGTTTCGGTGCCTCTCTCCCGTCACTCCTCTGGCGTTCCGCTTCAGGGCGCTAGGGTCAGCTGTAACCTGTCCTCTCTGGTGTTTCTAAACTCAGCTGCTTCTTGATTTGTAGTTCTCTGATGCGATGCTGGACCCGAGAGTCTGTGATCTGACGGTGACCCCATACCATGAGTTTTCCATCAGTGAGGCCTGTGCAGCTTGGAGGGGGAGCGGAAGTATGAGTGACGCTGCCCTCTATGGCACGCCTGGGGCAGGGTTTGTACTGCTGTCAGCCCTGCTCCGGGGACAGTGACCGCCATACATAGGACAGGCCGCAGCAGGACCTGTGCTGCTGAGGGGGAGGGGCAGTCGTCTGGGCGGTGACCCCACCCGCAGGGCACCCCCTGGGCAGGTCCTGTCTGCTGCTGCAAGTGTTGCGGGGCAGAGTTCCGGTCACTGACCCACCCCCGCAGACTGGGTGGGCCGGGCCTGCGCTGGCAACGGCCCTGCAGCAGGTGTCTGGAGCTCAGACTGACAGACACTGACTCTTTGGAGCAGGCATGGACGAGCCGGGCAATGGCAGCAAACAGAAGGGTCAGTTCAGGAGCCGAGAGCTCTTCAGGACTCAGAGGAAGGAGTCTGAGGTGAGCCGAGAGCCTGCACGGGGGGCGTCCCCAGGGGGTCCGGGAGCAGGCAGGCTACAGGTGGCGCTGGACTAGGCGCCCCCGTGATGACGCCACACACAGGCCTCATGCAGAGGGCAGGCCAGGCAGGAGGCACCCGAGGGCTCCCCGTGGCAAGGCTCAGAGTAGAGATAGGGAAGCTGGCACAATGACCCACGGAAAAGAGGGCCTTTTGAAAGATGTGTGGGGCAGGGATAATAACTGCACTGCTATGGAGGGTGCCCTTGGATTGATGTGGCGGTGAGACGGCTTCCGTCATACTCTGCTGTTTTCCTGTAATGTACTCCTTCCATGTGTGTTTGGGATCTATCTATTGTGTTATACTGTGTCCAGTTATCCTTTTATGATATGTTATTAAACTCTGCTATGCTAATACATTCCTGTACATTTACACTATGCTGTGCTATAATACCGTGCTCTATGTTTCATGTTGCAGTGTTAGGTCATGCTCTGACATACTGTGCTTTTTTAATGCCAGGCTGGGCTATCTCATGTCGTGCTGTTGGGTTCTGGGGGATTTATGGAGCCCCTTGCTTAGTTTTATAGATGTGCGCCTTTTATTCGGGGTTCAGCCACTTGAAGCGAACACGTCTCGCTGGAGGATCGATGTATCAAAAACCTACCACCGCCCGTGTCACAGGGAGGACCCGAATAGCCTGTCCTGAGGCTTGGTGTTCACAAATGAAACAAAGGAAGTCGGGGACATTTCAGAAAGTGTAGAAGACTTGGCGATTTGCAATGTAAATGAAAATAAAGTTCCCCCTTTCGTTAGACCACGTCACATTACTCGTAACGTGCTTGATTGAGTGCAGTCCACCTTCTATAACTAGTCATGGTGTATCAATGATGGCCTCTTAAAATAAAACCGCATATTTCACGGATTCACTTCAGGGGTGGCCGACTGAGGGTCTGTTGCTGCAGTTCAAACCTCTCGACATGCGAGTTTCGCTCACTTCTCTGCAGCCGGCCATGAATCTCCTGAGCTGTCTTTGCGGCCTGCCATGTGCTCTTCTGTGGTGGTGACACAGTTGCGCCATAAATACCCAAAGGGGCCGGCGAGCTGATGCTTTGGGTAAAGCAGTCGGCTCGCTTTAGTTTGTAGTGTCTATTTTTAGCCTCTCGGCACCGCATGCTGATGTTTCGCTCCTTCCGGGAATGCCACTGACAGAATTAGGCCCCAATGGCTGCTCACGCGGGCGGGCCGCTCTGGAAACTCGTGCCCACGTGCCACTCGTGTTTGTAGGTCAGAGGACACGGCCCTGCATGGACGGGTCCTACTCCCCCGCCCCCTTCTAGTTCTACCACTGGAAGAGGTGCGTGCTCACTCACTCACTGGCGGCCCTCGCGGGCAGCACGTGCTGCACTTCACCGGAGTGTTGTATAATCATCATCAAAATCGCACGAGGTTCGAGGCCGGGGAAGTGTTTGGGAATAGTGCTGCTCACACATTGTTTTTCCTTTCAATGAGTCATTAGACAAGTTTAACTGCTGCTTCTCATATTCATTTGGTAAAGGACGCCGTTTGCAGGTTTTCCAAGAAGAGTAGGCTATCTGCCCTGTCACCCACTGGGCTGTTTAACCTGTGATTGCCTGGAAGAACAAGCATTGGCAATGCCAATAGGTCTCTCCTGTGTGGGAGCTATGGACTTTGACGCTGTCTTTTCGGCATGTTGTATAGCATAGCTCAAAGTTAGTGGCATGTGGTAGAGTAGGGTGAAGCAGAGTGGCGTAGAGTTGAGTGTCATAGGGTAGAGGAACATAGGGTAGTGTGGTATAGAGTGAGGTCTCAAAGAATGGCATAGAAGTAGCGTATAGTAGGGTGATGCTAAGTGCAGTGGCATAGAGTAAGAGTGGCATACAGTGGAGTGGCATAGAGTGGAGTGATATAGAGTAGAGGGGAGTGGAATAGAGTGGAGGGATGTAGAGTTGCATCAAGTGGAGTGATGTAAAGTGGAGTAGCGTAGAGTAGTACAGTTGTGGGTGTTAGTAACTGAAGTGTCAATAGAGACGGTAGCAACTTAAATAAGAAGCTATATGTCTCTGTTAAAAGTAGGAATGCATATAGCTTCTTATTGAAGTTGCTACCGTCTCTATTGACACTTCAGTTACTTACACCCACAACTGTACTACTCTACGCTACTCCACTTTACATCACTCCACTTGATGCAACTCTATATCCCTCCACTCTATTCTACTCCCCTCTACTCTATAAAATACCGAAACGCTTCTAAAATAAAATAAAAATAGTGAGTTGCAAAAAGACGATGGAGAGCAAAGATGACTAAGAATACACGATTGGTCCATGCTCCAAGGAGGAGCTAATTCAAGAAAGGATGGGAAACCTAAGGAAGCAAAGCAACTGAAAGATTGCAAATGAGGGTGCCAACGAAAATAACTAATGGGATGCAGAGTGTGAGTTGTAAGACCTTTGAGTTGTAAACAGTATGTCTCACAGCACAGGGCATGCGCTGTGTAGGTGAGGCCTAACAACTGGCCCAGCAGACCATAAAGCAGGCCCACAAACAGCCACAAATCTGTCCCACACCTTGACCTCTCAGACCAGCCCTTCTGATACTGCCGAATTGTCCTATAATCTAGTCCGATTGTGTGATTATTTGGAATGACAAGACATTTACAAATCGGCGCTGCTTCTTCTACAACACGTCTGCCCTTGCGCTCTGTAGAAAGAGTTCTACTCTACCTGCCACAGTAGGTACCGTTTTTCTCCTAAGACACTGCTGCACAACTCTATGAGAAGTTTACTCCCTCAGTCGATCTAATCTTGGATCACTAATGAATAGCCACTGGTCAGTATTACTAATATTTGCCTTCATATGCATCCTGAAGGAAGCCCTTGCTGGGGTTGTGCCGAAATTTTAAAGTACAACAGTTCAACACTGTTTTACAATATTTGGAGAACTTTTTACTTTCCCTAAATGTATCCAGGATTAGAGTTGAAAAAGTGTATACTAATTTTAGGCTTTTTCTTTTGGAAAGGTGGTCTTTCGCCAGATATTGTAGGATTGCACTTCGAATAGTATGTTAATTGTCCTAGCATAGGCAAGTCCTTTGCTTCCCTGGGAATGAAGCCCACAGGCCAGCGCAGTCTGGGAAAGGGTGGGGAATCCCTGGTATCCAGCTAGCACTACCTAAACTACACTGTACTCTGGGAGATGTCAGGATATGCTGCCTTTGCCTAGTGAAGTTAAACCTTTACAGCAGAAAACATTTTCTCTATATAGATATGAGGTACTCTTTGTATAGACATTAGTGTGGGGCCCTGTATAGTCTTTTTGACCTGGGCCCCACAAAACCTCTGACACGCCTGACTACACTGTAATTCATGTATGTTTTACCTAGTGCCAGACGTGCAGTAGTTTTTAACACCAGTAAGATTATTTTCTGATATTCGAAGGGACCCTCTTTCTATTGCCCGTATTTTCCAAACACTCTTGTTTGATCTCAAATAACATCAAGGATAAGCCTGGGTGAAACTTTTCCAAACTACTTTGCTAGCAGTAACAATTCTTTTTTGATATTCTTGCACTGTGTCAAATTCAGGAGAGGAAAAATAAGTCTGTTACCAAAAACGAGTGCTGGTCATTAGTCAGCCTGGTATTGGGCAACTCTGTCAACTGCGAGCACCGCTGAATGGGTGACATTGTCAACTGGCACCACACGGAATATGGGCTTCGAAGAAAAACACTGATCACATGCACTTTACTGTTCTTTACAAACTAAGCACTGTTTCAGATTTTAATATTATTCGGATATGTATGGTGAATAATGGAAGTGCCGTAGAGATCATTGTGCAATCACTAATCACAAATTTTAATTGTCAGACAATAGCTCGGGGGATTAAAGCACCTGCTCCGGAGCACTGCTTGAAAACAGCAATTCAAAGGTTCACAGCTGCATTTGATATATCAGGGGTCATGGTGCTTGTTCAGAATGGGGGTTGGGAGCACACCGCCTCACAGTTCCAGCACAGTTCGACCCTACTTTGAAGTAAGTTTGAACTGTGTACTGCATTTACCAGGATACAAATGGGCGAACTGTGCTGGGACTGTGAGGCAGTGTGCTCCCAACCCCCATTCTGTTTAAAAGGCTCCCTTGAGCCAGCAAGCTGACGAGCATTGGAGATGCACCTGTGTGCCTGTGAGTGGTACTGTGACCTGAGAGGAACTTGGCAGCATTTCCAGCAACCCCAGATGATTTTTCTTTGCTTTCTAAAACTGCTGCTCTCTACTGATGAAGGGCTCAACCCAGAAACACGTGTCTAGAGATATACAGCAATGTCAGCACCAACTTTGGTGAAAAACTCCAGCTATTTTTGAAGTAAGTTTGAACTTTGTACTGCATTTACCAGGATGCAAAGGGGCGAACTGTGCTGGGACTGTGAGGCAGTGTGCTCCCAACCCCCATTCTGTCATGGTGCTTGTTGCAGGATTCCTTTGTAATCTCACAAATTAAATTCCTGGTAAAATAGCTCAGTCGTCCTTGTGCCTACTGCGAGCATCTGTATGAAGCTTTACAGGTAAATGTTAGTCTTTGCAGACTTTAATTCGATCTAGTGTTCATCCAAGTTTGATCATGTGGCCACCATTTAGTTGGGTAGTAATTAACATGTAGCAACTGAGCCGAGCAAGGAAAAACTGACTTTGTTACTAGGAACAGGTTTCAGCGCTTTGGCCATTGTAGTCCTGGCTCTGAAAGCAGAAGGAGTCGACATAGCGCTGCATGGTGACACAACAACCGTGTGTAGCCAGCTATGGCTGGCGAAGCCTTAAACCTAGAGTCCCTCTTGACAAAGTAGAAAGGTTCCCACAGGGCACTGACTCGTGCGCCCATCCATCGCACTGCAAAATAGGGGGTAATTCCTCCCGCTTCCCCATGAGTTATCCAACTTTCAACATTATACTCCATTAGTTCACTGTTCCTTATTCCCTTCTTCTTCCTTCATTTCAATCAATACGGAGACAGCATAATTACACCGTAGTTCTTATTATTCATTTTCAAATGCCTCTTGTGTGCCCATCCAGGCCTTCAACAGCGGCACGTGAAGGTCGAACATCATCCAAAGTAGACTCATTAGTGTTACACCCAATACATTTCGAGCCAGAAGGCTCTTCGTCAGGGGTTGCTGCAACAAATAAAAGGATCAACTCAACTGACTGTACAGTACTGACTTATTACATGCTACAATAGTGTCATAATACCCAAATGTGCCCCCATTAGCCTCTACTCCCCACCCTTCTCCCTCAAAAACACGTGTACCCAAACTGAGTAAAAAGACCGCTAGCCACTATTTACTCCCCTGCTGAACAAAAAGTCCTCACTAACATTAAATTCTGCTAAACAGAGACCCCAAAACCCATGTACCACACCCCTTGCCCCTCACACTCGCCCATATTCTAATACAAACCTAACCTCAGTACTCCTGTGCACTCACCTCCCCCTATTTTACAGTGCGACGGATGGGTGCTCGAGTCAGTGCCCTGTGGGAGACTTGAATATAAGCTGGGACTTGGGACGGTTCTCAGCATCCGTAAACGCACGCGGTCATGAATACAATTTTTATTAATGATTAATTTAAAGGGACGGTGTGTATTCTCACAATCACTTTGTCTGTCGCTGAAAAAGTAGAAGAGTTGCCATGGGCTGCCACTAGTGAACTCGTTGCCAAAATGAATATATGTACAATTGTGCAAAAGCCTTTCACAATGTATCACAGACCTTGTAAGTCAACACTGACATTGTGACTGCTTTGCTCTAAGTGCATTGCTTTTCCATGACCTCTCCTTAGACTCCCAAATATTACATATGCATATAAAGTGATTTGACTGTCCCCTTCCTCCAGCCACTCAAATTCTTGGACTCAGTTGCCTTTTGTGCATGCTTACGTTATGCATGCGCAATGAAAGAAATGCATTTCGGGCACAAGTTTGAGCAAGTAGACTACGAACTTATAAATTAAGTGCAACAAGTACACTTCCAAAATATGCTTTTCTGAAGTCCTACAGAGACAAACATCCCACTAAGAATCAGACCCACTGCTCCAATATGGAATGCGATTTGGAACAAGCAAGTTGTTGTGAACGCTTTGTTGCATCCTTTGTACAAGCATTGGCAAAGTCGAGACCTGAAAAATGAAACCACTTCTACAAAATTGAAAGGATACATTGCATTAAATATAAGAACATATGTTTCCAACTGTATAAAAGCAAATGTTTTAAAGGTTATAATCTACAAGACAGTTGGAGGTCCATGGCGGGGCGAACTCTCTTGACCTTGGTAGCTTTCGAATTAAAACAAGTAACTAATATGTGGATGTTGGAACATGGGTGCCGCAATAATGGATCAGCACGAGAAGTAAACAGTACATAAGCAATCACACGCTGTTATGAAATAAAATAAATGTCTTGCCAAAGACACATTTGTAAATGGCAGTTCATAAAAAATCTGATGTGTAAGCAGATCGGACGGCCCCCGGTCGTCCTCCGCACACGCCCACCGTGACGCATGGAAAAGGATGAAAAATGACATCTTGTGCAGAAAATACCTGGAGTTTTGATTAGAAAATGGTGTTAATTGAAGCGAAGTCTACCAGTCTTCTGTGGCGATGACTTCTACTCTCCATCGTGGGCCTGGGATGAGAGTGAACTGGGATTGGGGACGGAGCTCCAGGAGGAAGGCGGAGGCTGGCCAAGGGAAGGGGCCGAGGAGACAGCGGCCTTTGGTGCACCTACTGCTTTCGGGACAGCTCCACATTCCTTCGCTGTTTGAGCTCTAACACTAGCCGTAGCCAAGGCTGAGGGCAGCTGTTGGCCGGGTGCACAGAGTTGCGGATCGGCCACAGCCTGTCATTAGAAGGCAAGAATTCAGAAAAGGTAAAAAAGCACTATGACCAGCTTTTTTAAGGTCGAGCCTAGACAGCGTTTGCGCTGTCTGGAAGATCTGTTGTATGTAGTTTGTGGGCACTGGAGATCAGTCCCAGGACTAATCTGCGTCTACTTTTGCTTAGGGACTATTTTTTCTGTTCAACTGTCTCTACTTAATAATAATAATTAAGTAAGTTTATAAAGCGCATGGTTATACTAGACTAGTGTGTCCCCGCGCTACGGTACAGACCTAGCAGCACCCCCAAAAATTACCGACATTACACACCCCTCCCGGATAACACAGCCTTGGTCTAAACTACGGGAAAAAGATGGGTTTTCAACTCCTTGCGGAACGCCACCTCTGAAGCCTCCAGCCAGAGCCTCCACGGAAGTCTGTTCCACTGCTGTGCCACCAAAAAGCGAAAGGAACGGCCTCCCATCCTTGCTCTTCTGATGTTAGGAACACTAACCTGCCCCATCCCCCTGGATCTTAGTTGCCAGGTGGGATTATACAGGGTTAGCAGGTTGTGGAGATAGATGGGCCCCTTCCCCTGTATGATCCGGTGGCTGACACAGAGGGCATTGAACAGGATTCGTTCCTTAATCGGCAGCCAATGCAGAGTGCCCAGGGCCCTCTTAGAAGGGGCTCTCTTAGGCAACATCAGAACCAGGCATGCAGCCGCGTTCTGAATACGATGCACTTGGATTAGCTCCCAGATAAAAGACATTCCCATAGTCCAGCCTCGATGTCACTAAGGCATGGACCATGGTTTTCCTGGTTGTGGTAGGTCCAAGGTCTTCCTGAGTCCCCGCAGGATTCCAAAACATGTAGCTGCAACTCGTCTTGTGTGGTGCTCGAACGAGAGCTTGGTATCAAACCATATCCCTAGATTCCTAACTTGTTCGCTAGGCATGGGTATAGGACCCAGCATCTGTGGCCACCAAGCCGATGTCCACACTGATGAAGCCTTCCCTATGAGCATCACCTCCGTTTTATTTCCATTCAATTTGAGGCAGTTATTGGCCATCCAGGACGCCAATTCCTGCAGACATGTTGTAACTGTCATAATAGAAAACGCCCAATAGAGGTCATTAAAATACCAGAATTGCTTTCTGCTTGTTCAACTGCCACTATTTAACTGTCTTGATAGAAAACGACCAGTAGAGGTCAATAAAATACTAGAATTGCTTCCTGCTTAAGGACTTTCTTTTTTAGGTCTCGGCAACGAGAACTATTGTCGCCTAGTAAGCTAGCAAGGGACTACAGAGAGGTGGACGAGCCGACCAGGGTCTGTGGACGCGCACAAAGGCAGGCAGGCAGGCAGGCATGCGCCAGACACACACACAGACAGACAGACACACGCACGCATGCATGCATGCACACACACACACACACACACACACTCTCACACTCTCTCTCTCTCTGCCGCCCCCCCCCCCACTCACCGGGCTCTTTCCCTCCGCATCGGGTCAGTCACGGCAGAAGGCAGACTCGTGTCTTCTCCGGCGATCTTCAGCTGATGTGCACGCCCACGCTGCGTCGTGCGCGCCCACCACGCTGTTTCGCGCCCGTTGATCCTCAGCTTGTGATTACTACTCCTTCTAACCCGGATTCTAAACTACTATTTCTTGGTTCTCTAACTCCACTCTGTTGATTCCTAACAAACTGATACTCAGCACATTTCACAGTCTCGCTTTTGCTTCTCATAAATACAATAAGATTATTTTAAGCAATGTCTACCCTTCTTTTGGTTCTGTGCCTATTATGCTTCTGACTATAGAGTTTTAGAAAGTGTGGTGGAAGATTCAATGATATCAGCGGCGTGCACAGTGCAGAGTGAGTGTGCAGAGTGCAGAGTAGTGAGTGCAGAGGAGTGAGTGCAGAGGAGTGAGTGCAGAGGAGTGAGTGCAGAGGAGTGAGTGCAGAGGAGTGAGTGCAGAGGAGTGAGTGTGCAGAGTAGTGAGTGTGCAGAGTAATGAGTGCTGAGTAGTGAGTGCAGAGTAGTGAGTGCAGAGTAGTGAGTGCAGAGTAGTGAGTGCAGAGTAGTGAGTGCAGAGTAGTGAGTGCACTACTCTGCACTCACTACTCTGCACTCACTACGTGCAGAGTAGTGAGTGCAGAGTAGTGAGTGCAGAGTGAGTGTGCAGAGTAGTGAGTGCAGAGTAGTGAATGCACTACTCTGCACTCACTACTCTGCACTCACTACTCTGCAGAGTAGTGAGTGCAGAGTAGTGAGTGCAGAGTAGTGAGTGCAGAGTAGTGAGTGCAGAGTAGTGAGTAGTGAGTGCAGAGTAGTGAGTGCAGAGTAGTGAGTGCAGAGTAGTGAGTAGTGAGTTCAGAGTAGTGAGTGCAGAGTAGTGAGTAGTGAGTGCAGAGTAGTGAGTGCAGAGTAGTGAGTAGTGAGTGCAGAGTAGTGAGTGCAGAGTGCAGAGTAGTGCAGGTGAGTGCAGTGCAGTGCAGGTGAGTGCAGTGCAGTGCAGGTGAGTGCAGTGCAGGTGAGTGCAGTGGAGTGCAGGTGAGTGCAGTGGAGTGGAGTGCAGGTGAGTGCAGTGCAGGTGAGTGCAGTGCAGTGCAGTGCAGTGCAGGTGAGTGCAGTGCAGGTGAGTGCAGTGCAGGTGAGTGCAGTGGAGTGCAGGTGAGTGCAGTGGAGTGCAGTGGAGTGCAGGTCAGTGCAGTGGAGTGCAGGTCAGTGCAGGTGAGTGCAGTGCAGTGCAGGTGAGTGCAGTGCAGGTGAGTGCAGTGCAGGTGAGTGCAGTGCAGGTGAGTGCAGTGCAGTGCAGGTGAGTGCAGTGCAGGTGAGTGCAGTGCAGGTGAGTGCAGTGCAGGTGAGTGCAGTGCAGTGCAGGTGAGTGCAGTGCAGGTGAGTGCAGTGCAGGTGAGTGCAGTGCAGGTGAGTGCAGTGCAGTGCAGGTGAGTGCAGTGCAGTGCAGGTGAGTGCAGGTGAGTGCAGTGCAGGTGAGTGCAGTGCAGGTGAGTGCAGAGCAGGTGAGTGCAGTGCAGTGCAGGTGAGTGCAGTGCAGTGCAGTACAGGTGAGTGCAGTGCAGGTGAGTGCAGTGCAGTGCAGGTGAGTGCAGTGCAGGTGAGTGCAGTGCAGGTGAGTGCAGTGCAGGTGAGTGCAGTGCAGTGCAGGTGAGTGCAGTGCAGTGCAGGTGAGTGCAGTGGAGTGCAGTGCAGGTGAGTGCAGTGCAGTGCAGGGGAGTGCAGTGCAGTGCAGGTGAGTGCAGTGCAGGTGAGTGCAGTGCAGTGCAGGTGAGTGCAGTGCAGTGCAGGTGAGTGCAGAGCAGGTGAGTGCAGTGCAGTGCAGGTGAGTGCAGTGCAGTACAGGTGAGTGCAGTGCAGGTGAGTGCAGTGCAGTGCAGGTGAGTGCAGTGCAGGTGAGTGCAGTGCAGGTGAGTGCAGTGCAGGTGAGTGCAGTGCAGGTGAATGCAGTGCAGGTGAGTGTAGTGCAGTGCAGGTGAGTGCAGTGCAGTGTAGGTGAGTGCAGTGTAGGTGAGTGCAGTGCAGTGCAGGTGAGTGCAGTGCAGGTGAGTGCAGTGCAGTGCAGGTGAGTGCAGTGCAGGTGAGTGGAGTGCAGGTGAGTGCAGTGCAGTGCAGGTGAGTGCAGTGCTGGTGAGTGCGGTGCTGGTGAGTGCGGTGCAGGTGAGTGCGGTGCAGGTGAGTGCGGTGCAGGTGCGTGCGGTGCAGGTGAGTGCGGTGCAGGTGAGTGCAGTGCAGGTGAGTGCAGTGCAGTGCAGGTGAGTGCAGTGCTGGTGAGTGCAGTGCTGGTGAGTGCAGTGCAGTGCAGTGCAGGTGAGTGCAGTGCAGGTGAGTGCAGTGCAGGTGAGTGCAGTGCAGTGCAGGTGAGTGCAGTGCAGTGCAGGTGAGTGCAGTGCAGGTGAGTGCAGTGCAGTGCAGGTGAGTGCAGTGCAGGTGAGTGCAGTGCAGGTGAGTGCGGTGCAGGTGAGTGCAGTGCAGGTGAGTGCAGTGCAGGTGAGTGCGGTGCAGGTGAGTGCAGTGCAGGTGAGTGCAGTGCAGTGCAGGTGAGTGCAGTGCAGGTGAGTGCAGTGCTGGTGAGTGCAGTGCTGGTGAGTGCAGTGCAGTGCAGTGCAGGTGAGTGCAGTGCAGGTGAGTGCAGTGCAGGTGAGTGCAGTGCAGGTGAGTGCAGTGCAGTGCAGGTGAGTGCAGTGCAGGTGAGTGCAGTGCAGGTGAGTGCAGTGCAGGTGAGTGCAGTGCAGTGCAGGTGAGTGCAGTGCAGGTGAGTGCAGTGCAGGTGAGTGCAGTGCAGGTGAGTGCAGGTGAGTGCAGTGCAGGTGAGTGCAGTGCAGGTGAGTGCAGTGCAGTGCAGGTGAGTGCAGTGCAGGTGAGTGCAGTGCAGGTGAGTGCAGTGCAGGTGAGTGCAGTGCAGGTGAGTGGAGTGCAGTGCAGTGCAGGTGAGTGCAGTGCAGGTGAGTGCAGTGCAGGTGAGTGCAGTGCAGGTGAGTGCAGTGCAGTGCAGGTGAGTGCAGTGCAGGTGAGTGCAGTGCAGTGCAGGTGAGTGCAGTGCAGGTGAGTGCAGTGCAGTGCAAGTGAGTGCAGGTGAGTGCAGTGCAGTGCAGGTGAGTGCAGGTGAGTGCAGTGCAGTTCAGGTGAGTGCAGTGCAGTGCAGGTGAGTGCAGTGCAGTGCAGGTGAGTGCAGTGCAGTGCAGGTTAGTGCAGTGCAGTGCAGGTGAGTGCAGTGCAGTGCAGGTGAGTGCAGTGCAGGTGAGTGCAGTGCAGTGCAGGTGAGTGCAGTGCAGTGCAGGTGAGTGCAGTGCAGGTGAGTGCAGTGCAGGTGAGTGCAGTGCAGGTGAGTGCAGTGCAGGTGAGTGCAGTGCAGTGCAGGTGAGTGCAGTGCAGGCGAGTGCAGTGCAGGTGAGTGCAGTGCAGTGCAGGTGAGTGCAGTGCAGTGCAGGTGAGTGCAGGTGAGTGCAGTGCAGTTCAGGTGAGTGCAGTGCAGTGCAGGTGAGTGCAGTGCAGTGCAGTGCAGGTTAGTGCAGTGCAGTGCAGGTGAGTGCAGTGCAGTGCAGGTGAGTGCAGTGCAGTGCAGGTGAGTGCAGGTGAGTGCAGTGCAGTTCAGGTGAGTGCAGTGCAGTTCAGGTGAGTGCAGTGCAGTGCAGGTGAGTGCAGTGCAGGTGAGTGCAGTGCAGTGCAGGTTAGTGCAGTGCATGTGAGTGCAGTGCAGGTGAGTGCAGTGCAGTGCAGGTGAGTGCAGTGCAGTGCAGGTGAGTGCAGTGCAGTGCAGGTGAGTGCAGTGCAGTGCAGGTGAGTGCAGTGCAGGTGAGTGTAGTGCAGGTGAGTGCAGGTGAGTGCAGTGCAGGTGAGTGCAGTGCAGTGCAGGTGAGTGCAGTGCAGGTGAGTGCAGTGCAGGTGAGTGCAGGTGAGTGCAGTGCAGGTGAGTGCAGGTGAGTGCAGTGCAGGTGAGTGCAGTGCAGTGCAGGTGAGTGCAGTTGAGTGCAGAGTGGTGTGTATTGACAATGTAAATGACAATGCCATTTATTTATGATTTAAAGAAAAAAAAAGAAATGTCATGAGCAATGCCAATAGCTCTACCTTTAATGATGCCGAGACCATTGCATTGTAAATGCTTGTTTTATTTTTCTGGCAAATGCCTCTAACTTTCTTGATACAAAACGACCAGCTGGGTTCAGTAAAATACCAGAATCACTTTGGTAATCCCTAGATTCCAGGCCATAGAAACTTGTCTTCCACGAGCACCCATAGACAAAACTATTTTTTTCAAATCTTGTATTTTCAGTGATATGACCACCGAAACCCCCAATTTTATATTAAAAACAGAGCTATGCACTGTACCATTTCCCGCTGATAGGCAATATTTCTCTCCCTGTGTTCCCATACCTGGCGTGTTGCGCAGTTTGGTGCTTACTTTCCCTCCATGTTAAAGAACAGAAGGTGTTTCAGCACCCAGGCTAATGTGCTGCATAGCTAAATACATATACGGCTCCAAAGGCGAGACCGATTGCAGTGCAAATGCTTGTTTTTTATTATGGTGAGTGGAGAGCCAACATGAAAACGAGAGTGAGGGGCAACATTGAAAATAGGTGGAAGGGAAGAAGTAATTGTGACAATAGGAGGAAGGAAGGAAGGGAGCAGATGAACAGGGCAGAACCAACTACAAAATATGCACTCTGTAGAGTTCGTCAAGCAAAGGAAAAAAATAGCTCCCAAAAGTGCAAGCAGAGTAAGGACTCTACTACTTGGGAAGTGCCAATGGCATAGCTGCCCAACAGGGTGAACAGGATTCAAGCGATTGAAATAGACAATGAAGCCAACTAATGGTAAGTAATGTGTGGCCTCCAAGTTCACTAACTGTAAAGAAAATGTCTCGAAGAGACAGCGCATACGCTGTCTAGCCAAGACCTGAACACAAGCAGAAAGTCCGTAACTAAATGTTATTTTGCATTTCACAACTATGCACTTTGGCATATAGTACCATCATCTGTTTTCTGTCTTTCAATGAGCAGCATTATGCATTATGGGGCTTGTAGTATTACCTTTAAAAGTTTCTTCATGCACTTATAACCCTAGCATACAATGAGCTGGTGACTAAAATGACAGAATAGGGCACTTGTCAGTTACGTCTTAAAATTTTACAAAGTTGCCGGCTCCATAAAAAAAAAAAAGCTTGTTTCACACGTAAATTCAAAAGTAAACTCTGTGCACATATTTTGTGAGGGTTTACTCTCTCAGTCATATTATGCATTAAAATAAGCATTGGAAAAGTGAATCTTTTTAGTAGAAAGTTCTACGAGCTTCACTGAACAATAAAGAAACAACATGTATAGCAGCAGCGCAACCTTCCATAACACAAGTAAATAGTTAACAGGTGGAATTAGCAGTCTGAACAAGATTCTGTCACCCAATATAAGACAGGTACAATACGGATAACTAGCACACTAAAGAGGGAGTGAGAGGAGTTAAAGACTGTTGTACGATTTCCATAAACTTAGAAGAGATACAAAACTCCTGGTAGAAAGAGCGAAATCTGTTATGGCATTAACATACATTCATGTAATCCTATAGGATAATTAACACTCACCTACCTAGTGTGGTGTGTTTTATTAGTGGACTCCATACCTTGCACTGGGAAGCATTTAAGAGTACTACTGATCACTGGTTTTAAGTCTCCTTGTTATGGGTTCCCTAGTTAAGGCGTGGCTATGTCAATTACGTCAACATCTATGGTACTCCAAAATTGCTTCTATGGTGACAGGTGTCTTCCCTAGGAATAAAGGTATCTCACATCAAATATTGTGAAACAGTTTCTGCTTCATAGGGTGCGTTCACTAGCCTTGGGTGGGAAATTGGGCAAATTACCTCTGGCCCCACTCCTTGAAAAGGTCTTGCATGTGCTTTTGGCAAAGCTGTCAGCACATGCAGCATTTTTGTTTTGCAGTGAAAGTCACTGTAAACGTAACCTGCACTATGAAACATTCCATGCCCACACTGCTAAGCCATGCATGCTGCTGCCTGGGTGTGGGGAGCAGAAGTTCATAAGCCTTGAGACTGCAAATCATGCTCCTAACACCAAAGCATCTCTTGCCCCACCACCAGCGCCAACAGGGCAGTTGCATTGAGGCGGTGATGGCTGGGTCCAATAATTCTGAGCAGCCCCGTTCTTTGTTGTATCCTGTCTGCAAATGCTGCATCATGGAGGCTGAGGAGAACAGCTCTTAGCTCATCCTGGACCTACTGTCCTACTGCAAGTGTCACTGACTGCCACTTTATAGCTGATTTTGGTTTTTACATAAAAATGTATTTGGATTTTTTCACTTTAGCAGTCTAGAGTATATCACTGCACTGAGTGGCCTTTAACATAATTAGCTAACCATACTACTGTGACAGTTGTATTAATGGCTGAAGAGACAAGTCACTTGTTATGTTTCTCCTATATAAGCCGTTACTTTTTTTTTATATATAAATGAAGCAGCATTACGGTCTTTTACACCACACACAAGAAAGAGAGATTGTTGTATTGTGCGAACCCTGAACTGAATTATTTGAAGGTGCTCTAAGATGTGATGTTCATGGAAACGGAGGGGCAGGGAAGAAAAGTAATTGCCTTGGTTCACACTGTTTGGTCAAGCTTGGAAGCCAGGATTGAAACCAGGTTTCCTGAATAGACAATGTGAGATGCTGATCCTGGATGCATATCACATTTTTTTACCCCTACTGCCCTGATGACACTTTTTAGTGAACCAGGAGGCAAGTCAGTTCTCTTGTACTACCTATACAAGCCCTTTATTGCTGTTATAGATGCAGCACATTATTGTCAATTACTTACAAGCTTGTATTGTACAAGTTCACTTTCGATCCCATTCCCTGAGTCTCCGTGATTGCTCCAGAAGTCTGTTTTATCACCCTCCAAGTCTTTAGGTAATGGTGGAAAACACATGAAGTTGATGTGAGATTCTGCTCCCTCGCTTCACACTCATTCACCTGATTCTGCAGCTTGTTCCGGCACTAGCCAAGTTTCCAGGGCCTTCATCCATGCTCTGTCGGATTGAAGAGTTCTCTGCAGCCATGCCCTGGCTCTTTGAATTCCTGCGGACTCCCTCTGGCGTTCTTTCGGACTCCAAAGAGCTGAAAGACCTTACACCTGGGTTATCACCGGTGGGTTCGCCCTCGTGCCAAGTGGACCCTCTGCTTTTACCCTGCCTCCGGCTCTTATACTGACTACGCTGCCAGCTCAGCAGTCCAGGCCAGTCGACGCCGATACCAACTTCGCCATCTGAAGAAGCTGTCCTGCATGTCCTCTGCAACACTGACTCTATGCTGGTCTGACCTCATTGAGCTCAAATCCACTGAGGCACCACTTACCCCTGCCTGGCTTGCAACAGCCTAGAAAACATTCTTCCCATTCCCTTTTTGGGACTGACTCTGATAATGATTATGAACCAGGTGATGAGTTCATTCAACCCTGCCAAGATGGCACTTAGTAAAAGGGCTTGAAGGAGTCTAGTGGCCTCAACACCTCCCCGAAGACACCTCTTTTATTCTCCTCTTGGATCGGCCACAGAAGACTCTGCTTCCTGCTCTATAGTGATGTGGAGAATGGCAAAGTACTTGACCTCCGGCGCCCTACCTTAAAGGTTAAAACAAATATCTTAATGGAGATCCTCCAACTCAGGCAATCATCTTCTGAGCCCCTCCTTCACTTTAATGAGGCATGAGGGTGTGGGACAAACCTTGCTCTGGCTTCCTAGTCAATAGACAAATTTACAGGCGCATCGCCTTGTTCTGGGTACCCATATTTTCTTTTACAGCACCCTTATCAGGAAAGCCTAGTGTGCAAGCTACCGCCAGCAGCTCTAATCCAAAACACATTTGCCGCCACTCCCCCTGATAGGAAAAGCATTTTCAGTTTGCTCTGTTCCCCTTTGGTCTCATCAGTGCTCTTTAGGTGGACACGAAAGGAATGGCAGTGGTGCCAGCACACCTTCAGAAGTCTGGGGTGCCGTTCTCCCCCTATCTCAACCACTGACTGCTGGAGGCAGGCTCACTCTAGTCAGCCATCAACAACCTTCAGACTACAGCGAACCTCTGTCATATTTGGGGTTAACTATAAATTAAAAATGTTCCAAAGTCTCACCTAACTCCCTCTCAAGGTCCTCCCCTTCACCAGAGCCATTCTCGACACTGCTCAGTTTTGTGCCTTTCCCCAGGGAAGATCAGTCATCCTTGGTCCTGGATTTCAGTAAGGTTGACTCTCAGGCTGCTGGGACTGATGTTCTTCTGCATCCTGCTGGTCCTGCACTCCAGGTGGCTTTTGTGGGCTATGCATTAGGGTCTGAAGGTCCATGTGCCCAACTTCAAGGGGACCTCTCCGACCACATTCAGATTTCAGAGGAGACTGTGAGCGATCTGCAAAAGTGGTTACTGGACCACAAATGGGTTAGTGAGAGACCCCTCTCCCTTCTCCATCCTGAGCTGCCAGTGGTGACCGATGCATTGATTCTGGGTTGAGGCAGCAACCTGGGGGAGGGGGAGATCAGAGGCTTCTGGTCTCTGGCAGAGTTCCAACTCCACATCAACTGTCTGAAGCGGAGGGTCATCCGCTTGATGTTGAAAGCCCTCCTGTCATCCATCAAGGGGAAGCTGGTTAACGTTCTCACAGACAACAGTACCCCATGTGGTACAGCAACAAACAGGTGGGTTTGGGGGTCACAGATCCTATGTCAGAAGGCCCTGCGGCTCTGGAAATGGCAGACCACAAAGGAACTTTCCTGGTGGTGGACCGCCGGGCAGGATCATTGACTGCCAGGGTGGACAAGCTCAGCCAAAAGTACTTAACGAATCATATATGGCAGCTACATAGGCCGGTGGCACCAGGTCTCTTCTGTGAATGGGGAGAACTATGGCCCCATCTGTTCCACACAGCTGAGAAAGTGGAGTGTCAGCACTCCTGCACGTTGGAGTTTCCAAGGGGTCCCTTGCTCAGAGATGTGTTCCAGCTTGATTGGGACTCATGTATGCCCATCTACCAAAATCACACCTGCCCTGAATATTTAGGAAGATCAGGACTGACCAGGCCTAAGTCATCCTAGTGACTCCAGATTGGACGCAGAGTGTATGGTATCCAGAAATCCTGGGATTAAGCATATGTCCTACGATCAGGCTGCCCCTCCCGGAGGAACTTTTGTCAAAGCAACAAGATTGCCTCTGCATTTGGGGTTTTACCTTCTTCACCTTAATGTTTGGCGATTAAGCAGCTCTTTCAAACTTCCCCTGGAGGTGGTTGATGTCATATTGACAGCAAGGTGGTCCTCAGCAAAAACTGGAGATGCCTGCATTGGGACAAATGTTTGGCTTGCTGCAACACATGCCATATTAAGCCCCTTCAGGTTAAGCTATCTGATGTTCTGTTTGATTTTTCTGTTGCCCAGCACGGCTTTTGCTTTGGGCACAGTTAAGAGTTAACTTTGGAACCTTTCGGCCTTCTTACAGTTGCCAATGTCAGCCCTTGTTATTTAAGTCATCAGTTGGGATGCAATTTTTGAAAGCGCTGCAAATGTAAATGTAAATGTAGTTGAGCTTATATAGCGCACAGCTACCCGCAGTGGGTTTCCCGGCGCTTGCTTAGGGAACCCTGTGAGATAGCAGGGTATCCACAAGGTGAAAGTCAGGCATCCCGCCGCGAGGGGCCGTTGTGGAGATTAAGCAAGCTATTGCCCAGAGTCACAGAGTGTGAACCCGTGAGTCGAGGAGGCACCGGGGCGAGAATTATCGAGTCCGTGGAATTTTTAGCCCAAAACCCGCCGAGGCGGGGAATTGAACCCCGGTCCAGGACCGATCTCAGCTTCCGGGTCTGCTGCCTCTAACCCCTGAGCCACACTTCTCCACACTTCTGCACCTCGTTTCCCCCTTCCTCTTTTGTCATGCGCCAATAGGACCTTAATCTAGTCCTGACATATCTGATTTCCACTCTGTTCGAGCCACTTCACAGCTGTTTGAGGCTCCTCACTATTGAGGTCTTGCCTAGACAGTGCATAGGCTGTTTCTTTGAGACATAACAGTAGGCTTGGAGGCTGCCATTGCTTACCATTGATTGGCTTCATTGTCAATCTCATTTGCTTGCTTCCTATTGGTCAGCTGCTATAGGTTTCCTTCCTCTTTGTATGTTTGTCCCGCCTCAGGAACATGAAGGCATTACTTGTCTCCTTCCACTGCTCAGTTTAAGTGCTAGTTTTCTCTTTGGGTATAAGCACTCTACCAGAGTGTGTGTTTTTCAGCTGGCTCCCTTGTGTGCTTCTCCCATGTCCTGGTTTGTTCTTGTTGCTTGCCCTCACTCGCTCCGTTGTCTGTGTTGTTGCCTGCCTGAACAGTTGCAGCCCCCACCCACCCTCCCTCTTTCCATTGTCTGTGTTGTTGCTTGCCACCACCTTCCCTTCCCCCTACTCTTGTCTGTGATGTTACTGCCCTCAGTCCCCCCACCTTTGGTTGTCCATCAGCTTGTCCACCGCCAAACCTCCATAGGCCACTTGCTTGTTCTCAGCCTCTCCCTTCTACCCCTGGTGTCTATGTTGCTCCCCAACGCCTCCTCTCGCTCTCCCTCCGTTTTGCCTCCTGCCCCGCAATTAAAATGACAGCATCATAGTTCTTATTTCCCACAACTTCGGTTAACCCCCCACCTGCGCATACCTACCTCCCTCCCTTCATGTTGCCTCCCTGTCCTGCCAGCAAGAACAAACAAGCATTTGCAATGCAATAGGTCTCGCATTTATGTGAGTTTGAGCTATTGACATTGCAAACAACAATGCCTTTATTTTTGTTTTAAAAACATAAATAAAAGTCATTGTCATTTATAATGCCAATGGCTTAATCTTGCATAACTGTGCAACCTATTGCATTGCAAATGCTTGTTTTCTGAGGTGGACGAGCAGATCCCAGAAATATGGAGAGCTTTTCATCTGTGGAAGACTAGATATAAAACAAAATCCACATGTTTGCTGAACAGAAGTGCTGCAGAGGAACTAACTCCACGAATGCGTTCTGCCTGGCTAGCGGCTCAAGTACAACAATCCAGAATAGTTAGGTTTTTTTTGCGGGGTGCAGGAGGGCAGAAGGGGGTGCTCTTTAACGTGTTTCACTCTTCTGTTTGAGGAAACTGACAAGAGACCAAATAAAGCACAGTATTTAACCAAGCAAGCAACTTAATAAGGTTTAAATAAAACAGGAAATTGGTAAAACGTATAAGAACCCGTTGCGAGGAGCGCATGCTGCTAGTGTGACATGGTCCGAGGTGTGCCCAGCGAAGGGCTCCGCAGGGTGCAACCCTTTCAAGGTGGGCAGACGGTCAGCAGAGCCTTCAAAGAGCTAACCTACTTCCATTCAGTCAAGGCCTACTCAGAAAAGTAGGCCCTATTTATGAAGGCATTTTCCTTTGACTGCATTTGTGGAAATACAAAGCCCAATAGGTCAAGTTTATAGCATTAAAACATAACCTTCAAGGCACGCGCCGGAGGCGAAGTCAGAAAAGAGGTACATTTCTCCACACACCGGTCCAAGGCGAAGGCTTCTCGAGGCGAAGGGTTGCACATGGACTTCCGCCCAAATGAATAGTGTGCCTTTTTGTTTGTACCAAATCATTTACACACCTACGCCCCGCCTACTTTACATGTAACTGGTGCTAAGGGGGCTGCTGTCGGCCATTTCTGTTGTAGTTCCCCTGCCAGTGTGGAGGACAGAGACATGCGGACACATCCCAGAGAATAAAGTGCCCAGTTGACAATTCTACTGGGGTGGAGAGCGCGTAGTAGTGTTCCTGCACCGAGGCGGGTACTGGCAGCGGCGGTGGGCTCTTGGAGCAGGCCATGACCGCCGCCAACGATGAGGAGCCCGGGTAGGAGGCCAGCAGCTTGTCTGCGCCTGAGAAGGCCGTGTGCATCTGCAGGTGCGCCAGCAGCTCCTGGGAGGACGGGAAGCGCTTGTTGCACGGCCCGCTGGCCGATATCCAGTTGCAGACGTGCGACTGCGGCTTGTTGGGCAGCATGAAGCCATAAATGCAAAATAAAAATAAATAAAGTGAGTGCGGTTTCCCTAGTGGATGCCACACTCATTAAAGGACACCCAGTTGCAAACGTGCGGCTGCGCTCGTTGGCTAGCATGAAGCCGTAAATGCAAAATAAAAATAAATAAAGTGAGCGCGGTGTCCTTAGCATACGCAGCACTCATTAAAGTTTACCCAGTTGCAGACGTGTGGCTGCACCTCGTTGGGCAGCATGAAGCCGTAAATGCAAAGTAAAAATAAATAAAGTGAGCGCAGTGTTCCTAGCTGGCCCCACGCTCATTAAAGTAATAAGGAAAATACACTTTACAGCGCATAGCGCTGCAGCCACTGTGGTGCCCATTAGTGTCCAGTTCCCAGATGGTGCGTGCTTACCGACATGAAGGAGACCAGTGTAATGCCGCAAGTAAACAATCGAGTCCGGATGGGCGGGGCCAAAAGGAGACAGGGCGGTATTAAACAAGCCTCATTTTCAACCAGACGCCAAGGTTCAACATAAAGGATGGCGCCAGCCAATAAGATTGATGGGTGGGGCTTCAAGTGCCCTTCTGAAATCTTATTGATTACAATGAGCCTCGCAGAGCGAGGAGCGCATGTGCATTTCAGTGCTAGGTCTGCAAGACATAAAAAAGTGCGGGCCGTGTAGTACCACTTTTTAAAAAAAATGCTTTTGTGTCAGCTATGCTGCACAGAAGGTGCGCTGCAGTACAGCAAGGCTAAAAGACATTGGCAAAGCCAACAGCTTTTCAGCTTTTCAGTAGGCAAGACCTATTGGCTCTTCCATTGTTTATTTGTGTTGTATATCTGCTGGTCATAAATGTTTCCTAAAATGTACAGAAATATTTTGGGTTTTTGTTTTGGGTTTCTCAGGCCAGTAGATAAAGATATCTCTGTGAGTTCCCCTACAGGTATGTGATATTCGTATTGTGAGAAGATTAAAGCTCGCATCTATTTTGAAGATTTTTTTTTAAGTTTTAGCTTGTGAAGTATAATGTCATTAGGTTGAACGTACCAGAGAGCCCTGCTGTCTTGTTGCAAAACGCATATTGTGGGCTCACCAAGAAAATAGGTGGTAAATAAAAAGAGAAAAAAATAGTCCGTGTCATTTTATAGGCACACAGAATGACGCAGGCTTTTAAAAAAAATTCTTTAGCCATGCTGCTGTACATCTTGGCTAAAAACCATGGGCAAAGCCGATAGGTCGCAAACACGAGTTCTATTGGCTTTGCAATGCTTGTTTTTTTAATATGATTTAGGAGCCGACAAGGTTTATGGTTTAAACCAGTACCCTAAGTAAGCATGACCTAAGCAGCCATAGAACTGAGACAACTAGTCTCCCAGACAGCATTAGGAGTTTAAAATGAAAGGCCATGACTGGAAAAAGGTATACCCGATGACATGGAGTCATTGGGTAACCTCACAAATACGTGTTTCTCTAACTAGATTAATTTGGAAAGGGCCCTGAGGAATGTGCAGCTTTTCCAAGCTAATCATTGTTCACTGTTGCAATTACATTTTCTCAGCCGAGTTCCCGGATTTTAGTGCACTCTGCTCCCCCCCTTTTGTTGCAACTGTGTCACATTTCTAGGTGACGTGTATGTCTCTCAGCTGACATACTGGTAAACAAACTTCATTGCACAGCTGAACTCATCGGTTTCCACGCGCTCTTTCAGTCTCGATGCACCCTGGCCCAGAAATGAGCACTCGGGGCTATTACCGTCTTTACCGGTACTAAACATAGCTCCTAAAACAGAGCTATGTACAAAGTAACGTGTCAACAAAATGAAATGCTGCAAATAATGCAAATGTGTGCTGCAAAATGTTCTAATCCAAGCTGCAATATTCTGGGGACTCTTAGTCATTCATGACATTTTTTTTTCTAAGACTGCCCAATCAAACGAAGCACCTTTTAAAAAAAATATTTGTTGTTTTACGGGGCAAACTGCAATGGAACAATAGGAAATGTGGGAGCAGTTCATGACCGTCTTACAAGGAAACTGGAGATTCTCCCACCCCCGTTTTTTTGTCGAAACAAATAGTATAAAATAGTGCATTTAAAAATAGTTTAGGCACACATCAATAACCAAAAAAAGACCCAATTAATTTTAAACACCACCTAGCAGGACTATTTGGAAGACCTGCTTACTCACTGCTTCAAGTAACCTCTTAAAAATAATTTGCTAATGCTGTCCACCCTTTCCCCCAGGTGCTCTGACAGCTGCTTGTTACTGGACAGTTCACAGTTGAGTAGTTGTTTATCATTAATGCATTATGGCTTTGGTACGGTTTTACAGAGACGTTTTAAGGCATGGGCAATGTGGACATATGCTTAGGGCTCCAATCTTTCAAGGGCCCCCCTAGGAAAGTACATTTTCTCTCTAACTCATGTCTGTAACTCAGCCTTCAATGTATAATTCAATATTGTTAGCTAATATAGGGCTGACAATTCAGAATTCAGTAATAAAATTCAAAGTTGTCCCAAACAGGGCCCCCCATAATGCTTGCTTGTCAAGCCCCGAAAATACTTAAGATAAAACTAAGTAGGTGCCATGTATTTTTTTGGGGCGCTTAGTGGTCCAAACTTAAAGTGATTGAGCTGCGAAGTTTCCTTTAGGAGGTAATAAAAGTTTAAGAACTCAAAAACAGTATGGTGGAAATGTAATACGCTGCTTAGTAAGAGCTGTGGCTTCAGTAAGGTATACATCTATGTTTTTTTTACAATAGTAACAGTTAGAACGGTTAAAAGTATAATAAACACAAAAACGCAGGCCAGTCAGTCATATGTATTATGTGTTTCGGGTGCTTCAGGTTTAAAAACTCTGGTCCCCGTAACTAGGGTACCAAACTGTTTACAGCACAATGGCACTGTCTTTTGGGAATTATATCCCTGCCCTTTCTTTGTCTTAATTTCCTTGTAGTTGCAGTGACGTAACCCCCCCACTCCCTGTGGCTCATGTTTAACTCTCCATAGCATTTTTCTCACAAAAGGTATCCACACCAAATTTGCATCCTTTTTTTCCAACTTCCTGGGGATTCTAAAAGTACACAAGGTTTATAGATTCCCATAGAGGGAACTGAGAAAATAATCATCTTTTGCTTTTTGTGAGTAAAATGGTGGAAAAGTGCTGTGCAGGAACAAAAATGTGTGGTGTTGTTTTTCTAAAAATGTCATCAATGAAATGGATTGCTGTGCTAGAATCACCATCTCCCCATCTTTCAGGAACAAGCATAGTTGTATCAAAAAGTACTTTTTTTTGTCACAGTTTTAGCACTTTTCTAGTACATTTTGCCTAGTTTTTGTGGTTTTAGCCTACTGCAGTTTGTGGTGGAAACAATGGGTTATCCCAGAAAACTATACATTTTGGAAAAGTAGACCAAATTTTGTATTCAGCGATCAGTCATTTATTGAGATACGTCAAGGTTTTTCTCAAAGAAACAGTTGAACTAAAAAAAGAATGAAAATGGGTAGAGAAAGACAGCAATTGTAGACAATGTTCTCGTCTGTAACTTCTTTTCATTATGACCGATTTACAATAGCTATATACTGTTACATCTGGCAGACCCTTCTGGTTGCTGGTATAAATAGGGTTTTTGGGTACTCCAAAAACATGTGAATCCCAGATCCAATAACTAAACTGAGTTTTCATTACGTACCCACTTTAAAGCAATTCATGTGGTAAAATATAAAGAATGAAAAATGGGTATTAAGGAAACCTGTGTATTTCTGAAATGTACAAAAGATACTGATTTTAGGAAGAGTGGTTATTTGTACATCTTTTAATTTGTGGTTATCTATAGTGTTGTGGAATTCAGAGAGCATTTAGCAAAATGTCGTATGTCATTAGGAAGCCACAAATGGAGAGAAATCCCATTGTTGGTAATACATTTTCTACTATTTTGTGTTTCCAATCATCTCCCAATAAAAATAGTATCCCACTTGTGGCTGGGCCTAGCACTTTGAACAACAAGCATTTGCATAGCCAATAGGTCTCGCCTTTCGGACCTTATAAGTGTTTAGCCATGCAGCACATTATCCTGGGTGCTTGCCACTAAGGATTGAAGAACTATATAATTGCTACACACTGGGATGTGCAGTTTGATTCATGAATACATCCTTGCCTCATGAAACATTTATTGGAGGGTCAGGTCTGATAGACAGAGGTGGGCGAGAAAGGTGGGACAGTGAGAGGGATTGAGTTAGGGAAGACCAAAAGGTGAAAGAAGGCCGCAGTGGTGCAACAGAGGGGCCTACTACACTTGTAAGGGGGAGGGAGGGGTGCACACCCTTCTGTCACTAAAACAGTTTAGCCTGAGGCCTAATAAATCTCCAAGATACACAAGTCTCGGAGGCTCTCGCCACACTCTGCAGGTAGCCCATCATTTTGCATGACACCACTGCAGAGAAGTTGTGGGGGGAGGTGAGTCAGAAAGCTAGGGGAGGCAAGTGGGAGAAGTTTATGACGGAGACAGGCAGGTGGTTGAGCCAGAAGAGAGAGAGGACATCACAGTGAAAGCGATGTGTGGGAGAGCAGAAAAGAAAAAAGTAATGTGCGTACTCTGGGGTGAGGGGTTGTGCTGGCGTAAGCCATGGGGAGATTAGAGGAAGCTCTGAAGGCAGTGTAGTAATAAGAAGTGTATGGTCTGGAGCTGCCTGGAGTGTCCCGACTTACAGCAAGGCAAAGGACAAGTAATTTTGCAAGGTATGATTAGGAAAGATAAAAATGTGTCCAGTTCACAGTTTTAATATTTATTTCACAGTATGCAGTTTGGATTTGAGTCAACTTGAACAGCACTTATCTGATGCCCTGCGCTGTCATCATCGGGTGGATTGTTTGCAGTGAGGTTATCATTATGCTTTTTAGTAGTATTAAAATTTGAAAAAAATCCTACCTCATTTTGGTCACAGAGTGTTTGCAATCACATGTATCCAAAATACCAACCATCATTACCCTGGTTCACGATGGTGTATTTCTATTGAAACATCAGATTTTTTTTTGTTTAAGCAATTGGTGTAAACGCTCAAACAAAGACCACACTGCCAAGGCAAGACCTAAAAAAGCCCCAAAATACTACCTGGTGACATCATATTTCGCACAGCAAAATAAACACTCTATTTACAATGTGGGTAGCGGCAGATTTGGGGTTTACGTCAGACACCATACCAAGAGGTCAGGGCAGCGGCTCTCCATCACCCAGGCAGAGCAACTCAGACAGGCTTTTCAAGATCGCAGGCTTCTTCCTGTCCTTAGTGAGATCAACATCAAAGTGGTTTCCTGGTCTTGGAACACTACTCTTCTATCAGAGGGTACTGCAGAGCTTAAAGTGAAGTCAAAGTGAATGGCAAGTGCTGGCTCTGTAGAGCCAGTTTTTAACTGGAGTCAGAGGCACTGACATGAAGACTCAGACAATTAAAAACCATGCCACGCCCAAAAAGTATAACCCCTAACTAGGCAGTGAGGGGCTCTCATCGAGACATTTTTCCTAGTATTCTATACTCAAAGAAGGGGTAGCAGCAGATGGTCAAAGGACTGAGGAATAATGTTGTCCTCATTTCCCCTTCCTTTTTTGATGCCATCCTGGCTACTGTGATACAGTACAGGGCAAAACATGATCTCCTGGTGAATCTGGGTACCTTCATGGATACGGCAGCCCAACAGGCTCTTCTCCACGGACCAGCAGGTAAACCTCAGAAATGCAAACATTTTAGGTTTCAGAAGCATGACTCTATCAAGGGCCACTGAGGTGGTCCACTAAATCGTTTAAGGAGAACGCTGAGCCTGATAATGGCATAGCTCGAATACCCACAGAGCATTAGCAGCATCCTTCTAGAGACAGACAAGTATGGTTGCTCCTGCAATTGGGAAAGCAAAAAAACCGCCATTCCAGTGCTATTTTTCCAACAGATTATATCTCACAGGAATTGTTTGTCGTCATCAATACATCTTCTAATTCAGCGGCTGCCACTCTTGAAATTCCAGCATTCTAAAGTCAATGATAGTCTTGCCACCTTCTTTCTCTACCTGCCCCCAAGTAAGATAAAAAAAAAGAGTTTGCAATTGGTATATGAGCGCCTCCGTTTGATCTCCCTGCAGTGATTTCGAGCTCCTGGGCCTCTTTTGCCAACTTCATTAAATATTTGAGACCTCGGCAGTAGTGAGGAGGTTGGGAATTCTTAAATGCCCTTGCCACAGACCCCCACATATAGGTAGTCATTAAATACTGCTTCTACCACTTTAATCTCTTGCACCTTATTGTGCCATTTCTATCTTTCCAACAGTGTGTGGTTGCAGTCAACATCTTCTTGCCTTGAATTTGGCAACACCGTTTATCTGGGGCTCGCAGAGAAAGATGTGAATGGTCCTGTGTTGATGCAGAATGCTGCTTGCGGACAGCTAATCCTGCATAAATATAATCACAGTTCTCCTGCGGCTCCCAGCACAGAGAATATTTACTTCATAGCACTAAGTTTTGTTTAAAGCGCATTTTAGAACTCTGGGACTAGTTTCATCTCAGAATAATTAATCAAACGTCTGTCTTCCATTGCTGTTATGGATCACATATTGTTATTTATTTTTAAGATTAGACTTCACAACCTTGGGGCAGATAGAGCTGAATTCCCTCCAGTGTTGAAGGGTGCTGCGTCTGTCTGCTACACTGCCCAACGGGGAGAGATTTTTTTTCGCTTCTCTGGCTTGACCTTTTACCTGATGGGGAGGATTGTCTTTGCATAATTTTTTAAAAAACATTTTATTAAGTTTTATGTATATATTTCCAGAACATTTACCTTACAGAAGTACAAGACCAGAAGTGAGATACATCATAAATACATCCATCTACATACAGAAAGTCGGGCAACATGAGAATGATATAATAACTAGGGCTTCCGGTTTTATGGTATTTATTTTGTTTGACATTTCCATCTGTTATTATCCATATTTGTTATTTTGCTAATTTTTTCTGTATTTATCCATATATATTTTGGGTTTTGTGGAAAAATGAAGCTGAAGCAACCTCGTATTCATTCCGTAGCATATTGGAGCAAGAAATGTACGGCTAAGAGGTTCTGAGAGACAAGTCCCAAATACTCATTTTAAACCGTAAACAAGAGACAGTGAAATAAAGAAAGGCCAATGAGCATGGTAGTCATACACACGTCTTTTGCATTGTCATCATCAGAGGATTCTTCAGCTTCAGTCTTCATATAACCTATGATGGCCATAATCTTCTTGGACTCTTGTAGTTTCCTAGTGATTACTTTCTTGTGTTGCCTGCACAAGAGCAGGGAGAACGAATGTTCCCATTGATATACCACCTCATGAAAGTGGAGATACTTTATTATTGGCCAAAAGTCCCTCCTACGCCGGAGTACGGATGCTTCCAAATCGTGGAACCATTGTAGTTTATGGCCCTGGAACATCAAGTCATTTCTCAAATACTTGATCGTTCGGTCATCTTTCTCTTCAAAGAAATGTAATTTTAACTGATGTGTGACTCGATGTGTACCGTCCAGTATAATTGTAGGGTCTTCTGACCGATATAGGATATGGTAAAGGAAGTTATGGACAAACACATAATGTCCTGGAGCTCTGCATCACTTTGAAGGCCCCTTTTATGAATATTATTACTCTGTGATCTTATTTCCAGGATTCTCATGCTTCACGAGCAACTCTGCATTTTGTACTTAGGGTCTGAATGATTCACGCATTTTCTGGGGCGTAGCTCGGTCAGTGAAATTCAGGGGGGGTGAAGCTTACATTTCCCAACTAAAAGGGGAGATGACCAAGGTTTGGCATGGACAGTTTCCATGAGGAACAGGTTCAGTATTGATTTGCATTAGGGGGGCATCTGTCTAGAGGGGCACAGTGGGCACAAAACAATGGGTTAAAGTTTAACCACAATTGATTGGCACTATTTTGCAAGCATTTATCCCATATCCGTTTGGGTGTTCGATTGCCAATAGTGTGCCCGGAAAGTTGAGATTGGTGCAGCTTTCCAAGCTTACTACTGCCAATATTTGTGAATTTCCAAAGTAGTACATTTGCACCCGTTCAAGGAGTACTGCTAGAGCTGCAGATTAACTACCTTTATGATAAAGCAGTCATTATATATTTAAAAACTGGATCCAAAAATGAACAAGTTAATGCCTCCTAGTGAAATGGAAATAACGTGAAAAACCAACCTAACAGATCAGCTCAGGCCCTCAGACCCAAACATCATTCCAAGAATGCAAACACTCCCACTGAAGCTATGCCTCCGCTCGTCCCACCTGGGCCTGACCGATCTCTCAGGGAACTCATTACTATGGTCACATACAACACAGGAGCCTGGAGTTCCTGCCCTGGGATCACTTATTTTAAATGCGTTTTCACTTCATCCACTCTTCTTCGACGCTGCTTCAAGAAGCCTTGATGGAAGGGTTGTCAAATCGGTACATCTAGGCAGGGCTCCAGGTTTCCAGTCCTCGCCTTTTACAAATCATTTTGTCAAGTGACTGTAGCTGTAGTCTCAAATAGAGGAGGGCGCGAAAGAAAAATAAATAGGGCAGGCCGAGCCACAGCTGAGCCATTGGTCTGACTGACTCCAAGAGTCCGTGCATGAGTAGAGCCATGAAAACATGTAGCATGTGTGTGGTACAAGAAACATAACATAAAAATTTGATACAATCTTTTGAAAATTCAAAAACATGCATTTCTTTAGCACGCAGAACCGTTTCACCTTAGTACATCAGATCATGTAACTGCATAGATTGACATTTATTTAAATGATTATTGACGTTCATGGCTCTCCCCCAATGACAAGGCCATTGGTGAACTAAAGGCAACACACTTGTCAAGTAAACCCTAAACATGGCCTAAATTCTTATTATAGAAGGAGCAACATTACAGTCCATTCAATCAAATATAAGTGATGCTTGTGTAGCGCACATCCTGAATTCAAGTTGTTAAAAGTGTGCTCATAGGTGATAATAAAGAAAAGGGAGCCTCTGTGAAATAAGTTGTTTTCCAAGGATCATACAATTTGGATAAGCAGGGAAGCAGGTATTGATTCCAGGTTATTTGGTATCAAATTTTGAAATTCAGCCACCAGATGACCATCTCTGTGTATCTCTCTCTCACACATACATAAAAGATCACTATATTGTCTTATATTCTTGGCTCACAATGAGAACAACCGACACAGGGCGGCCAACCCCAAAAACCAAGCCAAGAATGCATTTGTTTGGGAAGATGTCACATCCACCTAAAGATACTCCCCTGTGCATCTTGTGTTTTTTTTGGAGTAAACGTCCATCGTCTCGTTGAGGTTGTCCACTGTGGTCCCAGAGATACTAGTTCTTTCTTGAGATCGTTAAAGCAAACGTTTAAGCCAGTGCTAATGGGGCTTACTTCAAACTTGATCAAGGTTAGGAACAGTTTTGAATCATCTTGAGTATTGTCACAGGGATCCAGGTGAACCCAACCACAAAACAGACAGTGGCACTCTCAAATTTGGTTGGGAAAAGTGCAGCTGGCATATCATGAAAGGCCGAGGGGCAGGGTTCCGATTCCCTATGAGCCAGGCTGCTTTGTAATTGGATGACTGCAGAAATTACTGCATAAATAATCATCAACACAGTTCAGATGAAATCTACACAAGGGCAAAGGTGCCAGTGCCACGCATATGACTTCTAGACAAAGCCGGCTAGACACGTGCATTGATTCACAGAAGCATGACAGGTGTACACTATCTGCAACTCCACCTGTACATGCCTGGCGTAGTGAGGGCCTCTGAAAAGGAGGGGCTGTTTGGCACATGCTGGGCGGCTTCAAGGTTCTTTGAACGGGGAACCAAACAAGCCCAAGGCCATGTGTGTCAGTTCAAGGCCACCATCTCCTACCTGAACAGTTCTGGAATCTCCTTCCTTGTGAACAGTCTCTGCTCCTGTGTCCCGTTGAGTAAGGACAAACAATTTAAACATCCAAGGCTACACATTACAATACATCTCTGTCCTGCCGGTTACAAGAAGCTCTCAAGTATCTCATTTCATCGCGTGAATAGTTCATCCAGATTAGATTTTTTCTTTACATTCTTGAACCTGTAGTCTTGAATTTATAATAATACTAGCTTACCCGTCGCGCGTTGCTGCGATCTCAGAAGAAAGGAAATTCAAGGAATCTTGTTATGATAACATTCAATTTACATTGTGTCATTTTTATTGAAACGTATTTATTTTAATATGGAAAACATTTCAAAGTGTTGTTTTAATTCTATTTATTTATCCGAGTGCTTGTGGATACATAAATGGAAAAATTCAGTATTCGAAAGATTATGAGGGCCCTGGGGGGCCGATATTTTTAAAAAATGTATGCCAGAAACCTTCGTGGGAGTGTACTCAACAACTTCCCAAAGTTTCATGGCGATCGGATGAATGATGTAGTAATGCAAATGCCAGAATCCTTCGCGAAGTGTACTCAACAACTTCCCAAAGTTTCATGGCGATCGGATGAATGGTGTAGTAATGCATATGCCAGAAACCTTCGCGGGAGTGTACTCAACAACTTCTCAAAGTTTCATGGCTTACCTGTCTGGCGTTGCTGCGATCTCAGAAGGAAGGAAATTAAAGGAAACTTGTTATGATAACATTCAATTTACATTGTGTCATTTTTATTGAAACCTAGCTTACCCGTCGTGCATTGCTGCGATCTCAGAAGAAAGGAAATTCAAGGAAACTTGTTATGATAACATTCAATTTACATTGTGTCATTTTTATTGAAAATTATTCATTTTAATATGGAAAACATTTCAAAGTGTCGTTTTAATTCTATTTATTTATTCGAGTGCTTGTGGATACATAAATGGAAAAATTCAGTATTCGAAAGATTATGAGGGCCCTGGGGGGGCTGATATTTAAAAAAAATGTATGCCAGAAACCTTTGCGGGAATGTACTCAACAACTTCCCAAAGTTTAATGGCGATCGGATGAATGGTGTAGTAATGCATATGCCAGAAACCTTCGCGGAAGTGTACTCAACAACTTCCCAAAGTTTCATGGCGATCGGATGAATGGTGTAGTAATGCATATGCCAGAAACCTTCGCGGGAGTGTACTCAACAACTTCCCAAAGTTTCATGGCGATCGGATGAATGGTGTAATAATGCATATGCCAGAAACCTTCGCGGGAGTGCACTCTACAACTTCCCAAAGTTTCATGGCGATCGAATGAATGGTGTAGTAATGCATAAAGGAAGGACAGACAGACAGACAGACAGACAGACAGACAGACAGACAGACAGACAGACATTAGTTTTTATATATATAGATAAGTATGACTACAAGTATTAGGGTGAGAAAGCAAAAGGCACACAGATGATGGACGGAAGGCAGAGCAAATCAAACTTTCACGTCCAGACAATAGATATGGGTTAAATCCTTCGTTCTTTTGCTCACCATGCCAGCCTAGTTTAGACCCAGCCATATGCAAATCAGTCTTGACCCTGTTCCTCATGGGAACAGTTCAGCCAGAACTGCCAAGCCAGGTCCTCCCAGGACCGGAAACAAGCATCCTGAGACCGATATCGGGGCATCACCCCTCATCAGCCAGGCTAGTCTGAATCCAGTGACACAGTGAGTATTAGACGGCAAAACAAAATCCCTTGGCTGAGTGAGCTACTCACACGTAGATCTTGGAAAATTGAGAGATTTGATTGCAATGCTCGTTTTTGCCTCCGGAAATCAGCTCAGTGTTTCAATGCACCTACCAGTGAGATCTATCTGTAACCACAAGTCATAGTTTCTGGTTCTAGAAAGGCGGGTTTATGTGGCTGTGCACCTAATGCCGAGGTGCGTTTGATCTGAAGGTCCATTCCCACTAAACTTGCTTCAGGTTAATATTACTGCTGCTGAACGTTGTATGTGACTTGCATGTCTTAGATGCTAACTCCAGTAAGGAAGTCCATTTAGGGGGTTAATGCCTTTGCACCCCATGCATCATAGAAGGGAGAGTGTATGAAGCATATAGCTCAAAAATGCAATGCGTGGAGAGTGCTTTCGGGATTAATGTATTGGTGTGGTGACACTCTTTAAGACATTTTGCCTTAGGGACAACTCACACTTAAAACAAAATGTAGAAGTTAAGAATGCAATCCTACACTTCAGGATAAAATGTCCCTTAAGCCCTGTATCTCATTAAGATGTCCTAAAAATGCCTGGCCTCAGTGAGGAGACAGCCATTAGAACCAACATTTGAATGACGAGGCATGGTTTGCATCTCCAGGTTTTAGTGACGAGGTGGCCTTCTGACCTCATGGCTCAGTCAGCATATGTTCTCCCTTCCTATGCCTTATGATGGAAATTATCTTTGGACCCCATATCACATTGAGCAATTAGCCTATGAACCTTACACTTCATTGTAGTAAATGCCTAAACACTCATCCCTCAGTCAAGATATAGCATTACTAAGCCATTCCTCAATAAGGCGATGGCTTTAGAGAACCAAACTTTCATGAGGAGGCAACCATTGGACCCATGGCTCAGGGAAGCAATGGCTGGAGGACCATATATCGCAGTTCCATTGGGGTCTCACGTCACGGCAAGGACAGACATGTAGGACCAAATGCTTCACTGAAGTGTACTATGTGACTACCTAGCTATATGAACTAGTATGTCAGTGAGATAATGGCTTAGATAGTGACACTGCAAAGAGATGATCTCTTCAACCAAATCTCAGTGACGGAATGGCCTTTAGAACCCACATCATATTGAAGAGATGGCTATGAGACCCAACATGTATTTGGCAAAGTTCTTAAAATCTCATAGTTCACTGAGGAAATGCCCCACCATTTATTGAGGACATGGTCTTCAATTCTCATGCACACTGAGGAGATGACCTTCAGATATCAGGATTAAGTGAGGCGATGGTCTTTGCATATTATTATCAGGAGGCTTCCTTGAAACCTCTCGCCCCAGTGAGGAGACACCTGTAGACACGTGCCTTTAGTGAGGAGACACCCAAAGAATCTCACACCTCATTGAGGAAATAGCTTCCTGAGATGCTGTCTTGGACAGGTGTACTCGGGTATTAAAACCTAATACAACATATTCTTTTAAATGTGGGAAAATTGTACTTATCATGTAGAAACAGCAGAAACAACCATGAAGTGCAATTATAATGTTATTTAATGGATTGTTGTCACTGTGTGACAAGTAGGGAAAGGCGCACCCTTGTTGATTGGCATACAACCTTGGGAAAAACAGAGCTGACGCCTAAAGAGCCCAGGCTGTGCTCAGTCAGCGAGGGTGCTATGATCCACAAGTGGGCGTGGTCCTACAGCTTCGCGAGCTGGAAGCGGCCAGGATTGACATTGGAGAAGCCTGGCCAGCGAGGGTGCACCTTTACGTACATGTCACAGGATGGTGTGCGATCAGCAATCCTCGCTGACCCCACTACACCCTGTAATAAGCTGAGAAAGATGTGGGGTTCACATCATGGCCCCTGGTGCAGCCTCTTCCTGGAGTCCCAGGGTGCAGACACTTCACACGAGCTTAAAGGGCAAAGATCCAGACCAGCATGCGCACTCTGCATTTTCTCCAACTAGTACAGCACTTCCCAGGAGCTGCTAGTGGTGCACAGGCAGGTAAATACAGGTGGGTGGGTGTCACTGGCAATATTTTGATTTTACTGCAAGCTAGGAAGGAGTTATCTATCTGAGGAGATCGATCGCCTACTGCAACAATCATAGCGCGATTAATAGTGTTTTTTCACTATGGCTTATTGTTGGCATGGTTTCTGCACATTGAAGAGTCCCCCCCTCCCCCTTGTCCTTCTGAGGCACACGACTGGCACCAGTGTGATCGGTTACGTTTTAGTTTTGTGGTTTAAAATTATCAGTTTCTGTATCCCTTCCAGACAATAGTTAAAAAACATTGCATTGGCGTGCTGCACTCATAAGCCCTTGGGTGCCGAATAAATGTCATGGAAAATCATTCAGTGCAACTCTGCCCATTGTGTGATAGTATTTATTACTTCATTATTTTGGCATTTTTACACTTTTTACAACCTGTTAGTACCAGTTAGTACCAGTTTAACACCCACATATACCAATGAGCATCAGAAAGGTGACCAGTCAACCTTTGCAAATTAATTTTTGTTAAAATCTATAGATTATACCACAGGTGATGAGTTACATGGCTTATGCGGAAAATCCATAGCTAAGCGAAAAACACAGATGCTGTAAAATTACATAATTCCAGTGACCCTGACCAATACAGAGTAAATGCAGTGCTCCTGAGTTTATGGTTTAATCTGCATGCCATCAGATAGACCATTTGACTGCCCGTCAGCTCAAATTGAAACAGGCAAGTAAACGCTCATAGGATTGCTGGTAGCTGATGTCAACTTTACAAACCAGTGGCTTTTTCAAAAAGACATAAACTGCAGGTCTGGCATTGATCATCAGACGCAATTGCATCTTATGTCCTTACGCCACACCACTTTCAAGGTTCACCAGCCACCACTGAGTTACAATTCATTTGAGTATAAACAGCATCTCTATATTTAGATCTAAACTGAAGTTAGCAGTTATTAGGTGTAATAAGGTAACCTAGTGTTAGTCTATGGGAGAGACCTCTTTACAGCAGAAGAAAAGCAGAACTTTAGGAGTTCATCACTGTCAGGAGATGTCAAACCTAAACACACGTCCACATTTTTAATTAGCTTGCATCCTGCCCTATGAGCCTTTAGGGTATACCTTGGGGACTTAGAAGTATTAAAAGGGATGGTTTACCCTGGCATAATTTGTATTTTGCCAGGTCGAAATGGCAGTTTAAAACTGCCATAAAGGATGCAGTGGCAGGTCTGAGACATGTTTTGCAAGGTTACTTTAGTGAGTGGCAAAATAAGTACAGCAGTCCACTAATAGGATTTGATTTACAGGAAGCCTAGGTATATGTAAAATTAAATGACCAATTCTGGTGTTCAGCAATTTTACCTTGTTTAGGGTGTTATGTGGTCACATTATAGGCCTGACTAAACAGACCACCGTTTTACATGCTCGTGTTGAGTTGCCATTTTTCTTAAACACAATCACATTTGATAGACATTCACTCGCATGCCTGTGCAGGATAATATTCTCTGACCTAAGCTTTGCTTACATTTCCACTTTGTAGGCACAGTATCAAATACCATCAACATTCTGTACAAGGGTGACTTCATCATGCAAAATGTTACTATTTTTTGGCCATTGGGTGACAGAGCTATTGCAATAGAATAAACAATAGCGGCTTGACTGGGGCTTTAGCTTCGCAACATTGGTGATGTTTGTTATATAAACAGCATCACTGCCGGAATTCCAGCCCAGCTGATTCCTGATTCCCTCTTGCAAGGGATGATGCCCAGCTTTCCACGAAGACGGGCACCCTGATGACACTTACCCACAGGTAAAAGGGAGCTAGGATAGGTAGCACTAGATAGGAGTACGAAATATATAACAGTACTTATATGCAAGCATACATTCTCTGTTACAGCAAAACGGTTGAGCTGTTTATCTTTTTCACCATTCTTATAAGGCTAATCATTATTCTGTTTCCTTCTATTGATTATTGCAGCACACATATTTTACTCAAGTATCACAATGCTTTGATAAATATTAAAACTGCAATTTGTGCATTTCTTGTGTATGTCTTTGGGTATGTATTTGTAACCAAGCAAAAAGGTTCCTGATCTGTTACCATTAATTCTTTGGGGAGTCAGGGTTGTCATGTTCTGAGGTTTCACGTTCCATTTGTTACCTTGACAGGTTTGGGGTACCGATGGTACACTGTGAGCCAGCAGGACGTAGGCCAACATATTCTGATGGCATGCGTGGAGTCAGACTCTCACAATCCTGAAGTTTATGTTGTCCAACAAAAGCACAGTTTTAACTGAGAAAGTATAAGCCGTATAACATGGTACCACCAATGTTCTAGCTTGGGTTCTTATTTAATGGAACGCCCGAGCAGTTTTCTTTTGTATACTCAGAGACCCCATCTCACCTACTAACTGGAAACGTCTGAGGTGTTAAAGAACAGTCCCCCTCAGCTGAGTAGGCAACCCTTATGTATTGGCTGTAGGTTTTTCCAGCTGGAACCTTTCAAAGAATCACCCCATAGAGGTACCCTCTCTGAATTCCACATATTCATATGGCTGACGACGAATCAGCAATTAATATACCTGTAAACTGAAGACATGCGGTTACACAAATGCTGCAACAATGTGGACTGTCCCTTGGGGTGGGGATGTTACCTTTGTATTTGAGGCACGCAGAGCATTCAGGACAGCGGTGTTCTATTCATGGGTTACATTCAAAGCAGCAAGGCAACATCAAGACTTTTTCATACTTACACTGTAGCTACAGTTCCTAACAACTACACAGCTTATGAAGCACCACAATTGGTTTGAAGGCACCCTACCACCTACTACAGACGATTTTAGGCCAGGTCCCCTTAGCAATGAGGGAGCAACATTGCCATTCTTAGCTGGTTACACACAACATCCAAACATAGCAAATCTGACAGCACCACAGCTACGTACACTGTACACAGGTCTGATCAGAATATACAGATGTTTGACACAGTTTGTCATGACGATAGGTTATGTGTTATGTTATGTTAGAGGTTTTTAAAGCACTTGGTTACTCATGACGGAGTGTCCCCGTGCTAAGATTCCTCCAGCAGGGGCCTACTAACCCTGCTCTGAGCTCCGTCACAGTTCGGTTTTGCCTAAATAGCCAAGTCTTCATATCCTCATGTATCATCCTTCCACACAAAGGAATGGTGCAATCCCTCATCAGTCAAGAATCCATCTTCAAGTGGTTCAAACATTTAAGAAAGTCATCATTCATTTGGCATGTCTCTAACTAGCATTGTAGGCTCAAGTTTATACCCCGGAGTTAACTAGACTACAGCAACACCTGCTATTTTTCTCCCTTCTTCACAATTATGTGATTCTGGATAGTTGCATTCATACTTTAATCTCAATAGGTAAGGCCTAAATCCAGCAGCGGCCTGTGCTGGTAAGAGCAGAGGGGCGGATGGGGAGGATTTCAGCAGACGACAACGAGGGGAATTTAATTATTTATTTAATTTCCCGACATGGTCGTCTGTCAAATCAGCCCACCCCCCCCAACCCCAGCCCACCGCTCTTACCTGCACGGGCCACTGCTGCCTAAACCTTTCTGAGGCCTGAACAATGACAAAATATCCTTCTCAATCAGTTAGCTTCCTGTTTTTTGTTTTTTGGGCGGGGGGGGGGGAGTGGAGGGCTAGCTGCTGATTACTAAAAGCCTTGGATGCTGATGGGCCTTCTGGTCTACTTGGACCAGGGCAGCTCTTACTCCAGGATTGGACCATCTGTGTTGAGCATGAATTCCTTTCCAGACTCGAAATTCTTTCAACTGAGGAACTTAACAGAGGCCCTCTTACACCCACCAGAAGGCCCTCTGACAATATTCAATCATGTTCAACTTTTTAGGGTACTTGGAATTCCGTTCTGTAAGGAAATTGACTTTGGAACCAGAATCATCCTCAATACTACTTTCATACTCTATGATTCCAAATTAACATGGATCACTAGCTTGGGTGACTGCCATCCATGCCTCCTGGAACTTTATCTGGAGATATGGTAGCTTTCCTCCAATTTTGGGATACCAGATACATAACTGAGCTTTAGCACACCTTACACCACCTAGTCTTTATGTTGGGTTTGCCTCTGTGTAAAGCCTCCTCTAGGTGTGTGATACAGTTATGTGAACTAGAGCAGATTATGGTTATGCTGTGAAGGTGGATGAAGAGCAAACACCATCTACACCAGCATTCTATTCACCTGCCTTTGATAGCTGCTTTTTTCAAACCATAAGACATGGCCCTCAATGGAAGTTCACCATCAGATGTTGATATGCTTGCCTTTTTGTGGCACATATTGTCAGAGCAGTTAACCTATAACCACTGGTCAAACCAAAAATGTTCTAGAATAGAGAAGATCCTAATTTGTCATTGAGCTAGTCAGCTATTATACTAAGGAGAGTCTTTGTGAAGAGTGTGGTCTTCAATAGGGCACACAGAATCTCCAGTCCTTCAACTCTACCCTCTGCAGAAGAAGAACTGAGCTTGACCAAGGATTGATGAAGGGTTTAAGTGTGCCTCAGTCTAGCCATCCACTGCTCTTATGCTAGTGCAGTCATTATAGGATGTCTGCGATGTCATGCATTTGATAGGCATGCTGTTACCAATGTCAATAGCACGTGAACCCAACTTGTTAGTTTGATATCAGTGAAAAGAGGAAGGGAAGCTGCTCATACCCAGCTCAGCATTATTCCTGCTGACAGGAGGTCAATGTCAGGAGCACTCTGTGGGGTTTGACTCCTCTGTGGGCAAAGCAACTGACCAACTTAATCTTTTCTGGATAATGTAAGCCCCTTGTCTTATAAAGCCCAAGCCTTTGTTGGCCCAGCTAACCGTACCACTTGGATCTCCTCCTAATATACAATGGTTGCCTTCTAATCAGAATACTGTTTGGTCAACTATCGGCTGGCCTGCAATGTTACTTTTTGTTTCCAGAAGAAGGAGGGCATCTTTCTTATTTAGCCCGCAGGACATATACCACTAAATCCATTGTGGGTAATTTTAGAATTGTTTCCTGAACCTTCTTGGCTAAGAAGATGGAACATCTTACCAAGTGGCAAAGGAGGCACTTAAAGAACCTAAATTCCTCCCCTTTCTGAAATCACTTGCCTCAGGAATCCAAGATAGGAGAAGATCATAATTCATGTCTCACTCCTCGAGCGGGTCAGTCCTTCTCCTGAGAGGTACTGCTTCAAGTTTCCTTTTAGCATTCTCTACTGTTACACGTATATACATATTCATTGAGGTAGAGTCTGTAGTGTGCTGGAGAGCTCAGAGGGTCAGTAATGTCAAACTCCGCCTCCTTAACAGGCACCACCACCATTGTCAATGGTATCAGAGTGGGCTTTATCTTGCCTCTTGACATATCAGATGATAGATTTATATTGCCTGGTGCACAAGTACCTCTTCACACTTGCTCCCATTCTGGGGTCAGTAAAGTAAGAAGACAGCCCCTCACTGTAATTTCACCTTGACTTACCCGGCTGGAGGGATCCTGTGTGCCTGTAGCTTTAACTGATATTTGCAATAGGGAACTGACAGCTTCTTGATTGCCCCTCTTTTATGTCAATCTTCCCAATAAATCTTGTACAATCCAGGAGGATTTCCCCTCTCTCCAACTGAAGCATACTCAGTCTGTGCCAGAAATGAGATTTGCCCTGCTCACCACTTGCTACATTTCTTTAGCTCCAGCATGTCCCTCGTGTCAGTGATCCACCCACTGAGTTAATCCTCCTTTTCTCTCCATTCCCTCTATGACAGCATGAATAAGGAAACCAGGCTACACCTGTTCTACCTCTGGACGTGCTTCGCTGACTGTGGCAAACTTCATGGGAGATGCTTCTCCAATATTCACTCATCTTCTTTCTGGCTTGGTGCGATCTTTTCAGTCAAAACATATGTTTATTTAGACCGTAGTCTTTTAAACAAGGAATCTTAAAAACACCATACAACTGATAAAATCTGACACAAGACATTCAATATAAATCATGGTATAAATTAAATGCATTAAAATACCATTCATCCAACCAGTAAAACCTACATTCTCTAAAAACATTATAAAAAGTTGGACAAGAACTTCACACAGTTCACTAGGATTTTCCCAGTTTGACTGTAAAAAAGGTAGCAACTTACAATAAAAATCACCGCAAGGCACACGTCACATAAAAAAAATCTAATTTCAGCCAATAAACTAATTGTTTGCCCCTTGTTCTAAATATCATATTTGAAAAATATAGGTTTTAAAAAGGGCTTCCGTTGGGCTAAAAAACACAGACAATCTACTAGAATGTGGATTAAATCTCCTTTTCGTATTCAGGGCGAATTTATAAATGTTTCTGTCATATAGCAGAATACCACATCTTTCTGTCATAAAAGCATAATTTAACCCACATCGGAATCGTAGGCGACCTTGACGCATCTTGATACTGTGGAGTCTCTCCAGATAGGGAAAGATCTCATCTCCGAACCATTAGTTTATCAAGTGGGAGACAGAATTTTTCTTATCTTATTTTTCTTTCTATATAAGATCCTCCTCACCGGTGGCGAGTGGTGCCCCCATTGGAACTGCAGGTGCGCTGGGCCTCTGGCGTCACTCGGAGCGTGGGCTGGTGGCCGGACTTTCTTGTACGGGCGGCCCCCCGGGCCACGGTCCTGGTCAGTTGTCTGGACGGAACTACGGGGAGCGTGGTCTCCATTGCAGTCCGGAGCACAGCGAGGTTGACTCTTGGCGCTTGGCACGATCGACGAGACCCGGGGCTGCGCCATGGGGAAGCCGCGGAAGGGAGCGGGGGCGGCACCGGCAGATCAAACTGAGGACTAATCGGAGGTGCAAGGACAGTGCTCGACGGACGGCCAGAATGCAGGGCTACAACAGCAGCAAATGGACCAGATCCTTAAGGCCATAGGGGACACTAGAGAGGCGCTGCGGCAGGACATTGCACAGGTATCAACAGGCCTAGGCCTCCTAAAGGCGGACCACGACAAGCTCGCTGACTTGGTCAAGTCTGCGGGGCTCGTGCTGGAATCGCTGGAGCCGGCCTAGAAAGCAGCGGATGCCACGATGGAGGACTTATTGCGCAGAGTGCAGCAGCTGGAAAGGAGGGCGGCAGATGCAGAAGGGCGCAATAGGCGCAATAACATTCGAGTGGTGGGCTTGCCCGAAAATATTGAGGGGAGCGACATGGTCTCCTATCTGGAAAACTGGCTGTGGGATGTGGTGGTCCCTGAGGGCCTGACGCATTTCTACACACTAGAGAGGGCCCACAGGGTTCCAGCCTGGCCTCCAGCACCGGGCCGCCCTCCCTGGCCGGTGGTTGCGCGCCTGCTGCATTGTAGAGACCGGGACATCATTCTGCGACAAGCTAGGTCGACTGGCCCGTATAAGGTGGACAATGCATCGGTGTCTCTCTTCCCCGACTACTCCCAGGAGGTCCAGCGTAGTCGTTTCTCCTTCTTGACGGTCAAGAGGGCCCTCCGTGATGAAGGAGTGCAGTACTCCTTACTGTTCCCGGCGCGCCTGAAAGTGCTGGTGGATGGAGTAGCGACGTTTTGTGACACACCGGATGACGCTTGGCAATGGTTGGAACGGTACCGAGCGGGCAAAGATGGCGCTGGCAACTGGGCAGAAGCAACGGAGGACAGACCAAAACCGCGCAGGAGTAGGCGCAACCGGAGACGTGTGCAGAACAGGAGATCCCCATCGGCATCGCAGACGGAGCTGGAGAGGCAGGCCGCCCTGCAGGCGGTGTCGGTCATCTCTGGAGTGGCGACGGAGACCCCATTGGTGGACTCGGGTTCCCGGCTGGGCTCTGATGAGGCGGACTTTGGAGGCTCTGATGGGGGATCGGAGAAGGATCCTGGGGAGCTGCCTCAGGTTACCCCACAGACGGCCGATGGACGAATGATACTCAGGTTGCTGAACGGAGTACAGTAAGGGGGCATGCCGATCTGTGTTGTTGACACTTTGGGGGTCACTGAGGGACCGCTTCTTGGGGCGCTGGAAGGAACGCTTTCTTCTGTACTGAAGGGGAATTGCTGGGGGAGCGAGAGGGCCCTGGCGGATGGAAAATTCGAATGGGTTGAGGCGCAGCTGGGGGGAGGAGGCTATCATAGGCGGGATCGGCCTATCACGGCGTGGTGGGTCTCATGCTGTCCGGCCTGGCTGGTGTAGGGTCACCCCCTCTATCTCACATAGTTTGTGAGTCTCTGGTAGTTCCCAGAGTCACCCTCGTTGACGGGGGTTGGGTTTGGATAGGTAACGACTGTTTGGAGCCTGTTCTGGGGGAGGGTGGGTTGGGAGTTGGGTGGGACTGTTACATGTTACAGGGGAGTGTCAGTGTGCCGTTAGGGTTGTCTGGGTTTGGACTCTGTTATAGGCCTATTGATGGCAGCTAGACTCAAATTGAAATGTATTACCTGGAATGTGCGGGGGCTCAACTCCATGAGGAAGCGGTATAAGGTGCACGCATATTTGGTCCGCAGGGGGGTCCAGGTGGCCTTTTTACAGGAAACACACTTAAATCAAGCAGAAGGGCAGGCGCTGCAGCGGCGTTGGAGGGGGCAACTCTTCTATACCATCTATTCAGCTCATGCTAGGCGGGCGCTGGTCTGGGTGCGCGCAGGTGTCCCCTTTCAACCCATGACGACGGTGGTGGACTCAGAGGGGAGGTTTGTGGCTGTGCTGGGGCGTCTCGATGGCCGGGACGTTACGCTTTGCAGCGTCTATGTCCCAAATTCTGACCAGGCCGCGTTTTTCTCGGCGCTGTCGGGGAGGCTGGCGTCCCTGCTGGTGGGCACAGTGTTTATGGGGGGGACTTTAATTCGGTGGTAGACGTGGAGATGGACCGTTCCCATCCTCCGCTGGCGCAATCGGCGGTGCGCAGGGTGGCCGGGGCACGGAAGAATTGGCAGGAAAAATGGGACCTCTTAGATGCCTGGCGGACACATCACCCTACTGACAGGGATTATTCGTTTTACTCTGCACCCCATGACCTTCACGTACGCCTTGACACTGTTCTTTGTACACCCGGGGCCCAGGAACTCACACGTAGCAGCGAATACCTGGTGAGGACTATCTCGGATCATAACCCCTGCTTGCTCACGATCCTTTGGTCCAGACAGCGGCAGCCGGTCCCCACATGGAGACTGAACCCGCTGGCTCAGGAGGACACAGTGTTTACCGCGGCGGTGCGGGAGAGCATAGAGCGTTACTTTCAGGAGAACGCGGGGTCCGCGACCACCAGGGCGCATGAATGGGACGCCTACAAAGTGGTGGTGCGTGGTGTGTGCCTCTCGTCCGCAGCGGGGGCACGGCGGACATTGCTGGGTGATATAGACCGGGAGGAGACCTCACTGCGGCGGGCGGAGAAGGCTAGTCATATGGAGGGGGGCAGTAGGGAGGAAGTGCTAGCGGCACGGGAGCGGGTGGCCACTCAGGTTGAGAGGCTTCGCTGCCTTGATTATAGAGAGTACATGGTCCGGGCGCACGCTGAGAGAGACCGGGTAGGCACGTTATTAGCATAGCTGTTCAACCCCCATACTAGGGGTACACCGATACTATCGCTGGCTACACCAGCAGGGGACCTAGTTCACTCGCAGAAAAAGAGATTAACGATCAGTTTCTGGCGTATTACGCGGAGCTCTACCGGAGCAGGTTGACGGTACTCCCGGCTGGGTTGGACGCCTTCTTGGATGAGGCGCAGTTACCGCAGTTAGACTCAGAACAGGGGGATGCGCTGGGTGCTGCTATATCCTTGGGGGAGATTAGGGCAGCGGTTAAGCACATGGCCAGAAAGAAGACGCCAGGGGGTGACGGACTGCCGGTAGAGTTCTACGCCTCATACATTGACCTCCTAGCACCTCAATTACACCAGGTGTATGGAGAGGCCTGGGAACTGGGCAGGCTGCCACCGTCGGCCATAGAGGCGATCATAGTGCCGTTACTGAAGAAAGGCGGATGACCTACTGCAAGGACGGCTTACCGTCCGCTCTCGATGCTCACTGTGGACTATAAGGTGCTGAGTAGGATCTTGGCCGCACGTCTGTCTGTGCATATGTGTACTCTGGTGCACCCAGACCAGTCGGGCTTCATTCCCACGCGGAACATCTCGACATGCATACGGCGACTGATTCGGGTCATGGAAGTTGAGGGGGAGGGTCCCTCAGGCGCGGCTGTGTTGTCGGTGGATATCGAGAAAGCATTCAACAGCGTGGAGTGGTCGTATCTGTTTTGCGTGCTTTGTCGGTTCGGGTTAGGGGATGGTTTCGTTCGCTGGACGCAGCTGCTGTATGACTCCGCTACTGCCAGGGTCCGCACGGGCCGTTCAATATCTGCGGCATGCTCGGTGAAAAGAGGCACCCGACAGGGTTGCTCCTTGTCCCCGCTCCTCTTTGCTTTGGCGATTGAGCCTCTGGCAGCATGAGCCCGGCAGGGACGGTATTAGGAGGGGGTGCTACTGTGCGGTGATCCGCACTATATTTCCCTGTATGCTGGCGACCTCTTGCTATACTTGGCCGATATGGAGGCTTCGGTGCAAGGGGCACTGGCATTTCTCCGGGAGTTTGGCGAATTGTCAGGGTTGCGTGTTAACTGGTCCAAGACCTGTCTATTCCCATTGACGCCTAGTTGCGCTCAGCCCGCGGAGCTGGAGGGGCTGCGTTGGGAATCGGAGTGCTTACCGTACCTTGGGGTCTATATTTACCATACCCACTCGCTCCTGTATGAGGGGAATGTGGGCAGAGCACTGAGGGGCATTAGAGGCAGTATGGGGTTTTGGCGTACCCTTCCACTGTCAGTGGCCGGACGAATAGCGCTGTTGAAGATGGTGGTCCTCCCGCGACTGCTTTATTTTTTTCGCGCGCTACCGGTGTGGATTCCGCTTTCCTTCTTCCGGATGCTGTGGTCGATGGTGATAGGGTTCATCTGGGGCTCCGGCAGGAGACGTGTAGCTTTGAACACCCTGCTCAGATCGCGGGAAGAAGGAGGTATGGCGGTACCGGATTTTGAATGGTACTATCTGGTGGCACAGCTGAAATGGCTCACGCAGGAGGTGGCGCGAGAGTTTCGGGGCCCAGACTGCCCGCAGGGCAGAATTATCCAGCGACATGTCTTGTCCTTCATAGTGCTCCAGCAGAGGCTCCGGCCGGATCTGCTCACTCTCGAGGAGCGTACCCTTCGCCAATGCTGGCTACGTAGCCAGAAACGGGCGGGTTTTCCCACCCCATATGCCCCAGAGATCCCTCTGGGCATGTGCACTGCCCTCCCACATGGCGGGGATTGGACAACGCTGGCCGCTTGGGAAGACCGCGAGATCCACATGATAGGGGACTTGTATAGGGATGGCACCTTGCTGCCGTTTCACGACCTACGAGATACCTTTGATCTGCCGAGGGGTGACTTTTTGCTGCATGCGGCTTTGGTGTCCGAATCCAGAAACGCTGGAAGTTGGGTCTGGTAGAACCCCCCACGTCATTGGGCTTCCAATACGTCACGATGGCTGCTGGCACCTACAAGGCTATCACCTGCTTGTACAGGAGATTGCTGTTGGATGGACCACCGCCACTGGATAGGTTGAGGGAGCGCTGGGAGGGAGACCTCGGCCAGCAGATACCGGAGACGACCTGGCCGCAGCTAGTACGACGGGCCTGGAAGGGCACACGCAACGTTCGGTTTCAACTAGTCCAATACTTCACCCTGCACAGGGCTTATTGGACGCCAGTTAAAATCCAGCGTGTCTTTGGAGGAGCACACTCAGTGTGTCCTCGCTGTAGCACGGAGGGTGCTGACTTTGGTCCTATGTTTTGGTCGTGCGCAGGGCTCGGTACATACTGGACTGATTTTGTATCTTGCTTAAATGAGGTTACGGGACGACAAGTTGACACAAACATGGGGGCTTGCCTCTTACTTTGGTTCCCACACACGTCAGCCACAAAAATTACAAGTAAATTCTTTGACCTGGGGTTGATTATGGCCAAGAGAGAGCTCACACTGCACTGGAAGTCCAGGGGGGGCCCCAGCTTCCTGAGATGGCGGGGATGTTTCCAGCAATGGGCGAATAGTGAAGGGACTCTTAGGTTACAGCTAGCCAGACGCACTTCTAATGACAAAGCGCTAGATGCGGCCAGGGCGTGGGGTGCGCTGGTGGCGGACCTTCAATCCATAATGGAAGCTAGTGGGGGAGACGAGATGGATGCGCCAGCGAGTCAGATAGTGGAGACTGGGGCGGGGACTGTGAGGACACACATGGGGGGTGCAGCCAGCTAGGCCCACGCATTCTGCTGCATGTGAGGTTTTGAATGCCCTTGTTGAAAAGAGAACGAAAGACGGCTTAGGTGCCATGCTATATTCTGCACAATTTCTGGATCATCAATCAACTGCAGGCTGTGACTGGGAATGCCCTGGAGGGAGTTGAGCGCTCTTGCACAAAGGTTTATGCCACTTTGTGGGAAAGACAGTAGGGGGTACACTGACAAGGGGGAGTGGGGGTAGAGGGGGAGGGGGAGGGAGAATCATTAGGGTATAGAGAATGCGGGCTAATGTAGAGTTTATCCTGGCAAGGACCATGGAGCTGATGCCCCGTTTTTGATGTATGGCTGTAAGATGTTTGAACGAAAATCAATAAAAATTTGTTTAAAAAAAAAATAAGATCCTCCTCACTGAAGTCCTGATTTGTTATTCTTCTCAACTCCCCCTTATTCACTCTTATTGAATTGATATCTTCTGCTATTTCTATGTTTAATTCCCTACAATAGGTTAGGATCCTTCCTCAGGCTACACAGGCCCAAGTTAGCTCACTTTGTATTATCTCCTTTTTACATAATGAAAGTTTTTAGGGATTTCCACATTGTCTATCCGTATCCAGAATTTTATGGTCTCTGCATGTACTAAATGCGTCCACGCCATCAGGCGTGTTTCCAGTCTGATGCGATTTGCCCTAGTGTCTTGGAGGGTGTCAATATTTCTCCGCCTAGTGGAATTGTCTGCAGAATTGTGGGGTTTCCTGCCATGTTGTGAAGAGCCATGGATCTTATTGTACCCCTAAGCATACACCACTATTTCTGCTGTCTCTTCCTCCACTCGGAGTTATGACATCTGCAGGGCCAGGTGGGCAGTTGCTGTGAGTTTCTTGTGACACACCAGTTTTCTGCCTTGGACTCTGATCAGCGCTAGCTTTTCATAGGTTTTTTTTAAACAGTAGTGAGCATCCGGGTACCTTCCCTTAAACTGATTGTTTGTTCTATTATGGTACTAGAAAGCCCCAAATATGAGCCCGCAAGTTATTGTTCTCTATGGCCCATGTCAGTCGACGTTCTCTTCTTCACACTGCATGTATCAGGAGGTCTCAGATAATACAGGCCACTGAAGCCGGGTTCTTTCTATCCATGCTTAGGGAAATCGATTTCCTACAGTCTCCAGAGAGTCACTGCAGTCGTGGCACTTCTGCTGCCAAACTTTTAACTCTCACAGTGGGATTTATTAGTTTCTCCCTATCTAGCCACTCAGGTGCTTTAATTACACAGAAAACTTGCCAGCTCTGTGTGTAAGGTACGTCATCAACTTAGATGCTCCTGGACTTCAAGAGAGTTGATTCCCAAAGTCCCTGTGAGACTCACTAGGTATAACATAAAGAGGCCCCAGAGTTACTCTGTAACCAACTTGGACTTGCTTTGTGCTGTGCAGATCCCTCAGACCATCCCATGTTTTCTTCTTGAAAATTACTAAATTGAAGAAGACTTTGTTTGTGTATGGTAATGCTAAGGCACAACCCTACCCAAAAGACAAGGGAGACCTGTATGGGGTCAAAGGCAAGCATAAAGTCAACGACTGATAGGAGAGATAGCTGGGTAATGTATTGTGAAATAGTATTCTATAAAGATGTGAGTCTACACTCTTTCCTAAACTGGAGCAGCGTTAGGGCGGTCAGTTATGTGGACGTTGTTCTGAATCCTGAGTGCATAAATGGAAAAGGCTGCTGACTTGTGTTTTTTCTTTTTTACACATATTAGTCTACAGTCTGATGGTGTCCTGGCTGTGAATGGGCAGAGAAGCACCAGAGATGATGAGCTTGTCTACAGAATAAGCAGGGATGTTGGTCGTAAAATGCCTTTGTAAATGATGCAGCTGGTTCTGAAGATGGTGTGGGCCAGCAAGGGGAGCTAATGTGTAATGGAATTCCATCAGGTTGGGGGGTGATCTGATAATATTTCTTCAGGCCATGAATGAGATGCACTAAGCCATGTAGGTGCCCTTACTAGCTACCAGTGTGGAGTCCGAAGGCAATGGAGCAGAGCAGTCCCACCATCCTGATGGGACAATAAAAGGTCGTGAACAGCAGTCCTGAAGTTGCTTTCTGAAAGAAACAGTTTCCCTTTCTTTAGGAGAGAGCTGGTACCATGCTGTATTTTATTTCTTCAATGTGATCCTTAAGGGCGAGGTTGGTGCATAGGGTGAATCCAATGGAGTTGGCATGCAGGAAAGTTGAGGTACAAAGCCATCAAGGTTCATGATATTGAGCCAGATTAGTCCTGTTTCTTGTTTGCTGGTCTTGGAAAATAACAGGAATTATTTCCTGGGTGGGTTAAACTTCAGTTAAGTGCTGGACATCCATGTCGGAACGATGTCTTGGCAGTGTATGAGGCGCTTGATGTCTGAAGCAGAGAACCAAAGCCTCTTTTCTTAAACCATAACGTTGTAATTCCTCAATCCATTCCACTGAAAGCAAGGCATATAGTATAAAACAAGTATAAGAGCTGCCTCTTCTATCATTTTGAAGAATTGCTTCAAACAACAACTATCCAAACGACTATCCATCCTCCAGTTGGTATTCCTAGACAACAAGAGTGACTTTATTGATATGTGCCTGCATAATAAATTCAAACCAAAACATACTAGAACTTTCCTGATATATTTTTCAGCCTGTTTGTCATGAGATGTGGTGACATATCCTCTCTCTCCTCTGCAAAGGCCACCAAAACTAAGTTGGCAAATTCTAACTCTCTTAAGCAAGACCTGCATTTGTTGTGATCTTTATTTACTGTTGATCACCCAGTTCCAATGCCAGAGATTGGCAGCTGCTCATTTTCAGTATTTGCAACCTCTCTCCCTTGACCCATTCAACCCAGCAAAATACATACCAATTTCTATGCCTCCTTTCCTAGTTAAACATATTGAAAGAGCGTTCTTTACCCAACTTTTCCACATCATTGTGGAAAGTAACCTGTCACATCAGCAGTTTGAGTTCAGACCAAGTAGAGTCTCAGAGACAGCCCTCATAACCCTATGAGAGTACCTCAAATTTACTGTGGGCTATAATAGTGTTGCTGCACTTCTGCTACTGGACTGATTAGAGCCTTAAACCCAGCACCCACCAGAGTTTATTAATCTGACTTTAACATTTGTGCATGTGTGGAATCATTCTACAATGAACCATCTCCTACCTCCAGCAAGTAAATATCCAGTGTTCTTGTTGCCTTTCACATTCTCACCCCACACTCTACATTGTGGCATCCTTCAAGGACCCATCATCCAAGGGTGTAGCGTTGGGGGAGGGGGATAGGGATATTTGGGATGTTACACCACTCAACCAAAATGTATTCTAATATTTTTGTAGCAAATAGTTGGGCACAGGTGCTTTCAGTCGGGTATGGTGACGTGTCTGATTTCACGCTGGATTTTTGTATGCCCAATCTGTCTGACTGACTGACACACACACTCTCTCTCTCGTCTCTGCCTTAAAACTTGTTAGTTTTATAACAAATGTGTTTTAAGTACCCCTAACAATCTGCACTCCTCTCTCTTTCCACTGCCTCTTAAGCCCTCCTCATGTCGTGCTTCTCATAACATATTTTAAAAATAGATATGCCAACGTGATTGTTGGGAAATCTGAAGCGTACACCCCGCCCAGCTGTTCTGACCAAGCTACGTCCATGCCATCATCTCTCCTTGTTTTTTCAACATCTAATTACCCATCTTACCAGATCTGATTAATTCATTCAACCTTACATGTTACAACTATGAGACACAATAGTCTACATAAAAGTAGACAATACAGAAGACTTCTGCATGTCAAGACTGACAACAGCATCAGTGCCATAGTTGCATGGATGATGAATAGCAAACTAAAACTCAACACTGACAAAAACTGAGATCATGACCATTGGAAATTGATTGAAACACCAGCCTATAGTCATATTGCCCATGGACCTCATTGCTCTGTAGCTTGGAACCAACAAGAACAACAAGGTATCTTCACCCTCTTAATCTGTTAAGGTTGAACTTGCTAATAGCCTATACCTTAGTGCCCCTGCTTCCTTCCACATAAACTATGAGTTTAGAATGTGCATCAAGAATCCTCCTTCATCTACATCCTCGGGTACACATTAAGCATGTCTAACACATCCTTTGTTCAATTCCTATAGCTAAATGATCAATGTTCAAGTCTCTCATGTTCCAAGTTGGGAGTCAATGGTATCCCAAACTCTTGAAGGGATGAGGTGTTCCCTCAATGGGACTCCCAGCCCTACACTCTTTCTTCCATGATATTGTTACCATGGTTAGGTGGTGTTTGAGCCTTGAGAGATGGGAAGCAACAGAGGCTGGGACAAGGATTGTCTAGAGAGCCCAGTGTGAGAAGAACCCCACTATATCCCGCTAATCCTACCCTATTCCTCCTGTGTTGGAACCACTGCAGCTGAGGGATGGTGTACGTTTCCCTCAACAAGTGCTGCATTTGTGACCCTTTGCTGGCTTCAGATTATGGAGGACTGAAAGTAGCATGATGCCAAGTGATTACCAAGCCTGCAAGAGATGATGCAGTCATGTGATGTTGCACTGGAAGTGTTATCTTATTTGAATATATGGGGCTCAAGATCTGAGAAGGAATAATTTATCGTATCCCCCAGTGGGACTGTGGACTTCACCTATCTCATGTGTTTTATATAAAATATTTGACTGGCTTTAAGGGTTTATGTCTGTGGGAGATATGGTGAACCTGGCCCTTGCACTGGCAAAACAACAGATGGAGACACTTGATTGTGTTTGAGAAGATGATGGGGGGGACACTGCACCACATATGCCAAACTAGGAGCCGACTCTGTATATACTATAGGTTATGCCACTTGTGATGGGACCCCTGCCCTCTGGCTTTGTTTCATCTTGTAGGACCGGGAGGTTCCAGGGCTACAATAGTACACTATGCATTGAAACATCCGCTGAGCAGCACCACATCACTCTAGTCCTTGGCCAATATCTAATTCACTTCATCACTCTTGCGCCCACTCAAAGAGTGCACTGCATGCCCATGAGGAGGAAGTGACCTCAGTCAAAGCTGTATACCACTCACGCTTTGTGTCCATCTTTCTCTATCCACACTTGGCCTTCAGTAGGGATTGTAGCATGGGTCTGAGTGAGAACTCCTTCCTTTCTTCCTTTTTTTCCTCAAGTGTGAAAGAACCTGGAAACACTTTGTTGTCTGCTGTGACTATTTCTCTAATCGAGCTCTAAATGCAACCACCCCTTTTGTTCCTCTCCTGTCTTAAGAGACCAGCATCTACACTGGCAGGCTCTGTGCACACTATGCATCACAGTGACTGCACCGCCCCTCAGCCCACCGCTTCCCCCTGTGCTGTGTGGCGAATGAGCCTGCTGTGGGACAGGCAGCTTCCTATCCTCTCCATTGTCTGACATTGTTTTTCAAATGTTTCCACATTTTAGGGATCCGTGGACTGCCCCAGTGTGGAGTTTGAATATGGAGATGTTGACAGTGTCACCGCAGAGTTGTCAGGTAAACTTTAAGAAAACTCTTGTGGGGAGGCTTGCACCATATCTGCACCACTTCCAACTCCTGGGGTTGGACCAATGGGGTTAAAGGCAGTTTCAAAGCCAGACTAGCGTTAATTTTTACCTCGCTGGTTGTTGAAACCTGTCCTCACTCATTCTTTAACAGAATACTGTAGCCACGAGTTTTTATTAACAAGAGATTAAAAAAGAAAATGACGTCGTTTTCTGAACTAGCTGGGAGTCCATGTGACGTCACTTCTGCGATGCAATCCGGAGTTAATACTCATCCAGGCACTTAGTTCAAATGGCAGAAGTACATGGGGGTTTGTATCTGTGCTGTCAGACTCCAGATGGACACCTACTCACGGGGGATGGGCCGAGGATGAGCTGGCCAGGGAGCCCAGAATCCAAAAATGGAAAGAAATGTGGCCCCAGAAAGACGGTGAAACTCTTCAGACGTATGTGCATGAGTGCCAGCACCACTGTGCACACGGGGGTCATCACCAGGGGAGAGAACAAGAAGAGGATAACAAGCATTGGAAATGCAATAGGTCTTGCATTAGAAAAGTTGGAGTTATTGGTCTTGTAAATGACATATTTTATTTATTTGTTGGTTTTTAAAATTGCTAAATTGATGGCTTTGTCATTTACAATGCCAATAGTTATAACTTTCGCGAATGTGACACCTATAGCATTTGGAATGCAACATGTTTTGTATTTTACGTGACTTAGATGGCAGCTCTGGTCGTTAGGCCACATCTCTAGAGAGCAGGAGAGTGCAGCAGGGGAGAGAAGCACAGCAATGCAATAGGTCTCGCATTAGGAAAGTTTGAGCTATTGGTATTGTAAAGGACACATTTTTTATTTATGTGCTTGTTTTGAAAATAGCTAAATTAATAGCTTTGTTATTTACCATGCAATAGTTTTATCTTTCGCAAATGTGACACCTATTGTAACACAATATGTGTTGTGAGGGTGAGTGAGGGTGAGGGTGAGGGGTTGAGGGTGAGGGTGAGGGGTTGAGGGTGAGTGAGGGTGAGGGGTTGAGGGTGAGTGAGGGTAAGGGGTTGAGGGTGAGTGAGGGTGAGGGTGAGTGAGGTTGAGGGGTTGAGGGTGAGTGAGGGTGAGGGTGAGTGAGGGTGAGGGGTTGAGGGTGAGTGAGGGTGAGGGGTTGAGGGTGAGTGAGGGTGAGGGTGAGGGTGAGTGAGGGTGAGGGTGAGGGTGAGGGGTTGAGGGTGAGTGAGGGTGAGGGTGGGTGAGGGTGAGGGGTTGAGGGTGAGTGAGGGTGAGGGGAGTGAGGGGGAGTGAGAGTGAGTGAGAGTGAGGGGTTGAGGGTGAGGGGTTGAGGGTGAGTGAGGGTGAGGGTGGGAGGGTGAGGGGTGAGTGAGGGTGAGGGGTTGAGGGGTGAGTGGGTGAGGTGAGGGTGAGTGAGGGGAGGTGAGGGTGAGGGTGAGTGAGGGTGAGGGAGGTGAGGGTGAGTGAGGGTGAGTGAGGGTGAGGGGTGAGTGAGGGGGTGAGTGAGGGTGAGGGTGAGGGTGAGGGTGAGTGAGGGTGAGGGTGAGTGAGGGTGAGGGGTGAGGGGAGTGAGGGTGAGGGGTTGAGGGTGAGTGAGGGTGAGGGTGGGTGAGTGAGAGGTGAGGGTGTGTGGGTGAGGGTGAGTGAGGGTGAGGGGTTGAGGGAGGGTGAGGGTGAGGGTGAGTGAGGGTGAGGGGGTGAGGGTGTGTGGGTGAGGGTGAGGGGTGAGGGGTGAGGGTGAGTGAGGGTGAGGGGTGTGAGGGTGAGGGGTGGGTGAGTGAGGGTGAGGGTTGAGGGTGAGTGATGGTGGTGGGTGTGGGTGGTGTGGTGTGTGGGGGTGGGTGAGTGAGGGTGAGGTGAGGGGTGAGTGGGTGGTGTGGTGGTGGTGGGGTGGTGTGGTGTGGGTGTGTGGGTGTGAGGGTGAGGAGGGTGAGGGGTGAGGGTGATGAGGGTGGGTGAGGGTGAGGTGAGGGTGAGTGAGGGTGAGGGTGAGTGAGGGTGAGTGAGGGTGAGGGTGTGAGAGGGAGGGTGTGGGGGTGAGTGAGTGGTGAGGTGGGGTGAGGGTGAGTGAGGGTGAGGGTGAGAGGGTGAGTGAGGGTGAGGGGTTGAGGTGAGTGAGGGTGAGGTGGTTGAGGGTGGGGAGGGGTGAGGGTGGGGTGAGGGTGGTGGGGTGAGGGTGGTGAGGGTGAGGGTGAGGGTGTGTGTGGGTGGTGGGTGGGTGAGGGGGTGGTGTGTGTGTGTGGGTGGGGTTGAGGGGTGTGTGTGGTGTGGTGTGGGTGGTGTGTGTGTGGTGGTGGGGTGTGTGGGATTCG